>NC_135234.1:565874051-566492801 GCF_051348905.1 Ranitomeya variabilis | reverse complement strand
GGTTAGTACGAGTATAGCAATACCTCATTTATATCATGTTTTTATGTTTTGGCGCTTTTATACGATAAAAACTATTTTATAGAAAAAATTATTTTTGCATCGCTTTATTCTGAGGACTATAACTTTTTTATTTTTTCGCTGATGATGCTGTATCGTGGCTCATTTTTTGCAGGACAAGATCACGTATTCAGCGGTACCATGGTTATTTATATCTGTCTTTTTGATCGCGTGTTATTCCACTTTTTGTTCGGCGGTATGATAGTATGAAAATAAAGCGTTGTTTTTTGCCTGGTTTCCTTTTTTTTTAACGGTGTTCATTGAAGGGGTTAACTAGCAGGACAGTTTTATAGGTCGGGTCGTTATGGACGCGGCGATACTAAATATGTGTACTTTTATTGTTTTTTTTATTTAGATAAAGGAATGTATTTATTGGAACAATATATTTTTTTAATTATTATTTATGTAGGTTTTTTTTTTTTTTACTTTGCCCCAGGGGGGGACATCACAGTATAGTGTCAGATCGCTGATCTGACACTTTGCTGTGCACTGTGTCAGATCAGCGATCTGATATGGACAGCAGGGAGACCATTTTGGATCCGGGCCTGCAGGGAGGAGGAGGTACGAGACCCTCGGAGCAACGCGATCACATTGCGTTGCTCCGAGGGTCTCAGGGAAGCCCGCAGGGAGCCCCCTCCCTGCGCGATGCTTCCCTATATCGCTGGAACACTGCGATCATGTTTGATCGCAGTGTGCCGGGGGTTAATGTGCCGGGGGCAGTCCGTGACCGCTCCTGGCACATAGTGCCAGATGTCAGCTGTGATAGTCAGCTGACACCCGGCTGCGATCGGCCGCACTCCCCCCGTGAGCGCGGCCGATCGCTCTGGACGTACTATTCCGTCCTTAGAAAGTAGGGCCCACCCCACATGGACGGAATAGTACGTCTAATGGCAGAAAGGGGTTCACTTTAAGTTTAAATTAAGACAAGGTGGTTGAGGGACTGGTGTTAGCCTGCTGTGCTTGGAGCCCTGATACCTCATGCAACAGCTTAAACTGCTTTCCTGCTCAGCAACATTCAGGTGGCACAAATATCACTGCTATTGTTAGAAACATTTAAGGATAGTAACACAGGTAGTTGACTGAAAGTAAGTGCAGGCCTGCCGGGGGCCCTACTGCCAGGGCCGGTTTTAGACAAAATGGGACCCTGAGCCACATTCAAAATGGGGCCCCCAATCCTGAAATATTCCTCCAACAACACTGTTAGGCCCCCTTCACATGTCCATATAAAACATGTACATATTACACCAATATCCGTGTCACCAGTGTTTTTTTCAATCAGTGTGTCATCCATGTGCCATCCGTGTTTTTCTGGTATGCATACTGGAAATGAAATTACAAAGCTTCTCACATACATTCCATGTTAAAAACAGACGGCACACATATGGCACACGTACATCACATGTGCGGCTCACGGACGGCATGTTTACACTGACCCATAGACTTTTATTGGTCCTTGTCATCTGTGCTGCTGGGAAAACATGGACATGAGTGCAGCACCGTAGGTTAAATAGGGTATACATGGCATCCGTGAAAAACACGGTTGTGTGAAGGGGCCGTACAGTCAAATAATAGAAAACATTAGCAGAATTGCCATCTTTTTCTAGATCCTACCTCATAAGCAGCAGAATAAAAAGCGATAAAAAAATATCACCCCAAACTACTCTGCTTAGTCCCCTCTGGCTCCGAGGCCGATGGTTTGGGGTCCCTGATGGTTATTATTCACTTTGCCGCTATAACATAAGGTGAAGCTACAAGATCCCTGCAGCCCAGTGCTGAGACTGGCAGAGACCCCCCGAAGCCACAAGACCACTACAGCCCAGTACTATGACTGGCAGAGACCCCCGGAGAATCGGTGCTGGAGCCGCGGGGGATTTATCATTTCATGCTAATTATTTTTACATTCTCAGGAAACCCCTGTAGACACTGTTCATACCCACCATTTTTGCTGCGGATTGATCTACAGTGTTGGCAGGAAATATTCTGCTTTTTTGCAGCCTTCTCACTTGCATTTTTGTTTCCCATTCATTTGAATAGGGAAAAAATGCTGCAGAAATTCTGAAAGACGACATGCAACAGATTTATTAAAAAAAAGTGTCTTGTGGCCAGTGTCCGTGTCTGCCTGCTGTACTGGGACAGTGCAGAATGGTATAGTAGACTGCAGTATGCCATACAATAGTATATTGAGCCCAGTTCACACTGCACTTCTGCAGTGCGTTCGGGGGCTCTGCCTGAATCCGCTAAAATAGGATTCACATAAATCCCGGACGGGGCCACAGACTGAACTGACACAAGCAGAGAAATTGGCTATCGTATATACTCGAGTATAAGCCGACACCAGTATAAGCCGAGAGACCCCTAATTTTGCCACAAAAAACTGGGAAAACTTAAAGACTCGAGTATAAACCTAGGGTGGAAAATGCAGCAGCTACTGGTAAATGTCAAAAATAAAAATAGATACCAATAAAAGTAAAATGAATTGAGATATCAGTAGGTTAAGTGTTTTTGAATATCCATATTGAATCAGGAGCCCCATATAATGCTCCATACAGTTCATGATGGGCCCCATAAGATGCTCCATACAAAATACGCCCCATATAATGCTCCATACAGTTTATGATGGGCCCCATAAGATGCTCCATATTAACTAATGCCCCATATAATGCTGCACAAATGTTGATTGTGACCCCATAAGATGCTCCATAGACACATTTGCCCTGTATAATGCTCCACAGATGCTGATTATTGCCCCATAAGATGCTCCATAGAGATATTTGCCCAATATAATGCTGCACATGGCCCCATAAGATGCTCCATATAAATATTTGCCCCGTATAATGCTGCACAAATGCGGATTATGGCCCCATAAGATGCTCCATAGAAATATTTGCCCCGTATAAAGCTCCACAAATGCTGATTATGGCCCCATAAGATGCTCCATAGACTATTATGCCCCATATGCTGTTGCTGCGATTAAAAAAAAAAAATACATACTTACCTCTCGTCGCTCAGGCCCCAGGCACTTGATAAAGTCACCTGCCACGTTCCACTGCTAGGCGCCGCTGTGTCTTCCCCGTCCTCTGCACTGACTGTTCAGGCAGAGGGCGGCGCGCACACTATTCGCGTCATCGCGCCCTCTGACCTGAGTGTCACTGCAGAGGATGCAGAAGACGGAGCGGCACCCAACAGTGGAACGGGGGACAGGTGAATATCACGCACTGCCCCGTCATACTCACCTGCTCCTGGCGTGGTCCCTGCACATCCCTGGTTCTCCGGGCGCTGATAGCTTCTTCCTGTATTGAGCGGTCACATGGTACTGCTCATTACAGTAATGAATATGCAGCTCCACCCCTATGGGAGTGGAGTCAGGTCAATATTTATTACTGTAATGAGCGGTACCATGTGACTGCTTAATACAGGAAGAAGCTTCCGGCACCCGGACAACCAGGGATGTGCAGGGACCGCGACAGGAGCAGGTGAGTTTTATTAGACAGCTGCCGCTCCCCCTCCCCTGCCGACCCCTGGAAATGACTCGAGTATAAGCCAAGAGGGGCAATTTCAGCCTTAAAAAAATGGGCTGAAATTCTCAGCTTATACTTGAGTATATACGGTAATTTATTTTCTTCGGGTATTTTAACATGGTCAGAAATTGGCAGCGCTTTGGATGTAGCACATGTCTGCTGTCGGCTATTGAACGCAGGTGACTTTTCTGTGATCACTGAACCGTGTGGACTCACTGCATCCAATACAGTTTACTGGTGAGATTTATCTTGCGTCTCCGCAAGATAAATAGACATGCTGCAATCTGGAAAGACGCGCCACATGTCTGTCTCCGTGGGTGAGCTGCAGGCGTCCGTGCATGCATAGTGGACATGGGGGTTCTTGAAATCCCATCCACTATGCTGTAACATCTGGCCACGACACAAGTACGGAGTGTCCAACCCGTATCACTTACTGATCGTGTGCACCTTCCATCAGGGTCTGTTTCTGTTTTTTCATCTAAAAGTGTCCACTTTTCTGTGGCTGTTGGAACACATGGACACATGGGTGCCTAAAGAAAGACAGTCCCCTAATGTAAAACACAGGCATTAGACATAAACTGCTAATCATAATGATACTATTTTTCAACACTCTATATATTACTGTATTAAACAATTTATTGCTGTTAGGTGTTTTATGTTGCTACTATACATTTGGATTACTTTCTGGGGTACTGTGTAACATCTTAATTATGTGGGGACTTTGTAGTAAGGAAAATTGAACCCTTAAAGCAGGGTCTCTCCAGAGACAACAACTGATGTATGATCAAAGATATTGTCTAAAACAGACAGTCCTTTTAAAGTGAATCTGTTAGTAGGAATAATCCTCTTATATGCTGTATGGGCATGTAGGTCATAGAAAGCGGAATACAATGATACCTTGATATCTGGGAACCGATGTCTTAGGGCCCCTTCACACTGTGCAATCAAAGTCTGAACGAGCGTTCGATTTGTGACGTTTATCCGTCCTCGTTCCGAGGTTGCAAAGTGTGACATGGCGTTACGATTTGCGACGCAGCCCAGCATCGTACGATGTGAAAGAAAGAGCAGAACTTTCTTTCGTCGTAAATGTCCCGCTGTGGCGGTCGAAATCGTAGTATGTGACGGCGGTCATACGAGCTCGTAATGCGACTACGTGGGTTGGGCTTCCGCATACCTGTCTCCTGATTGGGCGTGACGTTTTAGCACGCCCATGCTGGTAATACGTCACGCTCGGAGTCGTAGGACTATGGCGGTGTGAAGGGTAGCGTACGATTGCGACGCGTGACGTTCACATCGCAACTACGTCAGAAAAAGCGTTAACATCGTAGAGTGTGACCGCTGGCTACGAGCTCGTACTGCGATGTCGAATATGACGCAAATGCGTCGTAATCGTAGCAGAATCGACCAGTGTGAAGGTACCCTTATTCCAGAGAAATCCATATTTTTCTTATATGTAAATGAGCTGTTCCAGGCTATGGGCTGGCCAGAGATCTGCTTGAGAGTCTGCCTCCAGAGATTATTGTAAATGAAATGGGACGATACCAATATGAGACATGTAATGGTTACCAGTTCTTACCAGTGTGATGTGTAATGGCCGCTCTGTGCTCTCCTGATCTCACTGCAGAGCTGTGTGACGATTAGAACTGACACATCTACAGGTTCCTCTCAGCCTCCATCAGGCAGATAGGGTTGTAACATTGGTGCAATACAGCAGAGCTTAGAGAGATGCAAATGTATTTGTAATGAGACTAAGTTAATTCCTCCTGTTCTGTGTTAGTTACTTGTCTCACACTGGTAGTTCCCTCTCCTTAATTCATAATAATCTCTGGAGGCAGATTCTCATGCAGATCAGTTTCCGGCCCATATTTTTGAACAGCACATTTACATATAAGAAAGGCATGGATTTTTCTGGAATAAGACACTGGATCCCAGACATCAAGGTATAATTTTATTCAGCTTCTCATTACTTTTATGCCCATATTGGTGAATTAGGAGGGTTGATGCTACTGACATGTTCTCTTTAAAGAAAATCTGTTAACTCTCCAGACATGTCAGTTTTACAAGATACCAGTATTCCCCATGCAACAGCAATTCTGGGGCATCTTTTCCCAGATCTGTGGATTGTGCTGCTTTTCCTATCATTCCCCTGAGAAGGTTATGAATAATTTAACAGTTTGTGGGTGTGTCCCTGCACAATCTTGTCCAATCAGTGCGGACAGCATCAGACTATGTATAGACACACCCCCTTTGACAAGGAAAATGGCACCAGCCAGTTGCCAATTTATTCATCTATTTCTAGGAGGAATAACAGAGGAACAGTACAACACTGAGCTCTAATAAAACATTGTCCAGAATAAATAAATTATGGAGAACACAAGTACTTACTACAACAGAGGTGTCAGGAGTGATGGTGAACTAGCCTTTAATTCCACCACATCTTCTGCAGATGTCAAAGTAAAGCATATTTCAAGTATGAAAATAAATAAATATTATATTCACTTATTCCATAACATAAAACAAGAAAAAGGAAGGACTAAATAGAATAAATCCCCGGGATAATACATCTGAATAAATTGTAGACATTTACGACGATAACATCTGTGTATGATATATTTTATGTTGAATGTACATTGTAAATTACCAGTCTGCCGTCCTACAACAGTTTCCCAAAATAACAATGAGAATTAGCTTCATCACTTAATTCCTATTAATTGAAAGCTATAAAGTAACTTTTCGGATTGCACATGTGAGTGAGCTGTCATCTATGGAATAACGGGCTCATGCTCTGGCATTAATTCTGTTCTAGAATGAATGTACATTGACTTTGCACTTTGTTATCTTCACATGATATTAAATGAATAACAGACTCCTGTCCCCGAATATGAAAATAATATTTTTCTCCACTAATTATGTTCTTTAGCTTTTGTGACATCTCTTAAAGGGACAGTGCGCACTTGTGAAAGATATACAGCACTGCGCTCTATCTATAATAACCCCGCGACTTGCACCAGACTCCTCTCCGCACATACGTAAAGGCTCCAAACCCTCCTGTGTCTTATGTAACGACACATTTTTCATTTTCCTCTCATTGATTCACTTTGCATACATCAAATCACATTTTACAGTGTACCGTTGTGCTGATGCAGACATAACAATTGCACAAAGAATAATGCGTGGGTCACATCGAGTGATTTATTGAACTGGTTGGTTTGTAGGGAGAAAAAAAGCAAAAGGCTAATCTGATTTATGGGTCTAATTTTGTTTGGTCACATTGCAACTTGCCATTTGTAGCGGTATAGAATTACCATGTACAATAAATGTCAAAGATTCATTACCTATTGTATTAGTGCTTTTAAACTGCATACTTAACAATTTTGCTCAGGTTTATGATTTCTGCATAGACCCACAACGAGGAAATTACTGAATAAACCTGCACGGTATTTGCATATGACCAGTAAATGAATTGCGAGTTCCATGTTCATTTCTCCTTCACATTATACAATACAGGTCTGTGCAGCTACATTTTACGGCCGCAATGAATGGAAGATTAAATAAGCTTGGAGGCTTTGATAAAAATAAAAAAAAATTAAAAATGATCAGTCGTAAAGGGGAATCTATTAACCCCATTCATGACGCAGGAAATGTTAAATTATTTGGTGACAATTCTTCAGGTCAGTAGGAAACATATACCGTAGTATTAGATTTATTTTAGCGGTTAAAGAAATTCAGAACTTTGTAAAAAAATAGTTTTGCATCGCTATTTTTGGAGACACGTAATAACATTTTTCTGTTGATGTTGCGGCGTGAGACTTGATTTTTACATGGTGGCTTTTAGATTTTGTTGGTAGATATGCCTATGAGGTTTTGATCTATTTTTAATCCATTTTTTGGGGGGAGTGAATGTCCTATAGAGAAAACTGAGGGAAAATGTAAAAAAACAACATCTTGAAAGTTTACTGAATTTTGAAAAACCATGCCACAAATCCCCCCGAATACCACAGAAATTTGCAAAACAAAAATGCTATGTATATAGATAATCACACATGCTGCTATATACTTCAAAGTGTTATCATGCCAAGTGATTTTGCCAAAAAATAAGTTGTTAAAAAAGCTAATGAAAAAACACTTAAAAAATTATGTAAATCCAACCCGTGATAAATCTGCTAGCGACGTGCAGTTCTTATAGCCAGAGAAGAAGCTCCCAAATCCGTCTAAGACAACGAGCTGCTAAACACTACGTATATTCCAATCATCTACAATGTGACATCATATACTAGGAGTTGTAGTTTTTCCACTAATTGGAAAAGAGCAGAATCACAATTAAACTTACACCATTACTAAAGATTGTGCTTCCATATCACAAAGCCATGTTCATCTGCAATGTGACACACACTTATGAGTCAATAACATAGCTCCTTATGTGATTAGAGGCACAGAGAGGCTAAGAAGATTATCCTTTTACATTGATATGGAAAAGAATGTGATATGTTCCATTAAATGCATTTCTATAAAAAAGGTCTCCTCTAGAAGTCTTATTTCTTATGGGAAATATTATTGGTGCAACCTCTGCAGCCGCACAAGGGCCCTAGAGGTAACGTGGCCCATTTCCCCCTACAAAGCAGGTGGAATGTTGCATTGCTGTTCTTCCACAGCAGCCCTCTTTGGCCTTTGTCCAGCAGTGGGCAAAGCAATATCATGGCAAAAGCATTTGGCAGCACAGGAAATTGGAACGCCCTACCAGGGCAGCAGGGTACTCGGTCCGGTCTTAAAGGGGATGTCACGGTGGCTGTGACCCGGTCCGTGGCCCTGGGACCCAATTAAAGGGGAATGGTCTTTAAAGGGTTTCGTATAAGTTTGTCATGACGCCACCTGTGGTGTTCAGTCAGTGGGACCGACGCTGCATTAAAAGGATCCTCTGGGGGATGTTATTGCAGCAATGATGGTGACGCTTCCCACAGGTGAAGCGGGGTCCCCAAGGCTCCCAAGGTGTGTGGCAAAGATTGTGTATGCCGACGAATAAGTGGAGGACACAATTTGCAATGTCTTTACCTGGTTTACTGTCGTTAGCAGGCCACAGTCCAGGGTACCAGGCACAGGTGGTGATGTGGTCCAGCCTGTCTGGAGGCAAAGGTGATCCCTCTCCCAGGTAAGGTCCGTAAAACTTTCGTACTTGCGCTAAGATGGTGAGGTCCCTGCTGCTTGTAGCTTGCTGACAAGGTATCCTCTCTCCCCTGTCCTGGGACAGTTGCCTGCACGGTAGGCAGTTTGAGCCTTTTTATAGGGTCTCTACCATGACCCGGGCTCTTAGAGTACTGCTGTACCTCAGGCTTGGTGCAGAGGGTTAACATGTAGTCCAGTGTCCTCCAGTTCTACTTCGTGTCTTAGAGTCCCACAAAAGCCTCGGGCTCAAAGTACCCGGTTTCTGTGCTCTGGCTCTGAGGGTGCCCGGTCACAGTTCCCCTCTGAGCCCTGTTCCACTCCTGTGCTCCTTTCCTCACTGCTCCACTGCATGCAACAACCTTTCAGGTTATCTCTCTTCCAAGAGGCTGCAGCTCCCACATGGCTGCTAGGCCTCCCCATCTGTTCCAGATGTCCTTCCTCTATCTCTCCCTCCTGGAGACTCACTGTCTTTGTCCACTGTCTGTGAACGACTCCCTAACTCCTCCTCCAGACCAGGATACTCAAAGCTGAGGGAAGCTCCCCTGAATCTGGGTCCTGAGCTCCCCCTCCTGGCCTGGATTCAGAATGTGTTGCATGTGTGTGCTTACCTGGTAAAGAGAAACCTTCTTGCCTCCACGCATGATATTGCCCTCCCCAAAAGGAAGGCAACATCACTGTAACAACCAGTTACCTGGGGTGTTACAAAATTCCTACAGATCTATTTTTGCCATGGATGCGAGACCCAAAACTGCTACTTCTTCCAAAAGTAAATCTCTCCCATAATTGTGTAGGCTTACCAAAGTTAGTAATTTTAATAAATAATCGAGTCCTGATACCGCAGTCTCCCACTCATCAACACTGACCACAACACTCGCTGGTTTCCAAATGGTTTATGCATTATGTTGTCCTTTGTCGCTAAGCTTTTAATGCAACGATCACTGTACCAGGATGCTCTGTAGTAGATTACTTGGGTAAAATGATCAAAGTAATATATGTGTAGACCTCAGGCTATTACTAGCCCCTGGAATAAAGGGAATGTGCTCTAGGTATTTGCCCTTTGCCTTGAGCCTCCTGCCACCAGCAACCACCATATTAAATTGTATTCACATTGCTCCTCCATCAATGGTACATGGTGCCCCAGTATCATCAGAGTTTCTAAAGACAAACTTACATATGGGTTGCAATTTATTTAAAGGGGGTGTCCACTACTAGGACAGTCCTGTTCAATTGCTATACTTCCCCTCATGAAAAAAACCAGTTGGACTCACCTCCAGTGTTGGCGCCATTCCAGAGATAATATCACATGAGCTGTGGGACCGCCAGTTCTGCCATCGCTAGAACGGCACCGGAGGCAATGGAGAAGGAGTTGTCCGAGCAGTGGACGACCCACTGAACTATGGACATCAGAACAAAGCATCTTGTAACTGTGCTTGTTTTGTATTCCGTGAGTTTTGTTTTACAGTTGTTTTATTATGTTCGCACAAGAGAAAATAAAAATGCATTAGTTTATTAAATCAAATACAACAAATTGGTGACGATCTTATTAATGCTTGTGTGAATACTTCCCTCATTAGACTTTTACCCATCAAGTACCCACTACTCCATAATCATTGCAAGAAAGTAATATACCTTTTAATTTTGGGAATTGATTCCATTCTTCAGTCTATAGAATAGTGTCATTTGTAGACCTTCATTAGTGGACACGGCATCTGTTAAGGTAAACCTGACTGATTACAGAATAAATTGAGGTTGTGCTCATTAGGCAGAAGCTAATTAACATACTGTAGACATTTGTTGCCATTTGAAGTCACCACTAATTTTAGCTGGTAATTTGTGATTGTTGGAAGTCTGCTTTTAATTATAGGTCATTTACAATTCATTAAAATGTTAGTAATGTCAATCAGTTTGGGGTTTAAACATGGATTATACCTGATCCCCTCAAATATATACCACATTATATCTGTGGAATACATTGCACATTGAGACCATTTAATTTCTGCAATGGTATATAGTTGGAGATGTTGCAGAATTGTCCATGCGTTTGTCATGCAATATATCAATATTTTTAAATTTGCTTCATTAAAATGAACATGACATAAAACTGTATTTTAAAAAAGCAGCGGTATACATCAGTATATGCTTGTCATTGACTTCTAGTGCTTGATAGCACATGTGTGAGATACCAGAATGTATTATAACAAATAACAACTGACTTCACTTGTCTTGTCTTTTACTTCTAAAAAAAACTCCTTCACATTTGAGATATGGTTTTGGATATTTTTTTGGTTTCACTTGTTACTGCGTAAAATGCCCAAAGAAGGTGGGTGAGCTTCAGTTCCCAATAGCTTTGACATCCTACAGACAACACGTTTCCCAGTCCCGATGTGCTGCTGTGTGTGAGGTGCATCTTACTCACTTTAGGGCACAGGCCTCTTCTGACTCCAGGAATCCCTCTTCTGGAACCAGGGCAGCAATCAATCCAGGAGACACGAGGTTCATAAAAACAACCAAACTTTTACTTGGTGAATGGCAGTATTTACAGTATTTACAGGCAGGTATAGAGAATAAGGCCCAACGGGTTGTTATCTTTCCCACAGGTACCGGATACAACTTCAGCCCTGGTTCTTGGTATGGTAGAGCATCCCGTTTACTATCTCATCTAGTTCTAGAGAATCTTCTTTTCCAGCAGTATATCTGGATTCCATCTCACTCCACCTCTAGAGGTTTGAGCCCACTTCACAGAAGGAGTGTGCCTTCGGGCCCTGATGTCTATCTCAAGGTTCCCAGGCCGGCAAAGGGGACTTGTGCGGAGGGGTTATCTGGCAATCCACTGCCTCAACGTTCTGGGCTCACGCTGTCCATAGCAGCCCTAGTGCACTTTCTTATACTCTAGTTGTCATAATAAGGGCACACTGTGGACATAGGTCTGTTACACTTTGGTCACTCAGTGATCATCTACATCTGGCCTTAGCATCAAAGTTTATAGAGACATCATGAGGCACAAAAACATGAAATCATTTATGCAAGGGCCATCATGGTAATTTTAATCTATAAAAACTATTTTTTTAAAAGGATCCTTGGTTGCTGGACCTTGTCCCCTAGTAAAGCAAACATACTTTGCCAGCTCTTTCAAACTTTGATATTTTTTAACCCTCATCCACTTACGTTTGCAGCATTTATACCCAATCTACCTATGCACCCTTTACACCTCTCTCCACATTTAGCATTCCTCCTTTCCTCATCCACTTCTTCCCCTTATTCTCTTGCAATCAGGTCCATTATTTTTGCAACTCTTCTCACCCAATAAAATTGACAGTTGATGCTAAATAAGCAAGCCTTGTTTATACTTTAAGCTATTGAATGTTACCACGAGTGTGAAAGCACAACCAACATTCAAAAGTGACCAAAACATCAGCCAGAAAGTATTGGTACTGAGATGTGGTCTGTGGTCCCCACTCCTTTATTGAGTGTGTTTTGATAATTGCCAATAATTTCCATCTGTTGGGGTATTTACAATCGCTTGCTTAGTAATTACTGCACTGGCACTTTAGGCCATGTTCACACGCTGCGGTTTTTACCGCGGAACCGCCGCGATTTTGATGCTGCGGGTCCGCAGCAGTTTCCATAGCGTTTACATTAACATGTAAACCCTATGGAAACCGCAAACCGCAGTGCACATGCTGCGGGAAAAACCGCGCAGAAACGCAGCGGTTTACAACCCGCAGCATGTCACTTCTTTGTGCAGAATCGCTGCGATTCTGCACCCATAGAAATGCATTGAACCGCTTACTTCCCGCATGGGGCTGTGCCCACGTTGCGGGAAGTAAGCGGATAATGTGCGGGTGGTACCCGGGGTGGAGGAGAGGAGACTCTCCTCCAGGCCCTGGGAACCATAAAATAGTGTTAAAAAAAGAATTAAAATAAAAAATGAAGCTATACTCACCTATCAGCGCTGCCCGCGGCCGTCCGGTCTCAGTTGCTGTGCCGAACAGGACCTGTGGTGACGTCACGGTCACATGACCGTGATGACGCCGCGGTCACATGACCGTGACGTCACGAAGGTCCTTGTCGGCACAGCCGCTTGCAGCGCCGGGGAGATCGCGACGTCAGAGGGTGAGTATAGCCAATTTTTATTATTTTTTACATTACTATTGATGCTGCATATTGCTGCATATGCAGCATCAATAGTACAGCAGTAATCCCGCAGCGGAAACCGCGGAACAAGCCGCGATAAATCTGCAGGGATAACCACAGCGGTTTTGCCCTGCAGATTTTCAATTCCGCTGCGGGATTAACCCGCAGAGGAACCCGCAGCGTGTGAACATGGCCTTATACATCTATGGGATATGTGCAATGTGTTTGCAGCAGGAATTTTGACCCTGGTATCAATGTCCAGATTCCCAAAACTCACATGTTCAAGAATATAGTAGCAAGGTGAGAATAGTAAAACTTAACTTTTAATCTATGAGTATAAAATCACATACGAGGTAATATAAAAAGGAAAACATCTTTGTTACACATAGGTAATATAAATTAATAGACAGCCGCAGTGGGTTACAAGTCACTAAAAAGAGCATAGACATCTCTGTTCAATAGACAGCCACAGTGGCGGATAAGTCATTAATAGAGAAGATAGACCTGTGGATTGAAACTTCACTACTCTTCCTCAAAATGAAAGTGGTCACAGAGCATTTAGCATACGGAGACAAATATCCTTATAGGGCAGTGTCAAATGGAATACAAAGGAAATCTCTCATCCAATATGTGTCATCCCTAGGGTGAAGTGTAAGATACCTCATTCGTAATATCCAAAGACACTATCCTCATCAGGTCTGCAAATGGGTAAAGTCAGGAACATTGACCCTGTTAAGTCCGGTGGGTCAATTAAATAGCCCTGGAAGCCCTGTAGCTCCTGCCCTTACAAAGGCAGTCCACAGCTTCTCTTAGCTTTACCTGCCCTATATAACCCAGCATACCTCCCGACGCATTTCTCCTTGTAGGCCTTCAGGGGAGGACATGTGCACACATAAGATGAAATAAAGGCTAAGTGTACACTGCCCCCTGCTAGTTGTCAGAATAGTGTGGCCACATGTC
This sequence comes from Ranitomeya variabilis, assembly GCF_051348905.1. Taxonomy (NCBI): domain Eukaryota; kingdom Metazoa; phylum Chordata; class Amphibia; order Anura; family Dendrobatidae; genus Ranitomeya; species Ranitomeya variabilis. The sequence goes on along the minus strand of NC_135234.1, from coordinate 566,478,972 downwards.
TATCCCTATGAGTTAGGGTGAGTCATCATTGAGCGGGGGCACCACTTTGCGTCCAAGCTAGGGTGCCAATCTCCGCAGCAAGGCAGGGACAACAAATAGGGACCTAATATGGCAAGATGGGCCAATAAACTCTTTGACTGTCAATATTTATTTACCGTTGTGGCATTACATGTAGAGGCTATCATTTACTTGATTGAGGCTGAAATGAATTATGCTATTTTCTATGCCCAGTTTTGAACATGTGTGAGATTTAATGCATGGAATGTGAAATTTTAATTTGAATTTGTGACACTACTTACTCATGTGAGATTTAATCCCTGATATGTGAAATTGGAAGTGGAATTATTTTTTACCCTATTACCTGTGGTATGCCTCATTGAGTGTATTATGGTTAACCCAATCAATTGGTTTTCTTTGTTACCCTTGACCTTTTCAGTAAAGTATTGTCTCTTGTTTGGCCGTTGGTGGAATTGGCATCAAATAGAAGCGGTCTTAGACCAGAGATTCACAGGAACTACCAGGGTCAGCCGTCGGTGAGCTGGAGCGCCACATTGCATCCAAGCTAGGGTGCCAACCTCCGCAGGTAGGAAGGGACACTTTTCAGGGTATGATTCCATACCTAGCTTTGGACATATAGCTCTATATTATCTAGAATTGTAAATTGCTTGTTGTTGTCTTTTCTGGTCTGTTGACTATTTTAATGTTATGATTTAACAAATGTTTTATTTTAGCGGGCATTCTTGTTTATGAACCGTATTTGTTAACCCATCACTTGGTAAGCATAATTTGGTAAATGCTATTGCCTTTTTGCTATGTTTATAATTTAATTTTTTGGGAATTATTTTAAAGTTCTTTTTATTTGTTTGGCTATGCTTTTAATTTTACTTTTCTATGCACTAGTGAGTTAACATGAATTCTACATTTTATAATTCCTAAAATTTGTGTTGTACAACATTATAAAATTACTTTTATTTTGGCAAAACTGAAGGATTTGTGTCAAAATTCAGAAATAGCTTGTGAGATTTACAGATTAACTAAGTACTTTATAGCTTTGTCATATATTGTATCATTGCATTTGATACATTTGTTCATGTGTTTGTTTAGATTTTTCTAAAAGCATAAAATAAATGAAAAGATGTCTGAGGGGTGATTTATGGACAGTCATTGAACAATGATGTAGTGCAGGGCTTGACTTTTGTGCATGTTCTAGTCCCTGGGGCGGGGAAGAACAAGCAGACAGCCATGATTCCTCAAAGAAGACTAATGATTGTAATGGAGCACAATAAAAAACTGGATAAAGATGAATGTTTGATCTCATCTTTGCAATAATAATTCATTTAGCACTCATTCTGCATTATCTCTACATTGTCACATACACAGATACATTCTTCATCCTGCTTGACAGAGGAGACCGGTATTTTTACTATGCCCATTGTGCAAATGAATGTTCCACGTTGTCTTTTCAACTCTTCGATATGACTTTTATACATATCTTCAGATTGCAGCATAAAAAGGCCGGGGAGGGATGGACAGCTATGCTACATAGGGTAAAAAATGTCAGATTTAAATTAATAATGAGCTCCGTGGAATTTGCAGTTCTTCTGAAAACTCAGAGTTCTGAATAAAATATTTAAAGGTAACAGTGGAGAAGGTAGGAGGTTGCAAAGTAGAAAGCATCACAAGGCACTTTCAATGTGAAAAAATCATCACAGTTTTGCACACAGGAAAAAGAAAACATGCTTCTTCTATAAAGTATAAATCATAGGAAGTGTACTTTGGCAGGTTTAGCTGTGAGGGGATCTCTCTCACAGGGTGAAACAGAAGAATGACTGACAAACTCTTAGCTTTCCTATGATGAGGCTAAGTATTGAAATAAACAATGTCACCCTGGTCCGACTGACGAGCTGGGATACTCTGTATATAATACAAATCTTGCCATCTATTACAGTAAGCCAGACTGGCCAGAAACTTGTGAGGTTACAGGTCCCTCTAACACATAAAGCAGCTATTTCTTCGAACTGCACCATAAACATGCAAGCTCAGCTCATCCACGCTTGCTTATTTTAAGGGAAGGGGGAAAGTGACTGCCAAACTCTTCATATGTGTTCCTATCCCAGCTGAAATAAACATTCACACTAAACAAATATCGTAATTCATCCTTACATTCCAAATCAGCTGTAAGGCTTTACTCATTCCTTGGACTGATGAAGTTTCCTTTCGCTATTATTTACGGTCTATGGCACCATGTAAGAGCAAAGGAAAAAACTGTCCTCATCAAGAAGTGTGTTCACTTCAAAACACGTTGACTATTAAACCACATTTCAACTATTCCTGTCTCCTACTCATCTCTGGACCACTGGTAGCGCAGATTTTACCCTCTTATTTTCCAGTTTCTGAAGTATGGCACCATGTACACTACCCCAATTTTGGGAACATTGCTCTCAAGGAGAGTTAAAAGGTAAAAATAAATGAAAATAAATAAGAGTGTGAGCTGTGTCAGAATGGCAGCTTCGAGGTATCAGTCGGATCTTTTGTTTTACCATATTCTGAGTATTTCTAGAGAACCACCTTAACTTTCAACCTGTTATTTTATTGACTTCTATAGTAAATATAATGGAATGATATGTTTTATTTGTTTTTATACTTCTTCCAAAACAATTAAGTTAATAGATAAAAAACAAGGAACAGATGAATGGAATGTGAAAGCCTCAGACTTTGCTCAGAACTAATGTTTTGTGTAAGCTTAACCCTTTCCCGACTTCTGCCGAACTAGTACTGCTCTGCGGGAAATACATTTCTGCCCGGAGCAGTACTAGTACAGTGGCACGATCATCGCGGCCTCATGCTGAGCGCCGCGATGATCGGGTGCGGGTGTCAGCTGTCTGTGACAGCTGACACCCCGCAGCAATGCCGATGATCGGTGCTAGCAAAGATCGTGGGCATTTAACCCCTCGGCATAGAGAACAATCGTGCAGGGACAGGGGCTCCCTGCGCTATCCCACCGGAGCAATGCGATGCAATCACTTGGTTCCTGTGGTCTCCATGGAAATCCCTGGCTCCAAGATGGCTGCGGGGTCCTTCCAGGTTCTTCAGTGAGGTGGCTTGTCAGCGCCTGCTAAGAGCAGGCACCAGAAAGCCTCCTACACTGCCTGTCAGATCGCTGATCTGACACTGTGCTATGCAAAGTGTCAGATCAGCGATCTGACTTTATATAGTGATGTCCAACCCTGGGACAATGTAATAAAGTTCAAAATATATACCGGTATATATAATGTGTAAAAATATTTTTAAAAAATCCCCAAATAAATTTTTTTTTAAATATTTTACCAATAAACCCATTTATTTATGTAAATAATTATAAAAAAAAATAAAAGTACACATATTTGGTATTGCCGCGTCTGTAACGACCCGACCTATAAAACTGTCCCACTAGTTAACCTCTTTAGTGAACAACAGAAAAAAAACAAGGCAAAAACAATGCTTTATTATGATATAGCCAGACAATAAGTGGAATAACACACGATCAAAAAGACAGATATAAATAAACATGGTATCGCTGAAAACGTCATCTTGTCCTGCAAAAATAAGCCACCATATAGCTCCATCACCAGAAAAATAACAAATTTATAGCTCTCAGAATAAAGCTATGTAAAATTATTTTTCCCATAAAATAGTTTGTATTGTATAAAAGCACCAAAACATAAAAAAGATATAAATGAGGTATCGCTGTAATCATACTAACCCAAAGAATAAAACTGCTTTATCAATTTTACCACATGCGGAACGGTAAAAAGGCCCCCTACCCGAAAATAAATTCATGAATTGCTGTTTTTTGCTGGAATAAAAAGCAATCAAAAAATGTCATGTGCCAATAAAAATGTCAACTCGTCCTGCAAAAAGCAAGACCTCACAAGACACTGTGGGCCAAAATATAGAAAAATTATAGCTCTCAAAACGTGGTGATGCAAAAACTATTTTTTGCAAGAAAAAGCCTCTTTTAGTGTGTGACAGCTGCCAAACATAAGAACCCACTATAAAAACCCGCTATAAATAGTAAATCAAAACCCCCCTTTATCACCCCCTTAGTTAGGTAAAAATAATAAAGTAAAAAAATGTATTTATTTCAATTTTACCATTTGGGTTAGTGCTAACGTTAGGTTTAGTGTTATGATCCCAATGGCAGAGGATCTCAGAGATTACAGCAAAGTCTGCAAACATAAATACCAGCTCATAGGGAAGTGGTAACTAGGCTGACCATATACCTGATCCTAGCACAAACAACTAACAGTAGCCGGGGAACGTGCCTATGTTAATTCTAGACGTCTCGCGCCAGCCGGAGAACTAACTAACCCTGTCAGGGAAAATAAGACCTCTCTTGCCTCCAGAGAAAAGACCCCAAAGTTATAATACAAGCCCCCAACAAATAATAACGGTGAGGTAAGAAGAAAAGACAAACGTAAGAATGAACTAGATTTTAGCAAAGAGAGGCCCACTGACTAATAGCAGAAGATAGTAAGATGACTTATATGGTCAGCAAAAAACCCTGCAAAATATCCACGCTGAATATCCAAGAACCCCCGAACCGACTAACGGTGAGGGGGGAGAATATCAGCCCCCTAGAGCTTCCAGCGATATCAGGAATCACATTTTGTACAAGCTGGACAAAAATATGAACAATGCAAATAAACAAAAATAAGAAAGCAGGACTTAGCTTATCTTGCAAAGAACCAGGACCTGAAGACAGGAGCAAACAGAAATGAACTGATTACAACGATGCCAGGCACTGGACTGAGAATCCAGGAAGTTTAAATAGCAACACCCCAGGCCTAACGAACCAGGTGAGTACCAACCTGGGAAAAGACAATCCAAGTGCCAAACCACTAGTGACCACAAGAGGGAGCCAAGAAGTATAGTTCACAACAGTTTAGGCTTGGGGCTAAAGTTAGGGTTAGGGTTGGGGCTAAAGTTAGGGTTAGGGTTGTGGCTAAATTTAGGGTTAGGGTTGGAGCTAGAGTTGGGGTTAGGGTTTGGATTACGTTTACGGTTGGGATTACGGTAAAGGTTCGGATTAGGGTTAGGGTTGGGATTAGGGTTAGGGGTGTGTCAGGGTTAGGGATGTGGTTAGGGTTATGGTTAGGGTTGGGATAAGGGTTAGGGGTGTGTTGGGGTTAGGGGTGTGATGGGATTAGGGTTGTGGTTAGGGTTGGGATTATGGTTAGGGGTGTGTTTGGGTTAGGGATGTGGTTAGGGATGTGGTTAGGGTTATGGTTAGGGTTGGGATTATGGTTAGGGGTGTGTTGGGGTTAGGGTTGGAGTTAGATTTGGGGGGTTTCCACTGTTTAGGCACATCAGGGGTCTCCAAATGCAACATGGCGTCCGATCTCAACTCCAGCCAATTCTGCATTGAAAAAGTTAAACAGTGCTCCTTCCCTTCCGAGCTCTGCCGTGTGCCCAAACAGTGGTTTACCCCCACATATGGGGTATCATCGTACTCAGGACAAATTGGACAACAACTTTTGCAGTCCAATTTCTCCTATTACCCTTGTGAAAATAAAAATTTGGGGGATAAAATATAATTTTTGTGGAAAAAAAATTATTTTTTATTTTCACGGCTCTGCATTATAAACTTTTGTGAAACACTTGGGGGTTCAAAGTTCTCACAACACATCTAGATAAGTTCATTGGGAGTCTATTTTCCAATATGGGGTCACTTGTGGGGGGTTTGTACTGTTTAGGTATACCAGGGGCTCTGCAAATTAAACGTGACGCCCACAGACCACTCCATCAAAGTCTGCATTCCAAAACGGCGCTACTTCCCTTCTGAGCTCTGCTATGAGCCCAAACTGTGGTTCCCCCCCACATATGGGGTATCAGGGTCTCAGGACAAATTGTACAACAGCTTTTGTGGTCCAATTTCTCCTGTTTTGGGAAAATAAAAAATGGGCGCAAAATATCATTTTTGTGAAAAAAATATGATTTTTCATTTTTACGGCTCCACATTATAAACTTGTGTGAAGCACTTGGGGGTTCAAAGTGCTCACCACACATCTAGATAAGTTCCTTAGGGGGTCTACTTTCCAAAATTGTGTCACTTGTGAGGGGTTTCCACTGTTTAGGCACATCAGGGGCTGTCCAAACGCGACATGGCGTCCAATCTCAATTCCAATAAATTCTGTGTTGAAAAAGTCAAACGGTGCTCCTTCCCTTCCAAGCTCTGACATGCGCCCAAACAGTGGTTTACCCCCACATATGGGGTATCAGCATACTCAGGACAAATTGCACTACAACTTTTGGGGTCCAATTTCTCCTGTTTACCCTTGGTAAAATTAAAAAAATTGGAACTGAAGTAAAACATTTTTTGTGAAAAAAAGTTAAATGTTCATTTTTTTAAAACATTCCAAAAATTCCTGTGAACACCTGAAGGGTTAATAAACATCTTGAATGTGGTTTTGAGTACCGTGAGGGGTGCAATTTTTAAAATGGTGTTACTTTTGGGTATTTTCTATCATACAGACCCCTCAAAATGACTTCAAATGTGATGTGGTCCCTAAAAAAATGGTTTTGTAAAATTTGTTGAAAAATTGAGAAATTGCTGGTCAACTTTTAACCCTTATAACTTCCTAACAAAAAAAAACGTATTTCCAAAATTGTGCTGATGTAAAGTAGACATGTGGGAAATGTTATTTATTAACTATTTTGTGCTATATAACTCTCTGATTTAAGGGCATAAAAATTAAAAGTTGGAAAATTGCAACATTTTTGCCAATTTTCAGTTTTTTTCACAAAAAAAAGCAAGTCATATCGAGGAAATTTTAGTGCTATCATAAAGTATACTATGTCACGAGAATTAATGGGATCCGTTGAAGCATTCCAGAGTTATCTATATATATATAATTGTCTAAGGGTTTTTCTGTCTGTCTGACTGTGTCTGTCTGTCCTGGAAATCCCGCGTCTCTGATTGGTCAAGGCTGCCAGGCCTCGACCAATCAGCGACGGGCACAGCATGGCGACGATGATGTCATAAAGGTTGCCTCGACCAATCAGCGACGGGCACAGTCTGCCGCGAATTCGCCTCGACCAATCAGCGACGGGCACAGTATCGACGTAGATGTCATAATGGTTGCCATGGCGACGATGATGTCATAAAGGTTGCCTCGACCAATCAGCGACGGGCACAGTCTGCCGCGAATTCTGGAATCATCATTGTCCATATACTACGGGGACATGCATATTCCAGAATACCCGATGCGTTAGAATCGGGCCACAATCTAGTTACCTCATAAAGGGTCAGTGGTCAGAATTCTAAAAATTGACCGGGTCAGAAAGGTGAAAACTGGCTGGGTCTTGAAGGGGTTAAAATACACAGAAAATACTTTCATCCCATACTATAGGGCTGATTAACTAATGCAAAATGAGCCACAAGCCATAGGGCCTATTTAAGGGGAACTTTACATCACAAAACAAACACATCTATGATAGGTTGCTGTTATCCAAAACCAATTAACTCCTTCATTTTTTAAATCATTCTTTGCGTTCTAAAATAATCCTTTATTCAATTTTTGTGCTAATGTGCTTCAAATGCAGAAGGCTTGGCCCTGTCTTTACAGCTCTCCGACCTCTTTCTCATTTTCCCTGCCGTTGTCTTTTGCTCCCTGATTGGTTACTATTGTTTAAGCAATCTGCTTCCCTCGCTGCAAATCTTCAGTAGGTGCCATTAATCCCCACAGTAGTCCTGATCTCACTGAGTCCTCAGGACTCTATTATGCGTGCACCACTGCCAGGAGTGACAGTTATCCTAAGTCATATTGCACGACTCGTTAAAGGGTTGATTGTGACTTGTAGGATCGCTACTTCCAATAGGTGGCGCTATAGAGTTAAGTCCTCTTTTTTTCAGCAGAGGCAATTTGCATATTTAAATTCCCAGAGGAGCATTGCACGGCGAATAAGCCTCCTTACCTTGACAAGCCAGCTGGTATGTCACTCTCCATAAGGAGAAACGTTACCCCTTAGACCTCAGTCCAGAGCCTCTCACCTAGCCAAATCAGTTCTCATGCTTCGCACTGACGAGGGCCAACAGCCTGAAACACTGTGTCTGCGAATTGAGATACTGATTTGGCTTTTATCCTAAGTCATATTGCACGACTCGTTAAAGGGTTGATTGTGACTTGTAGGATCGCTACTTCCAATAGGTGGCGCTATAGAGTTAAGTCCTCTTTTTTTCAGCAGAGGCAATTTGCATATAGGAGTGACAGTGTCTGTTTTCTGGCAGCAGGCAGGTAACTCAGCCAAGCGCGACCTGGGAACGCAGCAGAAGGGAAAAATTGGAAAGCGGACAGAGAGCTGTAATGCAGGTCTAAGCCCCCTGCACTTGAAGCTCATTAACACAAAAAATTAATAGATTATTACTTTGGGGAGAAAGAAGGATTACAAAAATGGAGGTATGGATTGATTCTGATTACAGAAGCCTAACATAGATGTGTTTGTTTTGTGGTAATCAAACCTGCCGAGAGGTTTCCTTTAAGAGTTTTAGACACTTTTTGCACCTCACTAAATAAATTGAGAATGTGCTTCAGTAAAAGAGTGTGGCTAAGGGAGTTGTTAAACAAACAGAAATTACTAAAAATTACCACCAGGTTCTAGATTAAAAATGGTCTACAACTTAGTCAACTAAGAGATGGAGTAAACTTAAACTAGACAGTCTAAGAAATGCACCAGATTCATCATTCAGCCTGAGCCATGATGAATTTGGTGCATTTTCAGACTGTCCAGTCTAGCTTACATTTTCAAAGGGGTTGTTTCAAGTTCTTAAATTGGGAAAACTGCAATGTCTTTCTAAAAAACAAGCAACTGTGCAATTTCCATAATTTACCTCATATTAAAAATACGCTTTAGGCCACATGCACACGTTGAGTATTTAGTGAGTTTTTTACATCAGTAATTATAAGCCAAAACCAGGAGTGGAAGAACCACAGGAAAAGTATAGTAGAAACACTACACTACATGTTCTCACTTTTTATGACTCATCAGTTTTCTCAGTCCTTTTTAATGGGCATGTAGCCTTTTACTTGTAACCCTTGTGAATAAACCAAACCTTTTGAAATAGCAAAGAGTTACCTACCAGTACGGTTATTCAGCTGGAAACCAAATTAGACCACTCACTGGGATCAAACCTTCAAACAGAAGTACTTACGTAATTTTTATCCATTACCGCTACTTGGACCTGTGGCCACAGCAGGACCAACACAGCTCCATGCATTACAGATAGGTAGCATACTGCAGTGTAGGATCCCCTTCACAAGCTAAAAGCATTTGTGCCCACCGCACAACGCTCCCAGGTGAGCACCTATATATATCATTCTCACCTCCATTTTTACATCTTTTATTTCGCTTAAGTAGTACTCCTGTATTTTCTCTCCCCAACAGTTTCTTGCAAGGAAAAATCCACACTATAGGATACACTAAGTATGATGTATACATTACATAGGATATACAGACTGCTGTATATATATCATATAAGACACAGGGAGACTGTTTATAGATTATACAGGATACACTGAGTATGCTGTACACATCACATAGGATACACAGAAAGCTGTATGTGCATCACATAATATACACTGAGACAGCTTTATACATATCACATAGGATACACTGACATTGGTGTATATACATCACATAGAAGACACTGAGGAAGATTAATATACATCACATTGAATACATAAAGACTGTGGTATATACATTACATAGGAGTCAATGAAGCTGCTGTATCTACGTCACATAAGATACAATGAGACTGCTGTATACATCTACTAGAATGCTGCTGTACACGTTACATAGAATACACTGAGACTGCTGTATATACAGGACATGTGCGTCCATCTGCCACAAATCTTACTCTGGATGGGCTGCCACTGTTCATGATGAATTTAAAAACCCAGGGGTGGTTGCCATGCCCTGTCATGTCCTCATCAGGCTCCAGCTCTGTCCAGTTTTGCCCAGTGTTGTTGGGGCTGGGCAAAAATTATGTGAAAATGCCAAAAGTCTAAACATTTTTGTGTAGCCCTTCATTGCACAAAAATGTTTCAACTTTTCTAAGCTTTTTATGCCAGAACTACGTGTCCTGATACGAAGTGCTGGTGATTCCGCTAATGCTCTATGGTACTGGATATATCGAGATGTCCGCTACAGACTAGATTGTTGCCACACAAAATAAAAGTAAAAATAAAAAGTGTCAGGTACCGTACAAGTGATATACATATGCACATGCCAATATTGGGAAAGAAAATAGAATGAACAGCGCTATATTAAACTATTATCTGTGGAGATACTACCAGCAAGATTATCGCTATAAATTTAGATTCCAGAGAATAGATGTGCATCTTTATTAGCATCCTATTACACTTTCCGGGGGTTTATTGCTAAAAAGCATTAAACAATAATTAGATGGTCCAGATTTGCCTCTACCATGTATGGTTTAAAAGAGCAATATAGCTGGTAATTGGCCTTGACCAAAGTAAATAATGTCCTCCGTTTTACTTACATTTGGTTTTCACATAAAATACCTACTGAGTTGTACTGAAGAAGAAGGCAAGCAAAAACCAGTATCTCCATCCATCAGTATTAATCTCGCACTATACCGAGGCTCCCTCCATTCATCTTTCCGACACAAATTAGAAATTCAAGAGTTTTAACAAATGAGCCTGCAAATGTAAACTTATTAGGCCATATATTTTTACTACACACTGTGCTGTGTCCTCCGCAAAGCTGTCCCTTCAGAGAGTGTTTTCTTATTTTGTGTTATTGATGGCAGCTAACTAATCACATTTTTAATGTTGTCTTTGGGGAGGCCCATTTGAATGAACGTGCGATCCAAAGTGCCTGGAATAAATCTACCTTATTAAATGCCTAAAATTATGTGTCTTACACGATAAAGAAACTGGAAAGCATTATTACACTTGCTAACCTCCGTCTGCTGGAATCAAAATAGAGGGATAAATTAAAATAATATGTCAACAGCAGCGCGCTGTAGAGAAAGTGTCTCTAGCATAGGAACGGCCAAGAAAAATTGGCTAATTGGTACCTTCACTTGTATCCACTTGAGTGAATAGATCTATATTCAGTTATTACTTTATATTAGTCACTGAGAATCAGGAAATTCAAGTTAATTAAAACAATAAAAGATTTCCCAAATGGATAGACAATGAATGTATCATTGCCATCCAGTGGCCCTTTTATAATTAGGAGCAGATAGAGAAGTTAAGGCTACAAAATTCAGGCTGAGGTATAGTGTTCTTCTAAAGAAGCAGGTAGAAGACCTAGTTGTTCTATTTAGTAAGGTGTCCTTCAATTAATTTTTTAAAATGGTGCCATTATGGTCCAAAAAACAAACTATCAAATACATACTGTATACCAACTCAGCTGCCGGACCAAATTGTCCCTTGGTATTGCACCTATGTCCTCCTCTGGTTCCTTGCTTATTCTGGTGGGAGACATCACGTGACTATTTCCGCTAATCAGTGACCACTGATTGATTGCAGTAGTCAGGTGCCCTCTTAGCTTGAACAGCACTTGATTGGCTGTAGTGGCCATATGACATACCCCACGATAAAGGGAAGTAAGAATACAATCAGGAACATGGGTAGCAGTACCAGAGGGTCCAGGGTCCTGGGTATATATAAATTTTATTTTCACATATTGTTACATTTTTCAGCAAAAATAAAAAATTTGCTGACAACCCCGTTGTCAAAAACAAATAAAAACAAAATATTTTTGATGGATTTATTTATTTATTTACTTCAATAAAATATGCATGAGAAATGTAAAACATCTCTGAGTGAACCCATATTGAGAGGGCCAACATTTTTGCCAGTTTTTATTTCTTAGCAGTGTCTTCTGAAAACAAACTGATTGCATTGTGTTATGGTGCATCTATAATTTGGGCATCTGATAGCATGCGTACAGTTCTCCTACAGCCCCACCAGACGAGGAATGAAGCATTACTTGGTGCCCTTTAAAATCAATCAATGGATTAAATATACACACGTGGAGCATAGGAATGTGGTCACCTCTATTAGTTCAGAATGCTGAAATAGTATATTTAAATATTAGTATCTTAACCTCTTCATGCAGCAGCCCTTTTTCGCTTTTGTGTTTCTGTTTTTTGCTCCACTGCTTCCCAGAGCCATAACGTTTTTATTTTCCAGTCAATATGGTCATGTGAGGGCTTGTTTTTTGCGGGATGAGTTGTATTTTTGAACGATGCCATTGGTTTTACCATATCATGTAATGGAAAAGGGGAAAAAAAATCCAAGTACGGTGAATTTGCAAAAAAAGTACAATTTCACAACTGATTTTTTTTGGGTGGGAGGTTTACCATCTTCTCCAAATGCTAAAACTGACATGCTATTATGATTCTCCAGGTCATTATGAGTTTATAAATACCAAACATTTATAGGTTGTTTTTATTTAAGTGGTGAAAAAAATCCAAAGTTTATTAAAAAAATAAAAATAAAATTGCCTCATTTTCCAAGACCCGTAGCATATCCATTTTTTGGGTTTTGGAGCAGGGTGAGGGCTCATTTTTTGCATGCCGAGGTGACATTTTTATTGATACCATTTTGGTGTAGATACAATCTTTTGATTGTCCCTTATTGTATTTTAATGCAATGTTGTGCTGACCAAAAATATTTAATTCTGGCATTTTTACTTTTTTTCCGCTACGCCGTTTACCGATTTTATTAATTGTTTTTATATCTGGATAGATCAGGTAATTCTGAACACAGAAATACCAAATATGTGTATTTTTAATTTTTCTTTAATTGTGTTGTTTTGAATGGGGGGGTGATTTGAACTTTTAGATTTTTTTTATTGTTTTCATATTTTTAAAAACATTGTTTTGTTCACTTTACACTGGCTTCAATAGTCTCCATGGGAGACTAGAAGCTGTGATCACTTTTGCTACATTCAGCCGTGCTCTATGTAGCAGAAATGCTCACTTGCTATGAGCACCGACAGCGGGGCGGTGCACATAGCAATCCTATAATGACAACCCCGGGTTGTCATGCCAAACCATCGGAGACCCTCAGTCAGGTGACACGGGTCACGATGGGTGGGATTAGTAACAAGCTTCTGGCGCAGAATAAATGAGGCTGTCAGAGATTGACAGCGGCATTTAACAGGTTAACAGCCACGGGTGGATTGCGATTCCACCCGCAGCTGTTAGGGGCACATGTCCGATGTTCAAAACAGCAGACATGTGCCTGAAAAGATGTGGGCTCAGCGCCGGATCCCACATCAAAGGTAGAGACACGACATGTGCAGTACATGTTGTGAAGGGGTTAAATTCAACCTGTCAGGTCCCATATGCCGACAGAACTTCAAGCAGTTGCATCTGCATATGTAGACACCCTACCTATCAGTATCTCTGTCATATCTAATATATAAACAGATAAAGTCGAGGGCACATTAGTGTCCCCAGACTAGTCGGTCCACTTAGCATGTTATCATGCCCCTATAACATAACTTACAAGCGTTGGTGACGTCACAAGCACCATACTTACCTCATGTATGCTTGCGAATTCTTCCCTGCTCATCATTGATCCTCTGAAGCCAGGTGTATGTGTTCAGGCTTCAGAGATACCCAATGTGCATGATCAGAAGTCTCTGCACTACATGTGTGTCTACATATGTAAATGCAACTGCTGTTTGTTCTGGGGCACTGGGGATCTGACAGGTTACCTTTAAAAGGGAAGTGCAGTTTATACAATCTGTCTGTTTAAAGCTATTATTAGGTGTCAGTTAAAAATTGGTGAACAGCAAGGGAAGGAGGTATCAGGAATAGTGTTGAGCATTCCGATACCGCAAGTATCGGGTATCGGCCGATACTTGCGGTATCGGAATTCCGATACCGGGATTCCGATACTTGCCGCGTATCGGATACCGGAATCGGAAGTTCCCAGATTCAAAATGCACAAATTCATCCAATGAGAATGATTCCAAGTGTGGGCACATCCTGTTCAGCATGGAGGGCATGAAACTACTGGCAAGGCTGTGATTGGCTGCTGAAATGATGTCATAATGCAGTTTAAAAGTCGCTGGCGCCATTTTGCGATCACTCTGCTGTGAATTCAGTTAGTGACAGGACGCTGTTTGCTGACTGAGGGCCAGTTTAGAGATAGCGATTTGCTTCTTTGTGCTTTCCAAAGGCTAATTTAGCAACCGCTGTGTTCACCTACTATTCACCTTGCTTTTGCCTTGTAGCGCTGTTTTCACAGCGATCTGCAAGGTCTGTGTGTGTGTGTGAGTGCAGCCCACTCTCTAGTCTGAGTGCAGCCACATAGGCCATCCATAGCTGGTTGTATTCAGTTCAGGGAGGGTGGTTCATTGCCTCATACTGTCCTTTTTTTTTTTTTTTCCAAGTAGTGTAGTCTGCTGCTAATTTATTCAAAAAAATCCTATTAGTGTCTTTCCACCCGTCTCCAGCTAATTTGTGGAAAAACACTAGATAGGATAATGTAGAGGAGGGTTTTTGGGCCTTGCAGCGCCGTTTACGGCTGTCTGCACGGTCTCCGTGTGACTGCAGCTCGCCCTGTAGTCTGTGAGCAGCCATAGCCTGGTTGTCTCCAGCTCAGGGTTCTTCACTGCGTCATACCGCAAAATCAATTTTCATTTTGTTTTAAGTAGTGCAGGCTGCTGCACATTTTTCAAAAAATTCCTATTAGTGTCTTTCCACCCGTCTCCAGCTAACTTGTGGAAAAACACTACATAGGATAACGTAGAGGAGGGTTTTTTGGCCTTGCAGCGCCGTTTACGGCTGTCTGCACGGTCTCCGTGTGACTGCAGCTCGCCCTGTAGTCTGTGAGCAGCCATAGCCTGGTTGTCTCCAGCTCAGGGTTCTTCACTGCGTAATACCGCAAAATCAATTTTCATTTTGTTTTAAGTAGTGCAGGCTGCTGCACATTTTTTCAAAAAATTCCTATTAGTGTCTTTCCACCCGTCTCCAGCTAACTTGTGGAAAAACACTACATAGGATAACGTAGAGGAGGGTTTTTGGGCCTTGCAGCGCCGTTTACGGCTGTGGTCACGGTCTCCGTGTGACTGCAGCTCTATCTGTTGTCAGTTCAGCCCCCAAAAAATAAATAAATAATAAAGTTCACCAAACACACCAGTGACACCACTTTACATTTGTGTAGGCCACATTAGCTCATATTAAAGTCTAGTCCACACTTTAGAAAATTAGTGTTTCTTATACCTGTTAGGAGGAGTTGTTCAGGAATAAGCACACAAAGCCGTTAGTACTTTTCTGCTTATCTTTATCAGTCAACCAAGATGAAGAAGGCAGTGAGTAAGGCACGTGGGCGTGGGCGCGGAGCAGGGAGGGGACGTGGGGATTCTGTGCCTGCTGCGGGCACCGGTGACTCGTCATCAGCACCCACTTTCACAAGGGAACAGTCATTCATGCGCAGCTTTGTCGCAGAGCGCCGTACACCGCTGCTGCGTGAAGAACAAATTGAAGCCGTTGTCGGATGGATGGCAGCTAATGCATCAACTTCAATTAGTGCCACATCCTCTCAGACACAGAGCACTGGAGAGCAGCCATCTGTCTCCTCACCACCTGCCAAATTGCCCAGGCAGACAGAGAGCCCAGGACAGGAGCCGTCTCTACTTCTGTTCTCTGAATCTCTTGGCTTGGAAACAGGGGGCCAGCCAAGCAGCATTGGAGAAATGGAAGAAGAGGCAGGGTGCAGTGATGCCCAACAGCTTTTTCTCTCTTCCTCTGAAGAGGCGGGTGGGCCAGTGGCTCCGTTCACCACATCGCAGGCCGCATCAGCTGATGATGACACTCAGGTGCCACTTACTGGTGCGTGCTCTGCTGCTGAGACTACCCAGGAGGAGCAGTTGGGGGCAGAGGGTAGTGTAGATGATGAGGTCCTTGACCCATCTTGGCGTGAGGGACAGGAAGGTGGTGGGAGCAGCTCTGAGGAAGAGATTCCCCGTACGGCCCAAAGAGGGAGAGAGAGGGGGAAGACTGCGGATCCTGCAGCCTCTGCTTTGGCAGCCGTTAGGAGCATGCCTCTACCAAAAGCCAAAAAGGGCGCTCCAAAGACTTGCAGTGCCTGGTCCTTTTTTGACACAGTTGCAGATGACATTTGCTATGTCAAATGCAAGGTGTGTCATCACAAAGTCAAAAGAGGGAAAAATGTCAGCAACCTCAATACCTCCAACATGTGGAAACATGTGCGCACCAGGCACCCGGTGGAGTTAGAAAAACACACTGAAGAGCTAGGCCAACCAACAGCGGCAGCTACCACCGCTTCAGCTCGTGTTGCCTTTTCCTCCAGCTCACACGCAGCTGGTTCGGCTTCCTCCCAGGATCGCCGTGGAAGAACCTCTGGCCCTGTTGTCCAGAGACCCGCTGTAATTCCACCCGCAGCACCACTTTCCCAGTCATCCACACACTCCCAGCCCAGTCTACAGCCATCGGTAGTACAGGCATGGGAGAAAAGGCGGCCTTTCTCGTCAAACCACCCACGAGCACAGGCTCTGACTGCAGGCATTGCCAAACTTCTGTCACTGGAAATGCTGTCATTCAGGCTGGTGGAGACTGACAGCTTCCGTGACTTGATCTCATTGGCAGTCCCACAGTACAATGTGCCCAGCCGCTTTTACTTCAGCAGGCAAGCCGTCCCTGCCCTGCACAAGCATGTGGAGGGACACATAAAACACGCGCTACTGAACGCCGTCAGTAGCAAGGTCCACCTCACCACCGATGCGTGGACCAGTCAACATGGACAGGGGCGATACCTTTCCCTCACTGCCCATTGGGTTAATGTCGTTGAGCCGGGTACAGACCGTGCGAGTGGCGCAGGACGTGTCCTGCCCACTCCAAGGATTGCAGGAATCCATTCTGTATGCATTGACTCCTCCTCTTACACCAGTTCCTCAGAATCATCGCTGCAGGAGCCGTCACAGTCCACCTCCACATGGACCCGTGATGAACGTGTACCTGTTACGACCGACATGAGCACAGCCGTGGCCAAACGTCAACAGGCCGTCTTGAAATTAATTTTTTTGGGGAATCGTAGCCACACAGCGCAGGAGCTCTGGAATGCCATCAAGCAGGAGAGCGATGTGTGGTTTGTGCCAGCGAATCTCCAGCCAGGCATGGTAGTGTGTGATAATGGCCGAAATCTGGTGGCAGCTCTGGGCCTCGGCAAGCTCACTCACATCCCATGTCTGGCACATGTGCTCAATTTGGTCGTGCAGAGTTTCTTGAGGGACTATCCGGATCTTGATGCACTGCTGCACAAGGTCTGCCTAGAGTGTGCTCACTTGCGGCGTTCCAGCACGGCAAAAGCGCGCATTGCGGCTCTGCAGCGCCGACACCGCCTGCCGGAACATCGCATCATATGTGACCTACCTACCAGGTGGAATTCCACGTTACATATGTTGGAGCGGTTGGTGAGCAGCAGCAAGCTGTAATGGAGTACCAGCTGCTTCAGGCGCAAAGAAGTCGCACTCAGCGCCGTACAGACTTCACAACCACAGAGTGGGCCACTATGAATAACGTCTGCCAGGTTTTGCGTCCCTTTGATTATTCCACGCGGATGGCGAGTGCAGATGATGCACTAGTCAGCATGACTGTCCCCCTTATCTGCCTGCTTGAAAAATCACTGCAAGCGCTAAGGGATGATGTTGTGGAAGAGGTGGAGGATGAGGATTCAGCATTTCCATCATCTTCTGGACAGTCAGCGCCACGTGGTTCCTCACAAACGCGTAGGCAGGGGACAGTTTGTGAGGAGGATGAGGAGGAGTCAATGGAGGAGGAAGACATCCGTCCAGAGGAGGGAGTTACAGAATTGTCCAGTACTCAGTGTGTACAGCGACGGTGGGGTGATGATGAGCGGGCAGAGATCACGCCTCCAGCAGGGGACAGCGTTTCTTGGGCAGTTGGCAGTCTGCAGCACATGGTGGATTACATGCTGCAGTGCCTGAGAAACGACCGCCGCATCGCCCACATTCTCAACATGTCTGATTATTGGGTGTTCACCCTCCTCGATCCTCACTACCGGGACAACGTAGAAAGCCTCATCACACCGTTGAACCGGGAGCGAAAAATGCGGGAGTACCAAGACACACTGGTGAATTCCATCATCTTCTCCATTCCAACTGAGAGAAGTGCTGCTAGTGCATTCCAAAGCAGCTCAGTGCGTCCAGGCAGTGGTGGAGGCTCTGCACAAAGAGGGAGCAGAAGCAGTGCCTCTGCCCAAGGCAAGACCAGTATGGCCCAACTGTGGCACAGTTTTCTGTGCCCGCCACAAAAGTCTACACCATCACAGACGGCTCCAGTCAGCAGGAGGCAACGGTTCCGTCAGATGGTGACAGACTACATGTCTTGCCCTCTTGCTGTACTCCCAGACGGCTCTTCCCCTTTCAAGTTTTGGGTCTCTAAGCTGGATACATGGCCAGAGCTAAGCCAGTATGCATTGGAGGTGCTGTCTTGCCCTGCGGCCAGTGTATTATCGGAACGTGTCTTTAGTGCTGCAGGTGGTGTACTAACTGACCGTCGCATGCGACTATCCTCCGATAACGTTGACCGGCTTACTTTCCTGAAAATGAACAAGGCCTGGATCTCGCAGGAATTTGCCACTCCTCTTCCTGATTAAATAATTAGGTCACTGTCTACGTTATCCAGGTCTCCTGTTGTGTTCATCTTTCTACCACCTGAACTTAAATTCCTGGGCTCCAACACCGCCAGTTGAGGCTCAGAAGTGTCGTCTGCACAGTCAAAACATACGACCCAGTGTTATTGGGTTTCAGTAACGTCAGCTGATCCCCAGCTGTGTAGCCGGCAATGTGTCCTGCGACCGCCACGCTGACACAACAACTGAAATGTAAGGGAATCTGTCCCCCCCCCCCAAGGCGTTTGTTACTGAAAGAGCCACCTTGTGCAGCAGTAATGCTGCACAAGGAAAAGGTAGCTATTTTTGTTTAGCTCCTTGCACACGCAGAACTTAACACTTATAAAATGTGTCCACTGATACCGTAAAACCGTCCCGGAGGTGGGACTTTCCTTCGTAATATGACGCAGCACAGCCGTCATTCCTACCCCCTTGGCGCCGTGCCCCGGCTCCTCAGCGTTGTTTGATTCCATCCCGGAGCCTGCGCTGTTATGTTATCCCGTGGCCAGGCACACTTAGCGCTGCCCGTCTTCTGGCATCATTTGGTGTCAGGATGGCTGCGCCTGTGCGGCCGAGCTGGCCGAGAGCCCGCCTCGCAGTGTCTTCTGATTTAATCCCACTGGGGGCCTGAGATCCATGGACATGCGCAGTGCATATCTGAACCTCCACCTCTCACTCATCTCCCTACGGCTTCTTCAGACTGTTTGGTGTCAGCTGGTCCCTAATAGCATGCCACGGCCGTGACACCGCACAGTCTTAACAAGCCGTAGGGAGGGGAGTGAGAGGCGAGGCCCGTGGTGGGATTACATTAGACGACACTGGGATTAAATCAGAAGACAGTACGAGGCGGGATCTCGGCCTTGCTGCACAAGCTGGCTCTTTCAGCTACAAATGCCTTGGGGGGGGGTTAAAGGTTCCCTTTCGACTTTCTCCAATCAGGCTTCGGCCTACATTGTGTTCCTCTGCTTTTCCACCTGTCCCTGGGCTCCAACACCGCTAGTTGCCGTCCAGAAGTGCTGTCCGCACAGTCCCAACAGTCGCTCCTCTGTTATTGGGGTTCAGTAACGTCAGCTGTTCCCCTGCTGTGTGTGTGGCAATCCCTCCTATCTCCTCCACCTCCACCTGTCCCTGGGCTCCAACACCGCTAGTTGCCGTCCAGTAGTGCTGTACGCACAGTCAACAGTCGCTCCTCTGTTATTGGGGTTCAGTAACGTCAGCTGTTCCCCTGCTGTGTGTGTGGCAATCCCTCCTACCTCCTCCACCTCCACCTCCCCCTCCTTTCCCTGGGCTCCAACACCGCTAGTTGCCGTCCAGTAGTGCTGTACGCACAGTCAACAGTCGCTCCTCTGTTATTGGGGTTCAGTAACGTCAGCTGTTCCCCTGCTGTGTGTGTGGCAATCCCTCCTACCTCCTCCACCTCCACCTCCCCCTCCTTTCCCTGGGCTCCAACACCGCTAGTTGTTGCCTGGTAGTGCTGTACGCACAGTCAACAGTCGCTCCTCTGTTATTGGGGTTCAGTAACGTCAGCTGTTCCCCTGCTGTGTGTGTGGCAATCCCTCCCACCTCCTCCACCTCCACCTCCCCCTCCTTTCCCTGGGCTCCAACACCGCTAGTTGTTGCCTGGTAGTGCTGTCCGCACAGTCAACAGTCCCTCCTCTGTTATTGGGGTTCAGTAACGTCAGCTGTTCCCCTGCTGTGTGTGTGGCAATCCCTCCTATCTCCTCCACCTCCACCTCCCCCTCCTGTCCCTGGGCTCCAACACCGCTAGTTGCCGTCCAGTAGTGCTGTACGCACAGTCAACAGTCGCTCCTCTGTTATTGGGGTTCAGTAACGTCAGCTGTTCCCCTGCTGTGTGTGTGGCAATCCCTCCTACCTCCTCCTACCTCCTCCACCTGCCCCTGGGCTCCAACACCGCTAGTTGTTGCCTGGTAGTGCTGTCCACACAGTCAACAGTCCCTCCTCTGTTATTGGGGTTCAGTAACGTCCGCTGTTCCCCTGCTGTGTGTGTGGCAATCCCTCCTATCTCCTCCACCTCCACCTCCCCCTCCTGTCCCTGGGCTCCAACACCGCTAGTTGCCGTCCAGTAGTGCTGTACGCACAGTCAACAGTCCCTCCTCTGTTATTGGGGTTCAGTAACGTCAGCTGTTCCCCTGCTGTGTGTGTGGCAATCCCTCCTACCTCCTCCACCTCCTCCTCCTCCACCTGTCCCTGGGCTCCAACATCGCTAGTTGCCGTCCAGAAGTGCTGTCCGCACAGAGCCAAACACCTCGCCAATGTGTTAGTGGGGTTCAGCACCGCCAGCTGTTCCCCTGCTGTGTATACGGCAACGTGTACTGCGACCGCCACGCAGGCACAACAAGTTAAATTTAAGGGAACCTGTCCCCCCCCCCCAGGCGTTTGATACTGAAGGAGCCACCTTGTGCAGCAGTAATGATGCAAAGGGAAAAAGTGCCTCTTTTCGTGGTGCTCCTTGCACATGCTGAACCTAACACTTATGAAAAGTGTCCCCTCCTACCGTGATACCGTCCGGTTGGTGGAACTTTCCTTTGTGATGTGACGCAGCACAGCCGTCATTCTTACCCCCTTGGCGCCGTGCGCCGCCTCCTCAGCGTTGTTTGAATCAGTCCCGGAGCCTGCGCTGTTAGGTTAGCCCTTGGCCATGCACACATTTTGCGCTGCCAGTCTTCTGACATCATTTGGTGTCAGGCTGGCTGCGCCTGTGCGGCCGCGCTGGCCGAGATCCCGCCTCGTACTGTCTTCTGATTTAATCCCACTGGGGGCCTGAGATCCATGGACATGCGCAGTGCATATCTGAACCTCCACCTCTCACTCATCTCCCTACGGCTTCTTCAAACTGTGCGGTGTCAGCTGGTCCCTAATAGCATGCCACGGCCGTGACACCGCACAGTCTGAAGAAGCCGTAGGGAGGGGAGTGAGAGGCGAGGATATGCACTGCGCATGGCCACGGATCTCAGGCCCCCAGTGGGATTAAATCAGAAGACAGTACGAGGCGGGATCTCGGCCAGCGCAGCCGCACAGGCACAGCCAGCCTGACACCAAATGATGTCAGAAGACGGGCAGCGCAAAATGTGTGCATGGCCAAGGGCTAACCTAACAGCGCAGGCTCCGGGACTGATTCAAACAACGCTGAGGAGGCGGCGCATGGCGCCAAGGGGGTAAGAATGACAGCTGTGCTGCGTCACATCACAAAGGAAAGTTCCACCTACCGGACGGTATCACGGTAGGAGGGGACACTTTTCATAAGTGTTAGGTTCAGCATGTGCAAGGACCATAATTAAAAGAGCTAAGTTTACCTTTTCCAGCATTAGTGCTGTACACGATGGCTCTTTCAGCTACAAACGCCTGGGGGGGGTTAAAGTTTCCCTTTCAACTTGCTCCAGTGCAGGCTTCGGCCTACACTCTGCTCCCTCTCCTCCTCCTGCTGACCCTGGGCTCTAACACCGCCAGTTGGGGCCCAGATGTGCTAGCTGCACAGAGCCAAACACCAGCCAATGTGTCAGTGGGGTTCAGCACCGCCAGCTGTGCCCCTGCTGTGTAGCCGGCAACGTGTCCTGCAACAGCCACACAGACACAAGAACTGAAATTGAAGGAAACCTGTCCCCCCTCCCCCAGGCATTTTTACGTTTTACAGCCACCTTGTACGACAGTAATGCTGCATGTGTGCAAGGTGGCTCAGAAACTTATTCTCCTTGCCCATGTTGAAGTGAACACGTCTAAAAATGAGTCCTCTGCGACCATTAAAATGTCCCTCAGGTGTGATTTTCCATTGTATTGACACGCAACAAGCTCCTTGGTAGCGCTGCCCGTCTTCTGGCATCATTGTTTGGCTGCCTGCGCCTCTGCGGCCGCCTTGCCCCACACAACGCCCCTCGGTGTCTTATTTATTGGGACTGCGAGGGTGTGATTGATGGGCATGAACGGTGCATTTCTTCGCCTGTCCCTCATCACCTTCCGCCTTCTTCGGACTGTGCGTCTTCATGGCCGTGGCATGCGATAAGGGATCAGCTGACGCCGCATAGTCTGAAGTGGGTGTAAGAACCCAAGCGAGAGGCGAACATATGTACTGCGCCAGGCCATGAATCCCAGCCCCGCAGTGTTTTAACAATGTTAAGACACTGGGGGGCTGGGATTCATGGTCATCGCAAACCGCAACGGCCGACATAACATGATGTCAGAGGATGGGCAGCGCTAACAGCGCAAGGCCAAGGGATAACACAAAAGCGCAGACTCCTGTGCAACAAATAATGATGCTCAGGAGGCCGCGCAAAGCACCAAGGTGGCATTTTTGCCAGCTGTACTGCGTCTCTTTACGAAGGGAACTCACGCCTCAAAATCAGTTTGACTGTGTAAGGGCCTAAATGTTATACGTGTTCCTTTCAGCGTGTGCAAGGAGCAAAATTAAAAGAGCAACCTTTGATTTGTGCAGCATTACTGCTGCATAAGCTGTGGCTCTTCTACTTTGTAACCCCTGAGGGGGGGTTAAAGGTTACCTTTGAAATTGGTTCTATTAGGCTTCGGCCTATACTATGCTCCCCCTGCAGAGCCCGGGCTCCAACACCGCCAGTTGGGGCCCGGTACTGCTAGCTGCACAGAGCCAAACACCAGCCAATGTGTCAGTGGGGTTCAGCACCGCCAGCTGTTCCCCTGCTGTGCAGCCGGCAACGTGTCCTGCAACTGCCACGCAGGCACAACAGACCCAAAGCTGCCGCCAGTGCAGGCTTCGGCCTACACTCTGCTCCCTCTACTCCTCCTGCTGACCCCGGGCTCTATCAATGCCAGTTGGGGCCCGGTACTGCTAGCTGCACAGAGAAAAACACCAGCCAATGTGTCAGTGGGGTTCAGCACCGCCAGCTGTGCCCCTGCTGTGCAGCCGGCATCGTGTCCTGCAAAAGCCACGCAGACACAAGAACTGAAATTGAAGGGAACCTGTCCCCCCTCCCCCAGGCGTTTGTACGTTTTACAGCCACCTTGTACAGCGGTAATGCTGCATGTGTGCAAGGTGGCTCATAAACGTATTCTCCTCGCACATGTGGAACTGAAAACACGTCTAAAATGTGTCCTCTGTGTGACCATTTAACCGTCCCGGAGGTGTGACTTTCCTTTGTAATGACACGCTGCAACCCCCTTGGTAGCGCTGCCCGTCTTCTGGCATCATTGTTTGGCTGCCTGCGCCTCTGCGGCCGCCCTGACCCACACAACGCCCCTCGGTGTCTTATTTATTGGGACTGCGAGGGTGTGATTGATGGGCATGAGCAGTGCATCAGTTCGCCTGTCCCTCATCTCCTTCCGCCTTCTTCAGACTGTGCGGCTTCATGGCCGTGGCATGCGATAAGGGATCAGCTGACGCCGCACAGTCTGAAGCGGGTGTAAGGACCCGAGTGTGAGAGGCGAACATATGTGCTGCGCCAGGCCATGAATCCCAGCCCCGCAGTGTTTTAACAATGTTAAGACACCGCGGGGCTGGGATTCATGGTCATCGCGAACCGCACCGGCCGACATTAAATGATGTCAGAAGATGGGCAGCGCTAACAGCGCTAGGCCAGGGGATAACACGACAGCGCAGACTCCTGTACAGCAAATAACAACGCTCAGGAGGCTGCACCCAGCACCAAGGTGGGATTCTTGACATCTGTGCTGCGTCTCATTACAAAGGGAACTCGCGCCTCCAACACAGTTTGACTGTATAAAGGGCTAAACGTTATACGTGTTTCATTCAGCGTGTGCAAGGAGCAAAATTAAAAGAGCAACCTTTCACTTGTGCAGCACTACTGCTGCATAAGCTGTGGCTCTTCGAGTTTGTAACCCCTGAGGGGGGTTAAAGGTTACCTTTGAAATTGGTTCAATTAGGCTTCGGCCTACACTCTGCTCCCCCTGCGGAGCCCGGGCTCCAACACCGCCAGTTGGGGCCCGGTACTGCTAGCTGCACAGAGAAAAACACCAGCCAATGTGTCAGTGGGGTTCAGCACCGCCAGCTGTTCCCCTGCTGTGCAGCCGGCAACGTGTCCTGCAACTGCCACGCAGGCACAACAGACCCAAAGCTGCCGCCAGTGCAGGCTTCGGCCTACACTCTGCTCCCTCTACTCCTCCTGCTGACCCCGGGCTCTAACAACGCCAGTTGGGGCCCGGTACTGCTAGCTGCACAGAGAAAAACACCAGCCAATGTGTCAGTGGGGTTCAGCACCTGTTGTGATCCGCTTTTTGGCTCCCCTGGTGGTGGCTGGTGGTACTGGAGACTTGTGTGTGCTTTTCTGCCTCAGCTCACCTGCTTCCATCAGTTTTGGGAGTTCCCTATTTAGCCTTGCTCTCCAGTCACTTCCTTGCCGGTCATCATTGTAACCTGAGTCATTCAGTTGCATGTTCCTGCTACTAGTCTGCTGATCAGCTAAGTGGACTCTTGTCCTTATTGTTTTGTTTTTCTTGTCCAGTTTACAGTTTTGTCATTTCCTGTTACTGGAAGCTCTTGTGGACTGAAATTGCCACTCCTGTGTCATGAGTTGACACAGGAGTCTTAAAGTAATTTCAGGATGGGTTTTTGAAAGGGTTTTTCAGCTGACCGTGAAGTCCTCTTTTGTATCCTTCCTCTATCTAGTAAGTGGACCTCGCTTTGCTAAATCTACCTTCATACTGTGTATGTCTTTTCCTCTGAACTCACCGTTAATATACGTGGGGGCTACTATCATCTTTGGGGAATTTCTCTAGAGGTAAGCCAGGTCTGTTCCTTCATCTTCCAGGCGTAGTTAGTTCTCCGGCTGGCGCATGGCATCTAGGCAGCCGTAGGAATGCTTCCTGGCTACTGTTAGTTGTGTGGTAGATTTAGGTCACGGTCAGCTTGAGTTTCCATCACCCGAGAGCTAGTCTGTTATTTTTGTGTTTCTGATGTTCCCATGCCATTGGGGAATCATGACAGTATGACCGGCCGCTGTTAAAGTAATTGGCAGAAGAAAGGAGAGTAAAAGAAGTCTGTAGATTTTTTTATTTTTTTTTTCCTCTCATGTTTGCTACTTAGTTGGCTCAGTTGTATTTCTGCTCTATTTACAGCCTTGCCTTTCTCTCCTTCTAATCCTTGAATGGCTCTGATCTCTCCGGTTTAAGGATGGACCCTCAGAGTTTGGCTGCAGGTTTAAATAATCTTGCTACGAAGGTTCAGAATTTACAAGATTATGTTATACGTACTCCTATTTCTGAACCTAAGATTCCTACACCAGAGGTATTTTCCGGAGATAGATCTCGGTTTCTGAATTTCAAATGTAATTGTAAATTATTCCTTTCTCTCAGACCTCACTCCTCTGGAGATCCTGTTCAGCAGGTTAAGATTGTGATTTCTTTGCTGCGAGGTGACCCTCAAAATTGGGCATTTTCATTGACACCAGGGGATCCTGCGTTGCTCAATGTGGATGCGTTTTTTCTGGCTTTAGGGTTGCTGTATGAGGAACCTAATTTGGAGATTCAAGCTGAAAAAGCTTTAATAGCCCTGTCTCAAGGGCAAGATGAAGCTGAGATATACTGCCAAAAATTTCGTAAATGGTCTGTGCTTACTCAATGGAATGAGTGTGCCCTAGCGGCAAATTTCAGAGAGGGCCTTTCTGTTGCCGTTAAGGATGTCATGGTGGGGTTTCCTACGCCCACAGGTCTGAATGAGTCCATGACAATGGCGATTCAGATTGATCGGCGTTTGCGGGAGCGCAAACCCGTGCACCATTTGGCGGTATCTTCTGAAGGGACGCCAGAGAAAATGCAATGTGACAGAATTCTGTCAAGAAGCGAGCGGCAGAATTATAGGCGCAAAAATGGCTTGTGCTTCTACTGTGGTGATTCCGCGCATGTTATATCAGCATGCTCTAAACGTACTAGGAAGGTTGACAAGTCTGTTTCTATTGGCACTTTACAGTCTAAATTTCTTCTGTCTGTAACTCTGATTTGTTCATTATCAGTTATTACCGTGGATGCCTATGTGGACTCTGGCGCCGCTCTGAGTCTCATGGATTGGTCCTTCGCCTGGCGCTGTGGGTTTGATTTGGAGCCTCTGGAAGTTCCTATACCTCTGAAGGGTATTGATTCTACACCTCTGGCTTGTAATAGACCACAGTTCTGGACGCAAGTGACTATGCGTATGACTCCAGACCATCAGGAGATGATTCGCTTCCTCGTGTTGTATAATTTACATGATGTTTTAGTGCTTGGATTACCATGGTTACAATCTCATAACCCAGTACTGGACTGGAAAACTATGTCTGTGTTAAGCTGGGGATGTCGGGGGGCTCATGGGGACATACCTTTGGTTCCTATCTCGTCATCTATTCCCTCTGAGATTCCTGCATTTTTGTCGGATTTTGGGGATATTTTTGAAGAGCCTAAAATTGGTTCTCTCCCTCCCCACAGAGAGTGTGATTGCGCCATAGATCTGATTCCAGGAAGTAAATTTCCAAAGGGTCGTTTGTTTAACCTATCTGTACCTGAGCATGCTGCCATGCGAGAATATGTTAAGGAGTCCCTGGAAAAGGGACATATTCGTCCTTCTTCATCACCTTTAGGAGCTGGGTTTTTCTTTGTCTCTAAAAAGGATGGCTCGCTGAGGCCTTGTATTGATTATCGACTCCTGAATAAAATTACTGTCAAATATCAGTATCCGTTGCCGCTGCTTACTGATTTGTTTGCTCGCATAAGGGGGGCTAAGTGCTTCTCCAAGATTGATCTCCGTGGGGCGTATAATTTGGTGCGAATTAAGCGAGGGGATGAGTGGAAAACCGCATTTAATACGCCTGAGGGCCACTTTGAGTATTTAGTAATGCCTTTCGGCCTTTCTAATGCGCCTTCAGTTTTTCAGTCCTTATGCATGATATTTTCCGTGAATATCTGGATAAATTTATGATTGTGTATTTGGACGATATTTTGATTTTTTCTGAGGACTGGGAGTCTCATGTTCAGCAGGTCAGGAGGGTTTTTCAGGTCTTGCGGGAGAATTCTCTGTGTGTAAAGGGTTCTAAGTGTGTTTTTGGGGTTCAAAAGATTTCCTTTTTGGGGTACATTTTTTCCCCTTCTTCTGTTGAGATGGACCCTGTCAAGGTTCGGGCTATTTGTGACTGGACGCAGCCTACTTCTCTAAAGGGTCTTCAGAAGTTCTTGGGCTTTGCTAATTTTTATCGTCGATTTATAACTGGTTTTTCTGGTGTTGCTAAGCCTCTTACGGATTTGACTAAGAAGGGTGCTGATGTTGCCAATTGGTCCTCTGCCGCTGTGGAGGCCTTTCAGGAACTTAAGCGCCGCTTTTCGTCTGCCCCTGTGTTGCGCCAGCCCGATGTCTCTCTCCCCTTTCAGGTTGAGGTCGATGCTTCCGAGATCGGAGCGGGGGCGGTTTTGTCGCAGAAAAGTTCCGATTGCTCAGTGATGAGACCTTGTGCGTTCTTTTCTCGAAAATTTTCTGCCGCCGAAAGAAATTATGATGTCGGTAATCGGGAGCTTTTGGCCATGAAGTGGGCATTTGAGGAGTGGCATCATTGGCTTGAGGGTGCTAGACATCAGGTGGTGGTTTTTACTGATCACAAGAATCTGATTTATCTTGAGTCTGCAGGCACCTGAATCCTAGACAGGCGCGCTGGTCGTTGTTTTTCTCTCGGTTTAATTTTGTGGTCTCATATCTACCAGGTTCTAAGAATGTGAAGGCGGATGCCCTTTCTAGGAGTTTTGAGCCTGATTGCCCTGGTGATTCGGAACCTACAGGTATCCTTAAGGATGGGGTGATATTATCCGCTATTTCCCCAGATCTGCGACGTGCTTTGCAAGAGTTTCAGGCGGATAGACCTGATCGCTGTCCACCTGGTAGACTGTTTGTTCCTGATGATTGGACCAGTAGAGTCATCTCGGAGGTTCATTCTTCTACGCTGGCGGGTCATCCTGGAATTTTTGGTACCAGGGATTTGGTGGCTAGATCCTTCTGGTGGCCATCTCTGTCTCGTGATGTGCGTGTTTTTGTGCAGTCTTGTGATGTGTGTGCTCGGGCCAAGCCTTGTTGTTCTAGGGCTAGCGGGTTGTTGTTGCCCTTGCCTATTCCGAAGAGGCCTTGGACGCACATCTCGATGGACTTTATTTCTGATCTTCCTGTCTCTCAGAGGATGTCTGTTATCTGGGTGGTGTGTGACCGTTTTTCTAAGATGGTTCATTTGGTGCCATTGCCGAAGTTGCCTTCCTCGTCTGAGTTGGTTCCTTTGTTTTTTCAAAATGTGGTTCGCTTGCATGGTATTCCTGAAAATATCGTTTCTGATAGGGGTACCCAGTTCGTTTCTAGATTTTGGCGGGCATTCTGTGCCAGGTTGGGCATTGATTTGTCCTTTTCGTCTGCCTTCCATCCTCAGACTAATGGCCAGACGGAGCGAACTAATCAAACTTTGGAGACGTATTTGAGGTGTTTTGTGTCTGCGGATCAGGATGATTGGGTTGCCTTTTTGCCGTTGGCGGAGTTTGCTCTTAATAATCGGGCCAGTTCTGCCACTTTGGTTTCCCCTTTCTTTTGCAATTCGGGGTTTCATCCCCGTTTTTCTTCTGGTCAGGTGGAGTCTTCGGATTGTCCTGGAGTAGATGCTGTGGTGGATCGGTTGTATCGGATTTGGGAACAAGTGGTGGACAATTTGAATTTGTCCCAGGAGAGGACTCAGCGGTTTGCTAACCGCCAGCGTCGGGTTGGTCCTCGCCTTCGTGTTGGGGACTTGGTGTGGTTGTCTTCCCGTTTTGTCCCAATGAGGGTTTCTTCTCCTAAATTTAAGCCTCGGTTCATCGGTCCCTATAGGATTTTGGAGATTATTAACCCTGTTTCCTTTCGTTTGGACCTTCCGGCATCTTTCGCTATCCATAATGTGTTCCATCGGTCGTTGTTGCGGAGATACGAGGTGCCGGTGGTTCCTTCTGCTGGGCCTCCTGCTCCTGTGCTGGTTGAGGGTTAATTGGAGTACGTTATAGAGAAGATCTTGGACTCCCGTATTTCCAGGCGGAGACTCCAGTACCTGGTTAAATGGAAGGGCTATGGTCAGGAAGATAATTCTTGGGTAACTGCCTCTGATGTTCATGCCTCGGATTTGGTTCGTGCCTTTCATAGGGCTCATCCAGGTCGCCCTGGCGGTTCTTGTGAGGGTTCGGTGCCCCCTCCTTAAGGGGGGGGTACTGTTGTGATCCGCTTTTTGGCTCCCCTGGTGGTGGCTGGTGGTACTGGAGACTTGTGTGTGCTTTTCTGCCTCAGCTCACCTGCTTCCATCAGTTTTGGGAGTTCCCTATTTAGACTTGCTCTCCAGTCACTTCCTTGCCGGTCATCATTGTTACCTGAGTCATTCAGTTGCATGTTCCTGCTACTAGTCTGCTGATCAGCTAAGTGGACTCTTGTCCTTATTGTTTTGTTTTTCTTGTCCAGTTTACAGTTTTGTCATTTCCTGTTACTGGAAGCTCTTGTGGACTGAAATTGCCACTCCTGTGTCATGAGTTGACACAGGAGTCTTAAAGTAATTTCAGGATGGGTTTTTGAAAGGGTTTTTCAGCTGACCGTGAAGTCCTCTTTTGTATCCTTCCTCTATCTAGTAAGTGGACCTCGCTTTGCTAAATCTACCTTCATACTGTGTATGTCTTTTCCTCTGAACTCACCGTTAATATACGTGGGGGCTACTATCATCTTTGGGGAATTTCTCTAGAGGTAAGCCAGGTCTGTTCCTTCATCTTCCAGGCGTAGTTAGTTCTCCGGCTGGCGCATGGCATCTAGGCAGCCGTAGGAATGCTTCCTGGCTACTGTTAGTTGTGTGGTAGATTTAGGTCACGGTCAGCTTGAGTTTCCATCACCCGAGAGCTAGTCTGTTATTTTTGTGTTTCTGATGTTCCCATGCCATTGGGGAATCATGACAAGCACCGCCAGCTGTTCCCCTGCTGTGCAGCCGGCATCGTGTCCTGCAAAAGCCACGCAGACACAAGAACTGAAATTGAAGGGAACCTGTCACCCCTCCCCCAGGCGTTTGTACGTTTTACAGCCACCTTGTACAGCGGTAATGCTGCATGTGTGCAAGGTGGCTCATAAACGTATTCTCCTCGCACATGTGGAACTGAAAACACGTCTAAAATGTGTCCTCTGTATGACCATTTAACCGTCCTGGAGGTGTGACTTTCCTTTGTAATGACACGCTGCAACCCCCTTGGTAGCGCTGCCCGTCTTCTGGCATCATTGTTTGGCTGCCTGCGCCTCTGCGGCCGCCCTGACCCACACAACGCCCCTCGGTGTCTTATTTATTGGGACTGCGAGGGTGTGATTGATGGGCATGAGCAGTGCATCAGTTCGCCTGTCCCTCATCTCCTTCCGCCTTCTTCAGACTGTGCGGCTTCATGGCCGTGGCATGCGATAAGGGATCAGCTGACGCCGCACAGTCTGAAGCGGGTGTAAGGACCCAAGTGTGAGAGGCGAACATATGTGCTGCGCCAGGCCATGAATCCCAGCCCCGCAGTGTTTTAACAATGTTAAGACACCGCGGGGCTGGGATTCATGGTCATCGCGAACCGCACCGGCCAACATTAAATGATGTCAGAAGATGGGCAGCGCTAACAGCGCTAGGCCAGGGGATAACACGACAGCGCAGACTCCTGTACAGCAAATAACAACGCTCAGGAGGCTGCACCCAGCACCAAGGTGGGATTCTTGACATCTGTGCTGCATCTCATTACAAAGGGAACTCGCGCCTCCAACACAGTTTGACTGTATAAAGGGCTAAATGTTATACGTGTTTCATTCAGCGTGTGCAAGGAGCAAAATTAAAAGAGCAACCTTTCACTTGTGCAGCACTACTGCTGCATAAGCTGTGGCTCTTCGAGTTTGTAACCCCTGAGGGGGGGTTAAAGGTTACCTTTGAAATTGGTTCAATTAGGCTTCGGCCTACACTCTGCTCCCCCTGCAGAGCCCGGGCTCCAACACCGCCAGTTGGGGCCCGGTACTGCTAGCTGCACAGAGAAAAACACCAGCCAATGTGTCAGTGGGGTTCAGCACCGCCAGCTGTTCCCCTGCTGTGCAGCCGGCAACGTGTCCTGCAACTGCCACGCAGGCACAACAGACCCAAAGCTGCCGCCAGTGCAGGCTTCGGCCTACACTCTGCTCCCTCTACTCCTCCTGCTGACCCCGGGCTCTAACAACGCCAGTTGGGGCCCGGTACTGCTAGCTGCACAGAGAAAAACACCAGCCAATGTGTCAGTGGGGTTCAGCACCGCCAGCTGTTCCCCTGCTGTGCAGCCGGCATCGTGTCCTGCAAAAGCCACGCAGACACTTGCTCTTGTACCTTCTGCTCCCCATCCTGGTTCCAGTACCGTCAGCTGGTTCCGGGCAGAGCCTTTGGCTTAGGTGCCTCCCTCTGGGTATCCGAGTTCCACCAACGTCAGGTGGTCCTTGGTAGTGCTTTCAGGCACGGGTACCTCCTGCTTAGTAACCGGGTTCCAGTAACGTCAGCTGGTCCTCGGTAGTTCCATTGGCTCTTGGACCTTCGGCTACCCATCCGGGTTCCAGCACCGTCAGCTGGTTCTCGGCAGTGTCTTTTGCTCTTGTACCTTCTGCTCCCCATCCTGGTTCCAGTACCGTCAGCTGGTTCCGGGCAGAACCTTTGGCTTAGGTGCCTCCCTCTGGGTATCCGAGTTCCACCAATGTCAGGTGGTCCTTGGTAGTGCTTTCAGGCACGGGTACCTCCTGCTTAGTAACCGGGTTCCAGTAACGTCAGCTGGTCCTCGGTAGTTCCATTGGCTCTTGGACCTTCGGGTAGCCATCCGAGTTCCAGTTCCATGAGCTGGTTCTCGGCATTTTCTCAGCCTTCTTGTACCTTCTGCTACATTTCCAAGTTCAAGAGACTAAACACGATGACCCGGAAGACCACCCCTAAGATGACGACGACACCAGAGACGACAACCACCGTGATGACGACGACCCTGGAGACGATGACCCTGAAGACCACCCCGATGACGACGACCCCGGAGACGATGACCCTGAAGACCACCCCGATGACGACGACCCCGGAGACGACGACCCTGGAGACGACGACGACCTGGAAGACCGAGAAGCAGAAGAACAAGAGGCTGCAGAACAAAGAGCAGAAGAACATTAAGCATAAGACTAAATATCAGAGCAAAAGATATTATCTAAATTATAAGCAGAAGAAGACTAAGCAGTGTATGGGGGTGAGTCCGTTCCTCCTCGTGGTGCCCCTGGATAAAGCCTGATGCTGCAGGCCAAACTGAACGCGGACAAATGTAACTGTTTTGTGACAGGCAGAACGGAAGGTGTAATCTTCAAACTTTTATAGATAACAACTACGGGAATGCCTGTCACAAATAAGAATATGATGAAGAAGTAGAATATGATGAAGATAATAGTAAAATAAAAAGAATATGAACAATGTAACCAAAAAAATAATAGGTAGAAGATGAAGAAGAAGATGAATAAGGTGAAGAAGTTGATGTCAAAGAAGCTGATGATGAGGATAATGAAGAAGAAAGTGTGGGAGAAGTAAAAAAGCAGGTGAAGGGCGTGGAAGTAGTGAAACATCAATATCTGACAAAATAAAAAAAAATTAACATAGTCAAAATCTTTCTAACGCCGAACGTCATAAAAAACAAAACAAAATCCTGCTATTCTATTAGATTGGGCTAAACCTCTGTGCCTTTAATGTCTCCGCCACGTCCCCCAATACATCCTACATTATTCTTAGTTGTTTTCCTTCATGTAGAATGAACCTACAAGTTAAGAAAGGGTTTATTTTAATTCCGATATTTTCGTCCCATTGACTTGCATTGGGATCGGGTATCGGTATCGGATTAGATCCGATACTTTGACGGTATCGGCCGATACTTTCCGATACCGATACTTTCCGATATCGGAAGGTATCGCTCAACACTAATCAGGAATGTTGGATTTCAACATGCCAGAGTCTTTGTTCCTAAAGAAGGTAGTTGTGACAGTGGCCCACTCCCCTCTCACTATCAAGAAAATGTGTATTGCATTGGATGAGCATTCACCGGACAGCCTTTTAAATAAATGGCCAGAAATAGAAGGCTTTCCGACGATAAGCTGATCACTGACTGTTCTACTATGATCACCTGTAAACAGTGGAGAATTTTGTCAGTGAGTGTTTAATCCCCATCTAGCATCAACCAACGGGGAATTCAAGCACCACATGGCATCAACCAAATCAATGTGCAGGTTGCCCAACATTTGGGTGTGCCGATTCTCCCACTATTTGTAGCTACTCTTTGTTGCTAATCGCTGCTCACTATAATGAAGATACAGGTCCTGAACAGCAGATCCCTCCCTCTATGAACTCCCTAGTAATGTGTGATGAAATAGATTTCAGTTCTGTTTGTGCATTACTCTAGAATCCCTAAAACAACACATTCTGCCCTGCCCTTTCATCATTGCTGATAAAAGTTCTATATACACATTTAACACCAATCAAGAGTAAGACCAGTTAAAACATGTAAATTATAAATTGTGTAAAGAATATATATATATATATATATATATATATATATATATATATATATATATAATGTATTTTAAAAACTTTAAAAATGTCTTCAACAACTCAAAAATGGTTAAACAATGGGTTGATGTAATGTATGGCTGCCATGCGGTGGCATAAGACAATGAACGGTGTTTAACACGCAATGCCAGGGCTCGCTGGTTAGAGCTGTTGCATCACTGGGATCATAGCTCTGCAAAATCTGTGTGAAGTTTGCATGTTCTTCTTGTGTTTTCACACCCATTCTAAAAACAAACTGATGTCCGAATTCATCAATTGTTTTTGTATGTAACTTACTGTATTTTTCTTACCTGTCTGTTTTTGCTGGTGAAATTGGTGATGAATTAGTCTCTTGTTAAAATATACTTTTTTCCCCTTTATCATCTTTTGTAATGTAATATATTGCACAATCTCTTGAATAAACTTTGATATGTAGAACATTGGTCTTTAACTGTCCAAAAAAATAAAAAACAAACATACAGATTTTGTACTTCCCAGGAGTAATAATAGCAATGGGGAACCAGAGTGAAAATTACTTTGCAACATTTTGAAAAGAAGCTAATTATTAATCCCAATGGCATCTTTATAATGAAAATCATGTCCGTGTTGTTAAACAGACCCCTAAAATTCAGAAGACTAAAAAAGCTAGTGAAAATGATCGAAATTTTGGCACAAAAATAAAAATGGCTAAAATCCAAACTCTTACTAAAAAAAAAGCCCAAAATTAATTAAAAATTTAGTCCTATGTTATTCACCTGAACTCACTGCAGATCTCTCGGCAATTCGCTGTAAACGGCAGTTTTGAACAATAGTCATGTCTAACGATTGCGTGCTCTGGCATTGACAAAGGTCAATTCTGGTACTTGTAGCGTTGTGAATAGGGAAAAGCTTGAAATGATCCATCTCAACAGTATTTAGATCAATCAGTATAATACTCTCTTCATTGTAAGGCATCATGTCACTGCAGAAAGAACTGTCTTACAATCAGTGATAGATGTTGCCCACCTCTGTATGAATGTAGAACATTTGTACTGGATGTAGCTTTCAACACCAGGGAGAAAAAAGATGAGAAAATAATAGTAGAAATAAGACCCACATTTAAAATGCAGTCCCAGAAGAAGACACATTATGGTGCCTCCACTTGTTAGTAAATGCGGCCAGCGTACCCAGCCACACTTCTACTTAGTGTGAATAATTGAAGACAACTCTTACATGAAACATCAAACAATTATATAGATCCCTTGTGTCAGACTTTTAAAAACAGTAATGTAATGGGCTTGATATTTTTTTCTCACACAAACCCTAAGGAAACTTTTAAGTGTGGATGTATTGTAGTAATATATTGCGCCCATTGCATTGACCTGTTCATTGTTCTGCCATGCTTAATATTGTTTCATATCGAGAAAGTAGTTGAGTTCTCATTAGAAAACTATATCTCTGTTCCTCCTACAAATATATGGTGTGGTGTAGCCACATAGAGGTGTTCCCCTAAATTAGAACAAAGGAGCCAAAAGATGTCAGCCATGTTGAAATAAATGGGACAGAGCTTCATTACCACAAACGATCGTTGGACAACTGTAAAACTGTTTTGGAAAGAAATCAACCATTTTATTCTAAGGGCTTGTTCCCATGCAGCAATTTTTTAATGCATTTTTCCTCATTTTTTTTATTGCGCAAAAAAGCCACATTTTACAGTAACGACAAAATGAATGAGATTTCTAAAATCTTATTTTGTTTTTTGCTAGCTGTTTTTTTACCTGTTGTGTGCGTTGAAAAAAAATGCAGCATGTGAAAATTAAGCCAAGCTGTTTCTATCCTCTATTCATGCAGGTCATTTCTGTCAGAACATAAAAATATATAGGAAATCTTCAGACTGCTGCTCTTCACCGGGTCCTGTTTTTTTTTTATTAAAAATGAATGCGAAAAATGAGCTGTATGTGCAAAGTCTTAAATAAGTATTGTTAACCCTACGTAGCCAGGTGAACCTCTTCATGTGGTTACAGCTCTAAAAAGATCATTAACCTTGCAAATAATTGTTAGAATTTTTAATTACTGTACTTATAAGCGTTTTCTGACATTATATGAAACTGCTCCTAAGGTAGAGAATACTGTGGAATAAAAAATAATTACTTACCATTGAATAGTCTGTCTTATGGAGCCACCACTCCTGTGGGCTCTGTTGGTACCAGAAGGAATGATGTCTCGTCCATAAGTCATTTGACCACTGCAGTTAATCACATGGTCTAACAATAGCTACACTTATTTAGTGATTTATCATTCATTTACAATATATGGCATGTAGACACTGGTCTGGGGTTTTTCTGTTTCCAGAAACAGAACTACTCTTCTCTGGTATTGTCTTGAGTTGGTGTTACAGTCACTATTTTTTAATTCTGGCATTATAATAATCAATGGGTGATACTCAAATTCAATTAAGAAAAAAGGGAAATAATTCTAATATTTCTAGAGAGCAAAGTACATTGAAGTTATGAAATACACCAGAGTCAAACTGACCATTAAGGCACTTGGTCATCTGCTTGGACTAGTCTAACCAAGTTGTCACCTGGACAGGTGCTAATTATTAGATTGACTTGGTTTCCACCAATTGTCAGAAATAGGGACCTTGTGCCTCCTGTACTTCCCTTGCTGCAACACTGTGGCCAGTTGCAATTGAATTGAGAGGTGGGTCACTCATGCAACCTTCAAACTCCATTCAAGTGTACGGTACTGATGATACTGATAAAAAAAGCCAATTTCAAGGATATTCAACTGTCAAAATGTGGAGAAAGCTACTAAAGTATGTCTTCAAAAAGGAATGGAAAGGAGCATGGGAGGGACAAGGTGTTTGTGTGTCCTCATACACATGTAATGTGGTGTGAGGTGCTAGCCTTGGCAACATACTAGTCCTCCACACCCCAGCACGCTACATAAATACGGGGGTCCTGATTGGGTGTATGTGGATGCTTGCTGTGTTCTTCTGCACAATACAGAGGCACATTCCTATTAGTTCTGGATGGCAGCACAATACTTGTGGTAAACATTAAAGATGAGCAGTAGGACAAATTGGTTAACTCCATTTTCCTGTTATAGGGCCATATGGGTCAATTCGTTTTGCTGTGACCACTGCACCCTAGTTGAGCTCTGATTAATCAGTGTAAGGGAACTCTCACTAGCTACCACTTTACTGATGTGCCACTGCCTGGCTAATCCTGCCTTCCTTCACAGATGATCACCAGGGCAGGATAACACCTCTGCTTCCTTTAGCTTTTCCAGTACTTGAGTGCCCCTGACTTGCCTGCTATGAGGAACTGGTGCCACTGATTTCTTGCTGAGACTTGCTCACTTTCCTTGTCTTGGCTGCCGCACACACACACACACACACACACACACACACACACACACACACACACACGAGAACCTTCCTTTGAGAGTGCCCCTCCTTGACTTTCACTCACTAAGGAACCACTAACTCCCAGGAACAGGTTGCCATTACTCCTCCCCAACTATGGGTCTGCCCTACAATTAACCATGTCACCCTTGACTAACAGGAACAACAGCCTCCAGGAGGATAACACATACAATACAGAACATTTTCATACATTTAACACAACAGGGGTATTCAAAGAGGTGTTACGCCATTTTCTCCACCTTCACACTCACTGAAAATCTGTATTTATTGGGCAACAAAAGAAATAAATATGATTTGTGCAATACATTATCATCATAGATAATTCAAGATGGTAACAATTCAAGTTAAAGAAAATGAAGATGGTGAATAATATAAATAATGTTCAATAATGATAATCATCATTCTAAAATGATCTGTTTGAAAACAGTAATTTAGCAACAGATGCTGTTTAAACAGGACCTATCACCATGTGAAAAGTCCACAATTTTTGCCCTTGTTTTATTCCTCTGCACATGGGTATTCAGTTGTTTGTTTGTTTTTTCAAAATCCACCATAGAGTTCCAGAGATAGGGTTTTTTTTTTGTCTAGTGCTAATTTTTCTGTTCTTTAAAAAATGGGTGCATGAGCTACAACCCATTGAAAAGATCATAAATATTAGCAGCAAATTAAAAGCCTCAAATCTCTGAAACAATATGGCAAATTTAAAATAAAAGTACTGAATACTCAGAGGAGCACATGAATAAAATAAGAGCAAAATCTGGCAACGTTTGACCTAGTGACAGGTCCATTTTAAAGGGGCTGTCAACTCCTTTAAAACTCCCCACCTGAAGAAAAGCTCTTAAACTCACCTCCCATCCTGGCGCCATTCCAGCAGGGTCAGTACTTGCATTCCCGGGACATGTGTGAGGTTGTTGCGTCACGTGAGCCATGAGCCCAATCAGCACCAGCTTCACTGTCCCAACCTTCAGGGAAATAAATAATTAAAAGGAAGTCAAGGCTGCGGCAGTTCTCTCACTACCTCCTGATTACTAATACGTTTGAAGGCGGGGACAGTGAAGCCAGCGCTGATTGGGCACATGAGAAGCAACAACATCACGTGAACCCCGTGAATGCGAGTGCCAGAACGGCACTGGCACGGGAGGGGAGTATAGGTGTTTTTATTTTAAAGGGGACAAACATTCAGATTGAGAAGTGATGGTAGTGGTAGTGGACGACCCCTTTTAAATTACATCATTGTTCTGGGTGCAATGACTCACTAGAAGGGTTTGCCAACTGTACAGAAATTCCAAGACAGTCTGTAAAAAAAGGACACTTTTTTGAGCTGTCCGTAAAAAATTTAAGATATCCGCAATTTTTTTTTAAGCTGAATAAACTTATACAAGTTATTTTGACTATAATTATCATAATTTTATAGTTTGCAGTGAATGCAGCTGTTGTCTTCATATTAGAATAATGTGCCGTAGATAAGTATCATTTATAATCATCTCACTGATTTATTGGTTTTCCAATGTGTCCGTAAAAAATATTGTATATCTGTGATTTTTAGATAAGCTGCCCAGAAAAAATATAAAGTCAAGTTGGTAACCCAGGTCACTAATCCAAGCTGGAGGTCCAGTCCACCATTAAAGGGAACCTGTCAACAGGTTTAGCTGATACGAGTTACGGCCACCGTCGTTCAGGGCTGGTATGCAGCATTCTATAATGCTGTATATAAGCCCCCAACCCGATCTGGAAGAACTGAAAAATAACTTTTATTATACTCACCTGCGGGGCGGGGCGGGCCGGTCTGAAGGGCGTCGCTCTTCTTGGTCCTGCGCCTCCCATTTTCTTACGGTTGCTTTCCTCCTTCTTGGTTTGTGTGGTTCCCTTTATATACAGTATAAACAGTATACTAAACATGTGATAAATCAGCATAAGTTCCCTTTTTTCGCATGTGAGCAGATATTCTACATTATTCAATACTGCTTATAAACATCTCCTGAAAATTACAACTAAAGGTGAATGATATCCTATAAAATACATTGTGCAGTCCTTAATTCCACAATTCATACCTACAGTAGACAGAGAGCATAATCAAGGATCAATTAACGATAATCATGAAAACAATGTAAACCTTTCAATCTCTCCTTTATATTAGAAGCCATAAATATTTAACTAGCCGGCAATACGATGTGGTTTCTAAAGCCGTCACACAGAAGAAAAAAAATTAAAAAAAGAGAAGAAAAAAAAAAAAACACCAAGTATATATAATCTATGTACCTCATTACAGCGGAAATTTAACACAGCAAAACACCATTGTGCTGTGCTGTGAACTTAGACTTTAGTGCACCTCTGAAAATACTAATTTGTGCAATAGAAAGGAATATGGAAATGACAATTTTATTGTGTGCTATGTAACCCACACAGATGGTTCATGCGAATGTTATATTATCAAATTGTAAAATATGACAGCGCATAGGAGTGAAAACAGGAAAATCAATTTACAATGTGTAAGTGTACTTGCCTTTTTTCGAGTTTTAATTATGTGTTTGTTTGCTATGGTGGCCTAATTTAGTCAAGTAGACGAGCCAACATTAAAAGCTGGTAGGTGAGGTAAGTAATCCCCAGGGTGGGATGCTACTGCATAGAGTTTAAAAGCTGCATGTTCTGAAGCACAAACCAAGGCAAATTTGAAAAGGGGTCTACATGATAAACAGTGAAAAGCCGGCAAATCAAATTTTTCACAATTAGTTGAACAACAACTCTGACAGGCTCAGCGCTTAGCATTTTCATTTGTGTGCTCAAATTTGGTTATCCGTCCTCTTTTATGCAAATGTGATGTGACAGGAGAAGCTGGGAGCAGTGAAGCAGGCCGATCACTCACAACAGGGGCTGTGGTCTGTACAGCTGAGAGGCCGGATTAAATGGACTGAGTGCTGATGGATAAATGACAAGAACAGCACTCAAAGCCTCATAAACTGATTTCTAACTTCACAGGGAGGGCGGAAGAATGCAATTATGCTTTTAACCAAATCCGTAAGTTTCTGAACAAAGGAAAGTGTTAACTGTTAGGCAAATACACGAAGGGGACCATGTGCTTAAATTCTGCATTTTATATCCCCAATACCATAGAAATGACGTTAGGAAGCCATTGTAGTCTTCTTTATGCAAGGATATTGCACACTGTAGATTTTATACGCATAACAAAGGAAATTAAAACATAAAATGATAGGGAACAAAATGGAACTTCCATGAATAATTTCATCCGATGTTGTGGATGCTAAAAATATTTATATACATATATAGTTTTATATGTCTACATATATCCCATGCTGATGAAATGTCTCGGCGCAGAATTGCTGCAGAGCTCCGGAGACTATGTATTCCTTGTCTGATTGATAATGCTAAAGTAGAAGACATTCTTCATAAGGCAAATGGGATTTCTCTGAAGCACTTTAGTTTACAAGAGAATAGAAAAACATTTTACGGCTTCTGTACAGGAGCTTTGGCTTGTATTATAGCATCACATCTGAAGCGAGCCACAAACATGAAAGCAAGCCGAGGCAGCCAAAGGTCCACGACAAATCTCTACATGGTTGTTTGGCCTACACTACTGTACGTTGACTCATTCACAGCAAATACCTACTTTTTGTCTTGGTTCATTAGTCATAAAGGAATTTTTCACAAATTGATTATTAAAAAAAAGTTCTCTCGTCAAATTCTAAATTCCCTCCCAAAAATTCCCTAAATACTTTTTCTGCAATTTTACACCTTCTTTCACATGTTGGTCCAATAAAAGCACTCTTTTACTTCTTTCCATCACTACCTCGTCTTTCAATTCAGATACCACCAATACATGTTTCCTGCTCTGTCCACAAGGATCATTATGGCATCCTTGGCCAGCACTCAGTCCTCCCACTCATCCCCACTGAATACACTGTAAAACCACTCTACTGTACATGTGCACAGAAGCGCATCTTCTCCTCAGCCACACTATATGTGAACCTATGTGATGTCCTGTACATTGGTGAGGCCATGAGAGAAGGCCCAGACGTCTTGTACAAAAATTCACAAGTCTCCACATCGAGGACCAAGGAACAGAATAGAGAACGGTAAGTACATATATGCTAAATATTTTTTTGCAAGACAGAAGGGACTTTACAAACAGTAGTGGAATAGCGATAGTATAATAACTATTTCACATTTGCATAACTGATAAATCTATCGCTTTTCATCTTGGGTGGATAATTCCAAATTATTTGAACTGA
This sequence comes from Ranitomeya variabilis, assembly GCF_051348905.1. Lineage (NCBI taxonomy): Eukaryota > Metazoa > Chordata > Amphibia > Anura > Dendrobatidae > Ranitomeya > Ranitomeya variabilis. The sequence continues at coordinate 566,437,100 of NC_135234.1, read as the reverse complement.
TTGTCTTTCAGAGCTTTTAATGAGACATACTGCTCATATTGCCATGTTTTTAGTCCCTGGTTAATTGGAAATAAAATGATCATCGAAAAGTACACACAAACTGTACTGTTATGTGTAATGCTAGATTTTTAGGGACACAAAACAGAGAAATAACACATGGCCCTTTAATTGAGTTGGACGTGAAAGCGCAAGACATACAATTGTGCTCTTAAGTTTACCTACCACAGGCATTATTAGTCTGCCCTTATCTATTTTTACATGTGCTGACACACAGTGAGGACTACAAGAGTTAGGTACCGTCCTGATTGGGGTACACATTTTCACAGTGGAGTGGCTTTTATGTTTTTTAATTAAAACCGTTTTAACTAAACACCCTATGTGCATATGGCCATAGTGTGAATGCACACATACGCATTGCACTTATACCTTCATACTCTGGATAATTTTTTTTTTTGTGGGGGGGGGGGGGGATTTGGTTTAGTTTTTGTACATTGTACCTTTTGGGGGGCTGTTCATTTTGTTTCTACAGTATAGCTTTCCACGGGCAGGTGACTGAAAAGTCAGTACCAGGTTCTACTCTGCCCTTATCTATTTTTATGTCTGTTGGCATATAGCAAGGTGGACGGCAAAAGTTAGGTACCCATCTCAATTGAAGTAATATCACGACTCTGTTGTTGGGTATCCCGGGACTAGGGGCTCCTTCCCTGTCACTAACGCTAGGGGTGCCCTAATTTGCCCTGTTTCCTTGATTACTACTGTGGTGAAGATGCCGTGGCCACATACCGTGCCTTAGTTCCTGAATCTGCCCTCAGGCTGTACCACTCCCTCACCCAGGTAAGAGGGGAGTAGTAGTGTACCACAATACACCAACCCGCTTATCAAGGTAATACAAACAGGGATAAAAGAAAATAACAATCACACAAATATACTCACGTAAACAACAGAGGAATACTCTGGGGAGTGGAGGATGGAGAAAAAAAAACAAAGTAAGAGAAGAAGGGGATTAGCAGACACTCAAAACCTGGCAACAGTCAAAGATAAATCCACCAAATGCTTACTCAAACAACAGGCACAAACCACCATCTCCAACCATGCAGCATAAGCTCGCTCTGGCAATGAGTGCTTGCCAGATTATATAGGAGATGGGAGTGGCTAATAGTGAACAGCTGAGAGCCTTAATGCAGTAAAGCTTCCAAGAACTCTCAACTGTGCACATTAACTCCTGCACTGCTAAAAGAAACCTGCACTATTTAATATGAAGTGCTTCTAATCAGTGCAGGACTAGGAGAAATCAGAATCAGCGATCTCCTGGCTCCTTGCTGTCACGGTAAACCCATTACAGTACACTTTGCTGTAGTAGGATGGCTTTTATCCATTTTTTATCAAAACAATGTTAACTAAGTACTCTTTTTTATTTCCATGTACTGTTACTATATATTTACTTACTACAGAGTATTTTCTAATTTTCTTTGCATCTTAGGTTCCACAGGCAATACACTGTGTGCAGAATTATTATGCAAGTTGTATTTTGATCACATGATACTTTTTATACATGTTGTCCTACTCCAAGCTGTTCAGGTGATGTGCATCACTGTAATGAGGAGGGGTGTTGTCTAATGACATCAAAACCCTATATAAGGTGTGCTTAATTATTAGGCAACTTCCTTTGGCAAAATGGGTCAGAAGAGACATTTGACGGGCTCTGAAAAGTCCAAAATTGTGAGATGTCTTGCAGAGGGATGCAGCAGTCTTGAAATTGCCAAACTTTTGAAGCGTGATCACTAGTGTTGAGCATTCCGATACCGCAAGTATCGGGTATCGGCCGATACTTGCGGTATCGGAATTCCGATACCGGGATTCCGATACTTGCCGCGTATCGGATACCGGAATCGGAAGTTCCCAGATTCAAAATTCCGAAATTCAGCCAATGAGAATGATTCCAAGTGTGGGCACATCCTGTTTAGCATGGAGGGCATGAAACTACTGGCAAGGCTGTGATTGGCTGCTGAAATGATGTCATGATGCAGTTTAAAAGTCGCTGGCGCCATTTTGCGATCACTCTGCTGTGAATTCAGTTAGTGACAGGACGCTGTTTGCTGACTGAGGGACAGTTTAGAGATAGCGATTTGCTTCTTTGTGCTTTCCAAAGGCTAATTTAGCAACCGCTGTGTTCACCTACTATTCACCTTGCTTTTGCCTTGTAGCGCTGTTTTAACAGCGATCTGCAAGGTCTGTGTGTGTGTGTGTGTGTGTGTGTGAGTGCAGCCCACTCTCTAGTCTGAGTGCAGCCACATAGGCCATCCATAGCTGGTTGTATTCAGTTCAGGGAGGGTGGTTCATTGCCTCATACTGTTCTTTTTTTTTTTTTTTTTTCAAGTAGTGTAGTCTGCTGCTAATTTATTCAAAAAAATCCTATTAGTGTCTTTCCACCCGTCTCCAGCTAATTTGTGGAAAAACACTACATAGGATAAAGTAGAGGAGGGTTTTTGGGCCTTGCAGCGCCGTTTACGGCTGTCTGCACGGTCTCCGTGTGACTGCAGCTCGCCCTGTAGTCTGTGAGCAGCCGTAGCCTGGTTGTCTCCAGCTCAGGGTTGTTCACTGCGTCATACCGCCAAATCAATTTTAATTTTTTTTCAAGTAGTGTAGTCTGCTGCTAATTAATTTAAAAAAATCCTATTAGTGTCTTTCCACCCGTCTCCAGCTAATTTGTGGAAAAACACTACATAGGATAAAGTAGAGGAGGGTTTTTGGGCCTTGCAGCGCCGTTTACGTCTGTCTGCACGGTCTCTGTGTGACTGCAGCTCTATCTGTTGTCAGTTCAGCCCCCAAAAAAGAAATAAATAATAAAGTTCACCAAACACACCAGTTACACCACTTTACATTTCTGTAGGCCACATTAGCTCATATTAAAGTCTAGTCCACACTTTAGAAAATTAGTGTTTCTTATACCTGTTAGGAGGAGTTGCTCAGGAATAAGCACACAAATCCGTTAGTACTTTTCTGCTTATCTTTATCAGTCAACCAAGATGAAGAAGGCAGTGAGTAAGGCACGTGGGCGTGGGCGTGGGCGCGGAGCAGGGAGGGGACGTGGGGATTCTGTGCCTGCTGCGGGCACCGGTGACTCATCAGCACCCACTTTCACCAGGCAACAGTCGTTCATGCGCAGCTTTGTGTCAGAGCGCCGTACACCGCTGCTGCATCAAGACCAAATTGAAGCTGTTGTCGGATGGATGGCAGCTAATGCATCAACTTCCATTAGTGCCACATCCTCTCAGACACAGAGCACTGGAGAGCAGCCATCTGTCTCTTCACCACCTGCCAAATTGCCCAGGCAGACAGAGAGCCCAGGACAGGAGCCGTCTCTACTTCTGTTCTCTGAATCTCTTGGCTTGGAAACAGGGGGCCAGCCAAGCAGCATTGGAGAAATGGAAGAAGAGGCAGGGTGCAGTGATGCCCAACAGCTTTTTCTGTCTTCCTCTGAAGAGGCGGGTGGGCCAGTGGCTCCGGTCACCACATCGCAGGCCGCATCAGCTGATGATGACACTCAGGTGCCACTTACTGGTGCGTGCTCTGCTGCTGAGACTACCCAGGAGGAGCAGTTGGGGGCAGAGGGTAGTGTAGATGATGAGGTCCTCGACCCATCTTGGCGTGAGGGACAGGAAGGTGGTGGGAGCAGCTCTGAGGAAGAGATTCCCCGTACGGCCCAAAGAGGGAGAGGGAGGGGGAAGACCGCGGATCCTGCAGCCTCCGCTTTGGCACCCGTTAGGAGCATGTCTCTTCCAAAAGCCAAAAAGGGCGCTCCCAAGACTTGCAGTGCCTGGTCCTTTTTTGACACAGTTGCAGATGACATTTGCTATGTCAGATGCAACGTGTGTCATCAAAAAGTCAAAAGAGGTCGAAATGTCAGCAACCTCAATACCTCCAACATGTGGAAACATGTGCGCAACAGGCACCCGGCGGAGTTAGAAAAACACACTGAAGAGGTAGGCCAAACAACAGCGGCAGCTACCACCTCTTCAGCTCGTGTTGCCTCTTCCTCTAGCTCACACGCAGCTGGTTCGGCTTCCTCCCAGGATCGCCGTGGAAGAACCTCTGGCCCTGTTGTCCAGAGACCCGCTGTAATTCCACCCGCAGCACCACTTTCCCAGTCATCCACACACTCCCAGCCCAGTCTACAGCCATCGGTAGTACAGGCATGGGAGAAAAGGCGGCCTTTCTCGTCAAACCACCCACGAGCACAGGCTCTGACTGCAGGCATTGCCAAACTGCTGTCACTGGAAATGCTGTCATTCAGGCTGGTGGAGACTGACAGCTTCCGTGACTTGATGTCATTGGCAGTCCCACAGTACAATGTGCCCAGCCGCTTTTACTTCAGCAGGCAAGCCGTCCCTGCCCTGCACAAGCATGTGGAGGGACACATAAAACACGCGCTTCTGAACGCCGTCAGTAGCAAGGTCCACCTCACCACCGATGCGTGGACCAGTCAACATGGACAGGGGCGATACCTTTCCCTCACTGCCCATTGGGTTAATGTCGTTGAGCCAGGTACAGACCGTGCGAGTGGCGCAGGACGTGTCCTGCCCACTCCAAGGATTGCAGGAATCCATTCTGTACGCATTGACTCCTCCTCTTACACCAGTTCCTCAGAATCATCGCTGCAGGAGCCGTCACAGTCCACCTCCACATGGACCCGTGATGAACGTGTACCTGTTACGACCGACATGAGCACAGCCGTGGCCAAACGTCAACAGGCCGTGTTGAAATTAATTTTTTTGGGGAATCGTAGCCACACAGCGCAGGAGCTCTGGAATGCCATCAAGCAGGAGAGCGATGTGTGGTTTGTGCCAGCGAATCTCCAGCCAGGCATGGTAGTGTGTGATAATGGCCGAAATCTGGTGGCAGCTCTGGGCCTCGGCAACCTCACTCACATCCCATGTCTGGCACATGTGCTCAATTTGGTCGTGCAGAGCTTTTTGAGGGACTATCCGGATCTTGATGCACTGCTGCACAAGGTGCGCCTAGAGTGTGCTCACTTGCGGCGTTCCAGCACGGCAAAAGCGCGCATTGCGGCTCTGCAGCGCCGACACCGCCTGCCGGAACATCGCATCATATGTGACTTACCTACCAGGTGGAATTCCACGTTACATATGTTGGAGCGGTTGTGTGAGCAGCAGCAAGCTGTAATGGAGTACCAGCTGCTTCAGGCGCAAAAAAGTCGCAGTCAGCGCCGTACAGACTTCACAACCACAGAGTGGGCCACTATGAATGACGTCTGCCAGGTTTTGCGTCCCTTTGATTATTCCACGCGGATGGCGAGTGCAGATGATGCACTAGTCAGCATGACTGTCCCCCTTATCTGCCTGCTTGAAAAATCACTGCAAGCGCTAAGGGATGATGTTGTGGAAGAGGTGGAGGATGAGGATTCACCATTTCCATCATCTTCTGGACAGTCAGCGCCACGTGGTTCCTCACAAACGCGTAGGCAGGGGACAGTTTGTGAGGAGGATGAGGAGGAGTCAATGGAGGAGGAAGACGTCCGTCCAGAGGAGGGAGTTACCGAATTGTCCAGTACTCAGTGTGTACAGCGAGGGTGGGGTGATGACGAGCAGGCAGAGATCACGCCTCCAGCAGGGGACAGCGTTTCTTGGGCAGTTGGCAGTCTGCAGCACATGGTGGATTACATGCTGCAGTGCCTGAGAAACGACCGCCGCATCGCCCACATTCTCAACATGTCTGATTATTGGGTGTTCACCCTCCTCGATCCTCGCTACCGGGACAACGTAGAAAGCCTCATCACACCGTTGAACCGGGAGCGAAAAATGCGGGAGTACCAAGACACACTGGTCAATTCCATCATGTTCTCCATTCCAACTGAGAGAAGTGCTGCTAGTGCATTACAAAGCAGCTCAGTGCGTCCAGGCAGTGGAGGAGGCTCTGCACAAAGAGGGAGCAGAAGCAGTGCCTCTGCCGAAGGCAAGACAAGTATGGCCCAACTGTGGCACAGTTTTCTGTGCCCCCCACAAAAGTCTACACCATCACAGACGGCTCCAGTCAGCAGGAGGCAACGGTTCCGTCAGATGGTGACAGACTACATGTCTTGCCCTCTTGCTGTACTCCCAGACGGCTCTTCCCCTTTCAAGTTTTGGGTCTCAAAGCTGGATACATGGCCAGAGCTAAGCCAGTATGCATTGGAGGTGCTGTCTTGCCCTGTGGCCAGTGTATTATTGGAACGTGTCTTTAGTGCTGCAGGTGGTGTACTAACTGACCGTCGCATGCGACTATCCTCCGATAACGTTGACCGGCTTACTTTCCTGAAAATGAACAAGGCCTGGATCTCGCAGGAATTTGCCACTCCTCCTCCTGATTAAATAATTAGGTCACTGTATACGTTATCCAGGTCTCCTGTTGTGTTCATCTTTCTACCACCTGAACTTAAATTCCTGTGCTCCAACACCGCCAGTTGAGGCTCAGAAGTGCCGTCTGCACAGTCAAAACATACAACCCAGTGTTATTGGGTTTCAGTAACGTCAGCTGATCCCCAGCTGTGTAGCCGGCAATGTGTCATGCGACCGCCACGCTGACACAACAACTGAAATGTAAGGGAATCTGTCCCCCCCCCCCAAGGCGTTTGTTACTGAAAGAGCCACCTTGTGCAGCAGTAATGCTGCACAAGGAAAAGGTAGCTATTTTTGTTTAGCTCCTTGCACACGCAGAACTTAACACTTATAAAATGTGTCCACTGATACCGTAAAACCGTCCCGGAGGTGGGACTTTCCTTCGTAATGTGACGCAGCACAGCCGTCATTCCTACCCCCACGGCGCCGCGCACCGGCTCCTCAGCGTTGTTTTATTCCGTCCCGGAGCCTGCGCTGTTATGTTATCCCGTGGCCAGGCACACTTAGCGCTGCCCGTCTTCTGGCATCATTTGGTGTCAGGATGGCTGCGCCTGTGCGGCCGCGCTGGCAGAGAGCCCGCCTCGCAGTGTCTTCTGATTTAATCCCACTGGGGGCCTGGGATCCATGGACATGCGCAGTGCATATCTGAACCTCCACCTCTCACTCATTTCCCTATGGCTTCTTCAGACTGTTCGGTGTCAGCTGGTCCCTAATAGCATGCCATGGCCGTGACACCGCACAGTCTTAAGAAGCCGTAGGGAGAGGAGTGAGAGGCGAGGATATGCACTGCGCATGTCCATGGATCCCAGGCCCCCAGTGGGATTAAATCAGAAGACACTGCGAGGCGGGCTCTCTGCCAGCGCGGCCGCACAGGCGCAGCCATCCTGACACCAAATGATGCCAGAAGACGGGCAGCGCTAAGTGTGCCTGGCCACGGGATAACATAACAGCGCAGGCTCCGGGACGGAATAAACCAACGCTGAGGAGCCGGTGCGCGGCGCCGGGGGGGTAGGAATGACGGCTGTGCTGCGTCACATTACGAAGGAAAGTCCCACCTCCGGGACGGTTTTACGGTTGCAGGGGACACATTTTATAAGTGTTTAGTTCTGTGTTTGCAAGGAGCATGATGAAAAGAGCCACCTTTTCCTTTTGCATCTTTTGTGCTGCACAAGCTGGCTCTTTCAGCTACAAACGCCTTGGGGGGGGGGTTAAAGGTTCCCTTTCGACTTTCTCAGGCTTCGGCCTACATTGTGTTCCTCTGCTTTTCCACCTGTCCCTGGGCTCCAACACCGCCAGTTGCCGTCCAGAAGTGCTGTACGCACAGTCAACAGTCCCTCCTCTGTTATTGGGGTTCAGTAACGTCAGCTGTTCCCCTGCTGTGTGTGTGGCAATCCCTCCTACCTCCTCCAACCTCCTCCAACCTCCTCCTCCTCCACCTGTCCCTGGGCTCCAACACCGCCAGTTGCCGTCCAGAAGTGCTGTACGCACAGTCAACAGTCCCTCCTCTGTTATTGGGGTTCAGTAACGTCAGCTGTTCCCCTGCTGTGTGTGTGGCAATCCCTCCTCCAACCTCCTCCAACCTCCTCCTCCTCCACCTGTCCCTGGGCTCCAACACCGCCAGTTGCCGTCCAGAAGTGCTGTACGCACAGTCAACAGTCCCTCCTCTGTTATTGGGGTTCAGTAACGTCAGCTGTTCCCCTGCTGTGTGTGTGGCAATCCCTCCTACCTCCTCCAACCTCCTCCAACCTCCTCCTCCTCCACCTGTCCCTGGGCTCCAACACCGCCAGTTGCCGTCCAGAAGTGCTGTACGCACAGTCAACAGTCCCTCCTCTGTTATTGGGGTTCAGTAACGTCAGCTGTTCCCCTGCTGTGTGTGTGGAAATCCCTCCTACCTCCTCCAACCTCCTCCAACCTCCTCCTCCTCCACCTGTCCCTGGGCTCCAACACCGCCAGTTGCCGTCCAGAAGTGCTGTACGCACAGTCAACAGTCCCTCCTCTGTTATTGGGGTTCAGTAACATCAGCTGTTCCCCTGCTGTGTGTGTGGCAATCCCTCCTCCAACCTCCTCCAACCTCCTCCTCCTCCACCTGTCCCTGGGCTCCAACACCGCCAGTTGCCGTCCAGAAGTGCTGTACGCACAGTCAACAGTCCCTCCTCTGTTATTGGGGTTCAGTAACGTCAGCTGTTCCCCTGCTGTGTGTGTGGCAATCCCTCCTACCTCCTCCAACCTCCTCCAACCTCCTCCTCCTCCACCTGTCCCTGGGCTCCAACACCGCCAGTTGCCGTCCAGAAGTGCTGTACGCACAGTCAACAGTCCCTCCTCTGTTATTGGGGTTCAGTAACGTCAGCTGTTCCCCTGCTGTGTGTGTGGCAATCCCTCCTACCTCCTCCAACCTCCTCCAACCTCCTCCTCCTCCACCTGTCCCTGGGCTCCAACACCGCCAGTTGCCGTCCAGAAGTGCTGTACGCACAGTCAACAGTCCCTCCTCTGTTATTGGGGTTCAGTAACGTCAGCTGTTCCCCTGCTGTGTGTGTGGCAATCCCTCCTACCTCCTCCAACCTCCTCCAACCTCCTCCTCCTCCACCTGTCCCTGGGCTCCAACACCGCCAGTTGCCGTCCAGAAGTGCTGTACGCACAGAGCCAAACACCTCGCCAATGTGTTAGTGGGGTTCAGCACTGCCAGCTGTTCCCCTGCTGTGTATACGGCAACGTGTACTGCGACCGCCACGCAGGCACAACAAGTTAAATTTAAGGGAACCTGTCCCCCCCCCCAGGCGTTTGTTACTGAAGGAGCCACCTTGTGCAGCAGTAATGATGCAAAGGGAAAAAGTGCCTCTTTTCGTGGTGCTCCTTGCAGATGCTGAACCTAACACTTATGAAATGTGTCCCCTCACAGCGTTCAACCGTCCGGTAGGTGGAACTTTCCTTTGTCATGTGACGCAGCACAGCCGTCATTTTTACCCCCTTGTCGCCGTGCGCCGCCTCCTCAGCGTTGTTTGAATCTGTCCCGGAGCCTGCGCTGTTAGGTTACCCCTTGGCCATGCACACATTTTGCGCTGCCCGTCTTCTGACATCATTTGCTGTCAGGCTGGCTGCGCCTGTGCGGGTGCGCTGTCCGAGATTCAGCCTCGCGGTGTCGTCTAATGTAATCCCATGTTCGGTGTCAGCTGATCCCTAATAGCATGCCACGGCCGTGACACCGCACAGTCTTAAGAAGCCGTAGGGAGGGGAGTGAGAGGCGAGGATATGCACTGCGCATGGACACGGATCCCAGGCCCGCGGTGGGATTACATTAGACGACACCGCGAGGCTGAATCTCGGACAGCGCACCTGCACAGGCGCAGCCAGCCTGACAGCAAATGATGTCAGAAGACGGGCAGCGCAAAATGTGTGCATGGCCAAGGGGTAACCTAACAGCGCAGGCTCCGGGACAGATTCAAACAACGCTGAGGAGGCGGCGCACGGCGACAAGGGGGTAAAAATGACGGCTGTGCTGCGTCACATGACAAAGGAAAGTTCCACCTACCGGACGGTTGAACGCTGTGAGGGGACACATTTCATAAGTGTTAGGTTCAGCATCTGCAAGGACCATAATTAAAAGAGCTAAGTTTACCTTTTCCAGCATTAGTGCTGTACACGATGGCTCTTCCAGCTACAAACGCCTGGGGGGGGGGTTAAAGGTTTCCTTTCAACTTGCTCCAGTGCAGGCTTCGGCCTACACTCCGCTCCCCCTGCTCCTCCTGCTGACCCTGGGCTCTAACACCGCCAGTTGGGGCCCAGATGTGCTAGCTGCACAGAGAAAAACACCTCGCCAATGTGTCAGTGGGGTTCAGCACCGCCAGCTGTTCCCCTGCTGTGCAGCCGGCAACGTGTCCTGCAACAGCCACGCAGGCACAACAGACCCAAAGCTGCCGCCAGTGCAGGCTTCGGCCTACACTCTGCTCCCTCTCCTCCTCCTGCTGACCCCGGGCTCCAACACCGCCAGTTGGGGCCCGGTACTGCTAGCTGCACAGAGAAAAACACCTCGCCAATGTGTCAGTGGGGTTCAGCACCGCCAGCTGTTCCCCTGCTGTGCAGCCGGCATCGTGTCCTGCAAAAGCCACGCAGACACCAGAACTGAAATTGAAGGGAACCTGTCCCCCCTCCCCCAGGCGTTTGTACGTTTTTAAGGCCACCTTGTACAGCGGTAATGCTGCATGTGTGCAAGGTGGCTCATAAACGTATTCTCCTCGCACATGTGGAACGGAAAACACGTCTAAAATGTGTCCTCTGTGTGACCATTTAACCGTCCCGGTGGTGTGACTTTCCTTTGTAATGACACGCTGCAACCCCCTTGGTAGCGCTGCCCGTCTTCTGGCATCATTGTTTGGCTGCCTGCGCCTCTGCGGCCGCCCTGACCCACACAACGCCCCTCGGTGTCTTATTTCTTGGGACTGCGAGGGTGTGTTTGATGGGCATGAGCAGTGCATCAGTTCGCCTGTCCCTCATCTCCTTCCGCCTTCTTCGGACTGTGCGGCTTCATGGCCGTGGCATGCGATAAGGGATCAGCTGACGCCACATAGTCTGAAGCAGGTGTAAGAACCCAAGCGAGAGGCGAACATATGTACTGCGCCAGGCCATGAATCCCAGCCCCGCAGTGTTTTAACTATGTCAATACACTGCGGGGCTGTGATTCATGGGCATCGCGAACCGCACCAGCCAACATTAAATGAGGTCAGAAGATGGGCAGCGCTAACAGCGCTAGGCCAGGGGATAACACGACAGCGCAGACTCCTGTACAGCAAATAACAACGCTCAGGAGGCTGCACCCAGCACCAAGGTGGGATTCTTGACATCTGTGCTGCGTCTCATTACAAAGGGAACTCGCGCCTCCAACACAGTTTGACTGTATAAAGGGCTAAATGTTATACGTGTTCCATTCAGCGTGTGCAAGGAGCCAAATTAAAAGAGCAACCTTTGACTTGTGCACCACTACTGCTGCATAAGCTGTGGCTCTTCTACTTTGTAACCCCTGAGGGGGGGTTAAAGGTTACCTTTGAAATTGGTTCGATTAGGCTTCGGCCTACACTCTGCTCCCCCTGCAGAGCCCGGGCTCCAACACCGCCAGTTGGGGCCCGGTACTGCTAGCTGCACAGAGAAAAACACCTCGCCAATGTGTCAGTGGGGTTCAGCACCGCCAGCTGTTCCCCTGCTGTGCAGCCGGCAACGTGTCCTGCAACAGCCACGCAGGCACAACAGACCCAAAGCTGCCGCCAGTGCAGGCTTCGGCCTACACTCTGCTCCCTCTCCTCCTCCTGCTGACCCCGGGCTCCAACACCGCCAGTTGGGGCCCGGTACTGCTAGCTGCACAGAGAAAAACACCTCGCCAATGTGTCAGTGGGGTTCAGCACCGCCAGCTGTTCCCCTGCTGTGCAGCCGGCATCGTGTCCTGCAAAAGCCACGCAGACACCAGAACTGAAATTGAAGGGAACCTGTCCCCCCTCCCCCAGGCGTTTGTACGTTTTTAAGGCCACCTTGTACAGCGGTAATGCTGCATGTGTGCAAGGTGGCTCATAAACGTATTCTCCTCGCACATGTGGAACGGAAAACACGTCTAAAATGTGTCCTCTGTGTGACCATTTAACCGTCCCGGTGGTGTGACTTTCCTTTGTAATGACACGCTGCAACCCCCTTGGTAGCGCTGCCCGTCTTCTGGCATCATTGTTTGGCTGCCTGCGCCTCTGCGGCCGCCCTGACCCACACAACGCCCCTCGGTGTCTTATTTCTTGGGACTGCGAGGGTGTGTTTGATGGGCATGAGCAGTGCATCAGTTCGCCTGTCCCTCATCTCCTTCCGCCTTCTTCGGACTGTGCGGCTTCATGGCCGTGGCATGCGATAAGGGATCAGCTGACGCCACATAGTCTGAAGCAGGTGTAAGAACCCAAGCGAGAGGCGAACATATGTACTGCGCCAGGCCATGAATCCCAGCCCCGCAGTGTTTTAACTATGTCAATACACTGCGGGGCTGTGATTCATGGGCATCGCGAACCGCACCAGCCAACATTAAATGAGGTCAGAAGATGGGCAGCGCTAACAGCGCTAGGCCAGGGGATAACACGACAGCGCAGACTCCTGTACAGCAAATAACAACGCTCAGGAGGCTGCACCCAGCACCAAGGTGGGATTCTTGACATCTGTGCTGCGTCTCATTACAAAGGGAACTCGCGCCTCCAACACAGTTTGACTGTATAAAGGGCTAAATGTTAGTTATACGTGTTCCATTCAGCGTGTGCAAGGAGCCAAATTAAAAGAGCAACCTTTGACTTGTGCACCACTACTGCTGCATAAGCTGTGGCTCTTCTACTTTGTAACCCCTGAGGGGGGGTTAAAGGTTACCTTTGAAATTGGTTCGATTAGGCTTCGGCCTACACTCTGCTCCCCCTGCAGAGCCCGGGCTCCAACACCGCCAGTTGGGGCCCGGTACTGCTAGCTGCACAGAGAAAAACACCTCGCCAATGTGTCAGTGGGGTTCAGCACCGCCAGTTGTTCCCCTGCTGTGCAGCCGGCAACGTGTCCTGCAACAGCCACGCAGGCACAACAGACCCAAAGCTGCCGCCAGTGCAGGATTCGGCCTACACTCTGCTCCCTCTCCTCCTCCTGCTGACCCCGGGCTCCAACACCGCCAGTTGGGGCCCGGTACTGCTAGCTGCACAGAGAAAAACACCTCGCCAATGTGTCAGTGGGGTTCAGCACCGCCAGCTGTTCCCCTGCTGTGCAGCCGGCATCGTGTCCTGCAAAAGCCACGCAGACACTTGCTCTTGTACCTTCTGCTCCCCATCCTGGTTCCAGTACCGTCAGTTGGTTCCGGGCAGAGCCTTTGGCTTAGGTGCCTCCCTCTGGGTATCCGAGTTCCACCAACGTCAGGTGGTCCTTGGTAGTGCTTTCAGGCACGGGTACCTCCTGCTTAGTAACCGGGTTCCAGTAACGTCAGCTGGTCCTCGGTAGTTCCATTGGCTCTTGGACCTTCGGCTACCCATCCGGGTTCCAGCACCGTCAGCTGGTTCTCGGCACTGTCTTTTGCTCTTGTACCTTCTGCTCCCCATCCTGGTTCCAGTACCGTCAGCTGGTTCCGGGCAGAGCCTTTGGCTTAGGTGCCTCCCTCTGGGTATCCGAGTTCCACCAACGTCAGGTGGTCCTTGGTAGTGCTTTCAGGCACGGGTACCTCCTGCTTAGTAACCGGGTTCCAGTAACGTCAGCTGGTCCTCGGTAGTTCCATTGGCTCTTGGACCTTCGGGTAGCCATCCGAGTTCCAGTTCCATCAGCTGGTTCTTGGCATTTTCTCAGCCTTCTTGTACCTTCTGCTACATTTCCAAGTTCAAGAGACTAAACACGATGACCCGGAAGAACACCCCTAAGATGACGACGACACCAGAGACGACAACCACCGTGATGACGACGACCCTGGAGACGATGACCCTGAAGACCACCGTGATGACGACGACCCCGGAGACGACGACCCTGAAGACCACCCCGATGACGACGACCCGGGAGACGACGACCCTGGAGACGACGACCCTGGAGACGACGACGACCTGGAAGACCGAGAAGCAGAAGAACAAGAGGCTGCAGAACAAAGAGCAGAAGAACATTAAGCATAACACTAAATATCAGAGCAAAAAATATTATCTAAATTATAAGCAGAAGAAGACTAAGCAGTGTATGGGGGTGAGTCCGTTCCTCCTCGTGGTGCCCCTGGATAAAGCCTGATGCTGCAGGCCAAACTGAACGCGGACAAATGTAACTGTTTTGTGACAGGCAGAACGGAAGGTGTAATCTTCAAACTTTTATAGATAACAACTACAGGAATGCCTGTCACAAATAAGAATATGATGAAGAAGTAGAATATGATGAAGATAATAGTAAAATAAAAAGAATATGAACAATGTAACCCAAAAAATAATAGGTAGAAGATGAAGAAGAAGATGAATAAGGTGAAGAAGTTGATGTCAAAGAAGCTGATGATGAGGATAATGAAGAAGAAAGCGTGGGAGAAGAAAAAAAGAAGGTGAAGGGCGTTGAAGTAGTGAAACATCAATATGTGGCATAAAAAAAAAAAATTAACATAGTCAAAATCTTTCTAACGCCGAACGTCATCCAAAAAAAAAAAAAACCTGCTATTCTATTACATTGGGCTAAACCTCTGTGCCTTTAATGTCTCCGCCACGTCCCCCAATACATCCTACATTATTCTTAGTTGTTTTCCTTCATGTAGAATGAACCTACAAGTGTATAAAGGGTTTATTTTAATTCCGATATTTTCGTCCCATTGACTTGCATTGGGATCGGGTATCGGTATCGGATTGGATCCGATATTTTGACGGTATCGGCCGATACTTTCCGATACCGATACTTTCCGATATCGGAAAGTATCGCTCAACACTAGTGATCACCGAACAATCAAGCGTTTCATGGCAAATAGCCAACAAGGTTGCAAAAAGCGTTTTGAGCAAAAAAGGCACAAAATAACTGCCCATGAATTGAGGAAAATCAAGTGTGAAGCTGCCAAGATGCCATTTGCCACCAGTTTTGCCATATTTCAGAGCTGCAACCTTACTAGAGTAACTAAAAGCACAAGGTGTGCGATACTCAGGGACATGGCCAAGGTAAGGAAGGCTGAAAAACGACCACCTTTGAACAAGAAACATAAGATAAAATGTCAAGACTGGACCAAGAAATATCTTAAGACTGACTTTTCAAAGATTTTATGGACCGATAAAATGAGAGTGACTCTTAATGGGCCAGATGGATGGGCCAGAGGCTGGATCAGTAAAAGGGCAGAGAGCTCCACTCTGACTCAGATGCCAGCAAGGTGGAGGTGGGGTACTGGTATGGGCTGGAATCATCAAAGATGAACTTGTGGGACCTTTTCGGGTTGAGGATGGAGTGAACCTCAACTCCCAGACCTACTGCCAGTTTCTGGAAGACAACTTCTTCAAGCAGTGGTACAGGAAGAAGTCGGTATTGTTCAAGAAAAACATAATTTTCATGCAGGACAATGCTCCATCACATGCCTCCAACTACTCCACAGCGTGGCTGGCCGGTAAAGGTCTCAAAAAAGAAAAAATAATGACATGGCCTCCTTGTTCACCTGATCTGAACCCCATAGAGAACCTGTGGTCCCTCATAAAATGTGAGATCTACAGGGAGGGAAAACAGTACACCTCTCAGAACAGTGTCTGGGTGGCCGTGGTGGCTGCTGCACGCAATGTTGATCGTAAACAGATCAAGCAACTGACAATCTATGGATGGAAGGCTGTTGAGTGCCATCATAAAGAAAGGTGGCTATATTGGTCACTAATTTTTTGGGGTTTTGTTTTTGCATGTCAGAAATGTTTATTTCTAAATTTTGTGCAGTTATATTGGTTTAACTCGTGAAAATAAACAAGTGTCCAGGACCATGGCACCTCCAGCTGACCAGGTCTTTACCAACAGTCTTTAGCAACCCCTCAGTGACCCCTTGGGATCTCAGATTCCCCTCTTTTGTGACTTGGACTCCCATTGAGTACCCCAGTATGGAGATGCACCACCCTCTGGTTTCCTTAGGGACCTTTTGATGACCTGGTACCTTTCCACGAGGCCCACCAGGGCATCCGTATTCCGGGGGTCTTCCTGGGCAACCCAGGTCTGTACCAACCTGAGGAGGGAGTGAATAATTCTGTCCGTGACCACCCACTCGACCATCTGGACTGGAAGGGAGGATTCTGGCAGCAACCGTTTCTGTACCAGATTCACTGAGTCAAACATCTGAGAGCAAGGGGGTTTGTCACCATAATATGCCCAGTTATAAACCCTTTGGGCTCTGATAGACATAGTGACCCCGGAGCGTGCCAATATCTCAGTGGCCAAGAGAACAAAGTATAAGGGGTAAGTAAAGTGAATGAGTGCCTTTAGCATCACTTAGCAAATCTTCTCCATGAAAATACATAGAGAGGCCAAAATGAGCCCTGCTGACGGCATAAATATAAAGTAGTATAACAAATAGAAAGCTGCAGTACCTTGATTCTAGAACCACAGTGGAGGTGATGGTTGGTAGCCAGGATGTCCCCCCTCACCCTCACCCCAACGTGGCATATTGCCCTGAGCTTCTTCCGGGGGTAAAACACCCCCAGAAGAAGCTCAGGGCAATATGTGTGTTGGGGTGAGGGGGAACGTATAAGTATTTTCAAGGGGAAGATTTGCTAAGGTATGCTAAAGGCTCATACACTTTACTTGCCACTTATACTTTGTTCTCTTGGCCTCAATTTTATCTCACACCTGATATTACAGTGCCCTTGTTCCTGGACAGCTATTCTCATTATCATGATTTTATTGATATATGACTTATTCTGATATCTTTACCCATTACTCTTATTGTGTAGTTCAGGATGTTTACCTTATTTAAGGGCTCTTGTGTGAATTCTATTCACTCATCTTAACTATTACATTGGTTGGATAGTGCTGGAGATCTCCCTACAGGGTATTTTGTGTATGACTGATCTGTGTCTTTTAATATTTTCTATTTTTGTTTTATGGACTATTCAATAAAATATTACATTTTTTATATATGGATCTCTTCATTTGGCCAACTAATTACAATGGTTTAGCTATTTGTTGTTTTTCTGCTGCTGCTGTTGTCTGAACTGGTCCTGTTGGTTTTGCTGCTGTTGTTGCATCTGCTGGACAAGCAGCTTACACGTCTCCTGATGTGCCAACTGTTACTGCTGCTGTGCGTTCACCAGATGCTTGAGCTGGTCCTCCATTTTACCTGATGCATTCTCCACCACCTGTGGTAGATTGGTTCACTCAATGGTACATGGAGGCAGAAAACAGGAACACAGTCCAGCCCATTTATAACAAATTAGGTAAACCCCTCCAGCACTTAGTGTGCTAGAGGAAAAACTCTGGGTTTCATATTACTGACGCCAGCAAGCATAGTGAAACAAATCTTCCCCTCCATTACTTTACCAGTGACTTTGTCACACTTCATAGTGGTGACCTTTATGGAAGAGTGGGCAGTAAAAGCACACAAAAATTGTAAGTCTCATTTGAGTATGCCAAAAGACGCGGGAGGCCCATCAAATATATGGAGTTTGGAGCTGTGGTCAGATGAGACCAAGATTGAACTTTTTGGCCACAAAGGTAAATGCACATCCTCACAGAGAAACAAGGTGGTGGTGGCAGCATCATGCTGTGGAGATGTTTTTCACAATGATCTTAGTTGAGGGGAAGATGGATGGTGCAAAATACAGGGAGAGAGAGAGAAGAGAGAAAAGAAGAGACAAGAAGAGAGAAGAGAGACAATTTTCCATCTACAAAGTTTGGGTGCTCATTGTTTTCAATGAGGTTCGGGTTCTGGTTTAAATGCAGGTACAGTTCGGGCACCTGAACTGAACTATGAATTAAAGTTCAGGCCACGTACCAGAATACAAACTTCCACAGGTCCGCTCATCGCTACTTTTTACCTATTTTGTTACATTACAACCTGTGTTTAAATTTGTGTGTGATGCATCAGCACTAAATAGTCTTGGTTGGTGAAGTGAAATGAGAACAGTATAGGCATAAATTAAATTTATGGGATACAATAGCTAAAAATTGGCATATGCATATGTATTCACCCCTTTTGCTAAAAAATTCAGTACAAGCAATTACCCTCATAGAGTAAGTCAAATGATTAGTGAAAGGAAGTCCACCTCTGTGCAATCTAAACAGCCAGATAGGCTGCAACACCATTAAGCAATAGCACTACTAACCAAACAACACCATGAAGACCAAGGGAATATCCAAACAAGTCAGGGACAAAGTTGTTGAGAAGTACAAATCAGGTTTGGGTTATAAAAAAAATCTCAATCTTTCATAGTCCCCCGCAGCACCATAAAATCCATTATCATCAAATGAACATAATAATAATAATCTTTATTTTTATATAGCGCTAACATATTCCGCAGCGCTTTACAGTTTTGCACACATTATCATCACTGTCCCCGATGGGGCTCACAATCTAAATTCCCTATCAGTATGTCTTTGGAATGGGGGAGGAAACCGGAGTACCCAGAGGAAACCCATGCAAACACGGGGAGAACATACAAACTCCTTGCAGATGTTGTCCAAGGTGGGATTAGAACCCAGGACTCCAGCGCTGCAAGGCTGCAGTACTATCCACTGAGCCACCGTGCTGCCCATAACGTGGTGCCACAACAAACCTACCAAGAGAGCGCTGTCCACCAAAACGTTCAGCCTTGAGAAAGGAGAACATTAATAAAAGTGGCAGCACAGAGACCAAAAGGTAAGGCTAGGTTCACACTGCGCTAGGTGAGTCCGTCTAACGGACACGTTTTTAAGTAATGAAAACGCAATATAACGCACATACTAACGCGCCCATAGACTTGCATTGTGTGACGCATCGTGACACATCTGTCACATAACGTTTTTTTCTGACGGACCTTGGAACGCTGCTTGCAGCGTTTTCTGGTCCGGCCAAGCTAACGCAATACTAACGGAAGCGTTAATTCTGCCATAGAAGGCTATGGCAAACGCAGCTAGACGCAAATCATGAAAAATTTCCTAATAGAACCATACGTTTTAATAGCGTTTGAGGGTGGTCCATGTGGTCATATGACAGGAAATATGATTTCGGCCATTAAAGGAGGAATGTCCCTAGCACACATTTTTCCTAAGGCCTGCTGCACGTGAGACAGAAAGTGTCTTGCAAGAGATCACAGGAAATGTAAGTACATTTCTATATATTATATATCTCTGTATACATCATGGGAGTCTGTATTGTCCGTCGGATGTGTGTCTACTAAAAATGTATTGCTTTGTTGCAGATGTCGGATAGTGAGGGAAGCAGCAGCAGCAGCAGCGTGTCTGCGGTTTTTTCTTCTCAATCGGTAGGCTTGCACTTTAAAAAACCACAATAATGTTGTGTGAAACTCCAGTGTATTGAGCTAAGCACGTGTATAATCATGTTTTATTGCAAATAGGAGTCTTCGGAGCACGAGGCTGCTAGGCCCCCCCAAAAAAAACAGGCAAAACCCACAAAGGTACATGGCACACATTTTTAGTTTTGCAGGCATAAATTTATTGATCCAAGAAATGTAATTTTTTTTTTCCCATTTAAATACACAATAGGTTGTGGCACACGGAGGACACAAGAGAAAGAAGGTTCCTCTCCGTCTGTCGTCGCCACAACTGCCAGTGGTAAATATAAAACTAGAAATTTTCTATCCAATATTTATCTACAATCTATCTATTCACTTTCTATCTACTATATCTATAAACTATCTATCCACTATCTATCTCGCTCTCTCTATCTTTCGCTCTATGTATCTATATATCTATGTATCTATCTATCTCTGTATCTATCAGTCTAGCCATCAAGTGAAATTGAACCTTTCAACATAACGTTTTGTGTTTACATAGTCCAAGTCAGCGACCAAAAAAAAAAGGATTGTGGTTGACGAAGAGCCGTTGACCATTCACAACGAGACACTGATCAACCTTGTGGAAGCCAACCCCTCCATATGGGACCAAAGCGACAGCTCCCACCATGACATCGTGAAGAACCGCAAGTTGTGGGATCAAATTATATATCACTTCGATCCTCGATGCATGGAGAAGTTGTCAACCTCTAAGAAAAAAATTGGTAAATATTGGTGATGTTAAATTGCAAAATGTAAAGAATGCAAACAGTCAAACCATTTTTTGTTTGTTTTTTAAAATGCTAAAAATCTTAAAAAACTATCAAACAAAAAATTTTACTTTTTCTCTCCTATCTACTATCTACCTATCCATTTGTTGTCTACTATCTATCTCTCAACTCTCAACTATCTATACACTATTTCTAAACTATTTCTCTATCATCTATCTAATAACTACTATCTATCAACTATCTATCTACTATCTATATATCAACTATCTTAACTAACTATCCACAATTTTTAAACTATCAATATAAGAACTATCTATCTACTATTTATATATAGTTTTTTTTATTTTTTTTTTTAAATTTAAAGCCGATGCGGTCCATACCCATTGGAAATCGATAAGGGATCGCTTTGTCCGTGACTACCGCAACAGTCAAAATGCACCAAGCGGATCAGGTGCCAAACGGGTGACCCCGTATGTGCATTACGAGCAATTGCTCTTTCTGCAAAAAACAGTGTCTCAGCGCTCGTAAGTACAAATAGGTCTGTGTGCGAGACAAAACAGTTTAATTAAAGAAAAAAAATTAATTTTTGGGGGGGTTTACAGCACGATATGCAGTACCGCTGCGCCTAGACAGGCAGAGGAACTGGAGCCATCTCCACTGGAACCAAGCCAGCAGACGGGCGCTGAAGATGTGTCTGGCATCAACGAGCCACGATCTGTGGAGAGAAGCACTGTTGCTTCTGGTGTGAGCGCCCGGTTGCAATCACAGCGTGGACGCAAGCGAGCATCACAAAAAGATGAAGCTGATGCCATTATTGTCGATGGACTCCAACGGGTAGAGGACATGTGTCGCAGTGAACTCAAAGACCTGAGGCGGGAAATTACCGACTTGCAATCCCGCGAGTCTGTATATTCTGCAAATGAGTGGAAGCTCCTTTTTTTGTCCTATGTGCCTGTAGCTCAAAATATCCCGGCACACAGAAACCTTGTTTAGGCAAAGACTGAATGACCTTCTTGAGGAATTTGTGGGCCCCCAGGAACCCGCTCCATCGAGAACAAGAAGCATGGACATGCCGGCCTACAACCCTCAATATAGAGGCCGGGGTGAAACGAGCATGGAACATCAGAGACAAAGTAGCAGTCCATCATACAGTTGGGCAGACAATACGCCCGCGCAATACCAAAGTCTGTAGTACTGTTCACTGTTCCCAGCCAGGTGCAATTACTGCGTTTCAAGTTTTGTTGGTTAATTTTTTTTTTTGCACCCAATTTCGTGTGTTTTTTTTACATCCCTATGGGATATCATATGTTAAACATGTCTAGCAACAGTTTGTTTGTACAAATTCCTAAACATTTAGTAAACTGTTTAAAATTTAAGATTCTTGTATGACTAACTTTTAACACAACATAATAACATGAATGTAACTTTTTACACGACATAAGGTTGTGGGAAATAAAACAAACAAAAAAAGCCTCACACATTTCAGCAAAACATCAGGATACAACTTAAGACTTTAAATAATTTTCACACGTGTCTGTCTTGCCATGGAACATGGCCTTCATGTGTGAAGTAATGTGCAAATTGATCACGAATTCTCATTATTTGAGCTGTAGACCGAACAGCAGTAGATTCAATGCTAATGAGGTTTGACTCACATTCATCGGGGTCAACCACCTGGGGTTCATGTCTGGCAACAAAATTGTGCAGACATATGCATGCCTTCACTACACGGTCCACATTTTCAGGTTGCAGTTGCATGCAAGTTAGTAAAATTCGCCATTTTAATGTCAAAATCCCAAAGGCACACTGCACATAACATCTTGCCCGGCTCAAGCGATAATTAAAAATGCGCCTGGTGGAGTTTAGACTACGGCTTGAGTATGGCTTGAGGAGATTTTGTCCAAGTTGGAACACCTCATCACCAACTAAAACATAGGCCAAACTTGGGTCTTCCGTCCCCGATAGAGGTCGTGATGAGGGTATGTTAAAATTGTTGCTGTACAAATATCTCCCCATGTTGGAGTCTCTGAAGACTCTGGAATCGTTAGTCCGGCCATACGCACCAATATCCACAGCAACAAAACGGTATCTTGCATCCGCAATAGCCATCAATACCACAGAAAAGTATTTTTTATAGTTATAGTATAGGGACCCACTATGCGCTGGTTTCTGAATCCGAATGTGCTTGCCGTCCACGGCGCCAATACAATTGGGGAAACTAGCCACATCCTCGAACTGTTGGGAAATCGCTAGCCACATTTCTGATGTCGGTGTTGGTAGCACAAGTGGTTGCAATTTGTTCCAAATGGCATCACAAGTTTCCCGAACCAGTTGGCAAATTGTTGACTTCCCAAGTCTAAATTGATAATGCAGTGACGCAAAAGATTCTCCGGTAGCCAGATATCTGTCGGCATTCAAAAAGAAAAAAAAAAAATTGTTTAGGATTTTAAAGGACAACTAAAAGGCTAGATACAATAGAATATACAATTGCTAAATGAACATTATGGCCCACGATACCTAGATCTAGTCTTTGTCAATAGAATTGTCAAGGTGAAAATATACTTTCTTATATACTTTTGTATTTTTATACTCTTATACTGTGAAACAATAAGTTTTTCCTAACTGCTTGTTAATGCAAATGTAACTGTATTTAAAGATGGCCGCCAGTGTTCAGTTTCGTTTCAGTTTAGTATCCGAAGAGTTAACTTTCATTTCTTTAGAAATCGAAACTCAGGAATGTGAAGAAAAGGAGGATCGACCAGAAGATGTCAGAACAAATCAGAAAGACTGAATGCTAGCTTAAACCCCGCCTAATGCACGCCTTCCCCTAACACTCAATATAGTATTGTGTATTCTAAAATAAAATTCAGTTGCTGTGACGGTTACACACATGTGTGTGGATCCACGAGCATGCACTAAGATTGAACCAGCTACCTGTCTGACTCATTCTTACCCGGTACCACATGCTTATAGTTTAATTTGGAATGACTGGTGAAGGAAGGGTATTTGTCGTTACGACCCCGACAATTGGCAGCCCAACGGGGGGCGTGGCCAGCGATCCGAGACTCTCTGGACCCATGCCTGGATGTCTGTGGATGATACCCGTAGTGGCTGACCTCGAGGACTGATCACCCTCCGCACACGGTAAGTGGCGAACATATACACTGTATGTGTCACACTTGCTAGTGTCTCAGCTGTTATTGGTTTGTCTGTGGTCTCTTTGGGTCTGGGGAGTGACCGGTCGAGTGGTGAGATCGAATGTGATCCTGTGCCACGCTCTGAACCAGCAACTGAGAGACGTCGCATCCTGTGCGTCCTCTGTACACCACACCTCCTCCACCGGTCATTGTACTCCGTTCAACCACCCTACCCGTGACTATTGTCTAGTAGTGAAGTGGAGTGATAAATTGAGCCAGTTGTAGATTGTGGGGCAGCTTAGAGAAAGGGATAGGAGACGCAGCCTCTGTGATATTGTACTAACAGGTAATTAAGACGCCCTGTACGGAGCCACCAGAAATAGGTAATTAAGACGTCCCGGAACGGGACCACCAGAAACAGGTAATTAAGACGCTCCGTACGGGACCACCAGAATTTTTGTGGAGGGCTCTCACTAGGAGACCGCCTCCCAACGGTTTGGGATATCGTGGCAGGATAGTCTGTTAATCACTGTTGTTCAGGTTAGGGACGGAAACATTGAGCGCGAGGCTCTTTTTCTAATACGTTGAGCGAGAGGCTCCGTGTTTTTAGAACACCAGTGTTGAAGATCGCTGCCAGTGGCCTACTGCAGGAGGCCATAGTATCCTGGGAGCCAAGCTGCGTATCTTAAAGCAAAGGAAGTCCATGCCCCACAAGTTAGATGAGGATGCCGTGGAAGTCAAGACAATAGTAGAGTCACGGGAGGGAAAGAAGGCAGTAAGCATGAAAAAAAAAATAGGTTGATGGAGAAGGAGGATCAGAGAATACAGAGCCCGTGTTTGGTTATAAAATGCCTTTGAACTGTGATCTTACAGATTGTAAAATGGCCGCCGTGCCACTGGTGATGAGAATGCGGTCCCAGCCATCGCCCTGTAATGACGGCGGGATGAGCTTTCAAGAAGCATAGGTGTGTCCTGTTTGTGTTGTGCAGAATCCAACCTGGGTGGAAACCTGCCGTGTGTGTGCGTACGGGCCATCCTTGGGGCTCCGCCCAGATCATGGAGGATCATAGGAAAGTTTTGTAGAAATTAAGTGCGAGATTTCTTTGTCAGTTCTCCTCTTTTCTCCTGATCTGCGCTACGTGCTGGAGAAAGGGGGGTATAGAGTTGGGCTCTTGCTCTCCCTTCAGCGCTGAAGGATGCAGTGAGAGTTCTTATCTCCGTGTTACTAGATGGGAGGGGGTGAGTGAATCCCTGCGCGATCTGCTTGCAATTTCTCCCTTCGGTGCTGTGGGCTAAAGGGAAGGGGGGCCATGTATTGCATTCCAAAGTTTTCTCTGTCCTTGGTTTAGTACACACTGAGAGATTTATGTTTAAAGCAATAAGTACTGTATGAAATTGGAAGTGAAATAGACCTGTGCTTAGTCATAGAAGGAAACTTGTAAGTAATTGAAAGATTGGTAATTACCTGTATCAAGTTGAGTGATTGATATATAGCAAATTGAAGATCAACAGGGGGGCTCCCTGTTAGATAATATGGTCCCTCCCCAGGAAATTAAGCCTCTACTCCCGACTGTAAACCCTGTGCCCCTTACAGTCAAGGCAGCAATATATACTGGATTGCCGAGAAGTTCTATGGGCGTCTTATGGTAGTGTTTGAAGATCTGGGATTTTCACTGTAACAAAAAGCCCATTCATACCTTTTTGTAGTAGACCCGATATTGAGATTTCCACTCCGGATGATGCATTGAAAATAGTAAAAGGTTTTCAAAAGAATTTAGCCCAGCAAGAAAGACAAGGGTTAAATCACTGGCCGTAGTAATTCTTGCTCGCTCACTGGCCCCCATCGCTGCAGCTGCTAGATCAGTGTTTCTTATCTCCATGTAACAGACTCCAGTTTCTGCCCCCTCCTATCGTACATGCAAGTCCAGCTTCACACTCCAATACGTCTTTAACCCTGTATAGGAATCTAACTCCCTCCCAGCTTCTTCATGTCAATTTTCAGACCAAGAGCTTGTTTTAATCGGTGTAAATGGCAGACCCCCCCCCCAGCCCGGAAAGGCCCCTACATCTCCTCTTCCCGTGAAACCTTCACACCTACAAGGCCAGACTTTCCAGGAATCTGAAGTTTGGTTTCCCTGTCATTCACGCTATTACATCACACCTCAGGGCTCCCAGGTTCTTTTCTCAGTAGGGGTATGGGGACATAATTACCCACCAGGTAGGAGCCATAGTGAACCCAGCTAATTCTACCCTGTCATATAGAGGTGGTTTGGCCCAACAGATAGCTAGAAAAGGGAAGTCCAGTCATAGCCCAAGAGTGGCAGGCCTGCCTTGCCGTTTATGGCCCCTTGCAACCAGGAGAGGCTATGGCCACCCCACACGATGTACATAGTATCCTTAATCAAGTACAACCTAGCCACATGTCCATGGCTGGACAGCTGCGACTTCGGTGTGCTATTCTCATGCCTACTAATGTGACTTTGAAAAGGTGCACTGTCCTGAACCCCGCTACTTTTCTCCTAGTTCCCCTGGATCTAAAGGGGGGAGGAGTAGGTGACATGAGCAAGGACACTCTTTTTCTTTCTAGAATGGATCCAGAGGAACAAGATTAGGTTTCCAAACCACATGATTGTCCGGAATTGATGTCTCAGGAAACGGCTGGTCTCTAGTGTGCCTATTCTAATGCTGATTTTGAGCTTTTTGTAGATGGATCCCGTCACCAAGATGATCAAGGACGCTACTGTACCAGATATGCTGTGGTCTCAGAACATGAGGTAATCAAGGCAGAGTCAATGCCAGCTCATATGTCTGCACAAGAAGCAGAGCAAACTAGCAGAAGGTAAGACTGTAAATATCTACACTGATTCCAGGTATGCTTTTGGCATTGCACACGGTTATGGGCCTATCTGGAGAGCCAGGGCTTTCCTGACAGCAAATGGCCACCCCTTTAAACGTGCTGAGGCAGTCCAGCAACTTATGAATGCACTACAGATTCCCACCCAAGCAGGCATCATAAAGGTAAAGGCACATAGCAAAGGCACTGATGGACGGACAAAGGGTAACGCACTGGTAGACCAGGCTGCCAAGAAAGCAGCAAGCACTCCTGTGGCCTCTAGAGTACGTCACCTGGACACCCCACCATCTCCATTTGTGTTGAAAGACATCTTAGCCCGGTTACAAGAACAGGCAAGTAAGGAGGAGAAAAATAGGTGGCAAAAGATAGGGGCTTGCTCTGATACCGTCACTGGACTATGGGGGAGGGGTGAAAAGGTCTGCCTACCACAGGTACTGTACTCAATGATGGCACAGGTTCTGCACGGGAATGTGCACCACTCGAAGACGGCCGTGTGTGACACCCTACAGAAACAATGGATTGCCCCCCCCCGGGTTTTCCACCTGCGCAGAAAGGCAGGTACAGAGCTGCATGATATGTGCCACACATAATCAGGGCAGGACAGTGAAAACCCCATCCAAACACGCTCCCCGGCCCTTTAACCCATTCCAGAGACTGCAGATTGATTATGTTTAGTTACCCAGGGTAGGGACGTATGAGTATGTGTTGGTCTGCATTGATTTATTTTCAGGTTGGCCAGAAGCCTACCCAGTTGCCAAAGCTACGGCTAAGACAACGGCGAAGAAACTGATGGCTGAGATCATATGCAGGTATGGAGTTCCTGAAGTCATTGAAAGCGATCGGGGTTCCCATTTTACTGGAGAGATCATGTCAGAGGTAATGGCAGCACTGGGGGTAAGTCAAGCATTGCATACTCCATACCATCCACAGAGCAGTGGAAGAGTGGAGAGACTAAATGGAACTCTTAAGCTTAAAATCCAGAAGGCAATGGCAGAGACTGGTAAACCATGGACAGAATGCCTCCCTCTAGCTTTGTTTTCAGTAAGATATACCCCAAACAGGAAGACAGGACTGTCACCGTATGAGATTCTGTTTGGCAGGGGCCCCAATCTTGAATGTTTCTTTCCACAACAGTTGCAGCTCAAGTACCAGGACTTGACTAGCTATGTGCAGGCCTTACATGGACACTTTGCCAAAGTGCATTTAACTGTCTTCAGTTCTCTTCCAGACCCAGACAAGGTTCCTGGACACTATGACTTTGTGCCAGGAGACCTGGTGTATGTGAAAAAGTTTGTGCGCAGAGATTGTCTCCAGCCGAGATTTGAAGGACCCCACACGGTGATTCTGGTCACCCCCACTGCAGTAAAACTTGAAGGAAAGAGCACCTGGATCCACGCCTCACACTGTAAAAGAGACCGAACCAGTGTTTAGTCACAGTAGTGACTGAAGGGAAATGTTGCTGTTGTTTTTGATCCTGGGACCAGGGGCCATCCTCACCCCTACCTCTTCGGCCCCTATTGTAAATAAGAATTCTGGTCCCACTATTCTCTGGGTAAACCTGACAGCCCCGGCAAATATCTGGCGATTTGATTTCTGTGATGTAGTCAAATGCCCCGAGACTGAACGGGTGGTAGAGGGAATCACCAGTTTTATATATGTGTTACCAGAAATAATTGTTATTATTGGACAGGTGCTGCCTGGAATACGGGAGATGATTGGGGATATAAACCTAGTGAAGCCATGTTCCCAAGGATGGGACGGGTAGGAGTCTTCGTGAGAGAATGCATCTAACAGCCCTTCTGCAACCACTTAGGGGCTGTAAATGGGGTAGAAGTTGTCACCCCCTCCTTCTAAATTTTGAAAGCCCCAATCTGCTGACCTACAGACGTATGTACTGGGAAGGCATTATAATTATGTATTTAGTAGTGGATACCATGGGAATTTAGGCCATATACAACTCCAGGATATTAGCTTCAGACCAACCAAAGCCCCTGTTACCAGTACACCTAAAACAAGCCCAGGTGAGCGTTCGCAAAATGAAGTTAATGAAGTGATCCCCATTCCAGGTCTCAGTTGGCAAGAGGTTTTCTCCATAGAAACACAAACAGCCCCAAGGAAAAACCTGTGGTTAGAATGGGTGAGATACAATGTAAGAGTCCAGAATATCTCTGTAGGATGTATTGCTTGTGCTGCTGCGAATACACACCTATACACACATGCATTGCTTTTTCCTGATGACAACACCACTGCCTGTGTCATGAATTTGTTGAAAGGTTTGAAGTCCACTGATTGCCCAGATTATGTCCCACTATTTCATAAGGAACCTAGACTAAAGGTCCCAGGAGAAGTAACCGTATTAGCTGACAATTACACCTGCTATAATTCCTACGACATCACAGGTACACCAGTAGGGATCTTCAAGACAGGTTTCTGCAAAGGGAACAGTTCTCTAGATACTGATTTGCTAATTAAACATACACAATATATGTACACTAAAGATACCTGATGAATCTACCAGAAAGAGGAGAAGTTTTGATCAGCTCCACATGAGTTATGAAGAAGATCTACTAGTATATATTGATGCCATTGGAGTGCCAAGGGGGGTGCCTGACCAGTTTAAAGCCCAGAACCAGATTTATGCTGGCATTGCTTCTATAATCCCACAGGTGCAGATTAATAAAAATGTTGAATGGATCAAATATATATATTACAGTGAACAAAGATTTGTCAATTATAGCTGTGATGCCTTCCAGGGTATAGTTGAGGATTTGGGCCCTAACACTTGTATGACCCGTGCTGCAACCCGACCTAAGAGAATTACACTGAATCCTGTCCAGACAAGATCACATGCAGTGATATAAGAAGCTGACACAGGATTGTGGTTGGTGGATAGTGGAGACATTAACTTTTGGGAGTAGGCTGACAGTAATCCTTTTGGGAAGGAGCTGTAGACCAGCATGTCATGTCACCCCCAACCGGTCATCTAGTCATCCCCACCACCAGAGAACCAACCACATCAGGTAGGGTAAGACAGATACAGGAGTATTATCCCTGGAGGCCCTCAGACTAACTAGCTATGCAAAAACGATTGGCTGACCCTGAGAACCAACTTTTCTCATTTTACAGACAAATAATGACCATATGATGGACGTATAAGTGCACCTGGGCAGGCCTAGGTAGTTAGTGAGCACAAAAACAGGTGACGTGCTAGGACGCAAATTAAGATTTTCTACAAATGTGACAAAAGGAGAAAGTGTAGAGCTATGCTTTGGACGGTTACAGCTGAAATGGGAAGACATGGAGTACAGTCCCATAAACCCACTTGATGTTAGAGTATTGGTAAATACATTCATTGACGGTATGACCAAAGACTTACGAGACGAAATATAGACAGCCAGACCTGAATGGCGAAATGTAGATCCAAAAGACCTGAAGGTTTCTAAAGAAGTTGAACAAATTAGGACAATAAGACGACGTGTCATGTATGCTGGAGTAGACACATCTTTCTTCTCCAGTTGGTTAGGTGGGATCAAGGGATTCCTTCAATAAGTTTGTTTGGTACTAATTGCCCTCCTTATAATTGGATCGATAATTCTCTGTTGTGTTATTCCCTTGTATAAAAAGGTTATTGCCAAAGCAACTTCGACTGGCACCTTCCTCAATCAAGAAGTAGACCCACCAGAGTACAATGGTACTGATCCAGGGGAGATCCCTAAGTATGTCCCCCTCAAGAGAGCAGACAAAACCCCCCATTCTCAGATGATGCTAAGAGATTTAGTTTAGGGACAGTGGGAGAACTCCATGTGAGGTTAGTGAAGGGTTCAGCTGCCTGGAGGCCTCTCGCTAGGGGAGAGTTTCTGAGGTGTCTGGATGAAGAAATCCACCTCCCCTTTTCCCATCACATGGACAGTCTCAAAGGATCTTTCTTTAAGGGAAAAACTTAGTGTTTAGGGGGGATTGTCAAGGTGAAAATATACTTTCTTATATACTTTTGTATTTTTATACTCTTATACTGTGAAACAATAAGTTTTTCCTAACTGCTTGTTAATGCAAATGTAACTGTATTTAAAGATGGCCGCCAGTGTTCAGTTTCGTTTCAGTTTAGTATCCGAAGAGTTAACTTTCATTTCTTTAGAAATCGAAACTCAGGAATGTGAAGAAAAGGAGGATCGACCAGAAGATGTCAGAACAAATCAGAAAGACTGAATGCTAGCTTAAACCCCGCCTAATGCACGCCTTCCCCTAACACTCAATATAGTATTGTGTATTCTAAAATAAAGTTCAGTTGTTGTGACGGTTACACACATGTGTGTGGATCCACGAGCATGCACTAAGATTGAACCAGCTACCTGTCTGACTCATTCTTACCCGGTACCACATGCTTATAGTTTAATTTGGAATGACTGGTGAAGGAAGGGTATTTGTCGTTACGACCCCGACAGAATGATAAAAAAATTTATAATTACCTCACAGTCACTACTAAATGTTGCTCCGCACAGATGCTTTCACGGAAAGTGCTGCGATGATGATGTATCTCATCCTTCACATGTGAGAGCAGAACATCAAAGGTCTCAATGGACATCCGTAGATAGCGTTGGAATTTGGAGGGATGATCCCGAAGCTGAACATACAGGGTGTGAAAGGCACCATATGTATTCCGCAAGAAATTCACTTCGTGGCTCCAATATCTCCTTTGCGAACTACGCTTTCTCTGCCGAAGTCGCAACCGCATCAAGCGAAATCTAACGAGCTCAGACACAAACATCTTGCTAGCAGAAGTTCACTCAATGCTTTCAAAATGGAGAATGAGTCTGCACCCACACCCGACGATGACAAAAGGAGAACAAAAAAAAACAACAACTTTATTGACAGTGACAAATGCAGACTAACGGATACTTCGTGAACGGACATCCAAATGAGAAAAACGCGGTCACATGCGTGACGCCGATTTTTCGACAAATTGGCTCCTTTTCTGTACATGCATTTAATGGATCTGTTTAACGCCATGTACTTGACGCAATGTGAACCTAGCCTAACCCTGAAGGAGCTGCAGCGTTCCCAAGCAATCCTTCTATATTATTTCAAAACACTCTTTCGGTGATTACTTTGTATCTCCGTTCATACTGCACCCACACACACAAATGACACACCATTTGAAAGGTAAACTTGCCCCTTCAGCAAGAACATAGCCAAACAAACCACACATCCACGATGTTATCACAAAATACATTTTAAACATTACTTTTCATAAAACGGCAGTAAGGAAAAATGACCTGCAGGTGGCACCAAACTACACCGTGCATACGACCACAAAGCTGAATCAAATCCTAACATTTGCCTTGGGGGCTTTCCAGCTGAAGATATAAATGAATGCAGCCTAAAAGGGACTGAACAGGTTCTGAACCATCAGATTTTTCGTGTTATTGGACATTCATTGAAAATTCTATCTTCCTTCTAAGGTTGCAGCTTATTGGTGACCTGGCGTCACCTCTGGTTCCACGCAAAAAACTGCAGCATTGACATAACTCAAGACTGTACATTGTTTCCTGATGGTAGAGATTGGTGGAAACAATCTTGCAACACATGAAAAAAAAATCCAACCATAGGGAAAAAAAAGGTAAAATAATCTGCAGATATTACTTTTTTTTTTAAAAGGGATATTCCCAATTATTATACAATGGTGTAAATATGCTCAGTTATGGGGTCAATGCTCCTTCATTATTTTTACTGTTAAAGTGGCACTGCTGTAAAGGGAGCTGCTCCGTTCACATACATAGGGCTGTGTTGCACTTCCCTACACTGCAGTTAGATGGCGGTGCTGCTGCGGAGGGGAAAAAATGCTGCTGCAAGGTCCTGACAATCAGACCCCTTTTGATCAGTAAGTAAAATACCATTATGTTTAATTTTGGGGGATCTCCTTTAGGCTGGAGTCACACACAACGTATAAAAAAAAATCTGATCTGTGTTTTACATGGACGACAATCGCAGAAATGTTCCCTGAACAGTGATCCATATGTCATCCGTGTGCAATGCGAGGATGCGATTTTCTCACGTCTAAGCATCCGTGTGACATCCGCATGACATCCGTATGGCGAGATTTTCTCGCCAGCTTGCAAAATGGACATATAATGGATCCGTGGCTCAAATATTCGTGAATACATATATAGTATAGCAATATATATACATATACATATATATATATATATATATATATATATATATATATATATATATATATATATATATATATATATATATATACACACACACACACACACACACACACACACACACACACACACACACACACAGTATATCTATATATATATTTAATTTTTTTTCTCACCGCTTTTGAAAAATCCACAGGTAAGCCGCGGATTTCCTGCATTTTTTGTGCGGATTTCACCTGCGGTTTTACACCTGCAGATTCCTATTGAGGAACAGGTGTAAAATGCTGCGGAATCCGTTTCCACGAGGTATTTTCCGCACCATGGGCACAGCGGATTTGGTTTTCCATAGGTTTACATGATACTGTAAACCTGATGGGAAAATTGCTGCAAATCCACAGAGGCCAATCTGCTACGGATCCGCAGGCAAATCCGCACCGTGTACACATAGCCTTATAAGCCCTACACTCCATAGAGATCACCTTTATGAAAGAGTTGGCAAAAAAAGCCTTTACTTACAAAAATTGTAAGGCTCATTTTGAGTTTACTAAAAGACATGTGGGAGACTCCCCAAATGTATGGAGGAATGTGCTGTGGTCAGTTGAGACCAAAATTTAACTTTTTGGCCACAAAGGTAAATGCTATGTCTGGCACCAAATCAACACAGCTCATCACCCCAAGAGCAACATCCCCACAGTGAAATCTGGTGGTGGCAGCAACAAGCATGACGATGTTTTTCAGCAGCAGGGACAGGGAAAATGGTTCGAGTCAAGGTGAGGATGGATGGTGCGAAATGCAGGGACGTTCTTGAGGAAAATCTGTTTCAGTCTGTCAATGATTTGATATACAGAAAAAGGTTGCACTCTATCGTGCCAAAGCATGTCGAATATGAAATACATGAAATATGAATAGCAAAATGGCTTTTTGAACATTAGGAAAAATATTTATGAGATGCTTTGCACAGAATTTGGCCAAATAGTGTGAGCCCATCAACTATCGTCAAGGTGGCCTCAATAATCTGATGGGTCCCTGACCTCCCTGTCCAAATGTGAACACTTACCGAAGGCTAATGTCTGTATGCATGGGTGAATGCGGACACTTCTCTCAGTAAAGCCTACATATATGGGTTGGCCGGAACCAAGTGTGATTAGATGTAATTAAAAACCACATGGTGAAGGGAGGAGTGCTCAGTCAGTAAGCGAACATAGAAATGACAGAAAAAAAATGTATGTAGGCTTTACTGAGAGAGGTGTCCACATTCACCCATGCATACAGACATTAGCCTTAGGTAAGTGTTCACATTTGGACAGGGAGGTCAGGGACCCATCAGATTAATGAGGCCACCTTGACAATGGTTGATGGGCTCACACTATTTGGCCAAATTCTGTGCAAAGCGTCTCAAATATTTTTCCTAATGTTCAAAAAGCCATTTTGCTATTCATATTTCATGTATTTCATATTCGGCATGCTTTGGCACGATAGAGTGCAACCTTTTTCTGTATATAGTATATGGAGGTAGCTGCTCCTGGTATGCACCTATTCACACCATTTTGGATGTGCCAGTCGTTTTTCTGTCATGTCAATGATTTGAGACTGGGACAGAGGTTCATTTACAAAAAGACAGTGACCCAAATTATACAGCTAAAGCAATACTCGTGTGGTTTAAGGGAAAACATGTAAATGTTTTGAAGTGGTCTAACCAAAGCCCAAACCTTAATCCAATTTAGAATCTGTGGTCAGATTTGAAGATTGCTGTTCACCAGAAGAAATCAAGTAACTTGAAGGATCTGGAGCAGCTTTGCCTTGAAGAAATGGTCAAAAATCCCAGCGGCAAGATGCGGAAAGCTCATAGAGACTAATTCAGGCAACTTGCAGCTGTAATTGCCATAAAGGAGGCACTATAAAGTACTGACTTTAGGGGGTGAATAGTTATGCACACTGAAGTTTCAGTTATCTGATCTGAACCCCATAGAGAACCTGTGGTCCCTCATAAAATGTGAGATCTACAGGGAGGGAAAACAGTACACCTCTCAGAACAGTGTCTGGGTGGCCGTGGTGGCTGCTGCACGCAATGTTGATCGTAAACAGATCAAGCAACTGACAATCTATGGATGGAAGGCTGTTGAGTGCCATCATAAAGAAAGGTGGCTATATTGGTCACTAATTTTTTGGGGTTTTGTTTTTGCATGTCAGAAATGTTTATTTCTAAATTTTGTGCAGTTATATTGGTTTAACTCGTGAAAATAAACAAGTGTCCAGGACCATGGCACCTCCAGCTGACCAGGTCTTTACCAACAGTCTTTAGCAACCCCTCAGTGACCCCTTGGGATCTCAGATTCCCCTCTTTTGTGACTTGGACTCCCATTGAGTACCCCAGTATGGAGATGCACCACCCTCTGGTTTCCTTAGGGACCTTTTGATGACCTGGTACCTTTCCACGAGGCCCACCAGGGCATCCGTATTCCGGGGGTCTTCCTGGGCAACCCAGGTCTGTACCAACCTGAGGAGGGAGTGAATAATTCTGTCCGTGACCACCCACTCGACCATCTGGACTGGAAGGGAGGATTCTGGCAGCAACCGTTTCTGTACCAGATTCACTGAGTCAAACATCTGAGAGCAAGGGGGTTTGTCACCATAATATGCCCAGTTATAAACCCTTTGGGCTCTGATAGACATAGTGACCCCGGAGCGTGCCAATATCTCAGTGGCCAAGAGAACAAAGTATAAGGGGTAAGTAAAGTGAATGAGTGCCTTTAGCATCACTTAGCAAATCTTCTCCATGAAAATACATAGAGAGGCCAAAATGAGCCCTGCTGACGGCATAAATATAAAGTAGTATAACAAATAGAAAGCTGCAGTACCTTGATTCTAGAACCACAGTGGAGGTGATGGTTGGTAGCCAGGATGTCCCCCCTCACCCTCACCCCAACGTGGCATATTGCCCTGAGCTTCTTCCGGGGGTAAAACACCCCCAGAAGAAGCTCAGGGCAATATGTGTGTTGGGGTGAGGGGGAACGTATAAGTATTTTCAAGGGGAAGATTTGCTAAGGTATGCTAAAGGCTCATACACTTTACTTGCCACTTATACTTTGTTCTCTTGGCCTCAATTTTATCTCACACCTGATATTACAGTGCCCTTGTTCCTGGACAGCTATTCTCATTATCATGATTTTATTGATATATGACTTATTCTGATATCTTTACCCATTACTCTTATTGTGTAGTTCAGGATGTTTACCTTATTTAAGGGCTCTTGTGTGAATTCTATTCACTCATCTTAACTATTACATTGGTTGGATAGTGCTGGAGATCTCCCTACAGGGTATTTTGTGTATGACTGATCTGTGTCTTTTAATATTTTCTA
This sequence comes from Ranitomeya variabilis, assembly GCF_051348905.1. Classification (NCBI taxonomy): domain Eukaryota; kingdom Metazoa; phylum Chordata; class Amphibia; order Anura; family Dendrobatidae; genus Ranitomeya; species Ranitomeya variabilis. The sequence goes on along the minus strand of NC_135234.1, from coordinate 566,401,517 downwards.
TTTTTGTTTTATGGACTATTCAATAAAATATTACATTTTTTATATATGGATCTCTTCATTTGGCCAACTAATTACAATGGTTTAGCTATTTGTTGTTTTTCTGCTGCTGCTGTTGTCTGAACTGGTCCTGTTGGTTTTGCTGCTGTTGTTGCATCTGCTGGACAAGCAGCTTACACGTCTCCTGATGTGCCAACTGTTACTGCTGCTGTGCGTTCACCAGATGCTTGAGCTGGTCCTCCATTTTACCTGATGCATTCTCCACCACCTGTGGTAGATTGGTTCACTCAATGGTACATGGAGGCAGAAAACAGGAACACAGTCCAGCCCATTTATAACAAATTAGGTAAACCCCTCCAGCACTTAGTGTGCTAGAGGAAAAACTCTGGGTTTCATATTACTGACGCCAGCAAGCATAGTGAAACAAATCTTCCCCTCCATTACTTTACCAGTGACTTTGTCACACTTCATAGTGGTGACCTTTATGGAAGAGTGGGCAGTAAAAGCACACAAAAATTGTAAGTCTCATTTGAGTATGCCAAAAGACGCGGGAGGCCCATCAAATATATGGAGTTTGGAGCTGTGGTCAGATGAGACCAAGATTGAACTTTTTGGCCACAAAGGTAAATGCACATCCTCACAGAGAAACAAGGTGGTGGTGGCAGCATCATGCTGTGGAGATGTTTTTCACAATGATCTTAGTTGAGGGGAAGATGGATGGTGCAAAATACAGGGAGAGAGAGAGAAGAGAGAAAAGAAGAGACAAGAAGAGAGAAGAGAGACAATTTTCCATCTACAAAGTTTGGGTGCTCATTGTTTTCAATGAGGTTCGGGTTCTGGTTTAAATGCAGGTACAGTTCGGGCACCTGAACTGAACTATGAATTAAAGTTCAGGCCACGTACCAGAATACAAACTTCCACAGGTCCGCTCATCGCTACTTTTTACCTATTTTGTTACATTACAACCTGTGTTTAAATTTGTGTGTGATGCATCAGCACTAAATAGTCTTGGTTGGTGAAGTGAAATGAGAACAGTATAGGCATAAATTAAATTTATGGGATACAATAGCTAAAAATTGGCATATGCATATGTATTCACCCCTTTTGCTAAAAAATTCAGTACAAGCAATTACCCTCATAGAGTAAGTCAAATGATTAGTGAAAGGAAGTCCACCTCTGTGCAATCTAAACAGCCAGATAGGCTGCAACACCATTAAGCAATAGCACTACTAACCAAACAACACCATGAAGACCAAGGGAATATCCAAACAAGTCAGGGACAAAGTTGTTGAGAAGTACAAATCAGGTTTGGGTTATAAAAAAAATCTCAATCTTTCATAGTCCCCCGCAGCACCATAAAATCCATTATCATCAAATGAACATAATAATAATAATCTTTATTTTTATATAGCGCTAACATATTCCGCAGCGCTTTACAGTTTTGCACACATTATCATCACTGTCCCCGATGGGGCTCACAATCTAAATTCCCTATCAGTATGTCTTTGGAATGGGGGAGGAAACCGGAGTACCCAGAGGAAACCCATGCAAACACGGGGAGAACATACAAACTCCTTGCAGATGTTGTCCAAGGTGGGATTAGAACCCAGGACTCCAGCGCTGCAAGGCTGCAGTACTATCCACTGAGCCACCGTGCTGCCCATAACGTGGTGCCACAACAAACCTACCAAGAGAGCGCTGTCCACCAAAACGTTCAGCCTTGAGAAAGGAGAACATTAATAAAAGTGGCAGCACAGAGACCAAAAGGTAAGGCTAGGTTCACACTGCGCTAGGTGAGTCCGTCTAACGGACACGTTTTTAAGTAATGAAAACGCAATATAACGCACATACTAACGCGCCCATAGACTTGCATTGTGTGACGCATCGTGACACATCTGTCACATAACGTTTTTTTCTGACGGACCTTGGAACGCTGCTTGCAGCGTTTTCTGGTCCGGCCAAGCTAACGCAATACTAACGGAAGCGTTAATTCTGCCATAGAAGGCTATGGCAAACGCAGCTAGACGCAAATCATGAAAAATTTCCTAATAGAACCATACGTTTTAATAGCGTTTGAGGGTGGTCCATGTGGTCATATGACAGGAAATATGATTTCGGCCATTAAAGGAGGAATGTCCCTAGCACACATTTTTCCTAAGGCCTGCTGCACGTGAGACAGAAAGTGTCTTGCAAGAGATCACAGGAAATGTAAGTACATTTCTATATATTATATATCTCTGTATACATCATGGGAGTCTGTATTGTCCGTCGGATGTGTGTCTACTAAAAATGTATTGCTTTGTTGCAGATGTCGGATAGTGAGGGAAGCAGCAGCAGCAGCAGCGTGTCTGCGGTTTTTTCTTCTCAATCGGTAGGCTTGCACTTTAAAAAACCACAATAATGTTGTGTGAAACTCCAGTGTATTGAGCTAAGCACGTGTATAATCATGTTTTATTGCAAATAGGAGTCTTCGGAGCACGAGGCTGCTAGGCCCCCCCAAAAAAAACAGGCAAAACCCACAAAGGTACATGGCACACATTTTTAGTTTTGCAGGCATAAATTTATTGATCCAAGAAATGTAATTTTTTTTTTCCCATTTAAATACACAATAGGTTGTGGCACACGGAGGACACAAGAGAAAGAAGGTTCCTCTCCGTCTGTCGTCGCCACAACTGCCAGTGGTAAATATAAAACTAGAAATTTTCTATCCAATATTTATCTACAATCTATCTATTCACTTTCTATCTACTATATCTATAAACTATCTATCCACTATCTATCTCGCTCTCTCTATCTTTCGCTCTATGTATCTATATATCTATGTATCTATCTATCTCTGTATCTATCAGTCTAGCCATCAAGTGAAATTGAACCTTTCAACATAACGTTTTGTGTTTACATAGTCCAAGTCAGCGACCAAAAAAAAAAGGATTGTGGTTGACGAAGAGCCGTTGACCATTCACAACGAGACACTGATCAACCTTGTGGAAGCCAACCCCTCCATATGGGACCAAAGCGACAGCTCCCACCATGACATCGTGAAGAACCGCAAGTTGTGGGATCAAATTATATATCACTTCGATCCTCGATGCATGGAGAAGTTGTCAACCTCTAAGAAAAAAATTGGTAAATATTGGTGATGTTAAATTGCAAAATGTAAAGAATGCAAACAGTCAAACCATTTTTTGTTTGTTTTTTAAAATGCTAAAAATCTTAAAAAACTATCAAACAAAAAATTTTACTTTTTCTCTCCTATCTACTATCTACCTATCCATTTGTTGTCTACTATCTATCTCTCAACTCTCAACTATCTATACACTATTTCTAAACTATTTCTCTATCATCTATCTAATAACTACTATCTATCAACTATCTATCTACTATCTATATATCAACTATCTTAACTAACTATCCACAATTTTTAAACTATCAATATAAGAACTATCTATCTACTATTTATATATAGTTTTTTTTATTTTTTTTTTTAAATTTAAAGCCGATGCGGTCCATACCCATTGGAAATCGATAAGGGATCGCTTTGTCCGTGACTACCGCAACAGTCAAAATGCACCAAGCGGATCAGGTGCCAAACGGGTGACCCCGTATGTGCATTACGAGCAATTGCTCTTTCTGCAAAAAACAGTGTCTCAGCGCTCGTAAGTACAAATAGGTCTGTGTGCGAGACAAAACAGTTTAATTAAAGAAAAAAAATTAATTTTTTGGGGGGTTTACAGCACGATATGCAGTACCGCTGCGCCTAGACAGGCAGAGGAACTGGAGCCATCTCCACTGGAACCAAGCCAGCAGACGGGCGCTGAAGATGTGTCTGGCATCAACGAGCCACGATCTGTGGAGAGAAGCACTGTTGCTTCTGGTGTGAGCGCCCGGTTGCAATCACAGCGTGGACGCAAGCGAGCATCACAAAAAGATGAAGCTGATGCCATTATTGTCGATGGACTCCAACGGGTAGAGGACATGTGTCGCAGTGAACTCAAAGACCTGAGGCGGGAAATTACCGACTTGCAATCCCGCGAGTCTGTATATTCTGCAAATGAGTGGAAGCTCCTTTTTTTGTCCTATGTGCCTGTAGCTCAAAATATCCCGGCACACAGAAACCTTGTTTAGGCAAAGACTGAATGACCTTCTTGAGGAATTTGTGGGCCCCCAGGAACCCGCTCCATCGAGAACAAGAAGCATGGACATGCCGGCCTACAACCCTCAATATAGAGGCCGGGGTGAAACGAGCATGGAACATCAGAGACAAAGTAGCAGTCCATCATACAGTTGGGCAGACAATACGCCCGCGCAATACCAAAGTCTGTAGTACTGTTCACTGTTCCCAGCCAGGTGCAATTACTGCGTTTCAAGTTTTGTTGGTTAATTTTTTTTTTTGCACCCAATTTCGTGTGTTTTTTTTACATCCCTATGGGATATCATATGTTAAACATGTCTAGCAACAGTTTGTTTGTACAAATTCCTAAACATTTAGTAAACTGTTTAAAATTTAAGATTCTTGTATGACTAACTTTTAACACAACATAATAACATGAATGTAACTTTTTACACGACATAAGGTTGTGGGAAATAAAACAAACAAAAAAAGCCTCACACATTTCAGCAAAACATCAGGATACAACTTAAGACTTTAAATAATTTTCACACGTGTCTGTCTTGCCATGGAACATGGCCTTCATGTGTGAAGTAATGTGCAAATTGATCACGAATTCTCATTATTTGAGCTGTAGACCGAACAGCAGTAGATTCAATGCTAATGAGGTTTGACTCACATTCATCGGGGTCAACCACCTGGGGTTCATGTCTGGCAACAAAATTGTGCAGACATATGCATGCCTTCACTACACGGTCCACATTTTCAGGTTGCAGTTGCATGCAAGTTAGTAAAATTCGCCATTTTAATGTCAAAATCCCAAAGGCACACTGCACATAACATCTTGCCCGGCTCAAGCGATAATTAAAAATGCGCCTGGTGGAGTTTAGACTACGGCTTGAGTATGGCTTGAGGAGATTTTGTCCAAGTTGGAACACCTCATCACCAACTAAAACATAGGCCAAACTTGGGTCTTCCGTCCCCGATAGAGGTCGTGATGAGGGTATGTTAAAATTGTTGCTGTACAAATATCTCCCCATGTTGGAGTCTCTGAAGACTCTGGAATCGTTAGTCCGGCCATACGCACCAATATCCACAGCAACAAAACGGTATCTTGCATCCGCAATAGCCATCAATACCACAGAAAAGTATTTTTTATAGTTATAGTATAGGGACCCACTATGCGCTGGTTTCTGAATCCGAATGTGCTTGCCGTCCACGGCGCCAATACAATTGGGGAAACTAGCCACATCCTCGAACTGTTGGGAAATCGCTAGCCACATTTCTGATGTCGGTGTTGGTAGCACAAGTGGTTGCAATTTGTTCCAAATGGCATCACAAGTTTCCCGAACCAGTTGGCAAATTGTTGACTTCCCAAGTCTAAATTGATAATGCAGTGACGCAAAAGATTCTCCGGTAGCCAGATATCTGTCGGCATTCAAAAAGAAAAAAAAAAAATTGTTTAGGATTTTAAAGGACAACTAAAAGGCTAGATACAATAGAATATACAATTGCTAAATGAACATTATGGCCCACGATACCTAGATCTAGTCTTTGTCAATAGAATTGTCAAGGTGAAAATATACTTTCTTATATACTTTTGTATTTTTATACTCTTATACTGTGAAACAATAAGTTTTTCCTAACTGCTTGTTAATGCAAATGTAACTGTATTTAAAGATGGCCGCCAGTGTTCAGTTTCGTTTCAGTTTAGTATCCGAAGAGTTAACTTTCATTTCTTTAGAAATCGAAACTCAGGAATGTGAAGAAAAGGAGGATCGACCAGAAGATGTCAGAACAAATCAGAAAGACTGAATGCTAGCTTAAACCCCGCCTAATGCACGCCTTCCCCTAACACTCAATATAGTATTGTGTATTCTAAAATAAAATTCAGTTGCTGTGACGGTTACACACATGTGTGTGGATCCACGAGCATGCACTAAGATTGAACCAGCTACCTGTCTGACTCATTCTTACCCGGTACCACATGCTTATAGTTTAATTTGGAATGACTGGTGAAGGAAGGGTATTTGTCGTTACGACCCCGACAATTGGCAGCCCAACGGGGGGCGTGGCCAGCGATCCGAGACTCTCTGGACCCATGCCTGGATGTCTGTGGATGATACCCGTAGTGGCTGACCTCGAGGACTGATCACCCTCCGCACACGGTAAGTGGCGAACATATACACTGTATGTGTCACACTTGCTAGTGTCTCAGCCGTTATTGGTTTGTCTGTGGTCTCTTTGGGTCTGGGGAGTGACCGGTCGAGTGGTGAGATCGAATGTGATCCTGTGCCACGCTCTGAACCAGCAACTGAGAGACGTCGCATCCTGTGCGTCCTCTGTACACCACACCTCCTCCACCGGTCATTGTACTCCGTTCAACCACCCTACCCGTGACTATTGTCTAGTAGTGAAGTGGAGTGATAAATTGAGCCAGTTGTAGATTGTGGGGCAGCTTAGAGAAAGGGATAGGAGACGCAGCCTCTGTGATATTGTACTAACAGGTAATTAAGACGCCCTGTACGGAGCCACCAGAAATAGGTAATTAAGACGTCCCGGAACGGGACCACCAGAAACAGGTAATTAAGACGCTCCGTACGGGACCACCAGAATTTTTGTGGAGGGCTCTCACTAGGAGACCGCCTCCCAACGGTTTGGGATATCGTGGCAGGATAGTCTGTTAATCACTGTTGTTCAGGTTAGGGACGGAAACATTGAGCGCGAGGCTCTTTTTCTAATACGTTGAGCGAGAGGCTCCGTGTTTTTAGAACACCAGTGTTGAAGATCGCTGCCAGTGGCCTACTGCAGGAGGCCATAGTATCCTGGGAGCCAAGCTGCGTATCTTAAAGCAAAGGAAGTCCATGCCCCACAAGTTAGATGAGGATGCCGTGGAAGTCAAGACAATAGTAGAGTCACGGGAGGGAAAGAAGGCAGTAAGCATGAAAAAAAAAATAGGTTGATGGAGAAGGAGGATCAGAGAATACAGAGCCCGTGTTTGGTTATAAAATGCCTTTGAACTGTGATCTTACAGATTGTAAAATGGCCGCCGTGCCACTGGTGATGAGAATGCGGTCCCAGCCATCGCCCTGTAATGACGGCGGGATGAGCTTTCAAGAAGCATAGGTGTGTCCTGTTTGTGTTGTGCAGAATCCAACCTGGGTGGAAACCTGCCGTGTGTGTGCGTACGGGCCGTCCTTGGGGCTCCGCCCAGATCATGGAGGATCATAGGAAAGTTTTGTAGAAATTAAGTGCGAGATTTCTTTGTCAGTTCTCCTCTTTTCTCCTGATCTGCGCTACGTGCTGGAGAAAGGGGGGTATAGAGTTGGGCTCTTGCTCTCCCTTCAGCGCTGAAGGATGCAGTGAGAGTTCTTATCTCCGTGTTACTAGATGGGAGGGGGTGAGTGAATCCCTGCGCGATCTGCTTGCAATTTCTCCCTTCGGTGCTGTGGGCTAAAGGGAAGGGGGGCCATGTATTGCATTCCAAAGTTTTCTCTGTCCTTGGTTTAGTACACACTGAGAGATTTATGTTTAAAGCAATAAGTACTGTATGAAATTGGAAGTGAAATAGACCTGTGCTTAGTCATAGAAGGAAACTTGTAAGTAATTGAAAGATTGGTAATTACCTGTATCAAGTTGAGTGATTGATATATAGCAAATTGAAGATCAACAGGGGGGCTCCCTGTTAGATAATATGGTCCCTCCCCAGGAAATTAAGCCTCTACTCCCGACTGTAAACCCTGTGCCCCTTACAGTCAAGGCAGCAATATATACTGGATTGCCGAGAAGTTCTATGGGCGTCTTATGGTAGTGTTTGAAGATCTGGGATTTTCACTGTAACAAAAAGCCCATTCATACCTTTTTGTAGTAGACCCGATATTGAGATTTCCACTCCGGATGATGCATTGAAAATAGTAAAAGGTTTTCAAAAGAATTTAGCCCAGCAAGAAAGACAAGGGTTAAATCACTGGCCGTAGTAATTCTTGCTCGCTCACTGGCCCCCATCGCTGCAGCTGCTAGATCAGTGTTTCTTATCTCCATGTAACAGACTCCAGTTTCTGCCCCCTCCTATCGTACATGCAAGTCCAGCTTCACACTCCAATACGTCTTTAACCCTGTATAGGAATCTAACTCCCTCCCAGCTTCTTCATGTCAATTTTCAGACCAAGAGCTTGTTTTAATCGGTGTAAATGGCAGACCCCCCCCCCAGCCCGGAAAGGCCCCTACATCTCCTCTTCCCGTGAAACCTTCACACCTACAAGGCCAGACTTTCCAGGAATCTGAAGTTTGGTTTCCCTGTCATTCACGCTATTACATCACACCTCAGGGCTCCCAGGTTCTTTTCTCAGTAGGGGTATGGGGACATAATTACCCACCAGGTAGGAGCCATAGTGAACCCAGCTAATTCTACCCTGTCATATAGAGGTGGTTTGGCCCAACAGATAGCTAGAAAAGGGAAGTCCAGTCATAGCCCAAGAGTGGCAGGCCTGCCTTGCCGTTTATGGCCCCTTGCAACCAGGAGAGGCTATGGCCACCCCACACGATGTACATAGTATCCTTAATCAAGTACAACCTAGCCACATGTCCATGGCTGGACAGCTGCGACTTCGGTGTGCTATTCTCATGCCTACTAATGTGACTTTGAAAAGGTGCACTGTCCTGAACCCCGCTACTTTTCTCCTAGTTCCCCTGGATCTAAAGGGGGGAGGAGTAGGTGACATGAGCAAGGACACTCTTTTTCTTTCTAGAATGGATCCAGAGGAACAAGATTAGGTTTCCAAACCACATGATTGTCCGGAATTGATGTCTCAGGAAACGGCTGGTCTCTAGTGTGCCTATTCTAATGCTGATTTTGAGCTTTTTGTAGATGGATCCCGTCACCAAGATGATCAAGGACGCTACTGTACCAGATATGCTGTGGTCTCAGAACATGAGGTAATCAAGGCAGAGTCAATGCCAGCTCATATGTCTGCACAAGAAGCAGAGCAAACTAGCAGAAGGTAAGACTGTAAATATCTACACTGATTCCAGGTATGCTTTTGGCATTGCACACGGTTATGGGCCTATCTGGAGAGCCAGGGCTTTCCTGACAGCAAATGGCCACCCCTTTAAACGTGCTGAGGCAGTCCAGCAACTTATGAATGCACTACAGATTCCCACCCAAGCAGGCATCATAAAGGTAAAGGCACATAGCAAAGGCACTGATGGACGGACAAAGGGTAACGCACTGGTAGACCAGGCTGCCAAGAAAGCAGCAAGCACTCCTGTGGCCTCTAGAGTACGTCACCTGGACACCCCACCATCTCCATTTGTGTTGAAAGACATCTTAGCCCGGTTACAAGAACAGGCAAGTAAGGAGGAGAAAAATAGGTGGCAAAAGATAGGGGCTTGCTCTGATACCGTCACTGGACTATGGGGGAGGGGTGAAAAGGTCTGCCTACCACAGGTACTGTACTCAATGATGGCACAGGTTCTGCACGGGAATGTGCACCACTCGAAGACGGCCGTGTGTGACACCCTACAGAAACAATGGATTGCCCCCCCCCGGGTTTTCCACCTGCGCAGAAAGGCAGGTACAGAGCTGCATGATATGTGCCACACATAATCAGGGCAGGACAGTGAAAACCCCATCCAAACACGCTCCCCGGCCCTTTAACCCATTCCAGAGACTGCAGATTGATTATGTTTAGTTACCCAGGGTAGGGACGTATGAGTATGTGTTGGTCTGCATTGATTTATTTTCAGGTTGGCCAGAAGCCTACCCAGTTGCCAAAGCTACGGCTAAGACAACGGCGAAGAAACTGATGGCTGAGATCATATGCAGGTATGGAGTTCCTGAAGTCATTGAAAGCGATCGGGGTTCCCATTTTACTGGAGAGATCATGTCAGAGGTAATGGCAGCACTGGGGGTAAGTCAAGCATTGCATACTCCATACCATCCACAGAGCAGTGGAAGAGTGGAGAGACTAAATGGAACTCTTAAGCTTAAAATCCAGAAGGCAATGGCAGAGACTGGTAAACCATGGACAGAATGCCTCCCTCTAGCTTTGTTTTCAGTAAGATATACCCCAAACAGGAAGACAGGACTGTCACCGTATGAGATTCTGTTTGGCAGGGGCCCCAATCTTGAATGTTTCTTTCCACAACAGTTGCAGCTCAAGTACCAGGACTTGACTAGCTATGTGCAGGCCTTACATGGACACTTTGCCAAAGTGCATTTAACTGTCTTCAGTTCTCTTCCAGACCCAGACAAGGTTCCTGGACACTATGACTTTGTGCCAGGAGACCTGGTGTATGTGAAAAAGTTTGTGCGCAGAGATTGTCTCCAGCCGAGATTTGAAGGACCCCACACGGTGATTCTGGTCACCCCCACTGCAGTAAAACTTGAAGGAAAGAGCACCTGGATCCACGCCTCACACTGTAAAAGAGACCGAACCAGTGTTTAGTCACAGTAGTGACTGAAGGGAAATGTTGCTGTTGTTTTTGATCCTGGGACCAGGGGCCATCCTCACCCCTACCTCTTCGGCCCCTATTGTAAATAAGAATTCTGGTCCCACTATTCTCTGGGTAAACCTGACAGCCCCGGCAAATATCTGGCGATTTGATTTCTGTGATGTAGTCAAATGCCCCGAGACTGAACGGGTGGTAGAGGGAATCACCAGTTTTATATATGTGTTACCAGAAATAATTGTTATTATTGGACAGGTGCTGCCTGGAATACGGGAGATGATTGGGGATATAAACCTAGTGAAGCCATGTTCCCAAGGATGGGACGGGTAGGAGTCTTCGTGAGAGAATGCATCTAACAGCCCTTCTGCAACCACTTAGGGGCTGTAAATGGGGTAGAAGTTGTCACCCCCTCCTTCTAAATTTTGAAAGCCCCAATCTGCTGACCTACAGACGTATGTACTGGGAAGGCATTATAATTATGTATTTAGTAGTGGATACCATGGGAATTTAGGCCATATACAACTCCAGGATATTAGCTTCAGACCAACCAAAGCCCCTGTTACCAGTACACCTAAAACAAGCCCAGGTGAGCGTTCGCAAAATGAAGTTAATGAAGTGATCCCCATTCCAGGTCTCAGTTGGCAAGAGGTTTTCTCCATAGAAACACAAACAGCCCCAAGGAAAAACCTGTGGTTAGAATGGGTGAGATACAATGTAAGAGTCCAGAATATCTCTGTAGGATGTATTGCTTGTGCTGCTGCGAATACACACCTATACACACATGCATTGCTTTTTCCTGATGACAACACCACTGCCTGTGTCATGAATTTGTTGAAAGGTTTGAAGTCCACTGATTGCCCAGATTATGTCCCACTATTTCATAAGGAACCTAGACTAAAGGTCCCAGGAGAAGTAACCGTATTAGCTGACAATTACACCTGCTATAATTCCTACGACATCACAGGTACACCAGTAGGGATCTTCAAGACAGGTTTCTGCAAAGGGAACAGTTCTCTAGATACTGATTTGCTAATTAAACATACACAATATATGTACACTAAAGATACCTGATGAATCTACCAGAAAGAGGAGAAGTTTTGATCAGCTCCACATGAGTTATGAAGAAGATCTACTAGTATATATTGATGCCATTGGAGTGCCAAGGGGGGTGCCTGACCAGTTTAAAGCCCAGAACCAGATTTATGCTGGCATTGCTTCTATAATCCCACAGGTGCAGATTAATAAAAATGTTGAATGGATCAAATATATATATTACAGTGAACAAAGATTTGTCAATTATAGCTGTGATGCCTTCCAGGGTATAGTTGAGGATTTGGGCCCTAACACTTGTATGACCCGTGCTGCAACCCGACCTAAGAGAATTACACTGAATCCTGTCCAGACAAGATCACATGCAGTGATATAAGAAGCTGACACAGGATTGTGGTTGGTGGATAGTGGAGACATTAACTTTTGGGAGTAGGCTGACAGTAATCCTTTTGGGAAGGAGCTGTAGACCAGCATGTCATGTCACCCCCAACCGGTCATCTAGTCATCCCCACCACCAGAGAACCAACCACATCAGGTAGGGTAAGACAGATACAGGAGTATTATCCCTGGAGGCCCTCAGACTAACTAGCTATGCAAAAACGATTGGCTGACCCTGAGAACCAACTTTTCTCATTTTACAGACAAATAATGACCATATGATGGACGTATAAGTGCACCTGGGCAGGCCTAGGTAGTTAGTGAGCACAAAAACAGGTGACGTGCTAGGACGCAAATTAAGATTTTCTACAAATGTGACAAAAGGAGAAAGTGTAGAGCTATGCTTTGGACGGTTACAGCTGAAATGGGAAGACATGGAGTACAGTCCCATAAACCCACTTGATGTTAGAGTATTGGTAAATACATTCATTGACGGTATGACCAAAGACTTACGAGACGAAATATAGACAGCCAGACCTGAATGGCGAAATGTAGATCCAAAAGACCTGAAGGTTTCTAAAGAAGTTGAACAAATTAGGACAATAAGACGACGTGTCATGTATGCTGGAGTAGACACATCTTTCTTCTCCAGTTGGTTAGGTGGGATCAAGGGATTCCTTCAATAAGTTTGTTTGGTACTAATTGCCCTCCTTATAATTGGATCGATAATTCTCTGTTGTGTTATTCCCTTGTATAAAAAGGTTATTGCCAAAGCAACTTCGACTGGCACCTTCCTCAATCAAGAAGTAGACCCACCAGAGTACAATGGTACTGATCCAGGGGAGATCCCTAAGTATGTCCCCCTCAAGAGAGCAGACAAAACCCCCCATTCTCAGATGATGCTAAGAGATTTAGTTTAGGGACAGTGGGAGAACTCCATGTGAGGTTAGTGAAGGGTTCAGCTGCCTGGAGGCCTCTCGCTAGGGGAGAGTTTCTGAGGTGTCTGGATGAAGAAATCCACCTCCCCTTTTCCCATCACATGGACAGTCTCAAAGGATCTTTCTTTAAGGGAAAAACTTAGTGTTTAGGGGGGATTGTCAAGGTGAAAATATACTTTCTTATATACTTTTGTATTTTTATACTCTTATACTGTGAAACAATAAGTTTTTCCTAACTGCTTGTTAATGCAAATGTAACTGTATTTAAAGATGGCCGCCAGTGTTCAGTTTCGTTTCAGTTTAGTATCCGAAGAGTTAACTTTCATTTCTTTAGAAATCGAAACTCAGGAATGTGAAGAAAAGGAGGATCGACCAGAAGATGTCAGAACAAATCAGAAAGACTGAATGCTAGCTTAAACCCCGCCTAATGCACGCCTTCCCCTAACACTCAATATAGTATTGTGTATTCTAAAATAAAGTTCAGTTGTTGTGACGGTTACACACATGTGTGTGGATCCACGAGCATGCACTAAGATTGAACCAGCTACCTGTCTGACTCATTCTTACCCGGTACCACATGCTTATAGTTTAATTTGGAATGACTGGTGAAGGAAGGGTATTTGTCGTTACGACCCCGACAGAATGATAAAAAAATTTATAATTACCTCACAGTCACTACTAAATGTTGCTCCGCACAGATGCTTTCACGGAAAGTGCTGCGATGATGATGTATCTCATCCTTCACATGTGAGAGCAGAACATCAAAGGTCTCAATGGACATCCGTAGATAGCGTTGGAATTTGGAGGGATGATCCCGAAGCTGAACATACAGGGTGTGAAAGGCACCATATGTATTCCGCAAGAAATTCACTTCGTGGCTCCAATATCTCCTTTGCGAACTACGCTTTCTCTGCCGAAGTCGCAACCGCATCAAGCGAAATCTAACGAGCTCAGACACAAACATCTTGCTAGCAGAAGTTCACTCAATGCTTTCAAAATGGAGAATGAGTCTGCACCCACACCCGACGATGACAAAAGGAGAACAAAAAAAAACAACAACTTTATTGACAGTGACAAATGCAGACTAACGGATACTTCGTGAACGGACATCCAAATGAGAAAAACGCGGTCACATGCGTGACGCCGATTTTTCGACAAATTGGCTCCTTTTCTGTACATGCATTTAATGGATCTGTTTAACGCCATGTACTTGACGCAATGTGAACCTAGCCTAACCCTGAAGGAGCTGCAGCGTTCCCAAGCAATCCTTCTATATTATTTCAAAACACTCTTTCGGTGATTACTTTGTATCTCCGTTCATACTGCACCCACACACACAAATGACACACCATTTGAAAGGTAAACTTGCCCCTTCAGCAAGAACATAGCCAAACAAACCACACATCCACGATGTTATCACAAAATACATTTTAAACATTACTTTTCATAAAACGGCAGTAAGGAAAAATGACCTGCAGGTGGCACCAAACTACACCGTGCATACGACCACAAAGCTGAATCAAATCCTAACATTTGCCTTGGGGGCTTTCCAGCTGAAGATATAAATGAATGCAGCCTAAAAGGGACTGAACAGGTTCTGAACCATCAGATTTTTCGTGTTATTGGACATTCATTGAAAATTCTATCTTCCTTCTAAGGTTGCAGCTTATTGGTGACCTGGCGTCACCTCTGGTTCCACGCAAAAAACTGCAGCATTGACATAACTCAAGACTGTACATTGTTTCCTGATGGTAGAGATTGGTGGAAACAATCTTGCAACACATGAAAAAAAAATCCAACCATAGGGAAAAAAAAGGTAAAATAATCTGCAGATATTACTTTTTTTTTTAAAAGGGATATTCCCAATTATTATACAATGGTGTAAATATGCTCAGTTATGGGGTCAATGCTCCTTCATTATTTTTACTGTTAAAGTGGCACTGCTGTAAAGGGAGCTGCTCCGTTCACATACATAGGGCTGTGTTGCACTTCCCTACACTGCAGTTAGATGGCGGTGCTGCTGCGGAGGGGAAAAAATGCTGCTGCAAGGTCCTGACAATCAGACCCCTTTTGATCAGTAAGTAAAATACCATTATGTTTAATTTTGGGGGATCTCCTTTAGGCTGGAGTCACACACAACGTATAAAAAAAAATCTGATCTGTGTTTTACATGGACGACAATCGCAGAAATGTTCCCTGAACAGTGATCCATATGTCATCCGTGTGCAATGCGAGGATGCGATTTTCTCACGTCTAAGCATCCGTGTGACATCCGCATGACATCCGTATGGCGAGATTTTCTCGCCAGCTTGCAAAATGGACATATAATGGATCCGTGGCTCAAATATTCGTGAATACATATATAGTATAGCAATATATATACATATACATATATATATATATATATATATATATATATATATATATATATATATATATATATACACACACACACACACACACACACACACACACACACACACACAGTATATCTATATATATATTTAATTTTTTTTCTCACCGCTTTTGAAAAATCCACAGGTAAGCCGCGGATTTCCTGCATTTTTTGTGCGGATTTCACCTGCGGTTTTACACCTGCAGATTCCTATTGAGGAACAGGTGTAAAATGCTGCGGAATCCGTTTCCACGAGGTATTTTCCGCACCATGGGCACAGCGGATTTGGTTTTCCATAGGTTTACATGATACTGTAAACCTGATGGGAAAATTGCTGCAAATCCACAGAGGCCAATCTGCTACGGATCCGCAGGCAAATCCGCACCGTGTACACATAGCCTTATAAGCCCTACACTCCATAGAGATCACCTTTATGAAAGAGTTGGCAAAAAAAGCCTTTACTTACAAAAATTGTAAGGCTCATTTTGAGTTTACTAAAAGACATGTGGGAGACTCCCCAAATGTATGGAGGAATGTGCTGTGGTCAGTTGAGACCAAAATTTAACTTTTTGGCCACAAAGGTAAATGCTATGTCTGGCACCAAATCAACACAGCTCATCACCCCAAGAGCAACATCCCCACAGTGAAATCTGGTGGTGGCAGCAACAAGCATGACGATGTTTTTCAGCAGCAGGGACAGGGAAAATGGTTCGAGTCAAGGTGAGGATGGATGGTGCGAAATGCAGGGACGTTCTTGAGGAAAATCTGTTTCAGTCTGTCAATGATTTGATATACAGAAAAAGGTTGCACTCTATCGTGCCAAAGCATGTCGAATATGAAATACATGAAATATGAATAGCAAAATGGCTTTTTGAACATTAGGAAAAATATTTATGAGATGCTTTGCACAGAATTTGGCCAAATAGTGTGAGCCCATCAACTATCGTCAAGGTGGCCTCAATAATCTGATGGGTCCCTGACCTCCCTGTCCAAATGTGAACACTTACCGAAGGCTAATGTCTGTATGCATGGGTGAATGCGGACACTTCTCTCAGTAAAGCCTACATATATGGGTTGGCCGGAACCAAGTGTGATTAGATGTAATTAAAAACCACATGGTGAAGGGAGGAGTGCTCAGTCAGTAAGCGAACATAGAAATGACAGAAAAAAAATGTATGTAGGCTTTACTGAGAGAGGTGTCCACATTCACCCATGCATACAGACATTAGCCTTAGGTAAGTGTTCACATTTGGACAGGGAGGTCAGGGACCCATCAGATTAATGAGGCCACCTTGACAATGGTTGATGGGCTCACACTATTTGGCCAAATTCTGTGCAAAGCGTCTCAAATATTTTTCCTAATGTTCAAAAAGCCATTTTGCTATTCATATTTCATGTATTTCATATTCGGCATGCTTTGGCACGATAGAGTGCAACCTTTTTCTGTATATAGTATATGGAGGTAGCTGCTCCTGGTATGCACCTATTCACACCATTTTGGATGTGCCAGTCGTTTTTCTGTCATGTCAATGATTTGAGACTGGGACAGAGGTTCATTTACAAAAAGACAGTGACCCAAATTATACAGCTAAAGCAATACTCGTGTGGTTTAAGGGAAAACATGTAAATGTTTTGAAGTGGTCTAACCAAAGCCCAAACCTTAATCCAATTTAGAATCTGTGGTCAGATTTGAAGATTGCTGTTCACCAGAAGAAATCAAGTAACTTGAAGGATCTGGAGCAGCTTTGCCTTGAAGAAATGGTCAAAAATCCCAGCGGCAAGATGCGGAAAGCTCATAGAGACTAATTCAGGCAACTTGCAGCTGTAATTGCCATAAAGGAGGCACTATAAAGTACTGACTTTAGGGGGTGAATAGTTATGCACACTGAAGTTTCAGTTATTTTGACCTATTTGTTGTTTGCTTTACAAAAAAAAAGAAAACCAAATGTTCACAGTTGTAGGCATGTTCTTTACATGAATTGATGCAAACCCTCAAAAAATACATATGGAACTCCAGGTTGTGAGGTAGTAAAACATGAAAAATTCCAAATGATGTGATTACTAGGGTTGAGCGAAACGGATCGGTCATTTTCATAAGTCGCCGACTTTTGGCAAAGTCGGGTTTCATGAAACCCGACCCGATCCCAGTGTGGGATTGGCCATGCGGTACACGATCTTCGCGCCAAAGTCGCGTTTCATATGACGCTTAAAGCGCCATTTTTCAGCCAATAAAGGTGCACGCAGAGTGTGGGCAGCGTGATGACATAGGTCCTGGTCCCCACTATCTTAGAGAAGGGCATGGCAGTGATTGGCTTGCTTTCTGCGGCGTCACAGGGGCTATAAAGGGGCGTTCCCGCCGACCGCCATCTTACTGCTGCTGATCTGAGCGTAGGGAGAGGATGCTGTCGCTTCGTCAGAAGCAGGGATAGCATTAGGCAGGGTAAATTGACCCCAAAACCGCTTGTGCTGTAGCGATTTCCACTGTCCAACACCACCTTTTCTTTGCAGGGACAGTGGAGGCTAGATTTCTCTTCATCAGCTCTGTAGGTTATAAGGCTCCCTGATAGCTGCGTTGCTGTGTGTACGCCGCTGTGCAAACCAACTGCTTTTTTCAAAGCACAAATCCTGTTGCTCCTTCCTTTCTGCACAGTTATCTTGTTTGTTTGTCCACACTTTTGACTTTTGTGTGCAGCAGTTCTTTTTATTGCTGCCTGCCACACTTTTCTGAGATTACTGTAGGGAGATAGTAATAGTAGTCCTTTTTTTTTTGTTATATCTCTTCAAGCCACTTTCTGCCACAGAAAACCTATTGTATAACAGTGTGCCTGATTTCTTCCTAATTCTCCCATAAAAAAAAATGGGAGATTAAGACTGGCAAATCTGCATTAGTGCCAGTCCTGTGTGTGGCATCTTTTTTTTTTTCTGCCACAGAAAACCTACTGTATAACAGTGTGCCTGATTTCTTCCTAATTCTCCCATAAAAAAAAAAAAAAAAGTGGGAGATTAAGACTGGCAAATCTGCATTAGTGCCAGTCCTGTGTGTGGCATCTGTCTTTTTTTTTCTGCCACAGAAAACCTACTGTGTAGCAGTGGGCCTGATTTCTTCACAATTCTCCCAGAAAAAAAAAAATAAATTGGGAGATTAAAACTGGCAAATTGCATTAGTGCCAGTCCTGTGTGTGGCATCTGTTTTTTTTTCTGCCACAGAAAACCTACTGTATAACAGTGTGCCTGATTTCTTCCTAATTCTCCCATAAAAAAAAAAAAAATTGGGAGATTAAGACTGGCAAATCTACATTAGTGCCAGTCCTGTGTGTGGCATCTGTCTTTTTTTTCTGCCACAGAAAACCTACTGTGTAACAGTGGGCCAGATTAAATCACTTGTCTCACATATCCCCCAAAAAAATTAAAATAAAGGGAGAATAATCTTGCCAAACCTGTGCATGTGTGCGAGTGCTGTCTGTGGTATCTGTCAGTCATTTTGTACCACAGGAACTATACCGTGATATAGTGGGCCTGATTCAATCCCTTGTCTCCCATATCAAAAAAAAGAGGGACATTTCTATTGCCAGTGTTTTCATCTGAGTCACTCCTGTTAGTGCCATATCTGCCAGCCTCTTTCTGCTAATCAAACTGTGTTGTTGTATAATACAGTGGGCCTGATTTTTCCCTGCATTCTCCCACACATAAAGAGGGACATTTCTATTGCCAGTGTTTTTATCTGCGTCACTCCTGTTAGTGCCATATCTGCCAGCCTCTTTCTGCTAATC
Source organism: Ranitomeya variabilis (assembly GCF_051348905.1). NCBI lineage: Eukaryota > Metazoa > Chordata > Amphibia > Anura > Dendrobatidae > Ranitomeya > Ranitomeya variabilis. The sequence continues at coordinate 566,382,431 of NC_135234.1, read as the reverse complement.
AAACTGTGTTGTTGTGTAATACAGTGGGCCTCATTTTTCACTGCATTCTCCCACACATAAAAAAGGGAGATTTACATTCCCAACAAGTTCACGTACACCTTCTTCCTGGTTTTACAGGACCACATAACGGTTGTTAGTTTGGTAACATTTTTCCAAGAATGAGGAAGTCTGGTGGAAGAGGTCGTGGCCGTGGGCGGTCATTGGCAGCTGGTAATGATGGTAGTGGTGGTGGTCGTGGAGCATCAGGTGGTCGTGGGAAAAGCAGTATAGCCCCTAAGTCTCGAGTTGTTGAGCCAGCGTCATCGTCTGGCTGCACAAGGCCTCGAAGGCTCCCTTTTCTGGGAGTAGGAAAACCGCTTTTGAAGCCGGAGCAGCAGGAACAAGCATTGGCTTTCATTGCTGACTCTGCCTCTAGCTCTTTCGCCTCCTCCTCGGAAAGTGCCAAATGTCAGAGCAGTGCATCATCAGTGGATGCTCCTGGTCAGGAACAAGTCGCTTCCTTGTGTCCTTCACCCAGAACAACAGTGAAGGATGCGTCAGGTGACACAACTGGTTACTCCATGGAGCTCTTTACACATACCGTGCCTGGGTTAGAAAGGGAAATTGTTAACAGGCTATGCCCACTACAAGATGAATCGGACATGGAGAGCACAGATGCACAGCCACAGCCAGATTATTATGCTGTTCCTTTGACTCAGATCAGAACATTGCCCTCGCAGTGTACTGATCCAGAATCTGACCCCGATGAGACTATGGAGCCCTGTCGCGAACGCTATAGCACCGGCTAACACGGTGACCCAGAGGAAGGTGCACAGAACATAGAGGAGGAGGTCATAGATGACCCAGTTGTTGACCCCGATTGGCAGCCATTGGGGGAACAGGGTGCAGGCGGCAGTAGCTCTGAAGCGGAGGAGGAGGAGCCGCAGCAGGCATCAACAGGTTCCATCTGGCAGGCCCGTATCTGGCCAAAAATGTGTGGCAAAACCAAAACAAGTTGTAGGACAGCGTGGCCATCAGGTTAAAGTAGCTCAGTGTGCAATGCCTGAAAAGGTATCCGATAGGAAGAGTGCAGTCTGGAATTTTTTTAACCAAGATCCCAATGATCAGCGCAAAGTCATCTGTAAGAAATGCTCAAGGACCCTCAGCAGAGGTCAGAATGTAAAAAATTTAAATACAAGTTGCATGCATAGACATTTAACCACCATGCACTTGCAAGCCTGGAGAAACTACCAAACGTCCCTTAACGTTGTAGCACCCTCTCACAATGAAGCTAATCAGCAAGGCGATATCCCTTCCCTCACTGTAAGCCCACCGTTTACCACACCACCTGCTGGTAATGTTGTGATTTCGTCGCAAGGCCAAAGCAGTCAGGGAATCACCAGGTTCGTGGTTGGAAAAACTGTAAGTAGGGCACCATCAAGAATACCATCCCCAACCCTCTCTCAGTCACCCATGTCCACCGGCACCCCCGCTAGTTCCACCGTATGCAGCTCTCCAGTCCAGCTCACCCTACATGAGACTCTCGTTAGGAAAAGGAAGTACTCATCCTCGCATCCGCGTACACAGGGTTTGAACGCCCACATTGCTAGACTAATCTCATTAGAGATGATGCCCTACCGGTTAGTTGAAACCGAAGCTTTCAAAGCCCTGATGGACTATGCTGTACCACGCTACGACCTACCCAGTCGACACTTCTTTGCGAGAAAAGCCATCCCAGCCCTCCACCAGCATGTAAAAGACCGCATTGTCCATGCGCTCAGGCAATCTGAGTAGAAAGATGCACCTGACAACAGATGCATGGACCAGTAGGCATGGCCAGGGGCGTTACCTCTCCATCACGACACACTGGGTTAATGTGGTGGATGCAGGGTCCACAGGGGACCGTAATATTGGGACAGTTCTGCCTAGCCCACGGTCTAGGAAACAGTTGGCTGTAGGCGTTCGTCCCCCCTCCTCCTCCTCATCTTCCAGCAGAAGCGAGAGCTCGTCCACAGACCGCAGTCGCACGACCACTCCATCCGCAGCTGCCACTGTTGCACACAAGGTGTCCAATTATGGAACAGCTAGTGGCAAGCGTCAGCAGGCTGTATTGGCAATGAAGTGTTTGGGTGACAACAGACACACCGCGGAAGTTCTGTCCGAGTTCTTGCAGCAAGAAACTCGGTCATGGCTGGGCACTGTACATCTTGAGGCAGGCAAGGTAGTGAGTGATAACGGAAGGAATTTTATGGCTGCCATAGCCCTTTCACAACTGAAACACATTCCTTGCCTGGCTCACACCTTAAACCTGGTGGTGCAGTGCTTCCTGAAAAGTTATCCGGGGTTACCCGACCTGCTGCTGAAAGTGCGCAGACTTTGCTCTCACATCCGCCGTTCGCCCGTACACTCCAGCCGTATGCAGAACCATCAGCGGTCTTTGAACCTTCCCCAGCATCGCCTAATCATCGACGTTGCAACAAGGTGGAACTCCACACTGCACATGCTTCATAGACTGTGCGAACAGAGGCGTGCTGATATGTATTTGTGGGAGGATACACATACACGGGCAGGCAGTTGGATGGCAGACATGGAGTTGTCAGCTGTGCAGTGGTCGAAGCTCTAAGACCTGTGTCAAGTCCTTCAGTGTTTTGAGGAATGCACACGGCTGGTTAGTGCAGACAACGCAGTAATAAGCATGAGCATCCCCCTAATGCGTCTGCTGATGCAAAGTTTGACGCACATAAAGGAACAGGCGTCTGCAGCCGAGGAGGAGGGAAGCCTTGATGACAGTCAGCCATTGTCTGCTCAGGGAAGTCTACAGGACGAGGTGGCAGGCGAAGAGGAGGAGGACGAGGAGGATGATGGGGATGAGTATTTTTTGGATGAGGAAGCTTCTCAGGGGGCAATAGAAACTGCTGGCGGTGCAAGGCCGGGTTCAGGGTTTTTGAGGGAGACAAGTGACGTTGATTTGCCAGAAAGTGCTCCTCAACCCAGCATATGCACTGACTTGACAACTGGAACATTGGCCCACATGGCGGATTATGCCTTGCGTATCCTCAAAAGGGACCCACGCATTTTAAAAATGATGACAGATGACGATTACTGGTTGGCCTGCCTCCTTGATCCTCGCTATAAAGGCAAATTGCAAAATATCATGCCACATGAGAACCTCGAACAGATATTGGCAACCAAACAAGCTACTCTTGTTGACCGTTTGATTCAGGCATTCCCAGCACACAGCGCCGGTGATGGTTCTCACACGAGCTGCAGGGGGCAACAGGGCAGAGGTGTTAGAGGTGCACAGATCAGAAGTGGCGTAGGACAGAGGGGTTTTCTGACCAGGTTGTGGAGTGATTTAGCAATGATTGCAGGCACGACAGGTGTTATGACCCCAATGGCGAGGGTCTCAGAGGAACGTGGAAGTCTGCAGAATACAAAAATCCAGCTCATAGGGCAGTGGTAACTGGGTTGACCATATATCTACTCCTAACGCCAACACTAGAAGTAGCCGGGGATCATTCCTACGTTGATTCTAGATGACACGCGCCAGCCGGAGAATCTAGCTACCCCTAGTAGAGGAAAACAAAGACCTTTCTTGCCTCCAGAGAAGGGGACCCCAAAGCTGGATAGAAGCCCCCCACAAATAATGACGGTGAGGTAAGAGGAAATGACAAACACAGAAATGAATCAGGTTTAGCACAGAGAGGCCCGCTTACTGATAGCAGAATAAAGAAAGGTAACTTATATGGTCAACAAAAACCCTATCAAAATCCACACTGGAAATTCAAGAACCCCCGAACCGTCTAACGGTCCGGGGGGAGAACACCAGCTCCCTAGAGCGTCCAGCAAAGGTCAGGATATAGATTTGGAACAAGCTGGACAAAAATACAAAACCAAAACAAATAGCAAAAAGCAAAAGGCAGACTTAGCTGATATAACTGGAACCAGGATCAGTAGACAAGAGCACAGCAGACTAGCTCTGATAACTACGTTGCCAGGCATTGAACTGAAGGTCCAGGGAGCTTATATAGCAACACCCCTAACTAACGACCCAGGTGCAGATAAAAGGAATGACAGAAAAACCAGAGTCAAAAAACTAGTAACCACTAGAGGGAGCAAAAAGCAAATTCACAACAGTACCCCCCCCTTAGTGAGGGGTCACCGAACCCTCACCACGACCACCAGGGCGATCAGGATGAGCGGCATGAAAGGCACGAACTAAATCGGCCGCATGAACATCAGAGGCGACCACCCAGGAATTATCCTCCTGACCATAGCCCTTCCACTTGACCAGGTACTGAAGCCTCCGCCTGGAGAGGCGAGAATCCAAGATCTTCTCCACCACGTACTCCAACTCGCCCTCAACCAACACCGGAGCAGGAGGCTCAGCAGAAGGAACTACAGGCACAATGTACCGCCGCAACAAGGACCTATGAAATACATTGTGAATAGCAAACGACACAGGAAGATCCAGACGAAAAGATACAGGATTAAGGATTTCCAATATCTTGTAAGGCCCAATAAAACGAGGTTTAAATTTGGGAGAGGAGACCTTCATAGGAACAAAGCGGGAAGAAAGCCATACCAAATCCCCAACGCGTAGTCGGGGACCCACACCGCGGCGGCGGTTGGCAAAGCGCTGAGCCTTCTCCTGTGACAACTTCAAGTTGTCCACCACATGATTCCAGATCTGCTGCAACCTATCCACCACAGAATCCACCCCAGGACAGTCAGAAGGCTCCACATGACCCGAAGAAAAGCGAGGATGGAAACCAGAGTTGCAGAAAAAAGGCGAAACCAAGGTGGCGGAACTAGCCCGATTATTAAGGGCAAACTCAGCCAACGGCAAGAATGTCACCCAATCGTCCTGATCAGCAGAGACAAAACACCTCAAATAAGCCTCCAAAGTCTGATTGGTTCGCTCCGTCTGTCCATTAGTCTGAGGATGGAAAGCAGACGAAAACGACAAATCAATGCCCATCCTACTACAAAAGGATCGCCAGAACCTGGAAACGAACTGGGATCCTCTGTCTGACACAATATTCTCAGGGATGCCGTGCAAACGAACCACGTTCTGGAAAAACACAGGAACCAGATCGGAAGAGGAAGGCAGCTTAGGCAAAGGAACCAAATGGACCATCTTGGAGAAGCGATCACATATCACCCAGATAACGGACATGCCCTGAGATAGCGGAAGATCAGAAATGAAATCCATGGAGATATGTGTCCAAGGTCTCTTCGGGACAGGCAAGGGCAAGAGCAAACCGCTGGCACGAGAACAGCAAGGCTTAGCTCGAGCACAAGTCCCACAGGACTGCACAAATGACCGCACATCTCTTGACAAGGAAGGCCACCAAAAGGACCTGGCCACCAGATCTCTGGTGCCAAAAATTCCCGGGTGACCTGCCAACACCGAGGAATGAACCTCGGAAATGACTCTGCTGGTCCACTTATCCGGGACAAACAGTCTGTCAGGTGGACAAGACTCAGGCCTATCAGCCTGAAATCTCTGCAACACACGTCGCAGATCCGGAGAAATAGCTGACAAGATAACTCCATCTTTAAGAATACCAACAGGATCAGCGACTCCAGGAGCATCAGGCACAAAGCTCCTAGAAAGAGCATCGGCCTTCACATTCTTTGAACCTGGTAAATACGAGACAACAAAATCAAAGCGGGAGAAAAACAATGACCAGCGGGCCTGTCTCGGATTAAGGCGTTTAGCAGACTCGAGATACATCAGATTTTTGTGATCAGTCAAGACCACCACACGATGCTTAGCACCCTCGAGCCAATGACGCCACTCCTCAAATGCCCATTTCATGGCCAACAACTCCCGATTGCCCACATCATAATTTCGCTCGGCAGGCGAAAACTTCCTAGAGAAAAAGGCACAAGGTTTCATAACAGAGCAACCAGGGCCTCTCTGCGACAAAACGGCCCCTGCCCCAATCTCCGAAGCATCCACCTCAACCTGAAAGGGAAGTGAGACGTCAGGCTGGCACAAAACAGGCGCCGAAGTAAACCGGCGTTTCAACTCCTGGAAAGCCTCCACGGCAGCAGGAGCCCAGTTAGCTACATCGGAGCCCTTCTTGGTCATATCCGTCAAAGGTTTCACAATGCTAGAAAAATTAGCAATAAAACGACGGTAGAAGTTAGCGAAGCCCAAGAACTTCTGAAGACTCTTAACTGACGAGGGCTGAGTCCAATCAAGAATAGCTCGGACCTTGACTGGGTCCATCTCCACAGCAGAAGGAGAAAAAATGAACCCCAAAAAGGGAACCTTCTGTACACCAAAGAGACACTTTGAGCCCTTGACAAACAAAGAATTTTCACGCAAAATTTTAAAGACCAACCTGACCTGCTCCACATGCGAATCCCAATTATCAGAAAAAACCAAAATATCATCCAGATAAACAATCAAAAATTTATCCAGATACTTCCGGAAAATGTCATGCATAAAGGACTGAAAAACTGAAGGCGCATTGGAGAGCCCAAAAGGCATCACCAAGTACTCAAAATGACCTTCGGGCGTATTGAATGCGGTTTTCCATTCATCACCTTGCTTAATGCGCACAAGGTTGTACGCACCACGAAGGTCTATCTTGGTGAACCACTTGGCACCCTTAATCCGGGCAAACAAGTCAGACAACAGCGGTAAAGGATACTGAAATTTGACAGTGATCTTATTTAAAAGCCGATAATCAATACAAGGTCTCAAAGATCCGTCCTTTTTTGCCACAAAAAAGAATCCCGCACCAAGAGGGGAAGAAGACGGACGAATATGTCCTTTCTCCAGAGACTCCTTGATATATGAACGCATAGCGGTATGTTCAGGTACCGACAGATTAAACAGTCTTCCCTTAGGAAACTTACTGCCTGGGATCAAATCTATAGCACAGTCACAGTCCCTATGAGGAGGCAGTGCACTGGACTCAGACTCACTGAAGACATCCTGATAATCAGACAAATACTCCGGAACTTCCGAAGGCGTAGAAGAAGCAATAGACACAGGCAGGGAATCCCCATGAATACCACGACAGCCCCAACTTGAGACTGACATAGCCTTCCAGTCCAGGACTGGATTATGGGTCTGTAACCATGGCAGCCCTAAAACAACCAAATCATGCATTTTATGTAAAACCAGGAAACGTATCACCTCGCGGTGTTCAGGAGTCATGCACATGGTAACCTGTGTCCAATACTGCGGTTTATTTGCTGCCAATGGTGTAGCATCAATACCCCTAAGAGGAATAGGATTTTCTAATGGTTCAAGAGTAAAACCACAGCGCTTAGCAAATGAGAGATCCATGAGACTCAGGGCAGCACCTGAATCTACAAACGCCATGACAGGATAAGATGACAGTGAGCAAATCAAAGTTACAGACAGAATAAATTTAGGTTGCAAATTACCAACGGTGACAGGACTAACAACCTTAGATATACGTTTAGAGCATGCTGAGATAACATGTGTAGAATCACCACAGTAGTAGCACAAGCCATTCCGGCGTCTATGAATTTTCCGCTCATTTCTAGTCAGGATTCTATCACATTGCATTAAATCAGGTGTCTGTTCAGACAACACCATGAGGGAATTTGCGGTTTTTCTATCACATTGCACCGAATTAGGTGTCTGTTCAGACAACACCATGAGGGAATTTGCGGTTTTGCGCTCCCGCAACCGCCGGTCAATTTGAATAGCCAGTGCCATAGTATCATTCAGACCTGTGGGAATGGGAAAACCCACCATAACATTCTTAATGGCTTCAGAAAGGCCATTTCTAAAATTAGCGGCCAGTGCACACTCGTTCCAATGTGTCAGCACGGACCATTTCCGAAATTTTTGGCAATACACTTCAGCCTTGTCCTGCCCCTGAGACATAGCCAGCAAGGCCTTTTCTGCCTGAATCTCAAGATTGGGTTCCTCATAAAGTAAACCGAGCGCCAGAAAAAACGCATCAAGATCAGCCAATGCCGGATCTCCTGGCGCCAGCGAAAAAGCCCAATCCTGAGGGTCGCCCCGTAAGAACGAAATAACAATTTTTACTTGCTGAGCAGAATCTCCAGATGAACAGGGTCTCAGGGACAAAAACAATTTACAATTATTCACGAAATTCCTAAACTTAAACCTGTCTCCGGAAAATAGTTCAGGAATCGGTATTTTAGGTTCTGACCTAGGATTTCTGATAACATAGTCTTGTATGCCCTGCACACGAGTAGCCAGCTGGTCCACACTTGTAATCAAGGTCTGGACATTCATGTCTGCAGCAAGCATAGCCACTCTGAGGTAAAGGGGAAGAAGAAAGAAAAAAAAAAAAAAAAAACTCAGAATCTTCTTTCTTATAATCCCTCTTCTGCAATGCATTAAACATTTAATACTGGCCTGGCAAACTGTTATGACCCCAATGGCGAGGGTCTCAGAGGAACGTGGAAGTCTGCAGAATACAAAAATCCAGCTCATAGGGCAGTGGTAACTGGGTTGACCATATATCTACTCCTAACGCCAACACTAGAAGTAGCCGGGGATCATTCCTACGTTGATTCTAGATGACACGCGCCAGCCGGAGAATCTAGCTACCCCTAGTAGAGGAAAACAAAGACCTTTCTTGCCTCCAGAGAAGGGGACCCCAAAGCTGGATAGAAGCCCCCCACAAATAATGACGGTGAGGTAAGAGGAAATGACAAACACAGAAATGAATCAGGTTTAGCACAGAGAGGCCCGCTTACTGATAGCAGAATAAAGAAAGGTAACTTATATGGTCAACAAAAACCCTATCAAAATCCACACTGGAAATTCAAGAACCCCCGAACCGTCTAACGGTCCGGGGGGAGAACACCAGCTCCCTAGAGCGTCCAGCAAAGGTCAGGATATAGATTTGGAACAAGCTGGACAAAAATACAAAACCAAAACAAATAGCAAAAAGCAAAAGGCAGACTTAGCTGATATAACTGGAACCAGGATCAGTAGACAAGAGCACAGCAGACTAGCTCTGATAACTACGTTGCCAGGCATTGAACTGAAGGTCCAGGGAGCTTATATAGCAACACCCCTAACTAACGACCCAGGTGCGGATAAAAGGAATGACAGAAAAACCAGAGTCAAAAAACTAGTAACCACTAGAGGGAGCAAAAAGCAAATTCACAACAGACAGGTACAGCAGCATCCATTCAAAGTGACAGGAGACAACATTTGTCCAGCATGGTTACTAACTATTTTTCCTCCATTACCGATGTTCTCCCTCAACCGTCTTTCCCCTTTGATTACTGGGCATCCAAAATAGACACCTGGCCTGAATTGGCTGAATATGCATTGCAGGAGCTTGCTTGCCCAGCAGCTAGTGTGCTATCAGAAAGAGTATTCAGTGCTGCTGGTTCAATACTGACCGAAAAAAGGACTCGTCTGGCTACCCAAAATGTTGATGATCTAACCTTCATTAAAATGAACCACTCATGGATTTCAAATTATTTTGCCCCACCTTTCCCGGATGACACCTAACTTTCCTGTAAAAAGGTCTTGCTTTGGGACTGGTGTTACTGACTGTTCCAATCGCTTAATTTGCAGCTGCTGTTTGTCCAGCATACAACATGTTTACACCTCCCTAAATGGCCTAACTCCCCCCACGGGGCCGTGGTCTCGCCACTTGTCGCAAGCACCCGTCAGAGTGCCATTTGTCTGAAGAGGTGGGTGTGCCCACTTTTGGTCGACGGCACTGAGTCCCTCATAGTACAATGAAGTGTCTCTGGCGGTGGTGGTGCGCACCCAACGTCAGACACACCGTTGTAACATGAGGAGCCCTGGGCTTGTACCGCCAGCCAGGAGAGAGTGTCCCCCCACAAGGTCAAACAGTGCTCTACCACTTGCAAAATTATCTTTCGCTGCTCGACCACTGTTTAGTCTATGCGCTGAAATCGTTCCATGCCTGGCACAGACAATAACAATTTGTTGACATGTATGATGCTAGTTAAAATAGTCAGGGCAGGGTCCTGTCCTACATTTACACCAGTAAATACTTTGCGCCAAATTACAATGTCTGGAAGTCAGCATAGGAGCACACCCCTGTACCTAAGTATGCCACCCTTTTTTTTTTTTTTGGTTTTGTTTTTGTTTGGGATACATTAACATCAATTTAGGTTTTGGGACTCGGAGTACTTACTGTGTCAGACACTCCTTCCAATTGTCCTCCGCTGACCACACCAATGCTGCCTGTGTACCCCTGTAGCCAAATTTAAGCTGCATAGAGCCTATTTTAATATTTTGGGCCTAGGAAGTCTGTCTGCGGTCCCTCCTTCCAATTGTCCTCCACTGACCACACCAATGCTGCCTGTGTACCTCTGTTACCAATTTAAAACTGCATAAAGCCTATTTTATTATTTTAGGCCTAGGAAGTCTGTCTGCGGTCCCTCCTTCCAATTGTCCTCCACTGACCACACCAATGCTGCCTCTGTACCCCTGTAGCCAAATTTAAGCTGTATAGAGCCTATTTTAATATTTTGGGCCTAGGAAGTCTGTCTGCAGTCCCTTCTTCCAATTGTCCTACACTGACCACACCAATGCTGCCTGTGTACCCCTGTAACTAATTTAAAAATGCATAGAGCCAACTTTTTAAGTTAACACATACTACCTTTGTCTGTCTGCGGCGCCACTCAATCACGCTGTCCTCCACTGAAAAAGCTGAACTTCAACCTTCAGGCTCTCATTAAGTAGTTGTTTATATAAGACAGCAGTTGCCCTACTACTTTGGTTGGGGCCTAGTAACAGTGTCTGCCGCTCCTTGGTGTTCTCCTCCTCCTTGGTGTTCTCCTCCAGGTTTCCTTGTCTGAGCTTCAACCTTCAGGCTCTCATTAAGTATTTTTAACTGTAACACTTTTGTTGCCCTACTACTTGGGTTGGGGCCTAGTAACGGTGTCTGCCGCTCCTTGGTGTTCTCCTCCTCCTTGGTGTTCTCCTCCAGGTTTCCTTGTCTGAGCTTCAACCTTCTGGCTCTCATAAAGTATTTTTAAATGTAACACTGCAGTTGCCCTACTACTTGGGTTGGAGCCTAGTAACGGTGTCTGCCGCTCCTTGGTGTTCTCCTCCTCGGTGTTCTCTGTTGTGAATTCCGCTCTTGGGCTCCCTCCGGTGGTTGTAAGTGGCACTTTTGTGAGTTCTGCTCTTGTGCTCCCTCCGGTGGTTTTGAGTGGAACTGCTGCTCCTTGGATATAGCAGTCAGCAGCTGCTTCCACTGATTGTCTTTCTGGCTCGGCTATTTATCCTGGCTCTATCCTTCAGCCTGGGCCAGTTGTCAATGGTTCCTGCTTGGATTCACATCTCTGCTTGGATTTCCCTGATATTCTGACCAGTTCAGCAAAGATAAGTCCTTGCTTGTTCTTTTGCTGTCCACATATTGTGGACTTAATCGTTCAGCTCTTTCTATGTTTTTTCTTGTCCAGCTTGTCAATATGGATTTATTCAGTTAAGCTGGAAGCTCTGGGAAGCAGATTTACCCTCCACACCTTTAGTCAGGTGTGGAGATTTTTGTATACTCTGTGGTGGATTTTTCTAGTTTTTTATACTGACCGCACAGTATTCTGTCCTGTTCAATCTATCTAGCTAGACTGGCCTCCTTTGCTACATTCTGATTTCATTCTGCGTATGTCATTTCCCTCTCCACTCACAGTCAATGTTTGTGGGGGGCTGCCTTTCCTTTGGGGATTTTCTCTGAGGCAAGATAGCTTTCCTGTTTCCATCTTTAGGGGTAGTTAGTCCTCCGGCTGTGACGAGGTGTCTAGGGAGTGACAGGAACATCCCATGGCTACTTCTAGTGTTGTGATAAGCTCAGGAACTGCGGTTAGTACAGGTACCACCTCCTCCAGAGCTCGTCCAATGTTGCTCCTAAACCACCAGTTCATAATAATTCTCCTCCAGGTTTCCTTGTCTGAGCTTCAACCTTCAGGCTCTCATTTAGTATTTTTAACTGTAACACTTTTGTTGCAATACTACTTGGGTTGGGGCCTAGTAACGGTGCCTGCCGCTCCTTGGTGTTCTCCTCCTCCTTGTTGTTCTCCTCCAGGTTTCCTTGTCTGAGCTTCAACCTTCTGGCTCTCATAAAGTATTTTTAAATGTAACACTGCAGTTGCCCTACTACTTGAGTTGGGGCCTAGTAACGGTGTCTGCCGCTCCTTGGTGTTCTCCTCCTCCTTGGTGTTCTCCTCCAGGTTTCCTTGTCTGAGCTTCAACCTTCTGGCTCTCATGAAGTATTTTTAAATGTAACACTTTTGTTGCCCTACTACTTGGGTTAGGGGCTAGTAACGGTGTCTGCCGCTCCTTGGTGTTCTCCTCCTCCTTGGTGTTCTCCTCCAGGTTTCCTTGTCTGAGCTTCAACCTTCTGGCTCTCATAAAGTATTTTTAAATGTAACACTGCAGTTGCCCTACTACTTGGGTTGGGGCCTAGTAACGGTGTCTGCCGCTCCTTGGTGTTCTCCTCCTCCTTGGTGTTCTCCTCCAGGTTTCCTTGTCTGAGCTTCAACCTTCCGGCTCTCAAAGTATTTTTAAATGTAACACTGCAGTTGCCCTACAACTTGGGTTGGGGCCTAGTAACGGTGTCTGCCGCTCCTTGGTGTTCTCCTCCTCCTTGGTGTTCTCCTCCAGGTTTCCTTGTCTGAGCTTCAACCTTCTGGCTCTCAAAGTATTTTTAAATTTAACACTGCAGTTGCCCTACTACTTGGGTTGGGGCCTAGTAACGGTGTCTGCCGCTCCTTGGTGTTTTCCTCCTCCTTGGTGTTCTCCTCCAGGTTTCCTTGTCTGTGCTTCAACCTTCAAGCTCTCATTAAGTATTTTTAAATGTAACACTTTTGTTGCCCTACTACTTGGGTTGGGGCCTAGTAACGGTGTCTGCCGCTCCTTGGTGTTCTCCTCCTCCTTGGTGTTCTCCTCCAGGTTTCCTTGTCTGAGCTTCAACCTTCCGGCTCTCATTAAGTATTTTTAACTGTAACACTTTTGTTGCCCTACTACTTGGGTTGGGGCCTAGTAACGATGTCTGCCGCTCCTTGGTGTTCTCCTCCTCCTTGGTGTTCTCCTCCAGGTTTCCTTGTCTGAGCTTCAACCTTCTGGCTCTCATAACGTATTTTTAAATGTAACACTGCAGTTGCCCTACTACTTGGGTTGGGGCCTAGTAATGGTGTCTGCCGCTCCTTGGTGTTCTCCTCCTCCTTGGTGTTCTCCTCCAGGTTTCCTTGTCTGAGCTTCAACCTTCAGGCTCTCATAAAGTATATTTAAATGTAACACTTTTGTTGCCCTACTACTTTGGTTGGGGCCTAGTAACGGTGTCTGCCGCTCCTTGGTGTTCTCCTCCTCCTTGGTGTTCTCCTCCAGGTTTCCTTGTCTGAGCTTCAACCTTCCGGCTCTCATTAAGTATTTTTAACTGTAACACTTTTGTTGCCCTACTACTTGGGTTGGGGCCTAGTAACGGTGTCTGCCGCTCCTTGGTGTTCTCCTCCTCCTTGGTGTTCTCCTCCAGGTTTCCTTGTCTGAGCTTCAACCTTCCGGCTCTCATTAAGTATTTTTAACTGTAACACTTTTGTTGCCCTACTACTTGGGTTGGGGCCTAGTAACGGTGTCTGTCGCTCCTTGGTGTTCTCCTCCTCCTTGGTGTTCTCCTCCAGGTTTCCTTGTCTGAGCTTCAACCTTCAGGCTCTCATAAAGTATATTTAAATGTAACACTTTTGTTGCCCTACTACTTTGGTTGGGGCCTAGTAACGGTGTCTGCCGCTCCTTGGTGTTCTCCTCCTCCTTGGTGTTCTCCTCCAGGTTTCCTTGTCTGAGCTTCAACCTTCAGGCTCCCATTAAGTATTTTTAAATGTAACACTGCAGTTGCCCTACTACTTGGGTTGGGGCCTAGTAACGGTGTCTGCCGCTGCTTGGTGTTCTCCTCCACTGAACAAAGCAGTGCCACCTGTTTCCTACTGTTAGCAATTTAGAACTGCATTTAGCCTAGTTACTTATTTGGCCCTACTCACTGTGTCAGCCTCTCATTACAGTTGTGCTCCACTGAACAAAGCAATGCCGCCTGGTTAGTCCTGTTACCAATTTTGAACTGCATTTAGGCCACTTTATTATTTGGGCCTAGATCTGTGTTTCCTCCTCATCCTGCCCATTGCCCAGCCACTGCTAGATTAGCCCGCTGGTACATTGACCCAGACCACTACATTCCCCTTGCACTCTACACAGCCTGAATCTGACCCTGCTGAAAGTCTGGTTCCTCTCCCGCATACTATACCACCTTACACAGGGACAAAGAGGAATGTGCAGGTGAAAGTGCAGGTTCCTTCATCAGGTGGGGGGGCCCACTCGTTGGCGATGTCACTGGCACAGGGCCCCTCATAGTACGCAAAAGTGTCGCTGCCGGTGGGAGGCGCCCCCGCCGTGCAAACACACCGCCGTACTGTGAGGGGCCCTGTGCCAGTGCCAATGCGAACGAGTGGGACCCCCTGCTTGCTCAGGATCACAGCACTTGCAACATTGCAATACTTACCTCTAACTGCTCCACCGCCGTGACGTAGTCCACGTTTCCTGGGCCCACTAAAAACTTGAACCAGCCCTACCCCCCACAACTTTAGCCAAATGACCCCCCAATTTTCAATGGCTACCTATTATTGTAAGGTAAATTAAGATTGACAAGCTTAACAAGAATTGATGTTTTTGGCATTAAAATGGGCACTGTAGGTGTTTTCCTGGCCTCCACTCACTGCCGACTATGCTTCCCCATTGACTTGCATTGGGTTTCGTGTTTCGGCCGAACAACGACCCCGACTTTTCAAGAAGATCGGCCGATTTCACTCGACTCGACTTTTGATAAAGTCGGGTTTCGCAAAACCCGACTCAACCACAAAAAAGTAAAAGTCGCTCAACCCTAGTGATTACTTTTGCAATTCACTGTATTTTGGAAGGAAGAAAGGGGGCCATGTCTTTTTTCCAGAGCATTTGCCTGACCACTACATGATATTCCTAAAGCCTCAAAACATAAATCCACAAAGCATAAATATAATATACTAGCACCAATCAGAAAGAATGCAAGCCAAAATGTAGAAATATATAACTTTATTTGTACACAAATACATATATATATATATATATATATATATATATATATATATATATAAAGTAAATATAAAACTGACATAAAATGAGGCAATCAATAGGAATACATTAAGAAAATATGTGTATCCTACACAGTCACAAGATACATCACATATCCTCAAAAATTATTACCTGTTGCCAACATAAAACATTAACCTCCATATGGCTTATATCTGCAATAGGTAAAATATTATAGGAACCCCACAAAACATCAGAGTAAGAAGTGAAGACAGGAGAAACATCTCCAAACAGTATCAATCATAAATTACTGAATGCACGTGGAGGTACAGCTGCCTAAACCCCTTAGTATAAAAAGGTTCATAATTTCATATGTATGAGCATAAAATAACAATGAACATTAAGGCAGGAATATGTCACCGGTGGGATTAAAAGCCAGGACCCACAGCTCCTGAAGCGTGTTTCGCAAGAAATGCTTCGTCCAGGGGTCAGAACTAGAGTTGAGCGACTTTTACTTTTTTCGGATCGAGTCGGGTTTCGCGGGTTTCGGGTGAAATCGGCAAATTATTGCGTAAAGTCGGGGGCCGACTGAAACACGACACCCAATGCAAGTCAATGGGGAATCAAAGTCGGCAGTGAGTGGAGGACAGGAAAACACCTACAGTGCCCATTTTAATGCCAAAAAACATCAATTCTTATTACTGAAGCTTGTCAATCTTAATTTACTTTATAATAATAGTTAGGCATTGAAAACTGGGGGTCATTTGGCTAAAGTTTTGGGGGGGTAGGGCTGGCTCAAGATTTTTGTAGGCCCAGGAAACGCGGAATACGTCACTGCGGTGGAGCAGGGAGAGGTAAGTATTTCAACTTTGCAAGTGCTGTGATCCTGAGCAAGCAGGAGGGGCCCACTCATTGGCATTGGCACTGGCACAGGGCCCCTCATAGTACGGCGGTGTGTTTGATGGCGGTTGGCGCCTCCTACCGGCAGAGACACTTTTGCGTACTATGAGGGGCCCTGTGCCAGTGACGTCGCCAACGAGTATGCCCCCCCACCTGATGAAGGAACCTGCGCTTTCATCTGCACCTTTCTCTTTGTCCCCGTGTAAGGTGGTATAGTATGCGGGAAGGGGAACCTGACTTTCAGCAGGGTCAGATTCTGGCTGTGTAGAGTGCAAGGGGAATGTAGTGGTCTGGGTCAATGTACCAGCAGACTCATCTAGCAGTGGCTGGGCAATGGGCAGGATGAGGAGGAAACACAGATATAGTTCCAAATAATAAAGTAGGCTAAATGCAGTTCAAAATTGGTAACAGGACTAAACTGGCGGCATTGCTTTCTTCAGCGGAGGATAACTGTAAGGAGTGGCAGACACAGTTAGTAGGCCCAAATAATAAAGTAGGCTAAATGCAGTTCAAAATTGGTAACAGGACTAAACTGGCGGCATTGCTTTCTTCAGCGGAGGATAACTGTAAGGAGTGGCAGACACAGTTAGTAGGCCCAAATAATAAAGTGGGCTAAATGCAGTTCAAAATTGGTAACAGGACTAAACTGGCGGCATTGCTTTCTTCAGCGGAGGATAACTGTAATGAGTGGCAGACACAGTTAGTAGGCCCAAATAATAAAGTAGGCTAAATGCAGTTCAAAATTGGTAACAGGACTAAACTGGCGGCATTGCTTTCTTCAGCGGAGGATAACTGTAAGGAGTGGCAGACACAGTTAGTAGGCCCAAATAATAAAGTGGGCTAAATGCAGTTCAAAATTGGTAACAGGACTAAACAGGTGGCATTGCTTTGTTCAGTGGAGGACAACTGTAAGGTGTGGCAAACACAGTTAGTAGGCCCAAATAATTAAGTAGGCTAAATGCAGTTTAAAATTGGTAACAGGACTAAACTGGCGGCATTGCTTTGTTCAGTGGAGGACAACTGTAATGAGGGGCAGACACAGTTAGTAGGCCCAAATAATAAAGTGGGCTAAATGCAGTTCAAAATTGGTAACAGGACTAAACAGGTGGCATTGCTTTGTTCAGCGGAGGACAACTGTAAGGAGTGGCAGACAGTTAGTAGGCCCAAATAATTAAGTAGGCTAAATGCAGTTTAAAATTGGTAACAGGACTAAACAGGCGGCATCGCTTTGTTCAGTGGAAGACAACTGTAATGAGGGGCAGACACAGTAAGTAGGCCCAAATAATTAAGTAGGCTAAATGCAGTTCAAAATTGGTAACAGGACTAAACTGGCGGCATTGCTTTGTTCAGCGGAGGACAGCTGTAATGAGTGGCAGACACAGTTAGTAGGCCCAAATAATAAAGTGGGCTAACTGTCTGCCAAAAAATTGTTCATAAATAAACAGATGGCATAGCTAGGTACAGGGGTGGGCTCCTCTGCTGAGTAGCAGACAGTGGTAGTAGGCGCAAAGTATTAACTGGTCTAAATGGAGGCCAGGGCCCCTGTATATTTGAACTATCATCTATCATTTCAACAAATTTGTATTGGCAGTGCCATTAAAGGATTTAACAGCCCAGACTACACAGTGGTGGAGCAGGGAGAGGTAAGTATTGCAAGTGGTAGAGCACTGTTCGAGCTGGGGGAACACTCTCTCATGGGCGGCGGTACTGGCACAGGGCCCCTCATATTACGACGGTGTGTCTGACGTTGGCTGTGCACCACCACCGTCAGAGACACTTCATTGTACTATGAGGGACCCTGTGCCAGTGTCGTCCCCCAAGAGTGGGCACACCCACCTGTCCAGGCAAATGGCATTCGCACTGGTGCTTGCGCCAATCATGGATTTCAAATTATTTGGCCCCACCTTCCCCTGCTGACACGTAGCTTGCCTGAAAAATGTCTTGCTTTTGGCCTCCTCTTACTGACTTCTCCAATTTCTCCATTTGCAGCTGCTGAATGTCCACCATAGGCCATTTTTATGCCTCCCTAAATGGGCTGACTCCCCCCACAGTCACCACGGCCCTGTGGGGGGAGTCAGCCCATTTAGGGAGGCATAAAAATGGCCTATGGTGGACATTCAGCAGCTGCAAATGGAGAAATTGGAGAAGTCAGTAAGAGGAGGTCAAAAGCAAGACATTTTTCAGGCAAGCTACGTGTCAGCAAGGGAAGGTGGGGCCAAATAATTTGAAATCCATGATTGGTTCACTTTAAATGAAGGTTAGATCATCAACATTTCGGGTAGCCAGACATGTCCTTTTTTAGGTCAGTATTGAACCAGCAGCACTGAAGACTCTTTTTGATAGCACAATAGCAGCAGGGCAAGCGACCTCCTGTAATGCATATTCTGCCAATTCAGGCCAGGTGTCTATTTTAGATGCCCAGTAATCAAAGGGGAATGACCTGTGAGGGAGAACATCGATAAGGGAGGAAAAGTAGTTTGTAACCATACTGGAGAAATGCTGTCTCCTGTCACTTTGAATCGATGCAGCAGTACCTGTCATGTCAGCGGTCATTGCGAAATCACTGCACAACCTGGTCATAAAACCCCTCTGTCCAACGCCACTTCGAATTTGTGCACCTCTAACACCTCTGCCATGTTGCCCCCTATGGCTCGTGTGAGAACCATCACCGCCGCTGTGTGCTGGAAATGCCTGAACCAAACGGTCTACAAGAGTTGCTTGTTTGGTAGCCAATATTTGCTCAAGGTTCTCATGTGGCATGATATTTTGTAATTTTCCTTTATATCGTGGATCCAGGAGGCAGGCCAACCAGTAATCGTCATTGGTCATCATTTTGATAATGCGGGGGTCCCTTTTTAGGATACGCAAGGCATACTCAGCCATGTGGGCCAATGTTCCAGGTGTCAATTCACTGCTTGTGCTGGGTTGAGGAGCAATTTCTAGCAAATCAACATCACTTGTGTCCCGCAAAAACCATGTACCTGACCTTGCAACGCCACCAGTTTCTATTGCCCCCTGAGAAGCATCCTCCTCCCATAAATATTCATCCCCATCATCCTCCTCCTCTTCATCCGCCACCTCGCCCAGGAGAGTTCCCTGAGCAGACAATGGCTGACTGTCATCAAGGCCTCCCTCCTCCTCGGCTGCAGACGCCTGCTCCTTAATGTGCGTCAAACTTTGCATCAGCAGACGCATTAGTGGGATGCTCATGCTTATGATGGCGTCGTCTGCACTTACCAGCCGTGTGCATTCCTCAAAACACTGAAGGACTTGACAGAGGTCTTGTAGCTTCGACCACTGCACACCAGACAACTCCATGTCTGCCATCCAAGTGCCTGCCCGTGTATGTGTATCCTCCCACAAATTAATTACAGCACGCCTCTGTTCGCACAGCCTCTGAACCATGTGCAGTTCCACCTTGTTGCAACGTCAATTATTAGGTGGTGCTGGGGAAGATTCAGCGATCGCTGATGGTTCTGCAGATGGCTGGAGTGTACGGGTGACCAGCGGATGTGCGAGCAAAGTCTTCGCACCTTCAGGAGTAGGGCTGGTAACCCAGGATAATTTTTGAGGAAGCACTGCACCACCAGGTTCAAGGTGTGAGCCAGGCAAGGTATGTGTTTCAGTTCTGAAAGGGCTATGGCAGCCATAAAATTCCTTCCGTTATCACTGACTACCTTGCCTGCCTCAAGATGTACACTGCCCAGCCATGACTGCGTTTGTTGCTGCAAGTACTCGGCCAGTACTTCCGCGGTGTGTCTGTTGTCACCCAAACACTTCATTTGTAACACAGCCTGCTGACGCTTACCACTAGCTGTTCGATAATGGGACACCTCGTGTGCAACACTGGCAACTGCGGATGGAGTGGTCGTGCTACTGCGCTCTGTGGACGAGCTTTTGCTTCTGTAGGAGGAGGAGGGGTGGCGAACGCCTACAGCCAACAGTTTCCTAGACCGTGGGCTAGGCAGAACTGTCCCACTATGGCTGTCCCCTGTGGACCCTGCATCCACCACATTAACCCAGTGCGCCGTGATGGACATGTAACGTCCCTGGCCATGCCTACTGGTCCATGCATCTGTTGTGAGGTGCACCTTTCCACTGACTGATTGCCTCAGTGCATGGACAATGCAGTCTTTGACATGCTGGTGGAGGGCTGGGATGGCTTTTCTCGCAAAGAAGTGCCGACTGGGTAGGTCATAGCGTGGTACTGCATAGGCCATCAGGTCTTTGAAAGCTTTGCTTTCAACCAACCGGTAGGGCATCATCTCTAACGAGATTAGTCTAGCAATGTGGGCGTTCAAACCCTGTGTACGCGGATGAGAGGATGAGAACTTTCTTTTCCTAACGAGAGTCTCTTGTAGGATGAGCTGGACTGGAGAGCTGCATATGATGAAACTAGCAGTGGTGGTGGTGGTGGTGGACATGGCAGATTGAGGGAGGGTTGGTGATGGTATTCTTGATGTTGGCCTACATACAGTGTTTCCTACCAATAACCTTGTGATTCCCTGACTGCTTTGGTCTTGCGACGATACCTCCACATTTGCTGCTGGTGGTGTCCTAACCGGTGGGCTTACAGTGAGGGAAGCAATGTAGGGTTGCTGACTACCTTCATTCTGAGCAGGTGCACCAACAGTATGTGACGTTTGGTAGTTAGTCCAGGCTTGCAAGTGCATGCTGGTTAAATGTCTACGCATGCACGTTGTATTTAAATTTTGAAGATTCTTCCCTCTGCTAAAGGTTTTTGAGCATTTCTTACAGATAACTTGACTGATCATTTGGATCTTGGTTAAAAAATTGCCACACTGCACTCTTCCTACTATCAAATACCTTTTCAGGCATTGCACGCTGTGCTACTTTCACCGGATGGCTACGCTGTCCTAAAACTGTTTTTGTTTTTGACACACGTTTTTGGCCTGATACGGGCCTGCCAGATGACAGCTGTTGCGATGTAGATGGCTGCTGCGGATCATCCACCTCCGCTTCTGAGCTACTAGCAGCGGCACCCTCTTCCCCCAATGGGTGCCAATCTGGGTCAACAACTGGGTCATCTATCACCTCCTCTTCAATGTCATGTGCACCTTCCTCTGTGTCACCGTGTAAGGAGCTATAGCATTCGGGACGGGGCACCATAGTCTCATCAGGGTCAGATTCTGGCTGAATACACTGCGAGGGCAATGTAGTGATCTGAGTCAATGGAACAGCATAATAATCTAACTGTGGCTGTGCATCAGTGCACTCCATGTCCGATTCATCTTGTAAAGGGCAGTTAACAATTTCCCTTTCTAACCCAGGCACGGTATGTGTAAAGAGCTCCATGGAGTAACCTGTAGTGTCGCTGAGGCATTCTTCACTTTTGGTTTGGGTGAAGGACACAAGGAAACGTCTTGTTCCTGACCGGGAGCATCCACTGACGACTCGCTGCTTTTATATTTTGAACTTTCTGAAGAGGAGGCGTAAGAGCTAGAGTCAGCAAGGAAAGCCAAAGCTTTTTCCTGCTGCTCTGGCTTTAAAAGCGGTTTTCCTACACCAAGATAACAGAGCCTTCGAGGCCTTGTGTAGCCAGACGATGACGCTGGCTCAACACCTCCAGCCTTAGGTGCTATTTTGCTTTTCCCACTACCACCAGATGCTCCACCACCACCACCATCAGTACCAGCTGGCAACGACCGCCCACGGCCTCTTCCACCAGACTTCCTCATTTTGGGGAAAATCTAACCAAAATAACAACCGTTATATGGTACTGTAAAACAAGGTAGAAGGTGTATATAAACTTGTTGAGAATTTAAATCTCCCTTTTTTTGGGGAGACTACACCAAAACTCAGGCCCAGTGTATAACACAACACAATGTACGTGGCAGTATGTGGCTGGCTGATATACCACAAACTAACAGAACTGACATATATCCACTTTGTGACAATTTGAATCTCCCTTTTTTTGGGGGGGGAGACTGCACCAAAACTCAGGAAGCCCAGTGTATAACACAACACAATGTAAGTGGCAGAAAGTGGCTGGAAGATATATGAAAAAATACAAGGACTGTAGTACAATTTCAATCTCCCTACAATGATCTCAGGACAAGTATGGCAGCAATACAAAGGACTGCTTGCACACAAAAGTGTGGACAAATAAACAAGATAACTGTGCAGAAAGGAGCAACAGGATTTTTGCTTTTAAAAAAGCAGCGTTCAAACAGCAATGCAGCTATCAGGGAGCCTTATAAGGCAGCCTAATAAGCTACAGAGCTGATGCACAAAAATATACCCTCCACTATCCCTGCAAAAAAAAGGTGGTGTTGGACAGTGGAAATCGCTACAGCACATGCGGTTTGGGGGTTAATCTTCCCTCTCTAACTATATCCCTTCTTCTGATGAAGCTGCAGCAACCTCTCCCTATGCTAAGACCGGCAGAAGTAAGATGGCGGTCGGCGTGCATGCCCCTTTATACCCCCTGTGATGCCACAGAAAGCAAGCCAATCACTGTCATGCCCTTCTCTAAGATGGTGGGGACCGAGACCCATGTCATCACGCTGCCCACACTCTGCGTCCTCCTTCATTGGCTGAAAAATGGCGCTGAACGCGTCATATGAAACGCGGCTTTGGCGCGAAGATCGCCGACTGCATGGCCGATCCCACACTAGGATCGGGTCGGGTTTCATGAAACCCGACTTTGCCGAAAGTCGGCAATTTTTGAATTTGTCAGATCCGTTTTGCTCAACCCTAGTCAGAACTAATTTTCTGTGCTTTAGAACTCCTTTTGTTGTACTCAAGCCTAGTCAGAACTAATTTTCTGTGCTTTAGAACTCCTTTTGTTGTACTCAAGCCTATATTTCTTACATTTGGGAACACATGTGACTCTAAAATGCTCTGAAAGTCCTCTAATTTCATTATTCTTATAATGTTTTCAAGACCTCCAATTCCAGAGGCAGTAAAACAACCGCACAAGATTATGGACCCTCCATGTTTCTCTGAAGCTCTTTAACGCTATATGACAGATACACATGTGGTCAAAATTGTTGGTACCCCTTGTTTAGTGACAGAAAAACCCACAATGGTCACAGAAATAACTTGAATCTGACAAAAGTAATAATAAATAAAAGATCTATGAAAATGAACAAATGAAAGTCAGACATTGCTTTTCAACCATGCTTCCACAGAATTAAAAAAAAAAATAAAACTCATGAAATAGGCCTTGACAGAAATGATGGTACCCCTGAAAATAATGTGACAAAAGGGACATGTTAAATCAAGTGTGTGCACTAACTAGCATCACAGGTGTCTACAATCTTGGAATCAGTGAGTGGGCCTGTATATAGGGCTACAGATACTCACTGTGCTGTTTGGTGTATCACACTCAACATGGACCAGAGGAAGAGAAGGAAAGAGTTGTCTCAGGAGATTAGAAAGAAAATTATAGACAAACATATTAACCCCTTCCCGATCTATGACACAGCGTATACGTCATGAAAGTCGGTGCCAATCCGACCTGTGACACAGCGTATGCATCATGGTGGGATCGCGTTCCTGCGGGAAACTGAAATTTCACCCAACACACAGGAACAGGGATACTTGTACTTGAGCCCATGGGGGGGGTGGGCTTTGCCTCCATCGCTCTGGTGACCACTTTTTCACCACCCCCCAGATCTGATTGGAGCTAGCGTCCATGTGACGCTATCTCTCCATTCAGATGTGGAGGGACGGAGTAAACCATGGCTGCCCCGCTGTCCAGCTACATACCATCCATGGAAGCTGAACAGCAAGGTGCCTGCTTCCTGCGCTGCCACCTACTCACCGCTTTCATCACCGCCACCAGGTAATCACCTCTGCTGCCCTCCACGCCCCACGCCGTCTGCTCCCTTCCCGCTGGCCCAGTGATCACCCCCCTGCTGCTGCTGGCTCCATCTGCTGCTGCATCTCCTCCACCCCCTGAGCCTGACATACCCCTCCTGCCCCCCGGTGATCACCCCCCACCCCAGTGATCACCCCGATCACCCCCTGCCCCCTCTGATCTCCCCTCTGCCCCGGTGATTGCCTCCTCCCCGGTGATCTCCCCTCACCTTATTGATCTCCCCCCTGCCCTGGAGATTGCCCCCTGCCCCGGTGATTGCCCCCCACCCCGCTGATCTCCCCCCCACCCCGATGATCTCCCCATGCCCCAGTGATCACCCCCTCCCACCCCAGTTTTGCCATTAGGGTTAGAGTTGGGCTTAAGTAAGTTGGGCTACAGTTAGGGTTGGGGCTAAAATTAGGGTTAGGGTTGGGGCTAAAGTTAGGGTTGGATTTAGGGTTAGGGTTGGGGTTTGGACTAGGGGTGTGTTAGGGTTAGGTTTGTGGTTAGGGTTGGGAATAGGGGTGTGTTGGGGTTAGGGTTGGAGTTAGAATTGGGGGGTTTCCACTGTTTAGGCGCATCAGGGGCTCTCCAAACGTGACATGACGCCCGCGGACCATTCTATCAAAGTCTGCATTCCAAAATGTCACTACTTCCCTTCCAAGCCCCGACGTGTGTTCAAACAGTGGTTCCCCCCACATATGGGGTACCAGCGTACTCAGGACAAACTAGACAACAACTTTTGAGGTCCAATTTCTCCTGTAACCATTGTGAAAAAAAAATTGCGGGCTAAAAAATATTTTTTGTTTTCACGACTCTGCGTTATAAACTTCAGTGAAGCACTTGGGGGTAAAAAGTGCTCACCACACATCTAGATAAGTTCCTTGTGGGGTCTAGTTTCCAAAATGGGGTCACTTGTGGGGGCGCTCCAATGTTTAGGCACACAGGGGCTCTCCAAATGTGACATGGTGTCCACTAATGATTGGAGCTAATTTTCCATTCAAAAAGTCAAATGGTGCTCCTTCTCTTCCGAACTCTGTTGTGTGCCCAAACAGTGGTTTACCCCCCACATATGAGGTATCAGTGTACTCAGGAGAAATTGCCCAACACATTTTTGGATACATTTTATCCAGTTGCCCATGTGAAAATGAAAAAAATTGAGGCTAAAAACATTTTGTGAAAAAAAAGTACTTTATGATTATTACGGATCAATTTGAGAAGCACCTGGGGGTTGAAAGTGCTCACAATGCATCTAGATAAGTTCATTGGGGGATCTAGTTTCCAAAATGGGGTCACTTGTGGGGGAACTCCAATGTTTAGGCACACAGGGGCTCTCCAAACGCGACATGGTATCCGCTAACGATTGGAGCTAATTTTTCATTCAAAAAGTCAAATGGCGCTCCTTCCTTTCCGAGCCCTGCCGTGCGCCCAAATAGTGGTTTATGACCACATATGAGGTATCTTGTACTCAGGAGAAATTGCCCAACAAATTTTAAGATCAATTTTATCCTGTTGCCCATGTTAAAATGAAAAAAATTGAGGCTAAAAGAAAATTTTTGTGAACAAAAGTACTTTTTAATTTTTGCGGATCAATTTGTGAAGCACCTGGGGGTTCAAAGTGCTCATTATGCATCTAGATAAGTTCTTTGGGGAGTCTAGTTTCCAAAATGGGGTCACTTGTGGAGGAGCTCCAATGTTTAGGCACACAAATGGCGCTGCTTCCCTTCCGAGCCCTGCCGTGCGCCCAAACAGTGGTTCCCCCCCACATATGTGGTTTCAGCGTTCTCAGGACAACAACTTTTGTGGTCCACTTTCTCCTTTTACCCTTGGGAAAATTAAAAAAATGTTGCTAAAAGATCATTTTTGTGACTTAAAAGTTAAATGTTCAGTTTTTCCTTCCATGTTTCTTCTGCTGCTGTGAAACACCTGAAGGGTTAATGAACTTCTTGAATGTGGTTTTGAGTACCTTGAGGGGTGCAGTTTTTAAAATGGTGTCACTTTGGGTTATTTTCAGCCATATACACCCCTCAAACTGACTTTAAATGTGAGGTGGTCAATAAAAAAATGGTTTGGTAAATTTTGTAGTAAAGATGAGAAATCGCTGGTCAACTTTTAACCCTTATAAATTCATAAATTCATAACAAAAAAAATGTGTTTCTAAAATTGTGCTGATGTAAAGTAGACATGTGAGAAATGTTATTTATTAACTATGTGTGTCACATAACTCTCTGGCTTAACAGAATAAAAATTCAAAATTTGAAAATTGCAAAATTTTTGCCAAATTCCCACACAAATAAACGCAGAAATGATCAACCTAAATTTACCACTATCATGAAGCCCAATATGCCACGAAAAAAAATCTCAGAATCGCTAAGATCCGTTGAAGCATTCCTGAGTTATTACCTCATAAAGGGACACTGGTCAGAATTGCAAAATATGGCCAGGTCATTAGGGTCAAAATAGGCTGGGTCATGAAGGGGTTAAAGGTAAAAGTTATAAGACCATCTCCAAGCAGCTTGATATTCCTGTGACTACAGTTGCACATATTATTCAGAAATTTAAGATCCTTGGGACTGTAGCCAATCTCCCTGGACGTGTCTGCAGGAGGAAAATTGATGACAAATCAAAGACATGGATAATACGAATGGTAACAAAAGAGCCCAGAAAAACTTCTAAACAGATTAAAGGTGAACTTCAAGCACAAGGAACATCAGTGTCAGATAGCACCATCCATTATTGTATCAGCCAAAGTGGACTTCATGAGAAACGACCAAGGAGGATACCATTGTTGAAAAAAAATCATAAAAAAGCCAGACTGGAATTTGCCAAACGACATGTTTACAAGCCACAAAGCTTCTGGGAGAATGTCCTATGGACAGATGAGACAAAAATTGAACTTTTTGGCAAGGCACATCGGCTCTATGTTCACAGACAGATAATATGAAGCATATCAAGAAAAGAACACTGTCCCTACTATCAAACAGAAGAGGCTCTGTTATGTTCTGGGGCTGCTTTGCTGCATCTGGCACAGGGTGTCTAGAATCTGTGCAGGGTACAATGAAATCTCAAGACTATCAAGGGATTCTAAAGAGAAATGTGTTACCCAGTGTCAGAACAGGATAATGACCCAAAACACACAGCTAAAAACACCCAAGAATGGCTAAGAGGAAAACATTGGACTATTCTGAAGTGGCTTTCTATGAGCCCTGACCTAAATCCTATTGAGCATCTTTGGAAACAGCTGAAACATACCGTCTGGAAAAGGCAATCTTCAAATACGAGATAACTGGAGCAGTTTGCTCTTGAGGAGTTGGCCAAAATGCCTGTCGAGAGGTGTAGAAGTCTCATTGACAGATACAGGTATCGTTTGATTGCAGTGATTGCCTTAAAAGGTTGTGCAACAAAATATTAAGTTAAGGGTACCGTCATTTCTGTCCAGGCCTATTTCATCAGTTTTATATTTTTTTAAATTCTGTAGAAGCATGGTTGAAAAGCAATGTCTAACTTTCATTTGTTAATTTTCATAGATCTTTTATTTATTATTACTTTTGTCAGATTGAAGTTATTTCTGTGACCATTGTGGGTTTTTCTGTTTTTAAACGAGGCGTACAAACAATTTTTACCTCGTGTGTATATAAGTCATCTGTTACATGAGTAATATCTGTAATGCTAATGGTCCGGTACAGCTTCTGTATCGATGTGATCAGCTGCAAGAGCTTGGTTGTATGCAGCTGCTTGGGGCAAAATGTATCCTAGAAGTTCAACTCTTCATATGCTGGTGTCAAGAGTGACAGCAGCACATAAGGAGTTAGAGAGAGGGAAAGCGTTCCCTCGGTCACCCGCAGTGCTATTGCCAATATGTTGCTACACTATATTGCAAAGCTTTACTAACTGTCAGTCCTGTACTGACACACAAGCTTGATACTCCATGCCCTGAACATGGTGTAACAAATTTGCTCGCTCTGGTGACCCGTATGTCATCATGGCGACATCAGGTCACCATGGCGACATCAGGTCACCATGGCGAAGATTGGGCCATTATGGGGAAACTGAATGGAGGGCACAGGGGGCTCTACCTGCCTTCTGTCAATGTCGATCACAGCATTTAGTGGGTTAAACTGCCGGGTGTCAGCTGTCAGAATCTGCTGATATGCGGCGGCGATCTCGATGCACAACCTCCTGTGCAGAGGCATGACGTATTTATACTGCATTGGTCGGGAACTCCTTCCCGATCATGACATATATATACTACAAAAATCGTGAAGGGTTTAATCTGGAAAAAAAAGATAAAGTAGCTAGAAAATGACACGTTCGGTATTTCTATATACAGTGGGGCAAAAAAGTATTTAGTCATTCAGCAATAGTGCAAGTTCCACCACTTAAAAAGATGAGAGGCGTCTGTAATTTACATCATAGGTAGACCTCAACTATGGGAGACAAACTGAGAAATAAAAATCCAGAAAATCACATTGTCTGTTTTTTTATCATTTTATTTGCATATTATGGTGGAAAATAAGTATTTGGTCAGAAACAAGCAATCAAGATTTCTGGCTCTCACAGACCTATAACTTCTTCTTTAAGAGTCTCCTCTTTCCTCCACTCATTACCTGTAGTAATGGCACCTGTTTAAACTTGTTATCAGTATAAAAAGACACCTGTGCACACCCTCAAACAGTCTGACTCCAAACTCCACTATGTTGAAGACCAAAGAGCTGTCAAAGGACACCAGAAACAAAATTGTAGCCCTGCACCAGGCTGGGAAGACTGAATCTGCAATAGCCAACCAGCTTGGAGTGAAGAAATCAACAGTGGGAGCAATAATTAGAAAATGGAAGACATTCAAGACCACTGATAATCTCCCTCGATCTGGGGCTCCACGCAAAATCCCACCCCGTGGGGTCAGAATGATCACAAGAATGGTGAGCAAAAATCCCAGAACCACGCGGGGGGACCTAGTGAATGAACTGCAGAGAGCTGGGACCAATGTAACAAGGCCTACCATAAGTAACACACTACGCCACCATGGACTCAGATCCTGCAGTGCCAGACGTGTCCCACTGCTTAAGCCAGTACATGTCCGGGCCCGTCTGAAGTTTGCTAGAGAGCATTTGGATGATCCAGAGGAGTTTTGGGAGAATGTCCTATGGTCTGATGAAACCAAACTGGAACTGTTTGGTAGAAACACAACTTGTCGTGTTTGGAGGAAAAAGAATACTGAGTTGCATCCATCAAACACCATACCTACTGTAAAGCATGGTGGTGGAAACATCATGCTTTGGGGCTGTTTCTCTGCAAAGGGGCCAGGACGACTGATCCGGGTACATGAAAGAATGAATGGGGCCATGTATCGTGAGATTTTGAGTGCAAACCTCCTTCCATCAGCAAGGGCATTGAAGATGAAACGTGGCTGGGTCTTTCAACATGACAATGATCCAAAGCACACCGCCAGGGCAACGAATGAGTGGCTTCGTAAGAAGCATTTCAAGGTCCTGGAGTGGCCTAGCCAGTCTCCAGATCTCAACCCTATAGAAAACCTTTGGAGGGAGTTGAAAGTCCGTGTTGCCAAGCGAAAAGCCAAAAACACCACTGCTCTAGAGGAGATCTGCATGGAGGAATGGGCCAACATACCAACAACAGTGTGTGGCAACCTTGTGAAGACTTACAGAAAACGTTTGACCTCTGTCATTGCCAACAAAGGATATATTACAAAGTATTGAGATGAAATTTTGTTTCTGACCAAATACTTATTTTCCACCATAATATGCAAATAAAATGATAAAAAAACAGACAATGTGATTTTCTGGATTTTTTTTTTCTCAGTTTGTCTCCCATAGTTGAGGTCTACCTATGATGTAAATTACAGACGCCTCTCATCTTTTTAAGTGGTGGAACTTGCACTATTGCTGAATGACTAAATACTTTTTTGCCCCACTGTACACAATGACACATACTGTAACAGTATATCATTATCCTGCACTGTGAACGGTGCAAAAAAAATTTGAAAAAATTAAACCAATAAATACTGTAGATTGTTATGCAAATTAAAAAAAAGTTGCACCAGCGAAATCACAACGTAAAAAGTAACCTCTAATAAAAAAGAAAAATATAAATGTTTTTGTTCTTGGAAGAATGTGAACACTCTTAAAAAATTAAAACAGCAGAGTAGTAAAAAAAAAAAATGGCAGATTTTTTTCCTGTTTCTCACAATAAAACATTAATAAAAGTTAAGTATTACATTATATGTAACGTATTTTCCGGCGTATAAGACGACTTTTTAATTCCTGAAAATCTTTTCAAAAGTCAGGGGTCATCTTATACGCCGGGTACGGCGTGTGCAGTGAGCGGTCCTGGATGGTTCCCAGGGTCTGGAGGAGAGGAGACTCTCCTTCAGGCCCTGGGATCCATATTCATGTAAAAGAAAAGAATAAAAATAAAAAATATAGATATACTTACCTCCTACGGTACCCCAAAATTCTGCCACTGTCAAATAGAACTTATCCTACAAAAAGAAGCCCTCACACAGCTATGTCAAGGGAAAAATAAAAATAGTAAGGTTCCTGGAATGTATAAATTAAATTCTTATTATACAGCAATCATCATATTATATAGCACTGTGTACTTACAATTGCTCATTTTGACCTTCTGTCCAGTAAATTATTCTCTTTTCTCTGCTTTATGTACAAACCGGAAGTCTATTGAACCTCTATAACTCATTCCAATCATCCCATAGCAGCTTTATGATGACATAGCCAGTTCCTCCAAAATAGTACTGAAAGTTCCACTTTAAGATCAAGTCTTCAATATAAATGACAATGTTAAAGTGCTACAAAAAATAGATATATCGAATAGTCATCTTTTTGTCACGGTATCTGTTCTCAAACAGTATCTTTAATATATGGTTGCAGCACAGATAACAGGACAGTTAAAATATATACAGTATATTCATCAGATCTAAATTTGGTCATTCCACAATGAACATTTATCAGCTATCTACATTAATGTTTATAAATAATTTTAACAGAAAACTTTTTTTACTGGAGCTTCCTCTTAAAATATTGGAATACCTATGAGTCTTCATTAAAAGCAATGAAGGCAAATGGCCTAAATTTTATATTAAAATATAGTAAAGACAGTATTAGTGTCTCTAAGATAAGTTTTACTCTTGGGCACCTTAAGAGAACGAAACTTCACAAGTTTTATTGAGCAATAATACCTGGTGTATCTGATATACAATCTTTCAGTTCTAGTCTCAATTGCAGTCCCAATCCATTAAATTTTTATGCAATAATTTAAACTATGTGGGGGAGAAACAATTTTCCTTATTAATGGCAAAGGGGCTTGATTGGGTGTCATAATGTCCTAACTATTCAAATACATGTACAGCATAAAACAGCTATTCCGACACCCCACCTCATACAGTCTCAACTTGTTCAAGTGCGCTTTACTAGAGATGAGCGAATTTGATCGGATCCCTGCTTATTCAGCAAGCTATAGCGCTTAGCGAATAAGATGCAGAGGGAACCAGGATACATGGAGCGCTCTGGCTGATCAGCTGTTCGGCTCCGCAGCTGCATGTGTCGTGGCTGTGTCACAGTTGCAACACATGCCTGGAGAGCCCAACACACAGACTCTCCATGCATGTGTTGTGACTGTGACACAGCCACGACACATGCAGCTGCGGACCTGGACAGCTAATCAGCCGAGCACTCCAGGTTTCTGGGTTCCCTCTGCAGCTTTTTCGGTAAGAGCTATAGCTTGCCAAATAAGCAGAGACCCAATCAAATTAGCTCATCTCTACTCTAAACTCCTTTACCCCCGAAGGCGTTTGCACGTTAATGACCAAGCAAATTTTTACAATTCTGACCACTGTCACTTTATGAGGTAATAACTCTGGAACGCTTCAACGCCATGATCTTTGTGAATGTTCGGGGAGCAGAAGGTATGCTGAAGGGAAAGACCCTGACCTGGAAGTGACGCACCTCCTGGCCTAGTGTGATCACAAACCTCAGATATCGATGATAGCTTGGATGAATGGGTACGTGGTAATATGCATCCTGGAGGTTTATAGTGGCCATGGCAAAGTTCTTCCCAATGAATGGGACTGTAGATTTTACAGATTCCATTTTAAATTGGCGGTATACAATGCATTGATTCAGCTATTTCAAGTTGATAATAACATGGTGGGCTCCGCTTGTTTTTTTTATAAGTACACATGGGAGTAATGACCTTGGCCCCGTTCTGCTTCTGGAACTAGAGAGATTACCACTGAAGATAAAATTTGTTTAAGCTCTGCTTTTAAGATGTTCTGCAACCTTGTTAAAGTGTATTAATTATATGGGTACTACGGAATCTGATAGCATGGGATAAAGCAAAGTTGCAGCAAAAGATGTATTTACACAAAACAGAAATGTAAACAGAACTAACACAGATAGTAGTAGATGAGTAGATCTTTCTTGGAGAGAAAAGCACAGCTTGAATCTTGATCACCTGGTGTGGTTGTGCAAAGAGGCACAACACTGTGAAAAGTTTTGCAAACAAAGGAGATCCTTCCACTGGTGTGCTGCCCATCCCAGCAGTTCCAGAAGTAAGAGGCAGCAGAATGGGGTGAGGCAGACCACCGGGTAGTGAGCTGCAGAAGCAGGGAGTTAACCAGCAAACAGGCAAACGCTCAGGAGCCAGCAGCACAAAATATTCAGGCACAGGTGAACACAAGACCCGGACTTAAAGAATCAGGACAGACAGGAAGTTCCATGACAGGGTGAGATCCAAGACTCCATCTTGGATCAGGGTGAACAGGCACAAGGGAAGTCTGGAATCCTTACATAAAGGGAGCAGTGTTACTTCTAGCCTCTGTGGGGGAAAGGAGGAAAACTCGATCTTTATTCCCCTCCTGAGTCCAGAATTTTGCGGTCTGATGTTATTTCCCACCATTGTGGAAAGAAGATTGAAATCCTGCCCCTTACCTGTTCGGCATCATTGCCTTTCTGAATGTGGGTTCTGAAAAATGCTTCTCCCTCTACCTCCTTTCGGGTAGCTCCGATGTCTAGATTTACCTTTCCATCTGTATTGAGGATTTTGCGTCTGAGGGAGACGAAATGGCTGCTTTTTGAGGGATTTTGGTTCAAGAAGACTTATTTTTGTCAGTCACTTTTTCCAACAACTCGTCCAGGGCAGGACCAAACACATACTCCCCTCTGAAAGGTATAGAGTATAGCTTAGACTTGGATAGGATGTCTGTGCTCCACATCATTAACCATAGTACTCTTCTCGTGATGTTGGGGAGCACCAAAGTTCTTGCAGCAATCTGAACTGATTCAGCAGAGGCATCTGCAAAAAATCCTGCTGCTTTCTGCAAGAGGTTTAATGAGGCCAGAATATATTCTCTAGGGGTACCTCCCCCTTAATATTGTCTTCCAACTGCTGTAACCAAAGAAACAAGAACCTTGTGATGCCGGTGGATGCAACATTTGTCCTTAAGGAGGTAGCCGATGCCTCCCAAGGCTTCCTCAATAGACTATCTATCTTGCGGAAAAGTGGATCCTTAAGTTGGGAGGAGTCCTCGAAGGGTAAAAAGAAACAAGCCAAAAAATCAGGGGCCACCAAGTAAATCACAATCATTTTATTAGAGTATACAAAGCACACCATATTAAAAACATTCAAAAACAGTGTGATGGGAATATACCCATTTCAAAGCTTGGCCCAAACCACAAACTGCACCCAACAGTTACAAATACAAAGATATCACTCAAATACACATAATAATGATAATCAGAGTAAAACAAAATGGTCCAGAAAATTACTAAATAATATAGTATACCATGTGAAGTCAGAGTCCCCTGCTCCAAATACTATAGTACCTGAACACAGCAGGATTCAAATAGTACTGCCTGATCCCAAATATATGTAGGACACCAAAGTGATATAAAATGGAGTAAGGCTGCTTTCACACTTGCGTTTTTGAACGCTGCGTTTTTTACCAAAAAAACGCATGCGTTTTTTTCCCCTATATTTAACATTGAAAACGCATGCGTTTTTTGTTGTACGCGTTTGCACGCGTTTGTGAACGCATGCGTTTTTTAACTGCATGCGTTCATTTTATAAAATGCAACTTGTAGTATTTTGAGGGGAGTTTTTTTTTCCTAAAAAAACGCATGCGTTTACATGCGTTTTTTTTGGACAAAAAAATGCATTGGAGTCAATGGAGACGCATGCGTTTTTTTTTACATGCGTTTGCATGCGTTTGCATGCGTTTTTTTGACGCATGCGTTTTTTTTGGCACCACTGAATTAACTGTAGATAAAGATGTCTAGACACTGATAAGACTCCCCCATAGCAGCAAGGTTATAAAGGGAAGGTGGGGGGAAGTTTCTGGTCACTTCTCATCAGACTCCAAAGAAGACAGCACCCTGCCCGGACGCATTCTTGGACAAGACACAGAGCAATGTGAGTATATCCTAGCCAATGCATTCATTTTCAATTTTTTGGATCTACATCTCCTAATTTCTTCTATTTTTTTTCTTTCAACACGCATCAGAATGTCTTCTCCGGTTTCCTCGTCTGATGAGGAGTTCCAGCCACGTCAATCAGAAGTGGATCACGTGAGCGAGGTATGTTTTTTGTACGTCAGCTTGGTAAGTATTGACTGCCACATCGACACATGAGGCAATTTTTTTTTTTTAATTTTATAGAGCACTTCAACAGAGGGACAGAGAGGTACTGAGCAGCGGAGTCAAGGTCCAGGTGGAAGACGGCAGCGGGTATGTATACCAGGCAGACTGTCCTTATTGTAATATTCTTTTAACTTCCTTTCTGTACCCTTGTTTTTCTATACATATTTCTTATATCATCCTTTTCTGAAAGTTGTCTTTCATATTCCTGCCCTTTCTCATCTTCGTGTCTTATTTTTTACAAATGTGGTTGAGCAAACTTAAATGATTTTGTTTCAATTTTAGGTTTCACAACGGGACGACGACCGGATTGATAATGACCTGCTGATCAGTCTGGTCCAGGAGCGAGTCCCGTTGTGGGACAGCCGGGATAAACAGCACGCCGTCAATACTGTTCTCCGTCGTTTGTGGAGTGAGGTGGCCCAAGCGTTGTGGGATGGCTGGGAGAATTCCACGCCACGGGTCCGTAATGCATTTGGTAAGTATTGCACGGTAGTGTGAAGCAACAGACCTTGGCCATGCTCTCTTGACTGTGTGTGATGAAAGAAACTTTTCGTAGTTTCTGTCATCACACACAGTCACAAGAGCATGGCCAAAAGTTCTTATTCTGACCATTATATTTTATTGTTATTTCACAGTGGAAAAAGTAAGGACACGTTGGCGTTCCATGAAGGACCGCTTCAACTGTGACCTACGTGCAGAGAAGAGTGCAGCTAGTGGTTCCGGAGCAAGGCACCGGCTCTACAAATACCACCGTGTGTTGGCCTTCCTGAGACCAGTCCTTCTCATGAGAACGTAAGTATTTCTCACATGCCTCCGGTTGTATTGCATTGACATAATCTGTCACTTTTAATTCCACAGGATGTACCGTCTTGTTATAGTTTGGTATTAATTTTCTGTTTTGTTTTTTCACAGCACACACTGCACGACTGTCGCCACAGGTGCTGGAGCGGTCCTTCAGCCGGAAGCCACGGACCCGTCACAGCCATCCAGCAGCGCAGCACCAGGTGGGTCTTCCACACTCACTGGAGACCAGGGGGCTGGCCCATCAGGTCTTCCCCTTTCGCAGTCCTCTTTCGCTGCACCCATTTTGGCGGGCTCATCCCGGCAGCGACAGAGGGCTTCGGATAGGTCCCTCATGCCCGAGTTTTTACACTTGAGCTCGGTTTTACATGATGCTATCAAGGCTTTAGGTGACAGAATGGATGTGAACCATAATCTCTTAAATTGCCGCATCCAGGATGTCACCAAAAGCGTTGATCAATTGAAAGCCGACCTCAATAAGCCAGCTCATCATTTTTTCAATCAAATCCTAGAGGGCATGTCGGAACACCTTAGCCCTGATCTCCAGCTGAGTGTGATGCAGGCCTGCAATGTTGCTTTTGTGCAGGCTATGCAGCAGAGTCAGAGTCGTAATGTGGCGGCCTATCCAACTGTGCCGTCACTGTCACAAGTAAACACTATTCCTACCTCTGCTGCATACCACTGCACGGCCACCTCTATTCCCTCTACAGGTGTACTCCACTACAGCGCCAACACGATGACGAGTGCTGTTGGACATCCCACCGCCACCACCGTGACGACCGCTGCTCCGGCTTGGACCTCCTCCGCTGACACCACGAGGACGCAGGACCCTGGCATGGCTTATCGGGCCGGCACCCTCCCGATGCAGCAGGACCCATCCATGCAATATCGGACCGGCCCACCCCAGATGCAGCAGGACCGAGGCCTGGCATACCGGACCGGACCCACCCCGATGCAGCAGGACCGAGGCGTTGCATACCGGACCAGACCCACCCCGATGCAGCAGGACCGAGGCATTGCTTTCCTGGCAGGACACCCCCCGATGCAGCAGGACCCATCCATGGCGTATCGCCCTGGGCCCCCCATGATGCAGCACGACCAAGCCATACCTTTCCAGGCAGGACCCACCCTGATGCAGCAGGACACATCCATGGCTTTATGTTCCCCCCAACCAGCAATGCAGCAGGACACTGTTATGGGATTTGTTTCCCCCCCCCCAACGAGGCACCAGGATCCTGGAAGGGTTTTTGTTTCCCCCCCCCAACGAGGCACCAGGACCCAGGCGTGAGTTTATCTTTCCCCCCATTGGACTCAGACATTGCCGAGCGCTCCACAATGGAGACTGACTGTGTGGAGCCGGGTCCTGACGTGTCTCCCGCCCACACTTTACAACATAGCCCAAGAAGACTTCCCCCAACCCGGAAAACCCAACGTAAAACTGGCAAAACGCATAAAAAACAAAAAACTTTGATTATTCCTCCCCCATCACCTACCAATGTGTCTCAACATTCCAGTGTGTCTCAAGCCCCTCATGTTTTAAGCCCCATCCCCGAACTTCCAGACCCTTCAAGTTTTCTTGCCCATTCTCCTGCCACCTCTGCCTCCTCCATGGTGAGCCAGGCTTCAGTTCTGAATACCCCCCAGTTACGTTACTCAACCCCAAGCCGGCGTGGTTCAACCCGGCGCGGTACCAAAAAATAAATTTGTTTTCTTTTTCCTCAATAAAAAAAAAGTTTATTTGAAAAAATTATGTTTGGTTTATTGTGTCTATCACCTTTCTCAATACACACCAATAAACTTCATCACACACTTATTCTTTTGGCCTACACATATCTCCAGTAGTATAAAATACAAGACAACATCTATATGTGTTTCTTTAGTATACAGATATGAGTTGGCCAAAAAAATAGTACTTATTTCCATACTCTTTTATTTTTGTACCTAGTGTAGTGTCACTGTACAAAGAGAAAATGGTGGAAATCAAGTTCAGAACTTAACTGAACCGGTCATATGTCAAAATATATACCTGACCGATTAAGTTGATTACTGCCTTGTATATTCACCATATTCTATATAGCTCATTATGTGACAATGGTTGTCAAACAGATGGGACAAGTGTTCTCACACTCTACATATCTATGCTCACCAGGCCAGGTGTAAGAAATTGTGAATTCATGATCATGTATATGTTTATCATGAATTTATTATTGCTTGCACTTGACTTGATGGATATAGAGACCGTGACAGTCTTGACGCAATGACGTCAACAATATTAGAATTAATAAATAAAAATAAATAAAAATTTTGTACCATTATTATAAGTATGGGGCCCGTGGTTTATATCATTCTTTGAAAACCAAAATAGGGAGTGCAACATAGGTAAATTACGATGAAAAATTTAAAATTTATTACCTCAACAACTATCACCCACTCCTGGTTTTGGATTACAAAATATGATATACATATCTACTGCCCATCTTTGGTCAACCTTTGTTTAGAGAGGAAAAAGATATTAGACATGGTGAACACAAAAAAGTTTATTAATTAGAAAAATGTTTATCAGTGTTTAATAATTGGTAAACATAAACATACAACAGGACATTTAAACAACATTGTCCTGCCATGACACACGTCCAATATCGGACACAAAATAGGCCGCAAATTGGTCCCGCATAAGACCAACGGCTGCAGTTGACCGCATCGGGTGATGCTGAAAATCAGGCAATGGGTGTGCAACAGGTTCATCAAGTTCAATGTGGGGTCGCTCCTTAGCCATTATATAATTGTGTAGCACCACACAGGCTTTGACCACCTCGTCCACTGTTTCCACTTTTAGATTGATGGCTGTTGCAAGAATGCGCCATTTAGCAACAAGAATGCCAAAGCTGCACTCTACGGTTCTTCTGGCCCTGGTCAGTCTGTAGTTGAATATTCTTCTAGTGTGGTCCAAGTCCCTACTAGAATAGGGCTTCAGGAGATTTTCACACATTTGGAAGGCCTCATCCCCAACCATAACAAATGGCAGCGGTGGGCCTTGAGTGTTGGGGAGAGGCTGTGGAGGGGGAAAATTAAAATTGTTGCCATACAACCGACGGCCCATATCCGAGGTCTTGAAGGTTTGGGAATCATTGCCACGGCCAAAAGCTCCAATATCCACGGCGATGAAGCGACACTCCGCATCCGCTATTGCCATAAGCACTACCGAAAAATATTTTTTATAATTATAAAACTCAGATCCGGTTCTGGCCGGTTTGACAATGCGGATGTGCTTTCCATCCACCGCCCCTAAACAGTTTGGGAAATCACACACGTTCAAAAATGTCATTGAAATTTCCCGCCACATGTCCACGGTGGGTACGGGTATAAACTCCTCACGGAGTGCATTCCATAACGCACGACAGGTGTCCACAACAATTCCGGAGAGGGTTGAGATTCCAAGGCGATATTGGAAGTGCAGGGAAGATAAACTCTCTCCTGTGGCAAGAAATCTAGAAGAAAAAGAAACAAAAACAAAAAAAATTAAAAATCGGCTCTAATGGTGTGTTTTAAAAAAAAAAAAATAATAAAAAAAAAAAAACATAGAAAACATGTCATAACAACAAAGTTGACGGTCATTGGTTTAGTTTAGGAACGTACCGTAATGTCACTAACAGACGTTCCTCAGGTGGAATCGCTCTACGGAGCCGTGTGTCCTGTCGCCTTATGGATCCTTCAACACGAGCCAGTAAATCCCGGAAAGAATCTTGAGACATTCTGGTATAATCCTGGAATTTCTCCGGGTTGGCATTCAGCTCCGCATAGAGCGTGTGATATGCTCCACGGCTCTCACGCACTTCAATGATGGGGTGCCTCCAAAAACGCCGACGCTGTCTCCTTCTCCATCTTTGGCGGTTTCGGTCTTGCTCCCAAGCAAAAACACAGGCAATGAAAATCTTGAAGCTGAACTCCAGTTTGAAATAA
The DNA here is from genome assembly GCF_051348905.1 of Ranitomeya variabilis. Lineage (NCBI taxonomy): Eukaryota > Metazoa > Chordata > Amphibia > Anura > Dendrobatidae > Ranitomeya > Ranitomeya variabilis. The sequence goes on along the minus strand of NC_135234.1, from coordinate 566,343,223 downwards.
AAGTTATCCATAGAAAGATCCATCGTGACACCGGAAACAGTAGCAAGCTCTGAAAATTTCTGTTCCCCTAGGGTCAATATATTGAGAGACAATCATATATGCCCTCTCTATTCCCATTGGTTTTGTCTGGGTTTTTTTTTATTTATTTATTTTTTTTTTGGAAAAATGTTAAAAAAAACGCAAACGCATGCAAAAACGCATGTAAACGCGTGTAAACGCTGCGTTTTTTGGACACACGCGTTTAACGCATGCGTCAAAAAAACGCAGCGTTTACATGCGTTTACATGCGTTTTTGCACCATGCGTTTTTTTAAAAAAACGCATGCGTTCAAAAACGCAAGTGTGAAACCAGCCTAAGATGAGACCCAAAAGCTGATAAGTGTAAGGCACATACAGGACTGGGAAAGCTCACCTGTGGCGATAATATCCTAGAAAAAGCTCACATGGAGCAGCCTATAGAACACGACCAGTTTGTTGGTGCCAGGTTGGGTGGGCCAAATGTAAGCCCAACTCGTATCGCCACCAGAGTGACTTCATCAGGGGCTGGTATTGTTATGTGAGTACACTCAGCTATCTTTACATAGTACCTGAATAAGGAGATCCATATCAGCTGTGCTGCAAGCAAGGAGTTAGATAGTTTGCTTACCGGAGAGCCCGAAATGCCGGAAGTGCCAAGCACGTGTATCAAGGGCATTCAGTTCCAGGTAGAAGAGAGCAGAAGAAACCATGCATGCGCCAGCAAATAGATGACGCTGCCGGTGATTCATTCGCTTACATGCGCATGCGCCAATGAGCGAAGCTGCGAGACCAAGCAGACAAACTACCACTCATGCTTGTATAGCAAAGACTTAGTTACTGGCAGTAACAGTAGATGGATAACAGGGTTAATGCTCACTTGCTACTGCACAATAGAACACGATGAATAAGCCAAAACATGCTGCCTGCAAATAAGAAACATCCGGTCCAAGCGCATGCGCTAAAGGCCCAATTGAAAAAGGCGCCCCTTTAGAAAGCCATTGAGCATGCCAATGTTTATATACTATGTGTAAAAAACACACATGTAGAGTAAAACAAACAAAAAAAATCTCCCTAATTGGCAGATGATAAATATACCAAGGGATGATGTATGGCCCAAGAGGTATAAAGAGCATAGTTAAACGCTAGCAGTAAAATGTCATAGAAAAATTGTTTATAGGAAAATTGCAATGCATGTTCATATGTTAAAGCATAGTTAAAAAAACACCTTAAATCAAGAAATGTACATAATAAAATTCAGAGAGAACACCTATAGAGCACAAAGGCATGACATTTGCCCTGTTACCAGTTGATAGGAATCATACCGATAAAGATAAGAGTGGAAGAAAACGAAGAATAATTCCAAGAATGGATTAACGCAATCAATATTGTTTAATGATCATAAATGTGTAAATTACTTAGAACACAGCATTTCTAATTTGTAACAGTCCAACATAACAAGTAAAAAAGCAAAGGTAAGTGAAACAATAAAAAAAATATATTTTTCTTTTCTTTTTATTATTATTATTATTATTATTATTTATTGTTATAGCGCCATTTATTCCATGGCGCTTTACATGTAAGGAGGGGTATACATAATAAAAACAAGTACAATAATCTTAAACAATACAAGTCATAACTGGTACAGGAGGAGAGAGGACCCTGCCCGCGAAGGCTCAAAATCTACATCTTTACTTCTTTTTTTCTTCCTCTACCCCCGCCCAAATATATATTTTTCATTTTCATTTTTTTATAGTTTTTTTTTCCACTGTAATTTGTGATGGTGCCCTCCTTTCTGTTTTGTACAGAATATCCAAGTCCTTCTCCTGTTGGGTAGTCAAAAGTATGGTCCCATTTAATGCATATGCAGCAATAGAATTACTCCATCCTAGGTGCACTACTCTACATTTATCTACATTTGCCCTTTCGGTCATCTTATCCAGATTGTTTGCAAAATTGTAATGTCAAGGTCAGATTTTAGTATCCTATGTCGTTTGGCATCATCAGCAAAGACTGACACTTTGCTCATCCAAAAGGTCATTAAAAGAGGTTTAAAATAATCAGTCCTAGCACAGACCCCTGCGGTAAACCACTGCTGACTATATCACATTTAGAGAACGTACCATTTATGTTGACTTTGTTCCCTGTCATTTAGCCAATTCCTTACCCATTTACATATAGTTTCCCCAAGTCCCTGCATATGGAGTCTCAGTATAAGGCTGTCTTGTGGTACAGTATCACATGCCTTTGCAAAGTCCAAATAAATGACATAAGCCGCATTACCAACATCCAGACTTGCACTTACCTCCTCATAGAAACCCAACATGTTGGTTAGACAAGACTTATCCTTCATCAATCCAAGGCTCCAACCTGCAAAGCTGATCTGGCAACAGCAGTCAGAGAAAGTTAGAGCCAGATTGGTGAAGAGTACTGTTTGACACTCATTAAGTCCATGCCTCAGAGACTGCAAGCTGTTATAAAAGCCAGAGGTGGTGCAACAAAATACTAGTGATGTGTTGGAGTGGTTTTTTGTTTGTTTTTCATGATTTCATAATTTTTTCCCTTATAATTGAGTGACTCCAGAATTTTTCCCCTATGCTTGGTTAAAAAGTAACCATTACTGACTACCACATTTTTTGTCCTTGATTTCTTTTAGTGTTTCTTAACCCCTTCATGACCCAAGCCTATTTTGACCTTAATGACCTGGCCGGTTTTTGCAATTCTGACCAGTATCCCTTTATGAGGTAATAAGGAACGCTTCAATGGATACTAGCGATTCTGAGATTGTTTTTTCGTGACATATTGGGCTTCATGTTAGTGGTAAATTTAGGTCGATAATTTCTGCGTTTATTTGTGAAAAAAACGGAAATTTTGCGAAAATTACACAATTTTCACATTTTGAATTTTTATTCTGTTAAACCAGAGAGTTATGTAACACAAAATAGTTAATAAATAACATTTTCAACATGTCTACTTTACATCAGCACAATTTTGGAAACAAAATTTTTTTTTGTTAGGAACTTATAAGGGTTAAAATTTGACTAGTGATTTCTCATTTTTTCAACAAAATTTACAAAACCATTTTTTTTAGGGACCACCTCACATTTGAAGTCAGTTTGAGGGTTCTATGTGGCTGAAAATACCCAAAAGTGACACCATTCTAAAAACTGCACCCCTCAAGGTGCTCAAAACCACATTCAAGAAGTGTGTTTCACAGCAGCAGAAGCAACATGGAAGGAAAAAATGAACATTTAACTTTTTAGTCACAAAAATGATCTTTTAGCAACAATTTTTTTTATTTTCCCAAGGGTAAAAGGAGAAACTGGACCACGAAAGTTGTTGTCCAATTTGTCCTGAGTACGCTGATACCTCATATGTGGGGGTAAACCACTGTTTGGGCACACAGCAGGGCTCGGAAAGGAAGGAGCGCCATTTGACTTTTTGAATGAAAAATTGGCTCCAATCTTTAGCGGACACCATGTCGCGTTTGGAGAGCCCCTGTGTGCCTAAACATTGGAGCTCCCCCACAAGTGACCCTATTTTGGAAACTAGACCCCCCAAGGAACTTATCTAGATGCATAGTGAGCACTTTAAACCCTCAGATGCTTCACAAATGGATCCGTAAAAATGAAAAAGTACTTTTTTTTTTTTCACAAAAATTTTTTTTAGCCTCAATTTTCTAATTTTCACATAGGCAACAGGATAAAATGGATCCTAAAATTTGTTGGGCAATTTCTCCTGAGTATGACAATACCTCATATGTGGGGGTAAACCACTGTTTGGGCACACGGCAAGGATCAGAAGGGAAGGCGCGCCATTTGACTTTTTGAATGGAAAATTAGCTCCAATCGTTAGCGGACACCATGTCACGTTTGGAGAGCCGCTGTGTGCCTAAACATTGGAGCTCCCCCACAAGTGACCCCATTTTGGACACTAGACATCCCAAGGAACTAATCTAGATGTGTGGTGAGCACTTTGAACCCCAAACTGCTTCACAGGAGTTTATAACACAGAGCCATGAAAATAAAAAATAATTTTTCTTATCTCAAAAATGATTTTTTAGCCCGCAATTTTTTATTTTCCCAAGGGTAACAGGAGAAATTTGACCCCAAAAGTTGTTGTCCAGTTCCTCCTGAGTATGCTGATACCCCATATGTGGGGGTAAACCAGTGTTTGGGCACATGCCAGGACTCGGAAGTGAAGTAGTAACGTTTTGAAATGCAGACTTTGATGGAATGCTCTGCGGGCGTCACGTTGCGTTTGCAGAGCCCCTGATGTGCCTAAACAGTAGAAACCCCCCACAAGTGACCCCATTTTGGAAACTAGACCCCGAAAGGAACTTATCTACATGTGTGGTGAGCACTTTGAACCCCCAAGTGCTTCACAGACGTTTATAACGTAGAGCCGTGAAAATAATAAATATGTTTTCTTTCCTCAAAAATAATTTTTTAGCCCAGATTTTTTTATTTTCCCAAGGGTAACAGGAGAAATTTGACCCCAAAAGTTGTTGTCCAGTTTCTCCTGAGTACGCTGATACCCCATATGTGGGGGTAAACCACTGTTTAGGCACATGCCGGGGCTCAGAAGTGAAGTAGTGACGTTTTGAAATGCAGACTTTGATGGAATGCTCTGCGGGCATCACGTTGCGTTTGCAGAGCCCCTGATGTGCCTAAACAGTGGAAACCCCCCACAATTGACCCCATTTTAGAAACTAGACCCCCAAAGGAACTTACCTAGATGTGTGGTGAGCACTTTGAACCCCCAAGTGCTTCACAGAAGTTTATAACGCAGAGCCGTGAAAATAATAAATATGTTTTCTTTCCTCAAAAATAATTTTTTAGCCCGCAATTTATTATTTTCCCAAGGGTCACAGGAGAAATTGGACCCCAAAAGTTGTTGTCCAGTTTCTCCTGAGTACGCTGATACCCCATATGTGGGGGTAAACCACTGTTTGGGCACACGTCGGGGCTCGGAAGGGAGAGAGCACCATTTGACTTTAACGCAAGATTGGCTGGAATCAATGGTGGCACCATGTCGCATTTGGAGACCCCCTGATGTGCCTAAACAGTGGAAACCCCTCAATTCTAACTCCAACACTAACCCCAACATACCCCTAACCCTAATCCCAACCCTAACCCCAACACACCCCTCACCCTAGTCTTAACACTAAGTCCAACCCTAACCCTAAGGCTGTGTGCCCACGTTGCGGATTTGTGTGCGGATTTTTCCACACCGTTTTTGAAAAATCTGCAGGTAAAACGCACTGCGCTTTACCTGCAGATTTACCACGGATTTCCAGTGTTTTTTGTGTGGATTTCACCTGCTGTGGAAAATACAATGCAGCATTTCTGTGCTGTATTTTCCGCACCATGGGCAGAGCAGATTTGGTTTTCCATGGGTTTACGTGGTACTGTAAATGTGATGGAAAACTGCTACGAATCCGCAGCGACCAATCCGCTGCGGATCCGCAGCCAAATCCGCACCGTGTGCACATGGCCTAATTCTAACCCTAATTCCAACCCTAGCCCTAATTCTAACCCTAACCCTAATTGTAATCCTAATCCTAATTGCAACCCTAACCCTAATTCTAGCCCTAACCCTAAGTGCAACCCTAGCCCTAAGTGCAACCCTAGCCCTAAGTGCAACCCTAGCCCTAAGTGCAGCCCTAAGTGCAACCCTAAGTGCAACCCTATCCCTAAGTGCAACCCTAACCCTAAGTACAACCCTAACCCTAAGTGCAACCCTAACCCTACCCCTACCCCTAACCCTAACCCTACCTCTAACCCTAACCCTAATGGAAAAACAAAAATAAATATATTTTCTGTATTTTATTATTGTCCCTACCTATGGGGGTGACAAAGGGGGGTTTCTTTACTATTTTTTTTATTTTAATCGCTGTGATAGAACCACAGCAATCAAAATGTACAGGGAACGAATCTGCCGGCCGATTCGGCGGGCGCACCCATGCGAGAAGACCGAGGACACCGGGAGGGACACCGGGACTAGGTAAGTATGGGGGGGTGTGATCGGACAGCGGGGGAGGCGGAGGGGAGGATGGGGGAGGGTCGGAGGGGAGAGTAAGGCACTTAGGACAGGACGGAGGGGTAGGGAACACAGATGGCGGCTGCAGATCGTCGCCGTCAGTCGTGGGGGAGGCCAGATCGGGGTCTCCAGCCATGGCCGATTCTATTGCAGCATCGGCCATGGCTGGATTGTAATATTTCACCAATTTTCATAGGTGAAATATTACAGATTGCTCTGATTGGCTGTTTCACTTTCAACAGCCAATCAGAGCGATCGTAGCCACGGGGGGGGGGGGGCGAAGCCATCCCCCCTGGGGTGAAGTACCACTCCCCCTGTCCCTGTAGGTCGGGTGAAATTGGAGTTAACCCTTTCACCCGATCTGCAGGGACGCGATCATTCTGTGACACAGCATATGCGTCACAGGTCGGATTGGCACCGACTTTCATGACGCATATGCTGTGTCACAGGTCGGGAAGGGGTTAAAGCCAGAAAGTTGCCATTTGAAATGACTTTAGTTTTGTGCCCTGTCTGTGATCTGCTTTTTTTTCCACAAAACTAAACAACTGAATGAACATCCTCCAAGGCCGGTGATTCCATAATTTTTGCCAGGGGTTGTAGATAAACCAAATATAAAAAAGAATTAACATATAACAAAACAATAAATTAAAAACAATTAAAACACACAGATGGAGGGGGTGACACCTTACAGCTACTTCATAAAAAGGGTGAAAAATTCAATTATTCATTTAAACCATCAGGTTTCATGGTTCCCATCCTAACGATCCATTGTAATTCCCGTCTTGCAAGGAGTTGCTTTATATTTCCACCGTGTATCCCTCCAATAGACCATGTCTATCCCTCGAACCATAAATTCGTCCAACCAGGTCTCTAGAATGCACACCACATCGTATTCTGTGACCGACATAAGAGTGTCCAGTTCATTCATTTTGTTTGCAAGACTTCTTGCATTTGCCAGTAGACATTTAATACTATTAGTACACGAATACTCCTTCTCACCTTCCTATGTTCCTTGTATGTGCCAGCCCCCTTAAATCCTCAATCACCTTAACTCCATCTACTCTCTCTATCCCCTTTTTAGCACTGTGCTCCTTAGCACTTTTCCCCAACCCCTTCTTGTAACATTTTCTCAGCTACGTACTTCTCTGTCCTGATCTCCCACCTCCACCCTCCTCCATATCACTGGCCCCAGCCAGCGTAAGCTCAGTGAGCTCTAAACTCCTCTCCAGGCTTGCAATGCTCCTGAGTGTCTGAGGGTCTGCACATTTAGATCCATTAACTGGGCTTCCCAATATGTAACTCGCTGACATTGTGTGCCGACATACTCACCCTCAAAAGGCTGTTCAAGGCATGCATACATCTCACAAAACGCACACCGGGTAGCATTTTCCATGAAGCACATATTCAATTGGGATAAACTGTACAGAAAACACAAAAAATACCAAACTATGCTCTTGCATGAAAGGGAACCTGTCAGCAGGATTGTGCACAGTAACCTATACACAGTGTCAGTGCCATTATACTGATTAAAATGATACCATGGTTGATGAAATCCATCTTGTGATTGTTGTTTAACCCCTTCACCCCCAAGGGTGGTTTGCACGTTAATGACCGGGCCAATTTTTACAATTCTGACCACTGTCCCTTTATGAGGCTATAACTCTGGAACGCTTTGACGGATCTTGGCGATTCTGACATTGTTTTCTCGTGACATATTGTACTTCATGTTAAAGGTAAAATTTATTCGATATAACTTGCGTTTATTTGTGAAAAAAATGGAAATTTGGCGAAAATTTTGAAAATTTTGCAATTTTCCAACTTTGAATTTTTGTGCCCTTAAATCACAGACATATGTCACGCAAAATACTTAATAAGTAACATTTCCCACATGTCTACTTTACATCAGTACAATTTTGGAACCAAAATTTTTTTTTGTGACGGAGTTATAAGGGTTAAAAGTTGACCAGCAATTTCTCATTTTTACAACACCATTTTTTTTTAGGGACCACATCTCATTTGAAGTCATTTTGAGGGGTCTATATGATAGAAAATACTCAAGTGTGACACCATTCTAAAAACTGCACCCCTCAAGGTGCTCAAAACCACATTCAAGAAGTTTATTAACCCTTCAGGTGTTTCACAGGAATTTTTGGAATGTTTAAATAAAAATGAACATTTAACTTTTTTTCACACAAAATTTATTTCAGCTCCAATTTGTTTTATTTTACCAAGGGTAACAGGAGAAAATGGACCCCCAAAGTTGTTGTACAATTTGTCCTGAGTACGATGATACCCCATATGTGGGTGTAAACCATTGTTTAGGCGCATGGCAGAGCTTGGAAGGGAAGGAGCGCCATTTGACTTTTCAATGCAAAATTGACTGGAATTGAGATGGGACGCCATGTTGCGTTTGGAGAGCCCCTGATGTGCCTAAACATTGAAACTCCCTACAAGTGACACCATTTTGGAAAGTAGACCCCCTAAGGAACTTATCTAGATGTGTGGTGAGCACTTTGACCCACCAAGTGCTTCACAGAAGTTTATAATGCAGAGCCGTAAAAATAAAAAATCATATTTTTTCACAAAAATGATCTTTTCGCCCCCAATTTTTTATTTTCCCAAGGGTAAGAGAAGAAATTGGACCCCAAAAAATGTTGTGCAATTTGTCCTGAGTACGCTGATACCCCATATGTGGGTGTAAACCATTGTTTGGGTGCATGGCAGAGCTTGGAAGGGAAGGAGCGCCATTTGACTTTTCAATGCAAAATTGACTGGAATTGAGATGGGACGCCATGTTGCGTTTGGAGAGCCCCTGATGTGCCTAAACATTGAAACTCCCTACAAGTGACACCATTTTGGAAAGTAGACCCCCTAAGGAACTTATCTAGATGTGTGGTGAGCACTTTGACCCACCAAGTGCTTCACAGAAGTTTATAATGCAGAGCCGTAAAAATAAAAAATCATATTTTTTCACAAAAATGATCTTTTCGCCCCCAATTTTTTATTTTCCCAAGGGTAAGAGAAGAAATTGGACCCCAAAAAATGTTGTGCAATTTGTCCTGAGTACGCTGATACCCCATATGTGGGTGTAAACCATTGTTTGGGCGCATGGCAGAGCTTGGAAGGGAAGGAGCGCCATTTGACTTTTCAATGCAAAATTGACTGGAATTGAGATGGGACGCCATGTTGCGTTTGGAGAGCCCCTGATGTGCCTAAACATTGAAACTCCCTACAAGTGACACCATTTTGGAAAGTAGACCCCCTAAGGAACTTATCTAGATGTGTGGTGAGCACTTTGACCCACCAAGTGCTTCACAGAAGTTTATAATGCAGAGCCGTAAAAATAAAAAATCATATTTTTTCACAAAAATGATCTTTTCGCCCCCAATTTTTTATTTTCCCAAGGGTAAGAGAAGAAATTGGACCCCAAAAAATGTTGTGCAATTTGTCCTGAGTACGCTGATACCCCATATGTGGGTGTAAACCATTGTTTGGGCGCATGGCAGAGCTTGGAAGGGAAGGAGCGCCATTTGACTTTTCAATGCAAAATTGACTGGAATTGAGATGGGACGCCATGTTGCGTTTGGAGAGCCCCTGATGTGCCTAAACATTGAAACTCCCTACAAGTGACACCATTTTGGAAAGTAGACCCCCTAAGGAACTTATCTAGATGTGTTTTGAGAGCTTTGAACCCCCAAGTGTTTCACTACAGATTATAACGCAGAGCCGTGAAAATAAAAATTCTTTTTTTTTTTTCACAAAAATGATTTTTTAGCCCCCAGTTTTGTATTTTCACAAGGGTAACAGGATAAATTAGACCCCAAAAGTTGTTGTCCAATTTGTCCTGAGTACGCTGATACCCCATATGTCGGGGGGAACCACTGTTTGGGCGCATGACAGAGCTCGGAAGGGAAGGAGCGCCATTTGGAATGCAGCCTTAAATGGATTGGTCTGCAGGGGTCACGTTGCATTTGCAGAGCCCCTGATGTACCCAAACAGTACAAACCCCCCACAAGTGACCCCATATTGGAAACTAGACCTCCCAAGGAACTTATCTAGATGTGTTGTGAGAACTTTGAACCCCCAAGTGTTTCACTACAGTTTATAACGCAGAGCCGTGAAAATAAAACATCTTTTTTTTCCCACAAAAATGATTTTTAGCCCCCCAAATTTTTATTTTCCTAAGGATAACAAGAGAACTTGGACCCCAGAAGTTGTTGTTCAATTTGTCCCGAGTACGCTGATAACACATATGTTGGGGTAAACCCCTTTTTGGGCGCACGGGAGAGCTCGGAAGGGAAGGAGCACTGTTTTACTTTTTCAACGCAGAATTGGCTGGAATTGAGATTGGACGCCATGTCGCGCTTGGAGAGCCCCTGATGTGCCTGGACAGTGGAAACCCCCCAATTCTACCTGAAACCCTAACCCAAACACACCCCTAACCCTAATCCCAACGGTAACCCTAACCACACCCCTAGCCCTGACACACCCATAATTCTAATCCCAACCCTAATCCAAACGTAAATGTAATCCAAACCCTAACCCTAACTTTAGCCCCAACCCTAACTTTAGCCCCAACCCTAACTTTACCTCCAACCCTAGCCCTAACCCTACCCCTAACCCTAACCCTAAACGTGACTGAAATACGTGGCACTGAAATACGTGGCACTGAAATACGTGGCACTGAAATACGTGGCACTGAAATACGTGGCACTGAAATACGTGGCACTGAAATACGTGATACGTGGCACTTAAATACGTGGCACTGAAACACGTGGCACTGAAATACGTGGCACTGAAATACGTGGCACTGAAATACGTGGCACTGAAATACGTGGCACTTAAATAAGTGGCACTGAAATATGTGATATGTGGCACTTAAATACGTGGCACTGAAATACGTGGCACTGAAATATGTGGCACTGAAATACGTGGCACTGAAATACGTGGCACTGAAATACGTGGCACTGAAATATGTGATACGTGGCACTTAAATACGTGGCACTGAAACACGTGGCACTGAAATACGTGATACGTGGCACTGAAATACGTGGCACTGAAATACGTGGCACTGAAATACGTGCAACTGAAATACGTGGTACTAAAATATGTGGCACTGAAATACGTGATACGTGGCACTGAAATACGTGGCACTGAAACACGTGGCACTGAAATACGTGATACGTGGCACTGAAATACATGGCACTGAAATACGTGGCACTGAAATACGTGGCACTGAAATACGTGGCACTGAAATACGTGGCACTATGACTGTCAGAAAATGTTCATTAAACGGTTAGGGGTGAGGTTAGGGGTAGAGTTAGGGTTAGGGTTTGGATCCCTTTATCACCTTGATGGTGGTGGGTGGCTTTTCAGTGTGTTTTCTGTTTTTTTCGATAAAAATGCATGCGTTTTTAACGCAAACAAACGCATGTGCTTAAAAACGCAAGAAAATACTGCAGGTTGTATTTCTGAAAATGAACGCATGCAGAAAAAAACCGCATGCGTTTGAAAACGCGACCAAACGCGTACAAAAAAACCACATGCGTTTTCAATGTTAAATATAGGGAAAAAACGCATGCGTTTTTTTGTGCAAAAAACGCTGCAGACAAAAACGGAAGTGTGAAACCAGCGACGCTTTTTATAGCAAAAAAGTTTTTGCGTCTCCACATTTTGAGACCTATAATTTTTCCACATTTGCTCCACAGAGTCATGTGAGGTCTTGTTTTTTGCGGGACGAGTTGACGTTTTTATTGGTAACATTTTCGGACACGTGACCGTTTTTGATCGCTTTTTATTCCGATTTTTGTGAGGCAGAATGACCAAAAACCTGCTATTCATGAATTTCTTTTGGGAGAGGCGTTTATACCGTTCCGGGTTTGGTAAAATTGATAAAGCAGTTTTATTCTTCGGGTCAGTATGATTACAGCGATATCTCATTTATATCATTTTTTTATGTTTTGGCGCTTTTATACGATAAAAACTTTTATAGAAAAAATAATTATTTTGGTATCGCTTTATTCTCAGGACTATAACTTTTTTATTTTTGTGCTGATGATGCTGTATGGCGGCTTGTTTTTTGCGGGACAAGATGACGTTTTCAGCGGTACCATGGATATTTATATCAGTCTTTTTGATCGCGTGTTATTCCACTTTTTGTTCGGCGGTATGGTAATAAAGCGTTGTTTTTTGCCTCGTTTTTTTTTTTTTTTTCTTACGGTGTTTACTGAAGGGGTTAACTAGTGTGGCAGTTTTATAGGTTGGGTCGTTACGGACGTGGCGATACTAAATATGTGTACTTTTATTGTTTTTTTTTTTAATTTAGATAAAGAAATGTATTTATGGGAATAATATTTTTTTTTTTTTTTCATTATTTTGGAATATTTTTTTTTATTTTTTTTTACACATTTGGAAATTTTTTTTTTTACTTTTTTACTTTGCCCCAGGGGGGGACAATACAGATCGGTGATCTGTCAGTTTGCATAGCACTCTGACAGATCACCGATCTGCGAGAAGTACAGGCTGCTTCACAGTGCCTGCTCTGAGCAGGCGTCTGTGAAGCCACCTCCCTCCCTGCAGGACCCGGATCCGCGGCCATCTTGGATCCGGGTCTGGAGCAGGCAGGGAGGGAGGTAAGACCCTCGCAGCAACGCGATCACATCGCGTTGCTGCGGGGGGCTCAGGGAAGCCCGCAGGGAGCCCTCTCCCTGCGCGATGCTTCCCTGCATCGCCGGCACATCGCGATCATGTTTGATCGCGGTGTGCCGGGGGTTAATGTGCCGGGGGCGGTCCGTGACCGCTCCTGGCACATAGTGCCGGATGTCAGCTGCGATATGCAGCCGACACCCGGCCGCGATCGGCCGCGCTCCCCCCGTGAGCGCGGCCGATCGGCTATGACGTACTATCCCGTCGGCGGTCATACGGGCCCACCCCACCTCGACGGGATAGTACGTCAAATGTCGGGAAGGGGTTAATCTTTATTTAGAATTTTGTGTTAGTGAGATTCTCATGCCCTGGGGCGGGGTTGGTGTATGTGGCGCTCTGATTATATATTCATACTGCAGACTGCTGACAGGTCACTGATCCCTCACTGACCTGCCCCCTAGTTTGCATAATGAATACCTAACATACTGAAGAAAGAGACAAAAAACGCTTCTGCAGGCAGGTGCTGGCCGTGGCATAAACGCATGTTTTGTGTGGCAATAATACATTTACTTGATATTATCCAGCTAGGGAAAAAAACTATTAGCAAATGGCACCTGCCATGCCTGCGCGTAGTGCCATCTTACTGGAGAAAAAAAAATTCCTCCTCCAAGATGGTGCCTGCGTGCGCAGTAGCAGCTCTCGGTGTCTATAGCTGTGATCCGAGAGCTTCTACTGCGCAGGTGTTGGTGGCGTCATCTTGGAGGAGGAATTTCTTTTTTCTCCTCCAGTAAGATGGTGCTGTTGGCGCATGCGCAGTAGCAGCTATCGGATCACAGCTACACACCTATAGTTGCTACTGCGCAGGTGCGGCGGGCACTATTTTCAAATTGTTTTTTATTTTACCCTAGCTGAATAACATCAAGAAAATGTATTATTGCCACACAAAACATGCGATTATGCTGCAGAGCAGTTGCCATGGCTGCCACCTGCCTGCAGAAGCGTTTTTTGTCTCCTTCTTCAGCATGTTAGGTAAGGTATTCATTATGCAAACTAGGGGGCAGGTGACTGAGGGATCAGTGACCTGTCAGCAGTCTGCATTATGAATATATAATCAGAGCACCACATACACCAACTCTGCCCCAGGGCATGAGAATCTCATTAACACAAAACTCTAAATAAAGATTTAACAACAATCACAAGATGGATTTCATCAACCAAGGTATCATTAATCAGTATAACAGCGCCGACCTGACACTGTGTGTAGGTTACTGTGCACAATCTTGCTGACAGGTTCCCTTTAAACTATCATATTGTGTTTAACTATGTACTTACAGTGCCTTGCGAAAGTATTCGGCTCCCTGGAACTTTTCAACCTTTTCGCACATATCATGCTTCAAACATAAAGATACCAAATGTAAATCTTTGGTAAAGAATCAACAAGTGGAACACAATTGTGAAGTAAAACGAAATTTATTGGTTATTTTAAATTTTTGTGGAAAATCAAAAACTGAAAAGTGGGGCGTGCAATATTATTCGGCCCCTTTAACTTAATACTTGTTGCGCCACCTTTTGCTGTGATTACAGCTGCAAGTCGCTTGGGGTATGTCTCTATCAGTTTTGTACATCGAGAGACTGAAATTCTTGCCCATTCTTCCTTGGCAAACAGCTCGAGCTCAGTGAGGTCTGATGGAGATCGTTTGTGAGCAGCAGTTTTCAGCTCTTTCCACAGATTCTCGATTGGATTGAGGTCTGGACTTTGACATGGCCATTCTAACACCTGGATACGTTTATTTATTAACCATCCATTGTAGATTTTGCTTTATGTCTGGGATTATTGTCTTGTTGGAAAACAAATTTCCAGCCCAGTCTCAGGTCTTTTGCAGACTCCAACAGGTTTTCTTCAAGAATGGTCCTGTATTTGGCACCATCCATCTTCCCAATAATTTTAACCATCTTCCCTGTCCCTGCTGAAGAAAAGCAGGCCCAAACCATGATGCTGCCACCACCATGTTTGACAGTGGGGATGGTGTGTTCAGGGTGATGAGCTGTGTTGCCTTTACGCCACACATATCGTTTGGCATTGTTGCCAAAAAGTTTGATTTTGGTTTCATCTAACCAGAGCACCTTCTTCCACATGTTTGGTGTGTCTCCCAGAGACACACAGAGAGAGAATAGGATTCCAAAAACTGGAGGATGAGCCCACAGACCCAAAGACAAAGATCACCCCGGTATCACAAGAAACTCCAGGAAGTGGACATTGAAGCAGACAAGTAATGCACTCTGGAGGGAATAAATCAGGGAGAAGGACACTTTAATAAGACTGGTGGTCCAAGGGCTGTATTTCCTTGAGGGGGTGATCACTTAAGAACTTAGATGTTGTTTAATGAAACAAATATTGCTGGGGGAGGAGCTTGTGGGGAGAATAAGCCAGAAAAAAGGAAGTCGCAGAAGAGAGGATGATATTGTTTGTTGCTGGTTATTAATTTGTTTTTTGTTCAAAGGGGAGACATGCAGGAACATAATGTAAGACAGAACGAAATTGTGAGCATTTGGTGTGAACGCCTAACATACAAACCAAAAATGAAAATATCACAATCTGCACATTATATCATGGAATGTAAAGGGGCTTGGAGCACCGACTAAAAGAATGATGTTTCTGCGGCACTTAAAGAAACTGAATGCAGATATTGTATTATTGCAGGAAACAAATGAAGATATGTTTAGGATGAAAAAATGTGGGTGGGAGAGGTGCATGGATCAGAGGGGGAGGGAAGAAAGGTGATGTTCTAATATTGCTACACAAAAATCTAACCTGTGAAGTAAAACAGGTGGAACGGGATACAGATGGAATGTATGAGTCGCCCGCCAGGGCAGTGGGGTACTCAGTACTGGGTCCGGTCGCACTTAAAGGGGATGTTATGGTGGCTGCGACCCGGTCCGTGGCCCTAGGCACCCAACCAAAAGGGGGAAAGGTCTTTTAAAGGGATTTGTATTAAAGTTTGTGTTTGTGACGCCACCTGTGGTTCTCGGTCTTTAGGGACTGACGCTGCTTAAAGGGGTCCTCTGGGGGGATGTTACTGCAGCATAGATGGTGACGTTTCCCAGAGGTGAAGCGGGGTCCCCAGGGCTCCCAGTGTGCTGGGCAGAGATGGTGTATGCCAGCAAATAAATGGAGGACAAAGAGTTGGAGCATCTTTACCTGGTTTACTGATGGTAGCAGTCCACAGTCCAGGCTACAAGAAACAGGTGGTGATATGGTCCGCCCGGCCTGGAGGCAAAGGTGATCCCTCTCCCAGGTGAGGTCCATAAGCCTTCTTACTCATGCTTGTATGCGAGGTCCTTGCTGTCTTTACCTGGTTTACTGATGGTAGCAGTCCACAGTCCAGGCTACCAGGAACAGGTGGTGATATGGTCCACCCGGCCTGGAGGCAAAGGTGATCCCTCTCCCAGGTGAGGTCCATAAGCCTTCTTACTCATGCTTGTATGCAATATCCTTGCTGCCTATGGCTTCTGTACACAGTCCTTTCTCCTGCCCTGAGACAGTTACCTGTATGATGGGCAGTGTGAGCCTTTATATAGGGTCTCTATCACGACCCGGGCTCTTAGTGTACTGCTGCACCTGCAGGTGTGGGTGCGGGCAGATTACATAAAGTCCTATGCCCTCCGGTTCTGCCATGTTTACAACACAGCCTCGGGCTCCGGGTGCCCGGTTCCTGCACTTTGGCTCTGAGGGTGCCCGGTCACAGTTCCCCTCTGAGCCCCTTTCCTTCTCCTGTTGCTTCTTTTCTCAGATGCTTCACTTCATTCAACCCCTCGGGTTCACTTCCTTTCGTGGAGCTACAGCTCAGTCCTGGCTGCACGGCTCCGCTGTCTGCTCTCAGTGATCTCTCCTTCACTGTCTCTCCAGACTACACTGTTTGGTCTCCCTGGAACAACTAACTAACTCCTCCTCCAGACCAGAACACTTAAAGCAAGGGAAGCTCCTGTGAATCCGGGATCTGAGCTCCCCCTTCTGGCCTGGATTCAGAATGTGTTGCATGTAAGTGCATTACCTGAAAGGAAGGCAACATCACTGTAACAACCGGTTATCTGGGGTGTTACATATACATAATGCTAAAACTAGAAAGAAATCAGGAGGAAATCTGTATAATCAATATATATGCTCCCAACAAGGACCAAAAACTTTTTTTGAGCAATTAGGTTCTAACATACTGCAAAACACAACAAAGAAAATGATGGTAGGAGATTGCAACAACACACATACCATAGAGGAAGATCAATTGAGCCACAAGGGGACAAACTAGTAGGAAACCAACTCTATTGGAGGACTTAATAGAGGACACAGATCTGTCAGATGTTTGGAGAATGGGATCACCCAATGAACAAGAATTTACGCACTTTACCCACCCATATCAAACTTGGTCGAGAATTGACTATATATTGATGAGCAGAGGACTACTAGATGCAAAAAGGTGAAAATTGAGGAAATGGTTATTTCGGATCATGCGCCAATATCTCTAAATTTACATGAGCAATTTCCAAAGGGAGTGGATTACACATGGAGATTTAACGACCAGCAATTTAAAGTGATGTTGCAATAATGGTGGGAGAAGTATTCCTACCACAATTCGACAGTTGATCTGAAACCACAGCATACTGCGAAGCAGGAAAGGCGGACTTGAGAGGGAAACTAATAGCGTATTTGCATACATTAAAAACAAACAAACACTAACTATGAGGAATTTAGTAGGAAATTAAGGTAGAAGTGCTTGCTCTTTCAACAACAAAAAACAACAGAAGCTAGAGAAGAACGGAGGGAGGCCATAAAAGATTTTGACATATGGGTGGAAAAGCATTAAGCTACTTACTGGTAGCGGCATTTTTCGGAGGCCCATGACAGCACTACGAGAGAGGGGATCCACCCTTAAGGAACAGGAAACCTACAGATACAAATAGGGCGGTACCTCTCCCATGCATCAGTTGTATTTCAGAGCCTGAGAGGACTACCACGGTTAGTGGTACACAAATATACATTATATACAGTTTAAACGCACACAAAAAAATATCCTATTACATTGTAACCAAATACCACCCGTGAGATCTATATATCTCATTATATACATATAGTTGGAGCGCCCCCACACCGCCGCAGGGCCGAGGGGTACCCGGAGCCGGGCCTCTGGGATCTCAGTCCTGGGGTTGTCACGGTGGCTAGACCCGGTCCGTGGCCCTGTCCGTCAATGGGGGACGTCCGGTGCAATAAGTGGT
Organism: Ranitomeya variabilis; assembly: GCF_051348905.1. Taxonomy (NCBI): domain Eukaryota; kingdom Metazoa; phylum Chordata; class Amphibia; order Anura; family Dendrobatidae; genus Ranitomeya; species Ranitomeya variabilis. The sequence continues at coordinate 566,325,254 of NC_135234.1, read as the reverse complement.
GTGGTAACGGTGCAGTTGTGGGGTGCAGGTCGCGGTAAATAACGAGGACACCAGGTTGCAGTCTCTTTACCTCTCTACTGGAGATCTCTGAGTCCTCAGTCCAGAATACGGTTCACCAGGCTGCGCAAGTCCGGCCAGTCCAATGGCACCTCCAGAGTTCTCTTCACAGGTGGAAATCAGTGCCTTCCTTCTTAGCGCTGTGTGTTGTAGTCCTTCCCTGCTGTGCTCACGGAAAGTACCCCACAACTGTTGTGTCTGTTTCTTAAGTTCCCTCACAACTCGATTAGATGTTCCTCTCTTATTCCGTCCCTCCCTGGTATTCAGGTTGGAACGGCACCCGTTTGTCAGGTAGGCCTGGAGTTCTTCCGGGACCCTAGAGACGCCCCTCTCCCGCAATTGCCCCCCAAGACTTCATAGGTGATATGTGGTAGACAGCCCGCCTGAGACTGACTGTCCTGCCGCTGTTTGGAGTATGGCTTAAAGCTGTATATTATTCCACTCCCTCGGCGTTCCGGCCACCGGTAATGCGCCTCAGCAAGGTGCTGCCTCTTTCAACAAAACCCCTGCTGGTATTCTCCTTCTGCTTGATCTCGTTTCTCACTCAGCACAATCTATCTCGCTTCTAGTCCTTTCTTGGGCACCGCCGCTATGCTGAGCAGTCACGGTCCCGTTACGTTCTTTCCAATGCCAAGCCTCTGCCAGGATCCCACCCCTGGCAGAGACCCTACTGTCTCTTCCTCCACAACACCCTCTCTCACTAGGTGTTGCTTCGTTCAATCCAGTCAGCGTTCTCTTCTAACTTCCTGCCTGACCCCCAGTTTACCCACTATGGTGGGGAGTGGCCTAATGAATAGCACCCTTAGCTCCCCCCGGAGGCCCTGCTGTGAAACATATTGGTGTCTGTGATACCTGATCAGAAGAACTCCTTCAGTGCCATCGAACGCACCATGGCTCCCCTTAGTGGCGAAGCCACAGTACTGCAACGACCAGGACTCTGGGGCGCTGCACTCCCCCCTGGTTAAACACAGTACTCCGGGACTGGGAAGAAAAACAACAATACAGATTAGCAAAAAGACATACAATTTTGTTGAGTGCAAAACAATAAGTATACTTGAACAGGCTTCCCTTTATGGGAGGTGAGGACACTTTAACGTTACAAAACATAATCAAATATCATAGCAACAGGCTACAATTAACTCTCATTACCCAACCGGGTATTCTACTAAGTGCAAATGCTGGAACAATAAATTAACATTGCCTTTAAGAAACATACACTCTTAGTTTATCAAAGGCCTTCCTATAATCACATTACAGGGCAAGGTAACTCTTCATTCTCCTACTTTTGAACCTGCAGGACCGCCTGTCCCTATGGCACCAGACCTACTGCCTCTCCTTTCTTTTACAGGACCGCCCCGTTCAGCCAGGGCCTACTGCCTTTCTCTACTATACATAGTATAGACATAACATTCCTTTCAGTTTGAGAACATGGAGCCCACTCTGCCTGGCTCCTATAAGGACTCACTCACTAACCCCTACAGGTCTACTTTCTGTACTTAGTAACGAACTAACTTTCTATGGGGACGCAGGGTTTACCTTCTATCCTCACCTTCATTATTACTTTCTTACGTTTCTATCCATGCAGAACTCTAGTCTACCTCAACAGGCTTTCTGCATCTTTCCTTTTAAAGAACATTATTCAAATTTCACATTTCAAACATATTAAACACATATAACTTTTCATGTAAAACGGTTACATTTCTTTCAGAGCATCATCATAACATTACTGTTCGGAAACAGTATCACTTTCCAAGTTCAATTCTAACCTCCCCTTTAAGAGGAGATCAAGTCTCTCTGCGGTAGCTCGTCTTCTCAGCCTACCAGTTCATGCCAGAGCTCCGGAATGGCATCTTCGCAAAGTGTCTTTAACTAAAACCAGTAGGAAGCACCTTTAAGAAGGTGCAAACTATTTACAGGAAAGTTCGAATCATGCACAGTCCATGATTACTGCAGTTTGTGTAACTTTGTGCAAAACTTCTGGAAAACAACAATAGTGACCCCGGGTCAACAAAGGGGTCACCTTTTAAAGTTTACCCTGGACGGGTTTAGCAGCAACTTAAAGAACAAACAGTAACTATTTACATTTTCAGGTTTCCGAGGTTTACTCTTTTTCAGGCGGCTCGGGCTCCTGCCCCCCAACCACCGTGGTGCCAGCGTCCGCGGTTCGAACGTGAAGATGAACTCGGCTGGCCAACTCGGTGGCCGCAACCAGGCGCACCATTGCGATGGTGACAAGATCGGGTGCTCCTGGGACCAGGTCCGAGGCGGTAAGGGTCGCGGCTCCAGACATACACCGCCGAACATTCCGTGCATACCACCCGAGCGGGTTCTGGTGGCGGCTGTAGGTCACCGAATCCCCCTTTTGCAATGGTTCTCCACTTCGGCCACAGCAGGGAGCCCTCACGTTACAGTGCGCAACAAAAACGTCAGTATCCAATCCTGGCTCGTGTATGAGGCCCCACCCTCTTCTTGCATGGTAGGCCAACACAGTGCCCCGCCTTGTCACGTCTCTGTCATCCCATGCCGGAGGGGATTGTTGTATTCTCGATGGACCCATCGGCTCGGCCTCTTTCCGGCCTTTCCACTGTAGAATCAAGCACTGTCTATATTGTTCCCACGTAAGCACCGCAAGAGTGGACCCGTTCTCCTGGGATCCATCTGTCCCAACCCAGGGGCTGTCCCACCGAAGAACTACTCCATCTAGACTCACATCCACGGGCTCTCCCACTCTAGTCGACAGCGGTGGCACCATCCTCCCCAGGTCACCAGGGGATAACACCATTAACCCTGCCGAGAAGGGTCGCCCTTTACGGAGATGGAGGTGGGTCGTGGAAGCGGACTCGTGAGGGGGAGCAGGGGCGTCTTCCGTACCTACGCCTGATGTGGTTCCACCGATGTCGATCCGGTCCGCTGACAAGAACGCTGGAGTCGGCTGCTGCTCGGACCGCGGCTCTTCCGATGCGGCCCCCGAACGCTGCTCCGCTCGCTGTGGTTCCTCCTCCTCTAACTCCGAGGTCGGGATTGGTGGACGTAGCTCCGCTGTCAGGTCCGCAGGCTCCTGGTCCGTCTCTGGTGAAGGAGGGCAGGCCGGGATCGCTCCTTCCTTGCTCAGGCACTCGCTGCTCATCATCGCTGCCTGATAGTCGGTGGCAGTGCATGCACCTGACTCCGCCATTTCTCCGAGGTCGGGCTTCTCCATCTCCTGCTTCCCGCTGTTGCAAATCAGGAGGTTGTCCTCTGCTTTGGGGCAGGTCATCTCCTTGCAGCCCGAAGCGCAGAGGGCGGTATCCATTTCTCGCGCCATTCTGGTAGTCTCCTCCCATAGCACGCCCTCCTTCTTCTCCAAAGTAGCAATGGCGGCGGCTTTTGGCGGGAACTTCTATTGGTCAATGGTAGCACACAGTCTCTCAATAAAGCTACAGTTCATGCACAACAAATCACAGTCTCTAGGCACACATGACCTGATTCTTCAGGCTTAAGTAGATCCTGTTCGTGACGCCAAATTGGAGCGCCCCCACACCGCCGCAGGGCCGAGGGGTACCCGGAGCCGGGCCTCTGGGATCTCAGTCCTGGGGTTGTCACGGTGGCTAGACCCGGTCCGTGGCCCTGTCCGTCAATGGGGGACGTCCGGTGCAATAAGTGGTGTGGTAACGGTGCAGTTGTGGGGTGCAGGTCGCGGTAAATAACGAGGACACCAGGTTGCAGTCTCTTTACCTCTTTACTGGAGATCTCTGAGTCCTCAGTCCAGAATACGGTTCACCAGGCTGCGCAAGTCCGGCCGGTCCAATGGCACCTCCAGAGTTCTCTTCACAGGTGGAAATCAGTGCCTTCCTTCTTAGCGCTGTGTGTTGTAGTCCTTCCCTGCTGTGCTCACGGAAAGTACCCCACAACTGTTGTGTCTGTTTCTTAAGTTCCCTCACAACTCGATTAGATGTTCCTCTCTTATTCCGTCCCTCCCTGGTATTCAGGTTGGAACGGCACCCGTTTGTCAGGTAGGCCTGGAGTTCTTCCGGGACCCTAGAGACGCCCCTCTCCCGCAATTGCCCCCCAAGACTTCATAGGTGATATGTGGTAGACAGCCCGCCTGAGACTGACTGTCCTGCCGCTGTTTGGAGTATGGCTTAAAGCTGTATATTATTCCACTCCCTCGGCGTTCCGGCCACCGGTAATGCGCCTCAGCAAGGTGCTGCCTCTTTCAACAAAACCCCTGCTGGTATTCTCCTTCTGCTTGATCTCGTTTCTCACTCAGCACAATCTATCTCGCTTCTAGTCCTTTCTTGGGCACCGCCGCTATGCTGAGCAGGCACGGTCCCATTACGTTCTTTCCAATGCCAAGCCTCTGCCAGGATCCCACCCCTGGCAGAGACCCTACTGTCTCTTCCTCCACAACACCCTCTCTCACTAGGTGTTGCTTCGTTCAATCCAGTCAGCGTTCTCTTCTAACTTCCTGCCTGACCCCCAGTTTACCCACTATGGTGGGGAGTGGCCTAATGAATAGCACCCTTAGCTCCCCCCGGAGGCCCTGCTGTGAAACATATTGGTGTCTGTGATACCTGATCAGAAGAACTCCTTCAGTGCCATCGAACGCACCATGGCTCCCCTTAGTGGCGAAGCCACAGTACTGCAACGACCAGGACTCTGGGGCGCTGCATATACATTATAGGAAGTGCAACCCCCACGTGAATAGGGAGGGAACTAAGGGTGCTGTCATGGGCCTCCGAAAAATGCCACTACCAGTAAGTAGCTTAATGCCTTATTTGGACTCCCATGACAGCACTACGAGAGATTTACAGAGATGTAAGCTACATTAGGGAGAGACTATAGCTTGTAGCACCCTTAACCCGAAGGTGAGATCAGAGGAAGACACCAAATCCAACCAATAGTGCTTAAAAAAGGTGGAAGGGGATGACCATGTGGCTGCCTTACATATTTGTTCCACTGACACTCCAGACCTTTCTGCCCAAGATGACGCCATGGCCCGGGTGGAATGTGCCTTCAGATTCTGCGGAGCCGGCCCCCCACCTGCTGTGTAAGCCAGAAAGATAGCTTTCCTAATCCACTTAGCTAGTGTATATTTTGATACTTTACACCCTTTCCTAGGACCTTGGAAGGAAAGAAGCAGTGCATTATCTTTCTTCCAATTATTGGTGACCGATATATACTGTAGAAGAGATCTCCTAACATCTAAAGGTACCTTCACACGAAGCGACGCTGCAGCGATAGCGACAACGATGTCGATCGCTGCAGCGTCGCTGTTTGGTCGCTGGAGAGCTGTCACACAGACCGCTCTCCAGCGATCAACTATGCCGAGGTCCCCTGGTAACCAGGGTAAACATCGGGTAACTAAGCGCAGGGCCGCGCTTAGTAACCCGATGTTTACCCTGGTTACCAGCGTAAAATCTAAAAAAAACAAACAGCACATACTTACATTCACGTCCCCCTGCGTCCACTTCCTGACTGACTGAGCGCCGTACAGTGAGAGCAGAGCGGTGACGTCACCGCTGTGCTGCTTTCACTTTCACTTTGCGGCGCTGAGTCAGAGGAGGAAGCAGACTGCAGGGGACGCAATGTGAGTATGTGCTGTTTGTTTTTTTTACATTTTACGCTAGTAACCAGGGTAAACATCGGGTAACTAAGCGCGGCCCTGCGCTTAGTAACCCGATGTTTACCCTGGTTACCAGTGTAAAATATCGCTGGTATCGTTGCTTTTGCTTTCAAACACAACGATACACAGCGATCGGACGACCAAATAAAGTTCTGGACTTTATTCAGCGACCAGCGACATCACAGCAGGATCCTGATCGCTGCTGCGTGTCAAACGAAACGATATCGCTAGCGAGGACGCTGCAACGTCACGGATTGCTAGCGATATCGTTATAATGTCGTTTCGTGTGAAGGTACCTTTACGTATGAAGATCTTGCTCTTTAGGATTAGAAGGATTAGGAATAAAGGATGGTAAAACTATCTCCTGTGATCTATGAAATCGTGTCGCTACCTTCGGTAGGTATGCTGGGTCTGGTCTAAGGACTACCCTGTCTGATAAGAATTCCGTGTATGGGGGAAGTCGAGAAAGCACCTGGATATCCCCTATCCTGCGAGCTGAGGTTATGGCAACCAGAAAGGCTATCTTAAGGGTCAACATTTTGATTGAGGCATCTTGTAGAGGTTTTGTTAGAGATGACAGAACTAAATTTAGATCCCACGGAACCGTTCTGTCTTTATCTACTGGTCTAGTTCTACTAACTGCTTTAATAAATCTCGCTATCCAATAGTTGTTAGCTATATTACAGGAAAACAGGGTACCCAGGGCTGAGGCCTGCACTCTAGGGGTACTAGTAGAGAGTTTTAATTCAAATCCCTTCTGCAGAAACTCTAAAATCTGTTGTATCGGTACCCCTTCTTGGATATTAAATTTTGAACAGGTCAAGAACTTCCTCCAGGTTCTGGAGTAGATTCTTGTAGTTATTTGCTTTCTACTCTTGAGAAGTGTTTCTACCAAGTTTGGAGAGAAGCCTTTATCTACTAACAATGACTGTTCAAACTCCAAGCCGTTAAATGGAGCGCTGCCACTTGTGGATGGGAGATCAGTCCCTGAGAAAGTAAGTTCGGGATCTCTGGTAGTACCCAGGGAGCCGAAACTGACATTGTCCTGAGCCAGGCAAACCAGGTTCTCCTGGGCCAAAAGGGGGTGATAAGAATGACTTCTGCTCGATCTTCCCTGATTTTCCTCACAACTAAAGGTAACAGGTTCAACAGTGGGAAAGCATAGGCAAGCGGGAAATCACATTTTATTAGGAATGCGTCCACCGCCAGGGGGTTCTCCCTGGGATTTAGAGAGCAAAAATTTTTTACTTTTTTGTTGCTTCTGGTGGCGAACAGATCCACCACTGGCTGACCCCATTTGTGGACGATATGATTGAAAATGTCCTTGTTGAGAGACCATTCTCCTTGCTTTAATACATTCCGGCTGAGGAAATCTGCTGTCACGTTCTCTTTTCCTTTGATGTGAAGAGTAGGGTTGAACGACTTTTACTTTTTCAGGATCAAGTCGGGTTTCGCGAAACCCAACTTTGTCAAAAGTCGGGTCGGGTGAAATCGGCCGATTATTTCGAAAAGTCGGGGATCTGACCGAAACACGAAACCCAATGCAAGTCAATGGAGAATCAAAGTCGGCAGTGAGTGGAGGACAGGAAAACACCAACAGAGCCCATTTTAATGCCAAAAACATCAATTCTTGTTACTTAAGCTTGTCAATCTTAATTTACCTTATAATAATAGTTAGCCATTGAAAATGTAGGGGTCATTTGGCAACAGTTGTGGGGGGAGTAGGGCTGGCTCAAGTTTTCGTGGGCCCAGGAAACGCAGACTACGTCACGGCGGTGGAGCAGGGAGAGGTAGGTATTTCAACTTTGCAAGTGCTGTGATCATGAGCAAGCAGGGGGGGCACACTCGTTCGCATTGCCACTGGCACAGGGCCCCTCAAAGTACGGCGTTGTGATTGACGGCGGGGGCGCCTCCCACCGGCAGAGACACTTTTGCGTACTATGAGGGGCCCTGTGCCAGTGACGTCGCCAATGAGTATGCCCCCCCACCTGTTGAAGGAACCTGCACTTTCATCTGCACCTTCCTCTTTGTCCCCATGTAAGGTGGTATAGTATGCGGGAAGGGGAACCTGAGTTTCAGCAGGGTCAGATTCAGGCTGTGTAGAGTGCAAGGGGAATGTAGTGGTCTGTGTCATTGTACCAGCAGACTCATCTAGCAGTGGCTGGGCAATGGGCAGGAATGAGGAGGAAACACAGATATAGGCCCAAAATAAAAAAGTAGGGTAAAAGCTGTTAAAAATTGGTAACAGGAGTAAACAGGCGGCATTGGTTTGTTCAGTGGAGGAGAACAACAATCAGCGGCAGACACCGTTAGTAGGCCCAACCAAACAAGTAGGCCAAATGCATTTTCATATTCTAAATATAGGCCGAAAGCCTGAAGATTGAAGCTCAGCTTTGTGTAGTATTGGAAAACAAGAGGCAGCAGCAGACAACGTTACTAGGCCCAAACCAAGAACTAGGCCAAATGTAGTTTCATATTGTTGTTACAGGCCGAAAGCCTGAAGCTTCAAGCTCAGCTTTGTTTAGTAGAGGAAAACAAGAGGCGGCAGCAGACAATGTTACTAGGCCCAACCCAACAAGTAGGCCAAATGCAGTTTAATATAAAAAATATTAAAACGAAAGCCTGAAGATTGAAGTGCAAGAAAAATAAACCAGGAGAACACCAAGGAGCGGCAGACACCGTTAGTAGGCCCCAACCCAACAAGTAGGCCAAATGCAGTTTAATATTTGAAACGGGACAACAGTTGAAGTTCAGCTTTGTTCAGTGAAGGAAAAAAAAGAAGCAGCGGCAGACACCGTTATTACGCCCAAATAATAAAGACAGTGGTAGTAGGCGCAAAGTATTAAATGGAGGCCAGGGCCCCTGTATATTTTAACTATCATCTATCATTTCAAATAATTTGCATTGGCAGTGCCATTTAAGGTTTTAGCCGCACAGACTACACAGTGGTGGAGCTGGGAGAGGTAGTATTGCAAGTGGTAGAGCACTGTTCAAGCTGGGGGGGAACACTCTCTCGTGGGCCGCGGTACTGGCACAGGGCCCCTCATATTACGACGGTGTAATATGAGTTGTGGTTCAGTGTCTCCCCCCAAAAAATGAAGAAGTCTGGTGGAAGAGGCCGTGGGCGGGGGTTGCCAGCTGGTACTGATGGTGCTGGTGGTGCTGCATCTCGTGGTAGTGGCAAAAGCACATTAGCACCTAAGGCTGGAGGTGTTCAGCCTGCGTCATCATCTGGCTACACAAGGACTCGAAGGCTCCCTTATCTGGGAGTAGGAAAACAGCTTTTAAAGCCGGAGAAGCAGGAAAAAGTGTTGTCTTTCCTTGCTGACTCACCCTCTAGCTCTTTCGCCCCCTCCTCCCAAAGTTCTAAATGTAAGAGCAGCCAGTCGTCAGTGGATGCTCCCGGTCAGGAAAAAGACGTTTCCTTGTGTCCTTCTCCCAAACCAAAAGTGAAGGATGCATCAGTCGACACTACAGGTTACTCCATGGAGCTCTTTACACATACCGTGCCTGGGTTAGAAAGGGAAATTGTACACTGCCAATTACAAGAAGAATCGGACATGGAGTGCACTGATGCACAGCCACAGCTAGATTGTGATGCTGTTCCATTGACTCTGATCACTACATTGCCCTCGCAGTTTACTGAGCCAGAATGTGACCCTGATGACACTATGGTGCCCTGTCCCAAACGCTATAACCCCTTACATGGTGACACTGAGGAAGGTGCACATGACATTGAGGAGGAGGTGATAGATGACCCAGTTGTTGACCCAGATTGGCAGCCATTGGGGGAAGAGGGTGCCGCTGCCACTAGCTCAGAAGCGGAGGAGGATGATCCGCAGCAGCTATCTACATTGCAACAGCTGTCATCTGGCAGGCCCGTATCAGGCCAAAAATGTTTGCGAAAAACAAAAACAGTTTTAGGAGAGCGTGGTCATTCGGTGAAAGTAGCACAGCGCACAATGCCTGAAAAGGTTTTCAATAGTAGGAAGAGTGTAGTGTAGCAATTTTTTAACCAAGATCACAATGATCAGTCAAAAGTTATCTGTAAGAAATGCTCAAAGACCTTTAGCAGAGAGAAGAATCTTCAAAATTTAAATACAACGTGCATGCTTAGACATTTAACCAGCATGCACTTGCAAGCCTGGACTAACTACCAAACGTCCCGTACCGTTGGTGCACCTGCTCGGAATGAAGGTAGTCAGCAATGCTACATTGCTTCCCTCACTGTAAGCCCACCGGTTAGGACACCACCAGCAGCAAATGTGGAGGTATCGTCGCAAGGCCAAAGCAGTCAGGGAATCACAAGGTTATTGGTAGGAAAGACTGTATGTAGGCCAACAACAAGAATGCCATAACAAACTCTCTCTCAATCCGCCATGTCCACCACCACCACCGCTAGTTCCACCATATGCAGCTCTCCAGTCCAGCTCACCCTACAAGAGACTCTCGTTAGGAAAAGAAAGTACTCATCCTCTCATCCTCATACACAGGATTTGAACGCCCACATTGCTGTACTAATCTCATTACAGATGATGCCCTACCGTTTGGTTGAAAGCGAAGCTTTCAAAGACCTGATGGCCCACGCACTACCACGCTATGACCTACCCAGTCGGCACTTCTTTGCAAGAAAAGCCATCCCAGCCCTCCACCAGCATGTCAAAGACCGCATTGTCCATGCCTTGAGGCAATCAGTCAGTGGAAAGGTGCACCTCACAACGGATGCATGGACCAGTAGGCATGGCCGGGGACGTTACGTGTCCATCACGGCGCACTGGGTTAATGTGTAGGATGCAGGGTCCACAGTGGGCAGCCATAGTGGGACAGTTCAGCCTATCCCACAGTGTAAGGAAACAGTTGGCATAAGGTGTTCGCCACTCCTCCTCCTCCTCCTCCAGAAGCGAAAGCTCGTGCAAAGAGCGCAGTCGCCCTACCACTCCATCCGCAGCTGCCAGTGTTGCACACAGGGTGTCCCATTATCGAACAGCTAGTGGTAAGCGTCAGCAGGCTGTGTTTCAAATGAAGTGTTTGGGTGACAATAGACACACCGCGGAAGTACTGGTGGAGTACTTGCAGCAACAAACTCAGTCATGGCTGGGCAGTGTACATCTTGAGGCAGGCAAGGTATTCAGTGATAACGGAAGGAATTTTATGGCTGCCATAGCCCTTTCAGAACTGAAACACATACCTTGCCTGGCTCACACCTTTATCCTGGTGGTGCAGGGCTTCCTCAAAAATTATCCAAAGTTACCAGCCCTGCTCCTGAAGGTGCGAAGACTTTGCTCGCACATCCGCCGGATGCCCATACACTCCAGCCGTATGCTGAACCATCAGCGATCGCTGAATCTTCCCCAGCACCGCCTAATAATCGACATTGCAACAAGGTGGAACTCCACACTGCACATGATTCAGAGGCTGTGTGAAGAGAGGCGTGCTGTAATTAATTTGTGGGAGGATACACGGGCAGGCACTTGGATGGCAGACATAGAGTTGTCTGGTGTGCAGTGGTCGACGCCATCATAAGCATTAACATCCCACTTATGCGTCTGCTGATGCAAAGTTTGACGCACATTAAGGAGCAGGCATCTGCAGCCGAGGAGGAGGGAAGCTGAGCCGAGAAGGATGATGGGGATGAATATGTATGGGAGGAGGATGATTCTCAGGTGGCAATAGAAACTGGTGGCATTGCAAGGTCTGGTACAGGTTTATTGCGGGACACTTGTGATGTTGATTTGCAAGAAAGTGGTCCTCAACCCAGCAGAAACAGTTAATTGACACCTGGAACATTGACCCACATGGCTGAATATGCCTTGCGTATCCTAAAAAGGGACCCCCGCATTGTTAAAACGATGACCGATGACGACAACTGGTTGGCCTGCCTCCTGGATACAAGATATAAAGGAAAACTGCAAAATATCATGCCACATGAGAACCTAGGTCAAATATTGGCTACCAAACAAGCAACTCTTGTAGACCGTTTGGTTCAGACATTCCCAGCACACAGCGGCGGTGATGGTTCTCACACGAGCTGCAGGGGGCAACATAGCAGAGGTGCTAGAGGTGCAGAAATCCGAAGTGGCGTTGGACAGAGGGGTTTTATGACAAGGTTGTGGAATGATTTCGCAATGACCGCTGACACGACAGGGACAGCTGCATCAATTCAAAGTGACAGGAGACAGCATTTGTCCAGTATGGTTACAAACTACTTTTCCTCCCTTATCGATGTTCTCCCTCACAGGTCATTCCCCTTTGATTACTGGGCATCTAAACTAGACACCTGGCCTGAATTGCCAGAATATGGATTACAGGACCTCGATTGCCCTGCTGTCAGTGTGCTTTCAGAAAGAGTGTTCAGTGCTGATGGTTCAATACTGACCGAAAAAAGGACACGTCTGGCTACCAAAAATGTTGATTAGCTAACCTTCATTTAAATTAACCAATCATGGATTTCACATTCTTTTGCCCAACCTTCCCCTGCTGACACGTAGCTTGCCTAAAAGAGGACTTGCTTTTGGGGGGAGACACAGAACCCCAACTCTGGCCCTGTGGTATAACACAACACTATGAACGTGGCTGAAAGTGGCTGCCTGATATACGACGCACTAGCAGTACAGCTGAATATACACTGTGTGAGAATTTGAATCTCCGTTTTTTGGGGGGAGACAATGAAACCTAACTCTGGCCCAGTGGTATAACACAACACTATGAACGTGGCAGAAAGTGGCTGCCTGATATACGATGCACTAGCAGTACAGCTGAATATACACTGTGTGAGAATTTGAATCTCCATTTTTTGGGGGGAGACACTGAACCCTAACTCTGGCCCAGTGGTATAACACAACACTATGAACGTGGCAGAAAGTGGCTGCCTGATATACGACGCACTAGCAGTACAGCTGAATATACACTGTGTGAGAATTTGAATCTCCATTTTTTGGGGGGAGACACTGAACCCTAACTCTGGCCCTGTGGTATAACACAACACTATGAATGTGGCAGAAAGTGGCTGGAATTATTATAAAGAAAAAAAAAAAGGTACTGCAATAACACGCTCCCTAGTCCCTACAATGATCTCAGGACAAGTATGGCAGCAATAAAAAGGACTTCAGAACAAAAAAGTGTGGACAAATAAACAAGACAGGTAACTGTGCAGAAAGGAGCAACAGAATTTTTGCTTTCAAAAAAGCAGTTGTTTTGCACAGCACCGTGCACACAACTATGCAGCTGATGCACTAAAATACGACCTCCACTGTCCCTGGACAAAAAGGTGGTGTTGGACAGAGGAAATCGCTACAGCACAAGCGGTTTGGGGGTTAATCTTCCCTCCCTAACTATATCCCTTCTTCTGATGAAGCTGCAGCAACCTCTCCCTATGCTCAGATCGGCAGAAGTAAGATGGCGGTCGGCGTGCACGCCCCTTTATAGCCCCTGTGACGCCGCAGACAGCAAGCCAATCACTGCCATGCCCTTGTCTAAGATGGTGGGGACAGAGACCTATGTCATCACACTGCCCACACTCTGCGTCCTCCTTCATTGGATGAAAAACGGCGGTAACAGAGTCATACGAAACACGACTTTGGCGCTCTGATCGCCGACCGCATGGCCGATCCCACACTAGGATCGGTTCGGGTTTCATGAAACCCGACTTTGCCTAAAAGTCGGCGATTTATGAAAATGACCGATCCGTTTTGCTCAACGCTAGTGAAGAGCCGTCAAAGATTGAAAATTTGACTCTGCCATCCAGAACAAGCGATCCGTGATCTGCATTAATGTGTCAGAACGTGTTCCCCCTTGCCGGTTTATATAAGCGACTGCAACTCTGTTGTCCGATAGGATTCTGACGTGCTGGCCCTGCAGATATATGAGGAATTTTTTAACAGCCAATTCAACTGCCATCAACTCCCTTTGACTGGAGGAGAATGTTGTGAACGGTTCCCATTGTCCCTGGACCACCATGTCCCCCATATAGGCTCCCCACCCCGAAGAGCTGGCATCTGTGGTTATCACCTGGGTAATATCTACTATCCAGGGAACCCCCGCTGATAAATTTCGTTTATCTAACCACCACCTAAGGGATTCCAATGTTATTGACCCAAACGTTAATTTTTCATTTAACGTGGCTCCTAAAGCTCTGTCATGGAACAATACTTCTTTTTGTAGGGATCTGGTATGAAACTGAGCCCATTTAACTGCCGAAATGCATGATGTGAGTGACCCTAGTAGGCACATCGCTTGTCGAAACGTCATGGAGGGTGTATTAATTGCTTTCAATACTTGATTCTGAATCTGTTCCAATTTTTCTATAGGGAGAAGACACTGTTGCGTTTTTTAATTTAATATTAACCCCAGGAATTTTTGAATATTTAGGGGCTGTAACTTAGATTTTTCATAGTTTATGACCCAACCTAGGTGTTAATTTAGTTTTAGTAATCTCCCATTGTGACAGGCAGTGATCTACCGAATTTCCTACAATGAGGAAATCATCTAAGTAGAGAATTATAAGGATATTTGATTCTCTTAAATGCGCCATGACTTCAGCGATTATTTTAGTGAACACTCTAGGAGCAGAAGTTATCCCAAAGGGGAGTGCTCTGAACTGAAAATATCGAATTATTCCCCCCATTAACACTGCTACCCTCAGCTATTGTTGGAAATCCGCATGAATGGGTACATGATAGTAGGCATCTTTTAAATCTACTACGATCATAAAACAGTTGTTAAAAAGCATTTTTATTGTTGAATTGATGGATTCCATTTTGAAAGTATGTTTGATCAAAAATTTATTGAGACCTTTAAGATTTATAATAGTTCTATAAGTCTTATCAGGTTTCTGGATCAGGAATAGGGGAGAGTAAAACCCTTTTCCTCTCTGAGAATGCGGAACTTCTACCAGGACGTTTTTAGAGCAAAGAGTCCTCACTTCCTCTTCCAAAGCAGATTGTTCAGTGGGAGATGAGCGCAAGGGGGTTAACCTAAATTTATTCCGTGGAGTATGCATACATTTGAGTTTGAGTCCTTGGGATATAGTGTCTTGTATCCAAACACTGTTTGTGATTCTCGACCATTCTGCAGAGAAATGTAACAATCTCCCTCCCACCGGGATTGCTAGTCATTGATCCTGTTTTTTGCTTTCTGTCGAGGTACGGCGAAACATGACTCCTGTACCTCGTTTTCGCTTATCATCCCATCTGGATCAATCTCTGACCGGTGAGAAGGTGCACTTCCTTTCTCGATTGAACCTCCTTTTGTTGAAGGGACGATGCTATGAACCAAATAAATTGGGAAATTTCTTCTTGTCATCTCCCGCTTTCTCCAGGAGTTCATCCAGAGTGGGTCCAAATAAATATTCACCTTTACAAGGGATAGCACAGAGCTTTGCTTTCACTTGCATATCCCCGGGCCAGCATTTCAACCATAGGGCTCTCCTTGCAGCATTAGAGAGTCCTGCTGCTCTAGCTGCCAACTTAACGGAATCAATTGAAGCGTCCGACAAGAAAGCAGCCCCCTCCTGGATTACTGGTAATGCTGCGAGTATAGAGTCTCTAGAGGCCCCCTGTTTAACTGGGTCTCTAATTGGTCCAGCCAAACCAACATCGACCTTGCCGTACAGGTTGAGGCCACCGCAGGTCTTAAAGAGCCGGCCGCCTTTTCCCAAGTACCCTTTAGTAAGGTGTCCACCTTTCTATCTAGGGGGTCTCTAAGAGTTCCCATATCCTCAAATGGGAGAGAGGATCGCTTTGCCACCTTGGCAATTGCCGCATCCAATTTAGGGGCTTTTTCCCAATTGCTTACTGCTGGGTTATCAAAAGGATACCTACGCTTCTGTGCTGGTGGTAAGGAACCTTTTTTCTCAGGTTTTTTCCACTCCTTGTTAATAAGCTCCCGTATTTTTTCATTCAGAGCGAAAACTCTACGCCTCTTTTGCTCTAGACCACTGAACATCATTTGTTCTTTAGATAGTTGAGGCTTGGGTTCTGTTATACCCATTGTGCCTCTGACTGCCTTTATTAATTTATCTATCCTCTCTAGGTGTAAGCAAAAACGAGCAGCGTCTTCTTCCTAGGAGGAGGATGATGCCGCTGAATCGTCTGAGATTTCGCTCTTGTCCTTATCCACAGACGAATCGGATGTCCACTGAGTTTTCTGCTTAGAGCCTCCTGCTTGTGAAAGGTTCCTAATGGACTGTTTAACTTCCATTCTAACTATTTCCTTCAGACTGGCCGCAATAGAAGAGGATTCTTCCACTACCTGAGGGGGCAAGTAAGGCAAACTAGTCTATAGATCTAATGCCATATCCCCTCCCCCTTTCCAAGACCTCACCGTCTGCTGGATACAGGGGTCGCATAGTTTTTTAGGGTATGAGTCAGGCAAGGGAGCCCCGCAGATGGCACATTCCCTATGCTTCGCCTTACTGACGCTTTTCCTTCCCTGTGACAAAACATACGAGGGGAGACCAGTCACTGAGTGAACTTTCCCGAAGATCACTTACCAGTGGTTGCCCACACCCAGAGAGATACCGAAGTACGAGGGGGATTTTTTCTGGCTGATGCTTCAGACCCCTGTCTGGAGGAGCTTTTGCGGCCAGATCCATCGCTCCTTTTCTCGTGTTCTTTATCCTTAGGCTTCTGGGATGCTTCGTCCAGCAGCAAGGGCTGCTGATCCTGATTAGACTCCATCCTTAGGAATTTGGAGACCAGAAGCCAGGAACACGCACCTGGAGCACTCATATAGCCCCTCCTTCGGTCAGCATACTTGCTCAGAGCTCCTTCGGTTATCCACCCACCCCCCCGCAGCTGCAGGGGATCGCCCGATGCCTTAGGGTGATCGGCGTGCAATGTCCAGTGGGCGCCGCCATCTTGGAGCTCCCGCGCATGCGCAGAACCTCCGCAACCCGGAAGTCATCGCAGGCTCCACCTTCTGACGTCACCCCCAGTCCACAGCGCTTCCTGTCAGCGCTGCGAACAGTGTGGGACGGCGAGGCTCGCCAGCTACACTCCAGGTGGTGCCACCATGATGCTGCCGCCCCAACAGAGCCCCCACAGCACTCAAGGGAGGGGGATCCGACATACTCACCGCGTGCCGGCCCTGGAGACAGGACACCCCTGGCAACCGCTCCTTGCTGATCCAGCCACAGCCGTGCAGCCCTGCCAGGACCACCGTGACCGCTTCAAGTACCCTGCACCGGCCGAGGTAGGAGACCCCTTCGCTACCTGAATCGGCCGGCCGGCCGGCCTGGAAATCCTAAAATTCTTCTTGTGGGATCCAGTCCCTTTAGGAACAGGAAACCAACTGATGCATGGGAGAGGTACCGCCCTTTTTGTATCTGTAGGTTTCCTGTTCCTAAAGGGCAGATCCCCTCTCTCGTAGTGCTGTCATGGGAGTCCGAATAAAAAAGAATTATTTAGAAAGACGCAAATGGAAATTGAGTTGAGAAGATATGGAGATAAGGCAGGAAAGATATTAGCAAACTTGGCAAAAGGTAGGAAGGGAAAGAGTAATATATTAAAGCTTAAGACTAGAGAGGGCTTAATGGCAGATAATCTCAGAGAAATAAACTCAACCCCGTGGGAGTTTTATGCTAATTTATATTTGGAGGAGGCCAAGGGCACAAACAGGGGTGGAGACTATCTAAAAAAAAAATTAACATGCCTAATGTCACAGAGCCACAGCAAACTATGTTGAATGCTCCCATTACAGAGGAAGAAGTGAGGAGTACCATTGGGGGATTGCCAGCTGGAAAAGCACCTGGACTGGATGGGTTCATGGTTTTTTTTTTTTTAATGCCATGACCCAACAAATAATCCCTACTTTGACTGTATGGTATGAAATTGTTACAGGGGAAAGGGATCTGTTGGTGGGCACTAATGTGGCTCATATTAGCCTAATACCAAAGGAAGGGGAAAATGTGGAGGACCCAGCATCCTATAGACCTCTATCCTTGATAAACCAGGATATTAAAATAATATCCAAACTCATGGCAAACACACTAGCAGAGATCCCCCCCCAACATTAGCAACACACGCACAGGTGGGATTTGTGAAAGGTAGGAGTGCGGTCACAAATGTAAAGATACCGTCACACTCAGCAACGAGAACGACAGCAATCCGTGACGTTGCAGCGTCCTGGATAGCGATCTCGTTGAGTTTGACACGCAGCAGCGATCTGGATCCCGCTGTGCCATCGCTGGTTGGAGCTAGAAGTCCAGAACTTTATTTCGTCGCTAGGTCGGCGTGTATCGTCATGTTTGACATCAAAAGCAATGATGCCAGCAATGCAGACATGGAGCTATCAACCAGCGAGAACGATAAGTGAGTCGCCGTTACGTCACTGGATCGCTCCTGCATCGTTCTGGAGTTGCTGTGTTTGATGTCTCTACAGCGACCTAAACAGCGATGCTCCAGCGATCTAGTTTAGGTCAGCTCGTTGTCTAGATCGCCACAGCGTCGCTGAGTGTGACGGTACCTTAAGACGTACACTGTTAGCCATAGATGTAATAAATAAAAGAACAGTCGAGATAAGCTGGCTCTGGTTACACTAGATGCAGAGAAAGCTTTTGATAAGGTGAAGTGGAATTGGGTAGGAAAAGTTTTGGACAAAATTGGGCTGGTGGGGAATTTCAGAAATTTTATGAAAGCCCAGTATGCTAACCTGGCAGCAAGAATTCAAACCCTGGGTTGTCTATTGGCAAATTTCCCACTTGAAAAGGGAACCCCCCAGAGACGTTCTTTGTCCCCACTTACAGTACAGACCAAAAGTTGGACACACCTCATGTAAAGATTTTTCTGTATTTTCATGACTATGAAAATTGTACATTCACACTGAAGGCATCAAAACTAAGAATTAACACATGTGGAATTACATATTCAACAAAAAAGTGTGAAACAACTGAAAATATGTCTTATATTCTAGCTTCTTCAATGTTACATAGTTACATAGTTACATAGTTATTAAGGTTGAAGGAAGACTGTAAGTCCATCTAGTTCAACCCATAGCCTAACCTAACATGCCCTAACATGTTGATCCAGGGGAAGGCAAAAAAAACCCATGTGGCAAAGAGTAACTCCACCATGGGGAAAAAAATTCCTTCCCGACTCCACATACGGCAATCAGACTAGTTCCCTGGATCAACGCCTTATCAAGGAATCTAGTGTATATACCCTGTAACATTATACTTTTCCAGAAAGGTATCCAGTCCCCTCTTAAATTTAATTAATGAATCACTCATTACAACATCATACGGCAGAGAGTTCCATAGTCTCACTGCTCTTACAGTAAAGAATCCGCGTCTGTTATTATGCTTAAACCTTCTTTCCTCCAGACGTAGAGGATGCCCCCTTGTCCCTATCTCAGGTCTATGATTAAAAAGATCACCAGAAAGGTCTTTGTACTGTCCCCTCATATATTTATACATTAAAATAAGATCACCCCTTAGTCTTCGTTTTTCCAAACTAAATAGCCCCAAGTGTAATAACCTATCTTGGTATTGCAGACCCCCCAGTCCTCTAATAACCTTGGTCGCTCTTCTCTGCACCCGCTCCAGTTCAGCTATGTCTTTCTTATACACCGGAGACCAGAACTGTGCACAGTATTCTAAGTGTGGTCGAACTAGTGACTTGTATAGAGGTAAAATTATGTTCTCCTCATGAGCATCTATGCCTCTTTTAATACATCCCATTATTTTATTTGCCTTTGTAGCAGCTGCCTGACACTGGCCACTGAATATGAGTTTGTCATCCACCCATACACCCAGGTCTTTTTCATTGACGGTTTTGCCCAGAGTTTTAGAATTAAGCACATAGTTATACATCTTATTACTTCTACCCAAGTGCATGACCTTACATTTATCCCCATTAAAGCTCATTTGCCATTTATCAGCCCAAGCTTCTAGTTTACATAAATCATCCTGTAATATAAAATTGTCCTCCCCTGTATTGATTACCCTGCAGAGTTTAGTGTCATCTGCAAATATTGAAATTCTACTCTGAATGCCCCCTACAAGGTCATTAATAAATATGTTAAAAAGAAGAGGGCCCAATACTGACCCCTGTGGTACCCCACTGCTAACCGTGACCCAGTCCGAGTGTGCTCCATTAATAACCACCCTTTGTTTCCTATCCCTGAGCCAGCTCTCAACCCACTTACACATATTTTCCCCTATCCCCATTACTCTCATTTTATGTAACAACCTTTTGTGTGGCACCGTATCAAAAGCTTTGGAAAAGTCCATATATACTACGTCCACTGGGTTCCCTTGGTCCAGTCCGGAACTTACCTCTTCATAGAAGCTGATCAAATTAGTCTGACATGAACGGTCCCTAGTAAACCCGTGCTGATACTGGGTCATGAGGTTATTCCTCTTCAGATACTCCAGCATAGCATCCCTTAGAATGCCCTCCAGGATTTTACCCACAGTAGAGGTTAAGCTTACTGGCCTATAATTACCGAGTTCAGTTTTTGCCCCTTTTTTGAATATTGGCACCACATTTGCTATACGCCAGTCCTGTGGTACAGACCCTGTTATTATGGAGTCTTTAAAGATTAAAAATAATGGTCTATCAATGACTGTACTTAGTTCCTGCAGTACTCGGGGGTGTATCCCATCCGGGCCTGGAGATTTGTCAATTTTAGTTATTTTTAGACGCCGCTGTACTTCCTGCTGGGTTAAGCAGGTGACATTTAATGGGGAATTTTTATCACTAGTCATTTTGTCTGCCATGGGATTTTCTTTTGTAAATACTGATGAAAAAAAGTCATTTAGCATATTGGCTTTTTCCTCATCCTCATCCACCATTTCACCCAGACTATTTTTAAGGGGGCCAACACTGTCATTTTTTAGTTTCTTACTATTTATATAGTTAAAGAATATTTTGGGATTATTTTTACTCTCTCTGGCAATGAGTCTCTCTGTCTCAATCTTTGCTGCCTTGATTTGCTTTTTACAGAATTTATTTAATTTTCTGTATTTATTTAATGCCTCCTCACTACCTACTTCCTTTAATTCTCTAAATGCTTTCTTTTTGTCCCTTATTGCGCCCCTTACAGCTCTATTTAGCCATATTGGTTTCCTCCTATTTCTAGTATGTTTATTCCCATACGGTATATACTGTGCACAGGTCCTATCCAGGATGCTAATAAATGTCTCCCATTTTCTTTGTGTATTTTTGTGTCTCAGGATATTGTCCCAGTTAATTGCACCAAGATCCTCTCTCATCCGTTGGAAATTTGCCCTCCTGAAGTTTAGTGTCCTTGTCACCCCCCTACTACCCATCTTATTAAAGGTTACATGAAAACTTATTATTTTGTGATCACTATTCCCCAAGTGACCCCCAACCCTTATATTTGATATGCGGTCTGGCCTGTTGGTTAATATTAGGTCTAGCAGTGCCCCCCTCCTTGTTGGGTCCTGAACCAGTTGTGAAAGGTAATTGTCTCTCATAGTTGTCAAAAACCGATTACCTTTGCTGGAACTGCAGGTTTCTGTTCCCCAATCTATTTCAGGGTAGTTGAAGTCCCCCATAATAATGACTTCTCCGTGAGTCGCAGCTTCATCTATTTGCTTTACGAGGATATTCTCCATTGCTTCCATTAGTTTTGGAGATTTATAACAAACCCCTATCAGTAATTTATTATTTTTTCCCCCTCCCTGTTGTGAATTTACCTTTTTGGCTCCCTCTAGTGGTTACTAGTGATTTGACTCTGGGAATGTCTGCCATCCCTTGTATGCTCACCTGGGTCGTTAGGTCAGGGGTGTTGCTATATAAGCTCCCTGGACCTTCAGTTCAATGCCTGGCAACGTTGTAATCAGAGCTAATCTGTTGTGCTCTTGTCTACTGATCCTGGTTCCTGCTAGATTAAGCTAAGTCTGCTTTCTTGCTTTTTGAGATTTGTTTTTGTTTGCATTTTTGTCCAGCTTGTACATAATCTGTATCCTTACCTTGCTGGAAGCTCTAGGGAGGCTGGAGTTCTCCCCCCGGGCCGTTAGACGGTTCGGGGGTTCTTGAATTTCCAGTGTGGATTTTTGATAGGGTTTTTGTTGACCATATAAGTTATCTTACTACATTCTGCTATTAGTAAGTGGGCCTCTCTTTGCTAAACCTAGTTCATCTCTGTGTTTGTCATTTCCTCTTACCTCACCGTTATTATTTGTGGGGGGCTTGTATCCAATTTTTGGGGTCTATTCTCTGGAGGCAAGAGAGGTCTTTGTTTTCCTCTTCTAGGGGTAGTTAGTCCTCCGGCTGGCGCGAGACATCTAGCGACCAACGTAGGCATGTTCCCCGGCTACTTCTAGTGTTGGCGTTAGGAGTAGATATATGGTCAACCCAGTTACCACTGCCCTATGAGCTGGATTTTTGTACTTCGCAGACTTACTTGTTCCTCTGAGACCCTCGCCATTGGGGTCATAACAGTTTGCCAGGCCAGTATTAAATGTTAAATGCATTGCAGAAGCGGGATTATAAGAAAGAAACTTCTGAGTTTTTTTTTTCTCTTTCTCATTTTTTTTTTCTTTTCCCCTTTACCTCTGAGTGGCTTGTGTTTGCTGCAGACATGAATGTCCAGACCTTGATTACAGGTGTGGACCAGCTTACTGCTTGTGTGCAGGGCATACAAGATTATGTTATCAGAAATCCTATGTCAGAACCTAAGATACCAATTCCTGAACTGTTTTCCGGAGACCGATTTAAATTTAGAAATTTCAGGAATAATTGTAAATTGTTTTCGTCCCTGAGACCCTGTTCATCTGGAGACTCCGCTCAGCAAGTGAAAATTGTTATTTCTTTTTTACGGGGCGACCCTCAGGATTGGGCCTTCTCGCTGGCGCCAGGAGATCCGGTATTGGCTGATATTGATGCGTTTTTTCTGGCGCTCGGTTTGCTTTATGAGGAACCCAATCTTGAGATTCAGGCAGAAAAAGCCTTGCTGGCTATGACTCAGGGCCAGGACGAGGCTGAAGTGTATTGCCAAAAATTTCGGAAATGGTCCGTGCTGACCCAGTGGAACGAGTGTGCATTGGCTGCAAATTTCAGAAATGGCCTTTCTGAAGCCATTAAGAATGTGATGGTGGGTTTTCCCACTCCCACAGGTCTGAATGATTCCATGGCCCTGGCAATTCAAATCGACCGGCGGTTGCGGGAGCGCAAAACCGCAAATTCCCTCATGGTGTTGTCTGAACAGGCACCTGATTTAATGCAATGTGATAGAATCCTGACTAGAAATGAGCGGAAAATTCATAGACGCCAGAATGGCTTGTGTTACTACTGTGGTGATTCTACACATGTTATCTCAGCATGCTCTAAACGTCTTACTAGGGTTGTTAGTCCTGTCGTCATTGGTAATTTGCAACCTAAATTTATTCTATCTGTAACTTTGATTTGCTCACTGTCATCGTATCCTGTCATGGCGTTTGTAGACTCAGGTGCTGCCCTGAGTCTGATGGATCTGTCATTTGCCAAGCGCTGCGGTTTTGTTCTGGAGCCATTAGAAAATCCTATCCCTCTTAGGGGTATTGATGCTACGCCTTTGGCAAAAAATAAACCGCAGTTTTGGACACAGGTTACCATGTGCATGACTCCCGAACATCGGGAGGTGATACGTTTTCTTGTTCTGCATAAGATGCATGATTTGGTTGTTTTGGGTTTGCCATGGTTACAGACCCATAATCCAGTCTTGGACTGGAAGGCAATGTCGGTGTCAAGTTGGGGCTGCCATGGAATTCATGGAGATTCCCTGCCCTTGTCTATTGCTTCTTCTACGCCCTCGGAAGTTCCGGCGTATTTGTCTGATTATCAGGATGTCTTCAGCGAGTCTAAGTCCAGTGCACTGCCTCCTCATAGGGAATGTGACTGTGCAATAGATTTGATTCCTGGCAGTAAGTTTCCTAAGGGGAGACTGTTTAATTTGTCGATACCTGAACATACCGCGATGCGTTCATATATCAAGGAGTCTCTTGAGAAGGGGCATATCCGTCCTTCTTCTTCCCCTCTTGGTGCGGGATTCTTTTTTGTGGCCAAAAAGGACGGATCTTTGAGGCCTTGTATTGACTATCGGCTTTTAAACAAGAATCAAGATCACTGTCAAATTTCAGTATCCTTTGCCGCTGTTGTCAGACTTGTTTGCCCGGATTAAAGGTGCCAAGTGGTTCACCAAGATAGACCTTCGTGGTGCGTACAACCTTGTGCGCATTAAGCAAGGCGATGAATGGAAAACCGCATTCAATACGCCCGAAGGTCATTTTGAGTACTTGGTGATGCCATTTGGGCTCTCTAATGCACCTTCAGTTTTTCAGTCCTTCATGCATGACATTTTCCGGAAGTATCTGGATAAATTTTTGATTGTTCATCTGGATGATATTCTGGTTTTTTCTGATGATTGGGACTCGCATGTGGAGCAGGTCAGGATGGTTTTTAAGATTTTGCGTGAAAATTCTTTGTTTGTTAAAGGCTCAAAGTGTCTCTTTGGTGTACAGAGGGTTCCCTTTTTGGGGTTCATTTTTTCCCCTTCTGCTGTGGAGATGGACCCAGTCAAGGTCCGAGCTATTCATGATTGGACTCAACCCTCGTCAGTTAAGAGTCTTCAGAAGTTCTTGGGTTTTGCTAACTTCTACCGTCGTTTTATCGCAAATTTTTCTAGCGTTGTTAAACCATTGACGGATATGACCAAGAAAGGCTCTGATGTAGCTAACTGGGCTCCTGCTGCCGTGGAGGCTTTCCAGGAGTTGAAACGCCGGTTTACTTCGGCGCCTGTTTTGTGCCAACCTGACACCTCACTTCCCTTTCAGGTGGAGGTGGATGCTTCGGAGATTGGGGCAGGGGCCGTTTTGTCACAGAGAGGCCCTGGTTGCTCTACTATGAGACCTTGTGCCTTTTTCTCCAGGAAGTTTTCGCCGGCAGAGCGAAATTATGATGTGGGCAATCGGGAGTTGTTGGCCATGAAGTGGGCATTTGAGGAGTGGCGTCATTGGCTCGAGGGTGCTAAGCATCGTGTGGTGGTCTTGACTGATCACAAAAATCTGATGTATCTCGAGTCTGCTAAACGCCTGAATCCTAGACAGGCCCGCTGGTCATTGTTTTTCTCCCGTTTTGACTTTGTGGTCTCGTATTTACCGGGTTCTAAGAATGTGAAGGCTGATGCTCTGTCTAGGAGCTTTGTGCCTGATGCTCCTGGAGTCGCTGAACCTGTGGGTATTCTTAAGGAAGGAGTTATCTTGTCAGCTATTTTTCCTGATCTGCGGCGTGTGTTGCAGAGATTTCAGGCTGGTAGGCCTGACTCTTGTCCATCTGACAGATTGTTTGTGCCTGCTAAATGGACCAGCAGAGTCATTTCCGAGGTTCATTCCTCAGTGTTGGCAGGGCACCCGGGAATTTTTGGCACCAGAGATCTGGTGGCCAGGTCCTTTTGGTGGCCTTCCTTGTCAAGGGATGTGCGGTCATTTGTGCAGTCCTGTGGAACTTGTGCTCGAGCTAAGCCTTGCTGTTCTCGTGCCAGCGGGTTGCTCTTGCCCTTGCCTGTCCCGAAGAGACCTTGGACACACATCTCTATGGATTTCATTTCTGATCTTCCAGTGTCTCAGGGCATGTCTGTCATCTGGGTGATATGTGATCGTTTCTCCAAGATGGTCCATTTGGTTCCTTTGCCTAAGCTGCCCTCCTCTTCTGATCTGGTTCCTGTGTTCTTCCAGAACGTGGTTCGTTTGCACGGCATTCCTGAGAATATTGTGTCGGACAGAGGATCCCAGTTTGTTTCCAGGTTCTGGCGATCCTTTTGTGGTAGGATGGGCATTGATTTGTCGTTTTCGTCCGCATTTCATCCCCAGACTAACGGACAAACGGAGCGAACTAATCAGACTCTGGAGGCTTATTTGAGGTGTTTTGTCTCTTCTGATCAGGATGATTGGGTGACCTTCTTGCCGTTGGCTGAATTTGCCCTTAATAATCGGGCTAGTTCCGCCACCTTGGTTTTGCCATTTTTCTGCAACTCTGGTTTCCATCCTCGTTTTTCCTCGGGACATGTGGAGCCTTCTGACTGTCCTGGGGTGGATTCTGTGGTGGATAGGTTGCAGCGGATCTGTAGTCATGTGGTGGACAACTTGAAGTTGTCACAGGAGAAGGCTCAGCGTTTTGCCAACCGCCGCCGCGGTGTGGGTCCCCGACTTCGCGTTGGGGATTTGGTATGGCTGTCTTCTCGATTTGTTCCTATGAAGGTCTCCTCTCCCAAATTTAAGCCTCGCTTCATTGGTCCTTACAAGATATTGGAAATCCTTAATCCTGTATCCTTTCGCCTGGATCTTCCGGTGTCGTTTGCCATTCACAACGTATTTCATAGGTCCTTGTTGCGGCGGTACGTTGTGCCTGTGGTCCCTTCTGCTGAGCCTCCTGCTCCGGTGTTGGTTGAGGGCGAGTTGGAGTACGTGGTGGAGAAGATCTTAGATTCTCGTCTCTCCAGGCGGAGGCTTCAGTACCTGGTCAAGTGGAAGGGCTATGGTCAGGAGGATAATTCCTGGGTGGTCGCCTCTGATGTGCATGCGGCCGATTTGGTTCGTGCCTTTCACACCGCTCATCCTGATCGCCCTGGTGGTCTTGGTGAGGGTTCGGTGACCCCTCATTAAGGGGGGGGTACTGTTGTGAATTTACCTTTTTGGCTCCCTCTAGTGGTTACTAGTGATTTGACTCTGGGAATGTCTGCCATCCCTTGTATGCTCACCTGGGTCGTTAGGTCAGGGGTGTTGCTATATAAGCTCCCTGGACCTTCAGTTCAATGCCTGGCAACGTTGTAATCAGAGCTAATCTGTTGTGCTCTTGTCTACTGATCCTGGTTCCTGCTAGATTAAGCTAAGTCTGCTTTCTTGCTTTTTGAGATTTGTTTTTGTTTGCATTTTTGTCCAGCTTGTACATAATCTGTATCCTTACCTTGCTGGAAGCTCTAGGGAGGCTGGAGTTCTCCCCCCGGGCCGTTAGACGGTTCGGGGGTTCTTGAATTTCCAGTGTGGATTTTTGATAGGGTTTTTGTTGACCATATAAGTTATCTTACTACATTCTGCTATTAGTAAGTGGGCCTCTCTTTGCTAAACCTAGTTCATCTCTGTGTTTGTCATTTCCTCTTACCTCACCGTTATTATTTGTGGGGGGCTTGTATCCAACTTTTGGGGTCTATTCTCTGGAGGCAAGAGAGGTCTTTGTTTTCCTCTTCTAGGGGTAGTTAGTCCTCCGGCTGGCGCGACACATCTAGCGACCAATGTAGGCATGTTCCCCGGCTACTTCTAGTGTTGGCGTTAGGAGTAGATATATGGTCAACCCAGTTACCACTGCCCTATGAGCTGGATTTCTGTACTTCGCAGACTTACTTGTTCCTCTGAGACCCTCGCCATTGGGGTCATAACACCTCCCCTTATCTTCACCCACAGGGACTCTACATTTTCATTAAATTCACCTATATTATCACGCAGGATGGGTTTTAAGGAAGATTTTACATATAGTCACACCCCTCCCCCTCGCTTATCTGTACGGTCATTTCTGAACAGGCTATAGCCCTGCAAGTTAACAGCCCAGTCATGGCTCTCATCCAGCCACGTCTCAGATATCCCCACCATGTCATAATTATGCTCCAACAACATTAGTTCTAATTCATCCATTTTGTTGGCGAGGCTTCTGGCATTAGTATACATGCACTTGATGTTACTCTCTGTACCTCTATTCTTTCTTAAATTACTAACTGTTCTAACCCCACCCCCCATGCCACCGCCACCCCCAACTTCCTTATTTGTGCCCAGGTCTCTATCTGCACTATCTTCCCCTCCTATAAAATGAATACCCTCCCCCCCATTCCCTAGTTTAAACACTCCTCCAACCTTCTAACCATTTTCTCCCCCAGCACAGCTGCACCTTCCCCATTGAGGTGCAGCCCGTCCCTAGCGTAGAGCCTGTAGCCAACTGAGAAGTCAGCCCAGTTCTGCAGGAACCCAAACCCCTCCTTCCTACACCAATTCTTGAGCCACTTATTAACCTCCCTAATCTCCCGTTGCCTCTCTGTCGTGGCACGTGGTACAGGCAGTAAATCTGTAGTAGATCTTCTGTTGGGCATTGATGTTTTCCACAGGTTCCCAAGAGTCTTCCTCAGGGGGATATCCCTGCCATCTTATAAAATATTGGAGCCGATTCCTGCGAATCCCGGAATCAATCATTTTCTCCACCACAAATTGTTCTTGCCCATCAATCACCACAGGCTGCGGAGGTGGCACAACACGTCCCTGGAAGGTATTAGGAGATACAGGCTTTAGTAAAGATACATGAAAACTGGGTGTACCTTCATAGTTCTAGGCAGCTTCAGACGGCAGGCCACAGAGCTCACAATACCGTTGATCTTGAAAGGGCCAATGAATTTCTGTCCAAGTTTTTGTGAAGGAACGTTTAATTTCAGATTCTTAGTTGATAACCACACGGAATCTCCTACCTTGAACATGGGTGCAGGTTTATGTAATCTATTAGCCGATCTCTTATAACGTTCTTGAGCCGTGGTCAGGGATTCCTTCACAACCTCCAGATTTTGCCACATCTCAGTCAGCCTTTCCTCAGCTGCTGAAACCGGAGAATTAATCGGAGACCTAGGTAAGATACATGGATGATAACCCAGATTGGCAAAGAAAGGAGTGAACTTAGTGGAGGCGCTCTGAGAATTAATGTATGAAAATTTGGCTAGCGGCAGTAATTCCAACCAATCATCTTGGAGATGGCTAACATTGCATCTTAGATATTGTTCCAACGTCTGGTTGGTACGCTTAGTCTGACCATTTGTCTGGGGATAGTAAGCGGAAGAGAGACAGACATTAATATTGAGTGCAAAGCAAAACCCCTTCCAGAATCTTGAAGTGAACTGTACGCCACAGTCAGAGATGATCTCATCTGGGACCCCATGCAGCTGGAAGACATTCTGAATAACCAAGTTCACTGTATCCTTAGCTGAGGGGAGGCTGGTGCATGGAACAAAATGAGCGGCTTTAGTCAGTCGATCAACTACTACCATGATCGTATTCATGCCCCCCGATGTAGGCAGCTCCACAATAAAGTCCATTGATATAGACCCCCAAGGTCGAGACGGAACAGGTAATGATTGCAGGAGACCCGTAGGTGCCACACGAGGAGTCTTGTACACGCACATACCTCGCAAGAGAGAACATAGTCCTTAGTATCCTTCAGGCAAGTTGGCCACCAGAAAAATCAGCTTAGGAACTCTTATGTCTTCTGTACCCCCCTGTGACCAGCCAACTTGGAGTCATGTACCAACTTGAGGATCTGCAGACGGATGGCCTCAGGGACGTAGTTACATCGATCTCTGAACCACATGCCACCCTTAAAGACCAGATTAATATCAACAGGTGGGTTGGCCAGAAATACATCACCGTCATAAGCCTCCCTGCACTTCTTCGACAAGTCCTGATCGTGGATAACTCCGATGAAATTGGCATCAGATAGAATGGTCTTGGACGGGGCTCCAGGTACGGAATCCACAGCATGGATTCGGGATAAAGCATCAGCCTTCCCATTACGAGAACCTGGAGGTACGAGATAACAAAATTAAATTGATTTAAAAATAAATTCCAACGAGCCTGATGAGGAGAAAGACATCTAGCGGATCTGAGGAACTCTAAATTGCGATGGTCAGTAAGCACTACGATCTATTGTGCAGCTCCTTGCAGATGATGCCTCCATTCCTCGAAAGCCGCAATAACAGCCAGCAATTCCTTGTCTCCCACATCGTAATTCTTCTCTGCTGAGGTTAGTCTATGGGAAAAGAAAGCACAAGGATGTAGCAGACCCTTCTCTCCAGTTCTTTGGGAAAGAATAGCCCCGAAGGCATTATCAGAAGCGTCCACCTCCACAATGAAAGAATGTGTTGGATCTGGGTGTGTCAACAATGGTGCTGAGGTGAAACAGATCTTAAGCCGATCAAAAGCTTCTTGAGCCTGTGATGACTACTTAAATGGCTTTTCCTTCTTTGTCAAGGAAGTAATGGGACGGACAATATCAGAAAAATTTCGAATAACACGTCTGTAGAAATTTGCAAAACCAATAAAACGTTGCACCTCCTTAACGTTCTTGGGTACCGACCAGTCAAGCATAGCCTGAATCTTACCAGATTCCATGTTCAGTCCCTGGGGAGAGATGATATAACCTAAGAACTGTATCTCAGAACGATGGAACTCGCATTTCTCCGGCTTGATATACAGATGGTTCTCTTTCAGACATCTTAAAACAGCTTTGACATGTTCTTCATGTTCCTGTAGAGAGTCAGAAAAGATTAGAATATCGTCCAAATAGATCACCACAAACTGGTCCAACAAATCTCTGAAAATGTCATTAGCAAGGTGTTGAAACGTTGCAGGGGCATTACAAAGCCTGAAGGGCATCACGAGATATTCAAAGTGTCCATACCGGCATCGGAATGCTGTCTTCCACTCATCCCCTGGACGAATGCGCACCAAATTATAAGCCCCACGAAGATCCAGTTTAGAGAACACCTTAGTATGGCGGACTCTTTCCAGTAATTCGGGAATCAGAGGCAAAGCGTAATGATTCCGTACAGTTACCTTATTGAGCTCTCGATAGTCCACACAGGGTCTCAGGGACCCATCCTTCTTTACAAAAAATATAGGTTCCCCTGCTGGTGAAGAAGGACGTACAAAGCCTTTGGCCAGATTTTCATCAATATACAGTTGTGGCCAAAAGTATTGACACCCCTGCCATTCTGTCAGATAATACTCAGTTTCTTCCTGAAAATGATTGAAAACACAAATTCTTTGGTATTATTATCTTCATTTAATTTGTCTTAAATGAAAAAACACAAAAGAGAATGAAGCAAAAAACAAAACATTGATCATTTCACACAAAACTCACATTCACACAAAAGTATTGGCACCCTCAGCCTAATACTTGGTTGCACAACATTTAGCCAAAATAACTGCGACCAACCGCTTCCGGTAACCATCAATGAGTTTCTTACAATGCTCTACTGGAATTTTAGACCATTCTTCTTTGGGAAACTGCTCCAGGTCCCTGATATTTGAAGGGTGCCTTCTCCAAACTGCCATTTTTAGATCTCTCCACAGGTGTCCTATGGGATTCAGGTCTGGACTCATTGCTGGCCACCTTAGAAGTCTCCAGTGCTTTCTCTCAAACCATTTTCTAGTGCTTTTTGAAGTGTGTTTTGGGTCATTGTCCTGCTGGAAGACTCATGACCTCTGAGGGAGACCCAGCTTTCTCACACTGGGCCCTACATTATGCTGCAAAATTTGTTGGTAGTCTTCAGACTTCATAATGCCATGCACACGGTCAAGCAGTCCAGTGCCAGAGGCAGCAAAGCAACTCCAAAACATCAGGGAACTTCCGCCATGTTTGACTGTAGGGACCGTGTTCTTTTCTTTGAATGCCTCTTTTTTCTCCTGTAAACTCTATGTTGATGTCTTTGCCCAAGAAGCTCTACTTTTGTCTCATCTGACCAGAGAACATTCTTCCAAAACATTTTAGGCTTTTTCAGGTAAGTTTTGGCAAACTCCAGCCTGGCTTTTTTTATGTCTCGGGGTAAGAAGTGGGGTCTTCCTGGGTCTCCTACCATACAGTCCCTTTTCATTCAGACGCCGACGGATAGTACGGGTTGACACTGTTGAACCCTCGGACTGCAGGGCAGCTTGAACTTGTTTGGATGTTAGTCGAGGTTCTTTATCCAACATCCGCACAATCTTGCGTTGAAATCTCTTGTCAATTTTTCTTTTCCGTCCACATCTAGGGAGGTTAGCCACAGTGCCATGGGCTTTAAACTTCTTGATGACACTGCGCACGGTAGACACAGGAACATTCAGGTCTTTAGAGATGGACTTGTAGCCTTGAGATTGCTCATGCTTCCTGACAATTTGATTTCTCAAGTCCTCAGACAGTTCTTTGGTCTTCTTTCTTTTCTCCATGCTCAATGTGGTACACACAAGGACACAGAACAGAGGCTGAGTCAACTTTAATCCATGTCAACTGGCTGCAAGTGTGATTTATTTATTGCCAACACCTGTTAGGTGCCACAAGTAAGTTACAGGTGCTGTTAATTACACAAATTAGAGACGCATCACATGATTTTTTGAACAGTGCCAATACTTTTGTCCACCCCCTTTTTATGTTTGGTGTGATATTATATCCAATTTGGCTTTAGAACAATTCTTTTTGTGTTTTTTTCATTTTAGACAAATTAAATGAAGATAATAATAACAAAGAATTTGTGTTTGCAATCATTTTCAGGAAGAAACTGAGTATTATCTGACAGAATTGCAGGGGTGTCAATACTTTTGGCCACAACTGTACTCCTTTAAGGCTTGAAGCTCAGGTGCCCCCAACGGATATACGTTACCAAAAGGAATAGCTGCCCCAAGAAGCAACTCAATGGGACAGTCATAATGCCTGTGTGGAGGAAGCTGATCTGCATTCTTCTTGTCACAGATGTCAGAGAACTCTTTATATGCTGAAGGTAAAGTAAATACCTGTACCGTTGGTTCCGTAGCTGTGGACTCGGAGACAGCTTCAGTTAATGCTGAGTTGCTCCTTGTTGGAAAGATAATCTCCTTGGTCTCCCAGTTGATAGTTGGATTCTGATAACGCAGCCAAGGGATGCCTAAAATCACAGGAAAATGAGAAGAAATTAACAAGAAAGAGAGTTGCTCTTGATGATTAGGCTCCAACAAAATCTCAAGGGTGCGGTCTCCTGATCCACAGGCCCGGAGATTAAAGGTGACCCATCCACTGTTTCCATGATAATTGGAGAGGCTCTATGCTGAATTTCAATACCATGTTCCTTGGCAAATGCGATATCCATAAAATTGCCACCTGCACCAGAGTCAATCATAGCTGCACTGGAAATCCACTGTCCTGTACACAGGATCTTAATTGGGAGAGAACAGTGAGAGTTCTTTTCATTTAGCTCCTTGGCTGGTGAAGTCATAGAAAGTGAATGGAATACAGCGTTTAAAGGCAGGCTACATTCAGAGATGTCAGATTCATCATCATCATAGTTGTCATACTCCCCTACTGCTGCTAGCACCTTGTTAGGCCGCTTCGGACACTTGGGACAGTTGATTAGAAAGTGGTCAGACTGGCCGCAGTAGAAACATAGACTTTCTCGAAGGCGATGCTCCCGGTGCTCATTACTCTCGCGCCTCTGAACAGAATCAATTTGCATGGGCACCTCCTCTACCTCTCGAGATGTTTTACCTGCAGGCTCTTTGGAAGGAAGGGAAAAGTTAGAAATATGGTTATATGCAGCAAACTTCTCCTGCCTACGCTCAGTAAGGCGAATGTCAATGCGCACACAATGCTGTATAAATGTTTCTAGCTCTTGTGGTGATTCAGAGCGAGCTAATTCATCCTTTACAATGCTAGACAGACCCCTTTTAAAAATAGGTAATTGTGCATAACTGTCCCAATTAGTATCTACCGCTAATCTCCTGAATTCGGTAACATACTCAATAAGAGAACGTTTAGCCTGGCGTAAAGACAAAGCAGATTCAGCGGTTGCACGGCGATTAGGGTCATCAAACATTAATGCCATAGTGGCCAAAAAATCGTCCAAATTATTTAACCGCGGGTCACGAGACTCAATCATCGGATTCGCCCAGGCGAGCACTCGTGTGGTCAGCAGCATTATTATACACAATACTTTGGATCTATCAGTAGGAAAACGATCAGCATGCACATCAAAATATAGCATACATTGATTCACAAAGCCACGAAATTTGTCGCGATCACCTTTAAATCTGAATGGGGGCAACTTAAGTGGGCTAGCTGGTGGCGGTTGCCCAGATGGTAAAGTCGCTTGTGCAGCCATTTGCGTGCTTATATCCTGAAAAGCCCATCCATACTGGGACTCTATGCCAGCAAGTTTGTTTTCCTGGGCTGCCATGCGGGTGCTTAAGTCCTGCAAAGTTTGTCCAAACACTTGTTGATTGTGTTCAAAGCTTCCAAACTTCTTTTGCAGACCTTCCACATCTTTCTGCAGTGATCTAATTATGGAGAACACCTGCTCTAGTCTGCTTTCTGCAGTCATTGTTCCAGCAGCCTCCTCTTTTGAGGCTAGAGTATCCTGTAAAGATTATAAGGGATAACTCAGGAGACTCTTTGCATGGAACAAGACAACTACAGGACAGTTTTATAAGTGGTAAAGTCTATATTATCACACGGTGATTCAAACAGGTGCAGAGAGAAACAAGTCCACAACACTTGGTGTAAATATTAAACGCAGCTTAACAGTCTATAGGTAACTTCAGAGGAAAATGCAATCACGCAGAAAGTCTATGAAGCACAATTATTCTTGAGGATACTTGACACGAATAAGTCCTTGGTAGTCCAAACACAGATAGATATGCTTATAAGGCAGTTCAAATAATATCTTAGCACAACCAGGGAGGCCTGGGTAAAAGTCTCAGGTTTAAGCAGAGCAGCAACAGCTTACATGTCCAGCAAATGCAGATGGAAACAAACACAAGCAGCCAGATGGAGGATTACTGGAAACCGATGTATGCAGCAGAAACTCAGAGCTGAGTAACAGGATCTCAACACAAGTTCACAGGAGCAGGTGCAAAGCCAGTGAGTCGTCAGGAGCTGGATGCAAGGCAGAATACTCTAGCACAGACTAAAGGCTGGGGTGGAGTTATATAGCAGGAAGACACAGTGCACATGAGACCAAAGACACCATCTTGGAAAAGGGCCGTAATGCACAAAAGGTAATCAAAATGTTCAGAGTATTGACATCTTCCTTTCCTGGGGCGTTCCTCATGTGAGACAGTTTCTTGGTAGCGCTTGATGGTTTTTGCCACTGCACTTGGGGACACTTTCAAAGTTTGCCCAATTTTTTGGACTGACTGACCTTCATTTCTTAAAGTAATGATGGCCACTCATTTTTCTTTACTTAGAATTTGTATTATGGCAAGAAAAAAGCAGCTAACAGTCTATTCAGTAGGACTATCAGCTGTGTATCCACCAGACTTCTGCACAACACAACTGATGGTCCCAACCCCATTTATAAGGCAAGAAATCCCACTTATTAAATCTGACAGGGCACACCTGTGAAGTGAAAACCATTTCCGGTGACTACCTCTTGAAGCTCATCAAGAGAATGCCAAGAGTGTGCAAAGCAGTCACCAAAGCAAAAGGTGGCTACTTTGAAGAACCTAGAATATAAGACATAATTTCAGTTGTTTTACACTTTTTTGTTAAGTATATAATTCCACATGTGTTAATTCATAGTTTTGATGCCTTCAGTGTGAATGTACTATTTTCATAGCCATGAAAATACAGAAAAATCTTTAAATGAGAAGATGTGTCCAAACTTTTGGTCTGTACTGTATATTTGACCTGGCACTTGAACCCCTGGTGCAATACAGAGAACAACATGAAGTATTTGAAGGGATATCAATAGGGGACATGAAGTAGGGGACATGACTCTTTGGCCTCGTTCTTTGCAGATGATATAATACTCAACATGGCTGAGGTGGCAAGAGATCTGCCAGGGTTCCTAGATCTTATGGAAAATTTTGGTAGGTTTTCGGGATTCACTCTAAATAGAAGCAAATGTGAAATTCTCCACTTAGCAGATAAAGGCAGAAGTAATATAGTAGAAAAGGAAATATGTGGTATTCCGATATCCAAAACACATATAACATATTTGGGTATCAAGCTGGGTTGAAAATCAGAGTCAATATATAATTTAAACTTTCCTCCAGTTATCTCCAAAATCCAACAGGAATTAGAAAGGTGACAAAATTTGCCTTTGAGTCTTTTGGGTAGGATTCACCTTTTAAAAATGATGAGTTTCTCAAATCTCATGTATCCATTACAGACCATCCCTTTTCTCCTAAAGCATGTGGACGTGGGGAAAAATATATTTGGCTATTAGGAAATGTATCTGGAAAGGTCGGACGCCGTATAAAACTGAGTAAACTGATGGCATCCAAGGAAAAGGAGGGGGGGTAAACTTGCCAGACATAAGATGATATAACCTACCGTGTATTTCCCCATCACATAGTAGATTGGTTTAAAGACACTAATGGGTTTTCTGATACGGCCGTGGAAAAATCATATGCATACCTGTGAAACTTAGTCGCCTTATTACACACGCCAAAAAGCCTTATGCCTAAAAAAATTAAAAATTCAATAGTGTACAGAGACACAATAGCCACATAGAAGAAAATTAGCAGAAAATTCTAATTATCCAAGAAAATCTTGAGAGATTTACCCATATGGGGAAATCCAGCATTACAACAAATAAACTATTTCAGGAATGGAGGATGAAACAGATCCACAAAATTGCTAATCTACTGCATGAAGAAGAAAATAGGTGGCTGAGTAGGGAAGACATAATATCTAAATTCAAGCCAAGTGAACAGCAATTCCTACAATTAGGACAAATAAAAGGAACGATTATGAAATGTTTGATAAATGTGAGGGAATAAACAAGATGGAATGCAATGGATAATCTATTACACTAGTCAACGCAAAAAAATCATAAGCAAAGGTAATATGTCCGTTTTATTGAGTTTGATGTGCTCATTCCAAAAATATGCTTAGTCTTGCTCTATCTCATAAAAATTCTGAGAAGTATTTTTGTTATTCCGTTATTTCTGCATTTTCAATGTATGTGGTTTTTCCTATGTTATTCCCATGTCTTTGCTTGTCTTACTTAATTGTGAATTTTCTTCTTACAGGGGCAACATCAGTAAAGGTGTTAGTGAGTTTTATGGGAAGGAGCATTGACAGTGCAGTCAACGAATGACTGCTTCTTGGAAAGTCATATTTTATGGGTAGGAGCTAACTTTTATGAGGTGGTAAGCTTTGAGTCAGTCAGAAAAGGATGGTGATGGCAGCAAGGACTGGTATGTGAGACTCTGACAGGAAACAGGCCTCTACAGGGATCTGAGCCCTGCCACAGGAAAATATAAGGGAACGTAGCGGACAGCCGCCATTGTGAGAGGATTTTCACTGCATTTCTCAGAGGGAAGAAAGCAGCTCAGCCACTGAGGTGGAACTGAGTGAGGGTCTCCACAGAGAGAGAACCTGAAAGCAGCCAATATCACACTCAAACTGCCTGTCTGCAAATGTTCATCTGTAAGAAATAGGCTGACCCATTTACCTCACAACTGTATATAGTTATCTACCAGATTACCTCCAATAAAATTAGTTCTAAATACAAGCTGCCTCTGTCATCTCTGGGGAAATATCTACATATAGTCAGTCGGCTCATTGCATTTTTTTTAGCTTGTCACCACCATTAAACTGAACTTACTCTACTGTTTGATCTGATTTAAAGGAGAAAATGCCCCAACAGTGTATCAGTCATCCGAACAGATTCTGCTATGTGTGTAGTTCTTTTACACCAAAAGGCCAAGTATGTTCAATCACTCATGGTATTACAAAGATGTACTTTAAGTGTGCACTTGGTGATCAAGACAAATGCTGGGCCCCTCATGTGATATGCTCAAGTTGTTCAAATGGTCTTTGTGACTGGATGAATAGGAGCAAAACGGCTATGCCATTTGCTGTTCCCATGATTTGGAGAGAACCCAAAAATCATAGTGATGACTGCTACTTTTGGTTTGTCAAACTGAAGGGCCTTTCTACTAAGAACAAACATAAGATTAATTACCCTGACTTGAATCTGCAATTAGGCCAGTACCACATGATGGTACCTTGCCAGTTCCTGTACCACTGTTGTCTGGATTGGATGAAAATGAAGTAGAATATGAAGACTAAGGAGCTGAAGCTACTAGAGACATGGAGACCAAGCCAAGATGAGTATGTACCTGAAGGAGCAGCCGAGCAGCCAGAACGCTTTACTCAACAAGAATTAAATAAACTCATCAGAGACCTTTCATTGTCAAAAGATAAAGCTGAACTTCTTGTATCTAGGTTGAAACAGAAGAATCTTCTTCATGATGATGTCAAAGTATGTTATTACCGAAACACAAGCAACGCTAACACAATTTTTCACAGTTGATGGACCAATGGTGTACTGTAACAATGTGAAGGGCCTTTTTGAAGAACTGAATCAAAAGTATTTTGCTGCAGATTGGCGATCGTTTATTGACTCATCCCAGAGAAGTTTGAAAGCAGTGTTAGTTCACAATAGAAATATGAAACCATCAATCCCTATTGATCACTCATGTCATCTAAAGGATAGTTATGAAAATCCGTCAGTTGTTTTGGATGCTATACAATATAAGCATCATCAGTGGAATATCTGTGGAGATTTGAAAGTGATTGGTCTGCTAATGGGAATGCAAGGTTTCACAAAATATTGTTGCTTCGTGTGTTTATGGGACAGTAGAAATACAGTAGAGCATTATGTTCGTCATGATTGGGGACAGAGAAACATCTATGCTCCAGGTAGAGACAATGTTCAGCATAATCCTTCAGTTGCTCCAACAAAAATCTTTCTTCCTCCACTACATATAAAGTTGAGATTGATTAAAAACTTTGTGAAAGCCATGGCAAAGACAAATTCGCAAGGGCTCCAGTACATTTCACAGAAATTCTCCAGCATTTCACCAGTAAAACTAAAGCAAGGGGTATTTGTTGGTCCTCAGATCCGAGAGCTTATGAGAGATGATATGTTTGAAGGAACTCTAAATGATAAGGAACTGAGATCTTGAAAAAGCTTCTAGTGGATCTATGAAAACTTCTTAGGAAAACAAAAATCTCCAGAATATGTTGAAGAACTGCTAAATGCATACTAGTGTCTTGGATGCCGCATGTTTCTGAAAATGCACACTTTGCATTCACATTTAGGATTTCTTCCCTCAAAATCTTGGGAATGTAAGTGATGAACAAGGTGAGTGGTTTCACCAGGACATTAACCCCTTAACGACCGCCGATACACCTTTTAACGGCGGCAGTTAAGGGTACTTAAACCACAACGCCGTTAATTAACGGCACGGTGGAAAAAGTGAATATCGCCCCCCAGAGTCGGATTTTCTCTGGGGTCTCGGTTGCCGGGGGTAGCCGAGACCCCAGAGAACATGATTCGGGGGTTTTTTACCGACCCCGAGTTGCGATCGCCGGTAATTAACCGTTTACCGGTGATCGCAAAAAAAACCGCGATCTCCCTTTTAATTTCTCTGTCCTCCGATGTGATCGCACATCAGAGGACAGAGAAATGGGGTCCCCGATAGGCCCCTGATACTCACCTGTCTCCCCCGGTGCTCCTCGTCGTTCCCGATGGGCGCCGCCATCTTCTTCTGGCAAAAAAATGGCGGGCGCATGCGCAGTGCGCCCTGTCATGGTTCCCAATGGCAAGGGAACGTAAAAAACACATAAGTAACGAACGAGCTCTCGGGTGATGGAAACTCGAGTTGACCGTGAGCTAAATCTACCACACAACTAACAGTAGCCAGGGAGCATACCTACGGCTTCCTATATGCCACGCGCCAGCCGGAGGACTAACTACGCCTGGTAGAGGAAGAAACATACCTGGCTTACCTCTAGGGAAATACCCCAAAAGACAATAGCAGCCCCCCACATGTAATAACGGTGAATTAAGAGGAAAAGACATACACAGTATGAAAGTAGATTTAGCAAAGAGAGGTCCACTTACTAGATAGCAGAAGGATACAAAAGAGGACTTCACGGTCACCTGAAAACCCTTTCAAAAACCATCCTGAAATTACTTTAAGACTCCTGTGTCAACTCATGACACAGGAGTGGCAATTTCAGCCCGCAAGAGCTTCCAGCTACAGAGGATTACAAAAACTGCAAACTGGACAAAAGGTACAAAACAAAAGGACAAAGTCCACTTAGCTGATCAGCAGACTAGTAGCAGGAACATGCAACCGAAGGCTCTGGTTACAATGATGACCGGCAAGGAAATGACTGGAGAGCAAGGCTAAATAGGAAACTCCCAAACACTGATGGAAGCAGGTGAACAGAAGAAGCAAAGTGCAAACAAGTCACCAGTACCACCAGCAACCACCAGGGGAGCCCAAAAAGCGGATACACAACTGTTGTGGATTCTGTTTGTGGGCTCCCTCTGGTGGTTACTGCTGGTACTGGATGACTTTGGTGGGTTGCGGCCTTTGGTTTCCACCTGTCCATCAGAGGCTGGGTGTTTCCTATTTTACCTGGCCTTTCTGTCATTCCCTTGCCGGCTATCAATGTATTCAGATGTGCTCTGTTTGGTTCCTGCCTACCTGCTCCCAGATCTTTCAGGATAAGCTAAGTGCTGATTTTCAGTTGTTGGTTTTTTTGTCCAGCTTGCTTATTATGTCTCTATGCTAGCTGGTAGCTCTAGTGGACTGAGGTTCTCCCCATGTGCCATGAGTTGGCACATGGGTTCTTGTAATCTCAGGATGGTTTTTTGATTAGGGTTTTTTGCTGACCGCTCAGACCCCTTTTGTATCGTTCTGCTTTCTAGTTTACAGCGGGCCTCAATTTGCTGAACCTATATATATCATCTCTATGTGTGTGCCTTCCTCTCATTTCACCGTCAATACATGTGGGGGGCAACTATACCTTTTGGGGTTCATTCCTCTGGAGGCAAGTGAGGTCTTTATTTTCTCTGCAGTACTAGTTAGCTCTTAGGCTGGTGCGTGGCGTCTAGAACCAACGTAGGCACGCTCCCTGGCTATCTCTAGTTGCGTTTGTCAGGCGTAGGGCAGCGGTCAGCCCAGGTTCCATCACCCTAGAGCTCGTCCGATATTTTGTATTTCTTTGCTTGTCCCTTGCTATCCCTAGCCATTGGGATTCATGACAGTATAGCCGGCCAACAAAGTGTTAATTGTTTGGGCTGAAGCAGGAGAAAAAGAAGTGTTTAAGGGAAAAATTTTTTTCTTTTTTTTTTTTTTTTTTCCTTCAGAGTTTTGCTGCCTAGCCCTTAATTGCTGTCTAGCTGCTTCTTACCTCCTCTTAACCCTTGAATGGCTCTGATATTAGCTGTTTAACATGGATGTCCAGAGTTTGGCTTCCAGCCTGAGTAATCTCGCGGCAAAAGTTCAAAACATACAGGATTTTGTTGTTCACACTCCCATGTCTGAACCTAGAATTCCTATTCCAGAGTTCTTTTCTGGGGATAGATCTACCTTCCTGAATTTCAGGAACAATTGTAAATTGTTTCTTTCTTTAAAATCTCGCTCCTCTGGAGACCCTGCTCAACAGGTCAAGATTGTAATATCTTTCCTGCGGGGCAACCCTCAGAATTGGGCATTTGCATTGGCACCAGGGGATCCTGCATTGCTCAATGTGGATGCGTTTTTTCTGGCATTGGGATTGCTCTATGAGGAACCCAACCTGGAGATTCAGGCTGAAAAGGCTTTATTAGCCCTCTCTCAGGGGCATGATGAAGCGGAAATATATTGTCAAAAATTTCGGAAATGGTCGGTGCTTACTCAGTGGAATGAGTGCGCCCTGGCTGCAAACTTCAGAAATGGTCTTTCCGAGGCCATTAAGGATATTATGGTGGGGTTCCCTACGCCTACAGGTCTGAATGAGTCGATGGCTATGGCCATTCAGATTGATCGGCGTTTACGGGAGCGCAAACCCGTGCACCACTTGGCGGTGTCTTCTGAACAGGCACCTGAGACTATGCAATGTGATAGAATTCAGTCCAGAAGTAAACGGCAAAATTATAGGCGGAAAAATGGATTGTGTTTTTATTGTGGTGATTCAGCTCATGTTATATCAGCATGCTCTAAACGCACAAAAAGGGTTGATAAATCTTTTGCCATTGGTACTCTGCAGCCTAAGTTCATTTTGTCTGTGACTCTGATTTTTTCACTGTCTTCCATTTCCGTCGATGCCTATGTGGATTCAGGCGCTGCCCTGAGTCTTATGGATTGGTCATTTGCTAAACGCTGCGGTTTTAGTCTGGAGCCTCTGGAAGTTCCTATCCCTCTGAAGGGAATTGACTCTACACCATTGGCTATGAATAAGCCGCAGTATTGGACACAAGTGACCATGCGCATGACTCCCGTTCATCAGGAGGTGATTCGCTTCCTTGTACTGTATAATTTACATGATGTACTAGTGCTTGGTCTGCCATGGTTACAAACTCATAATCCTGTCCTGGACTGGAAAACAATGTCTGTGTTAAGCTGGGGATGTCGGGGGGTTCATGATGATGCACCTCCGATTTCAATCGCTTCATCTACTCCTTCTGAGATCCCTGCGTTTTTGTCTGACTATAGGGATGTTTTTGAGGAGCCTAAGCTCAATTCGCTCCCTCCGCATAGAGATTGTGACTGTGCTATAGAATTGATTCCTGGCAGTAAGTTCCCTAAGGGTCGTTTATTTAATCTGTCACTGCCAGAGCATACTGCTATGCGGAATTATATTAAGGAGTCCTTGGAAAAGGGACATATTCGTCCATCTTCGTCCCCTCTGGGAGCAGGTTTTTTTTTCGTGGCAAAAAAAGATGGTTCCCTGAGGCCTTGTATAGATTATCGCCTTCTGAATAAGATTACAGTCAAGTATCAGTATCCATTGCCATTATTGACTGATTTGTTTGCTCGCATTAAGGGGGCTAGGTGGTTCACTAAGATAGATCTTCGCGGTGCGTATAATCTGGTGCGGATAAAACAGGGTGATGAGTGGAAAACCGCATTTAATACGCCTGAGGGCCATTTTGAGTATTTGGTAATGCCTTTTGGACTCTCCAATGCTCCGTCAGTCTTTCAGTCCTTTATGCACAATATTTTCCGTGAATATCTGGATAAGTTTATGATTGTGTATTTGGATGATATTTTGGTGTTTTCTGATGACTGGGAGTCTCATGTTCTACAGGTCAGGAAGGTGTTTCAGGTTCTGCGGGCCAATTCTCTGTTTGTCCAGAAGATTTCTTTTTTGGGGTACATTTTTTCTCCTTCTACTATTGAGATGGATCCCGTCAAGGTTCAGGCGATTTGTGACTGGACACAACCTACATCTGTTAAGAGCCTTCAGAAGTTCTTGGGGTTTGCTAATTTTTATCGTCGGTTCATTGCTAATTTTTCCAGTATTGTTAAACCTTTGACTGATTTGACTAAAAAGGGTGCTGATGTTGCTGATTGGTCTCCTGCGGCCGTGGAGGCCTTTCAGGAACTTAAGCGCCGGTTTTCTTCTGCTCCTGTGTTGTGTCAACCAGATGTTTCACTTCCTTTTCAGGTTGAGGTTGATGCTTCCGAGATTGGAGCGGGGGCGGTTTTGTCACAGAGAAGTTCTAATGGCTCGGTGATGAAGCCATGTGCATTCTTCTCTAGAAAATTCTCGCCCGCCGAGCGCAATTATGATGTGGGTAATCGGGAGCTTTTGGCCATGAAGTGGGCATTTGAGGAGTGGCGTCATTGGCTTGAGGGTGCTAAACATCGTGTGGTGGTCTTGACTGATCACAAGAATCTCATTTACCTTGAGTCTGCCAGGCGTTTGAATCCTAGACAGGCTCGTTGGTCGTTGTTTTTTTCTCGTTTCAATTTCGTGGTTTCATACCTGCCAGGTTCAAAGAATGTGAAGGCAGATGCTCTTTCCAGGAGTTTTGTGCCTGACTCTCCTGGAGACTCTGGGCCTACTGGTATCCTTAGGGATGGGGTAATATTGTCCGCCGTATCCCCAGACTTGCGACGTGCATTGCAGGAGTTTCAGGTGGATAAACCGGATCGTTGTCCACCAGAAAGACTGTTTGTTCCGGATGATTGGACCAGTAGAGTCATCTCCGAGGTCCATTCTTCTGTGTTGGCTGGTCATCCTGGAATATTTGGTACAAGAGACTTGGTGGCCAGGTCTTTTTGGTGGCCTTCCTTGTCTAGGGATGTGCGTACCTTTGTGCAGTCTTGTGAAGTGTGTGCTCGAGCTAAGCCTTGCTGTTCTCGGGCCAGTGGGTTGTTGTTATCCTTGCCCATCCCGAAGAGGCCTTGGACGCACATTTCCATGGATTTTATTTCTGATCTCCCGGTTTCACAGAAAATGTCCGTTATCTGGGTTGTGTGTGACCGCTTTTCTAAGATGGTTCATTTGGTGCCCTTGCCTAAGTTGCCTTCCTCCTCTGAGTTGGTCCCTTTATTTTTTCAGAACGTGGTTCGTTTGCATGGGATTCCGGAGAATATCGTTTCTGACAGGGGATCCCAGTTTGTGTCTAGATTTTGGCAGACGTTTTGTGCCAAGATGGGCATTGATTTGTCTTTCTCGTCTGCATTCCATCCTCAGATGAATGGCCAGACGGAGCGAACTAATCAGACCTTGGAAACTTATTTGAGGTGTTTTGTTTCTGCTGATCAAGATGACTGGGTTGCTTTTTTGCCACTGGCCGAATTTGCTCTTAATAATCGGGCTAGTTCTGCCACGTTGGTCTCTCCTTTTTTTTGTAATTCGGGGTTTCATCCTCGTTTTTCCTCTGGTCAGGTGGAGTCTTCGGATTGTCCTGGAGTGGACGTGGTGGTGGACAGGCTGCATCAGATTTGGAACCAGGTGGTGGACAATTTGAAGTTATCTCAGGAGAAGACTCAGCAGTTTGCTAATCGCCGTCGCCGCGTGGGTCCCCGACTTCTTGTTGGGGATTTGGTGTGGTTGTCTTCTCGTTTTGTCCCTATGAAGGTCTCTTCTCCTAAGTTCAAGCCTCGGTTCATCGGTCCTTAT
Source organism: Ranitomeya variabilis (assembly GCF_051348905.1). Taxonomy (NCBI): domain Eukaryota; kingdom Metazoa; phylum Chordata; class Amphibia; order Anura; family Dendrobatidae; genus Ranitomeya; species Ranitomeya variabilis. The sequence goes on along the minus strand of NC_135234.1, from coordinate 566,280,980 downwards.
AGGATCTCGGAGATTCTTAACCCTGTATCTTTTCGTTTGGATCTCCCAGCATCGTTTGCTATTCATAATGTGTTCCATCGGTCGTTGTTGCGGAGGTTTGAGGTGCCCGTTGTTCCTTCGGTTGAGCCTCCTGCTCCGGTGCTGGTGGAGGGAGAATTGGAGTATGTTGTTGAGAAGATCTTGGATTCTCGTGTTTCCAGACGCAAACTCCAGTATTTGGTTAAGTGGAAGGGTTATGGTCAGGAGGATAATTCCTGGGTGGTCGCCTCCGATGTTCATGCGACTGATTTGGTCCGCGCCTTCCATAGAGCTCACCCTGATCGCCCTGGGGGTTCTCGTGAGGGTTCGGTGACCCCTCCTCAAGAGGGGGGTACTGTTGTGGATTCTGTTTGTGGGCTCCCTCTGGTGGTTACTGCTGGTACTGGGTGACTTTGGTGGGTTGCGGCCTTTGGTTTCCACCTGTCCATCAGAGGCTGGGTGTTTCCTATTTTACCTGGCCTTTCTGTCATTCCCTTGCCGGCTATCAATGTATTCAGATGTGCTCTGTTTGGTTCCTGCCTACCTGCTCCCAGATCTTTCAGGATAAGCTAAGTGCTGATTTTCAGTTGTTGGTTTTTTTGTCCAGCTTGCTTATTATGTCTCTATGCTAGCTGGTAGCTCTAGTGGACTGAGGTTCTCCCCATGTGCCATGAGTTGGCACATGGGTTCTTGTAATCTCAGGATGGTTTTTTGATTAGGGTTTTTTGCTGACCGCTCAGACCCCTTTTGTATCGTTCTGCTTTCTAGTTTACAGCGGGCCTCAATTTGCTGAACCTATATATATCATCTCTATGTGTGTGCCTTCCTCTCATTTCACCGTCAATACATGTGGGGGGCAACTATACCTTTTGGGGTTCATTCCTCTGGAGGCAAGTGAGGTCTTTATTTTCTCTGCAGTACTAGTTAGCTCTTAGGCTGGTGCGTGGCGTCTAGAACCAACGTAGGCACGCTCCCTGGCTATCTCTAGTTGCGTTTGTCAGGCGTAGGGCAGCGGTCAGCCCAGGTTCCATCACCCTAGAGCTCGTCCGATATTTTGTATTTCTTTGCTTGTCCCTTGCTATCCCTAGCCATTGGGATTCATGACACACAACAGCGCCCGCCGGCCGGCACCCGGAGGATCTTTGGGGTCTTGGCTGCCGGGGGTAGCCGAGACCCCAAAGAACATGATCGGGGTCGGTTCTTACCGACCCCTGTTTTGCGATCGCCGGTAATTAACTGTTTACCGGTGGTCGCAAAAAAAAGAAAAAAAAGCAATCGGTCATTCTCTGTCCTCTGATGTGATCGCACATCAGAGGACAGAGAAATAGGGGGATTCGGGGACCCTGCTATACTTACCGGTGTCCCTGGGTCCTCCTGCATCCCCTCCTGCCCGCCGGCTTCTTCCTATGGAAAGAAAATGGCGGGCGCATGCGCTGTGCGCCCGCTCTCTGCTGCCATCTGCCGGCCGGCAGGAGAGAGGAGTTGGGGCTAAAATTAGGGTTAGGGTTGGGGCTAAATTTAGGGTTAGGGTTGGGGCTAAATTTAGGGCTAGGGTTAGGCTTCTTTCACACTTGCGTCGGTACGGGGCCGTCGCAATGCGTCGGTACGGGGCCGTCGCAATGCGTCGGCCCGACGTACCGACGCACGTTGTGAAAATTGTGCACAACGTGGGCAGCGGATGCAGTTTTTCAACGCATCCGCTGCCCAGTCTATGTCCTGGGGAAGAGGGGGCAGAGTTACGGACACGCATGAGCGGAAATGGCGGACGCGATGTACAAAAAAAAGGTTACATTGAACGTCTTTTTTTGTGACGACGGTCCGCCAAAACACAACGGATCCAGTGCATGACGGACGCGACGTGTAGCCATCCGTCGACAATACAAGTCTATGGGCAAAAAAGGCATCCTGCGGGCACATTTGCAGGATCCGTTTTTTGTCCAAAACGACGGATTGCGACGGATGCCACATGACGCAAGTGTGAAAGTAGCCTTAGGGCTAGGGTTAGGGTTGAGGCTAAAGCTAGGGTTAAATTTAGGGTTAGTGTTGGGGCTAAATTTAGGGTTAGGGCTAAAGTTAGGGTTAGGGCTAGGGTTGGGGCTAAAGTTAGGGCTAGGGTTAGGGCTAAAGTTAGGGTTAGGGCTAGGGTTGGGGCTAAAGTTAGGGTTAGGGTTGGGGCTAAAGTTAGGGCTAGGGTTAGGGCTAAAGTTAGGGTTAGAGTTGGGATTAGGGTTTGGATTAGGATTGGTATTAGGGTTAGGGTTGGCATTAGGGTTAGGTTTGGGATTAGGGTTAAGGTTAGGGTTGGGATTAGGGTTAGAGTTAGAATTGGGGGGTTTCCACTGTTTAGGTACATCAGGGGGTCTCCAAACACGACAGCCAATTTTGCGCTCAAAAAGTCAAATGGTGCTCCCTCCCTTCTGAGCTCTGCCGTGCGCCCAAACAATGGTTTACCCCCACATATGGGGCATCAGCGTACTCAGGATAAATTGGACAACAACTTTTGGGGTCCAATTTCTCCTGTTACCCTTGTGAAAATAAAAACTTGGGGGCTAAAAAAATCTTTTTTGTGGAAAAAAAATATATTTTTTATTTTCATGACTCTGCATTATAAACTTCTGTGAAGCACTTGGGGGTTCAAAGTGCTCACCACACATCTAGATAAGTTCCTTAAGGGGTCTAGTTTCCAAAATGGTGTCACTTGTGGGGGGTTTCCACTGTTTAGGCACATCAGGGGCTCTCCAAACGCAACATGACGTCCGATCTCAATTCCAGCCAATTCTACATTGAAAAAGTAAAACGGCACTCCTTCTCTTCCAAGCTCTGCGGTGCGCCCAAACAGTGGTTTACCCCCACATATGGGGTATCAACGTACTCAGGAGAAATTGGACAACAACGTTTGTGGTCTAATTTTTCCTGTTACCCCTGTGAAAATAAGAATTTGTGGGTGAAAATATAATTTTTGTGTAAACAAATGTGATTTTTTATTTTCACGGCCCTACGTTATAAACTTCTGTGAAGCACTTGGGAGTTCAAAGTGCTCACCCTCACTACACATCTAGATAAGTTCCTTAAGGGGTCTAGTTTCCAAAATGGTGTCACTTGTGGAGCGTTTCCACTGTTTAGGCACATCAGGGGCTCTCTAAACGTGACATGGCATCCAATCTCAATTCCAGCCAATTCTGCACTGAAAAAGTCAAACGGCGCTCCTTCACTTCCAAGCTCTGCGGTGCGCCCAAAAAGTGGTTTACCCCCACATATGGGATATCGGCGTATTCAGGAGAAATTGCACAACAAAATTTATGGTTAAATTTCTGTTTTTACACTTGTGAAAATAAAAAAAAAATGGTCCTGGAGTAAAATGTTTGCAAAAAAAAGCTAAATGTTCATTTTTTCCTTCCACATTGTTTCAGTTCCTGTGAAGCACGTAAAGGGTTAATAAACTTCTTGAATGTGGTTTTGAGCACCTTGAGGGGTGCAGTTTTTAGAATGGTGTCACACTTGGGTATTTTCCATCATATAGACCCCTCAAAATGACTTCAAATGAGATGTGATCCCTAAAAAAAATGGTATTGTAAAAATGAGAAATTGCTGGTCAACTTTTAACCCTTATAACTCCCTAACAAAAAAAATTTTGTTTCCAAAATTGTGCTGATGTAAAGTAGACATGTGGGAAATGTTATTTATTACCTATTTTTTGTGACATATCTCTGTGATTTAAGGGCATAAAAATACAAATTTTGAAAATTGCAAAATTTTCGCCATATTTCCGTTTTTTTTCATAAATAATCGCAAGTAATATCGAAGAAATGTTACCACTAACATGAAGTACAATATGTCACGAAAAAACAATCTCAGAATCAGCAGGATTTGTTAAAGCGTTCCAGAGTTATAACCTCATAAAGTGACAGTGGTCAGAATTATAAAAATTGGCTCGGTCATTAAGTACCAAATTGGCTCTGTCAATAAGGGGTTAAAGTAATGGAACACCACTACCAGGGTTTTTGGAATGACTCAATGATGGCAGATTACTGTTGGATTTTATATAGGGGCAACCCTGAAAAATCATATCAACGACAGTCTAATGTCAAGCACTTTTAATTTCTGCTCTTATTTTGGCTTCTATTTTGCATGTGAAATAATTTTGGTTCAATAAAAACTGTTTAGTAAGGTGAAGCATTTTTCTCTGATAGGTAATTACTGTTTTCTTAATGTCACCAGAATATTTCCTATACCTTATAATCATGATGCTGCTCCATGGAAACTATACGTGCTACAGAAAAACTATGTACATTTCTGAAATCAGGACAAAAAGAGGATTCAGAAAAGAAAAAAAAGTCACCTGCGATGATTGCAAAAAATATTTAATATAAGGAAGTTCAAAAGACATCCTTGGGAAAATGGACATAGAGTAAACATTTAGATCCTGGGCTAAACAAAGAGAGTGTGAGGAAAATGGGGAAAAAATACTAGCAGTTTGGCAACCAGTACGGAAAAATATTTTGAGTGAAGTTTGGAGAGACACAGAATTTAGGATTATGCATAGAGTTATATGGCTTTCAACATACCAGCATCTAGAACAATGAGAAATCACCTTGTGTATTGTCCAAAATGTAAACTTAGAGTGCGATTTACTACATGGACTCTGAGGCTGCCATAAAGTGCAAGAATTCTGGAAAGACAAAGCATATGACGGAAAATGTGGGCATTGGGAATATATCATTGCACCCGTTACCGTTCCTTTTCCATTACTGGAAGGGAGATGGAGCCACACAACAAAAAGGAAGGAAACATTAACTTCAATGTTCCACTTAATTTGTCCGATAGCCAAAAGAAGCTTATTAAAGGATTGGCTGAGTGTTTCCATTCCAAATCAGAAAGCTATAATAGGTCAAATGAAGACTTTATTTCACGTAGAATGGCTGGAAGCAGAGCGCAACAAGGAAAAGAGTATAAAATCACTCATGACAAAGTGGAAAAAGCTTTTTTACTTAAACATTATACAAACAAAAAACTTCAATTGTGAAACCCTTTGATCAGACCAGTTGGTACATATTGGAGGACATGGGTGGAACATTGGGAAGTTGAAAAAAGCTGATCTGAATGTTGATGGAACAGGTGGTAGGGACACTGGTTAAGAATATAAATTATGGATGCAAATTAAATATTCTATAACGGTTTGGGATTAAGAAGATGTACGAAAAGAAAGGAGAGGTGCACTCAAGAAATATACAACTATTTCCTGCATGTCTGGGAAGAGGGAGGGTAGTGGAGAGTTTATAGGTTGTTTGTTCTGTATTTTGACCTTACAAATTGTAATGTGATAATCAAAAGCTGAAATTAAGAATCTGTAAGCTAAGAAAATGCTTTTAAATGTACATTTCCATATGTATGCTAAAAATCAATAAAACTTATTTAAAAAAAAAATCCGAATAGTGTTCTCTGGTCTCTCAATTACCCCCAGTAGCCGAGACCCCGGAGAATTTACAACGCTGGGGGGCGCTATAACCGTTTTTCTCAGTGCCGTTAAAAAGCATCTGAGGAATAAATACCCTTAACTGTCGTCGTTAAAAAGACATGTTGGTCGTTAAGGGGTTAACCCATTGCTATTATTTTGAACACTACTGTACATACATACACACATAGTGGGGGAAAAAAAGTATTTGATACACTGCTGATTCTGCAAATTTTCCCCCCTACAAATAAAGGAGAGGTCGGTAATTTTTATCATAGGTACACTTCAACTGTGACAGAATATAAAAATAAAAACCAGAAAATCACATTGTATGATTTCTTAATAATTAAATTGTATTTTATAGCATGAAATTTGATCACATACCAAACAGCAAGAATTTTTACTCTCACAGAACTGTTCATTTTACTTTAAGAAGCCCTCCTACACTGCACTCATTACCTGAATTAATTGCACCTGTTTGAACTTGTTGCCTGTATAAAAGACACCTGTCCACAAACTAAATCACACTCCAACCTCTCTACCACGGCCAAGACCAAAGAGCTATCTAAGGGCACCAGGGACAAAATTGTAGACCTGCACAAGGCTGGGATGGGCTACAAGATAATAGGCAAGCAGCTTGGTGACAATGCAACAACTGTTGGCACAATTATTAGAAAATGGAAGAAACACAAGGATGATTCTGAGAAAGGTCAGGAATCTGCCCAGAATGACACAGTAGGATCAAGTCAATAACCTGAAGAGAGCTGGGACCATAGTCGCAAACAATAGCAATTGTGACACACTATGCCATCATAATTAAAATCCTACAGGGCACGCAAGGTTTCCCTGCTCATGCCACCACATGTCTAGACCTGTTTGAAGTTTGCTAGTGTCCATTTGGATGATAGTATAAACTCCATTTGCCGTATTTGGAGGGAGAAAAAGGAAGAGTACATCCCCAAGAACATTGTCCCAACCATGAAGCATTGTATGAAAAGCATCATAATTTGGGGTTACTTTTCTGCAAAGGGGACAGGAAGACTGCACCGTATCGAAGGGGGCATGGATGGGGTCATGTATAGCAAAATTTTGGCCAATAACCCATTCCCTCCATAAGAAAATTGAAGATGGGTCATGGTGACCTGGGATCGTCATTACAACACCCGGGTCACCAAGCTACAGAAAGCTTCTTAGACCATGCTAAGGGGTATAAATTTCCAAAATGGGATCACTTGAGGTGGGATTCTGCTCTAGCACTTAAGGGCTCTGTATATGGAGTCCGCAAACAATTCTAAGAAAATCTGCACTCCAGAAGGCAAATAGTGCTCTGTTCCTACCGAGTCTCATCGTATGGCTAAGCCATACTGGACAGCCACGTATGGGGTATTTGTACTCTGCAAACAAAATCTGGAGCTAAAACCACATTTTTCATTTTTGTGATAAAAGTGTGATTATTTTTTGTTCACTATCCAATGGTATAAAATTCTGTAACACAGCCATGGTGTTAATATGATCACTGCACCCCTAGATTAATTTATTGAGAGGTATAGTTTATAAAATGGGGTCACTTATGGGGGGGTTATGGTGTTCTGCCGCCTCAGGAGCTCTTCCAGTCGGACATGGCATCCACAAACCAGAACAGTAAAATTTGTTCTATAATATCCCCTTCTGACTGAGCTTTGCACGGTGCCTGAAAAGTAGTATCCAATTACATGTACAGTATTGGCACAATCAAGAAAAACCTATTAGCATTAAATAAAAACTAAAAATTTGCAGCTATACGTTTTAGAGGTAGAAATGTAATTATTCTCGTTTCCTCCCAGTGTTATAAATTTCTGTGAGGCACATGTGGTGTCAACGTGCTCACTGCACCACTAGAAAAATTCATTGAGAGGTATAATTTATAAAATGACATCACTAATGGGGGATTGCTGATGTTCCGGTAACTCAGGGGCTCTGCCAATTTGACATGGCTCCCTCAAACCATTCCAGCAAAATCTGAACTCCAATATGGCACTTGTTCCTTTTTGAGCATTGCACAGTGCCTCAGAAGTAGTTTCAACCACATATGGGGGTATTGGCACCAGGGCCAGACTGGGACTAAAATTCAGCCCTGGCATTTGAAGGTACACAGGCCCACTTGTCACTTTATTAGGTACACCTGTCCAACTTCTTGTTAACACTTAATTTCTAATCAGCCAATCACATGGCGGCAACTCAGTGCATTTAGGCATGTAGACATGGTCAAGACAATCTCCTGCAGTTCAAACCGAGCATCAGTATGGGGAAGAAAGGTGATTTGAGTGCCTTTGAACGTGGCATGGTTGCTGGTGCCAGAAGGGCTGGTCTGAGTATTTCAGAAACTGCTGATCTACTGGGATTTTCACGCACAACCATCTCTAGGGTTTACAGAGAATGGTCCGAAAAAGAAAAAAAATCCAGTGAGCGGCAGTTCTGTGGGCGGAAATGCCTTGTTGATGCCAGAGGTCAGAGGAGAATGGGCAGACTGGTTCGAGCTGATAGAAAGGCAACAGTGACTCAAATCGCCACCCGTTACAACCAAGGTAGGCCTAAGAGCATCTCTGAACGCACAGTGCGTCGAACTTTGAGGCAGATGGGCTACAGCAGCAGAAGACCACACCGGGTACCACTCCTTTCAGCTAAGAACAGGAAACTGAGGCTACAATTTGTACAAGCTCATCGAAATTGGACAGTAGAAGATTGGAAAAACGTTGCTTGGTCTGATGAGTCTCGATTTCTGCTGCGACATTCGGATGGTAGGGTCAGAATTTGGCGTAAACAACATGAAAGCATGGATCCATCCTGCCTTGTATGGAGCATCTTTGGGATGTGCAGCCGACAAATCTGCGGCAACTGTGTGATGCCATCATGTCAATATGGACCAAAATCTCTGAGGAATGCTTCCAGCACCTTTTTGAATCTATGCCACGAAGAATTGAAGCAGTTCTGAAGGCAAAAGGGGGTCCAACCCGTTACTAGCATGGTGTACCTAATAAAGTGGCCGGTGAGTGTATAATATAATAATATATCTGTGTACCTGTAGGTCACAAGATGTGATGTGAGTGTAACAAGATTATATACTCCAGTATTACAGCTCAGTCCTATTTATTGCACAAAGGCCGGGGTCACATGAGCCTATAACATGGCTGAGTGCTATATGATAAAACATCGTATAGCACTCGGCCCAGTGTTATCCTTTGTTGCAGCTCAGATCTGCGATTATTTTCTCATGTTGATTCGGCATGAGAGAACAATCGCTGCATGCTGCGGTTGCCACAGAGACTAGTCTCACTCACACCCACACAAGTCTATGGATGCATGTGAAACATTGGACAGCACTCGGATGTAATTCCAGTGCAGTCCGATATACGTCGAGACAGGTAATGGAGGAGATGGAGAAATTACTCTATCTCCTCCATGGCCTGACTCGGTGTATATCTGATTGCACTGGGGTGGTGTCCGAGTGCAGTGTGATGTTTCACTCAGACCCATGGTCTTCTATGGGGGTGCGAGTGAGCAGAGCATGCTGCCATTGTTCTCTCATGCCGATTCAGCATGAGAAAATAATTGCTGAACTGCTCTGCCCCATAGAATAACACTGGGCCGAGTGCTATTCAATAGAACATCACATGGCACTACCCCCCACGTTGTTTGTGTGAATAAAAAACTGCACTTTATTCACACTCCGCAGATCCAGTGTCTACAGTTCTGATGTCACGTCAATAGTGCTGCCGCCAATCAGGAGCTCAGCAGCTAATCTTCTGTAGCGCTATTGACGTAATGTCAGAGATACAAACAATAATAGACGCCGGCACAGCAGGAGCTTGTATTCTTTTACAATAAACTGCAGAGGGGTAAATCTTCCATTGTACTGTATATACAATATATATATATATATATATATATATATATATATATATATATATATATATATATATATATATATATTGTACATATATATACACACACACACATTAGCTATTGAACCCGTTCTACGCCCCCATCCCGTTTTGTGTGCCTTCATCGTCATGTGCTACTCTCTTCCTGTGCCCTCATCCTGTCATGTGCTCCCATCCTGCGCCACAATCCTGTCATGTGGTGCTCCCATCCTGCACCCCCATTCTGGTATGTGCTGCCCTCATCCTGTCATGTGCTACTCCAATTCTGCACCCCCATCCTGTCATGTGGTGCTCTCATCCTGCGCCCCATCCTGTCATGTGATGCTCCCATACTGCGCCCCCAACCTGTCATGTGCTGCTCCCATCCTGCGCCCCATCCCGTCATGTGCTGCTCCCATCCTGCGCCCCCAACCTGCCATGTGCTGCTCCCATCCTGCGCTCCCATTCTGTCATGTGCTGCTATCATCCTGAGCCCCCATTCTGTCATGTGCTGCTTCCATCCTGCGCCCCTATCCTGTCACCAATATAAGAATAAAATCAACACAATATATCATGAAAAATAGGAGTACAGATGTTATCAAAACAAATCAAAGGTAATTCAAGTAAAGTAATCACAGAATATACCTATAGCTGTAGGAGGCGGACCAGTGATGATGCAGAATACTGCAGGATTGCGCCGCTGCCAGTGGTGCAGCATGTGACAAGCGCCCTATACACACCTCCTCCGAGTGCAGTTATATTATTAGGCAGCCCCCCTCCATGGTGGTTACTCTCACCAGTTCATTGCCCCTTTTATTGTGGCAGCTGCTGCAGTGCATTAGTATTGTGACCTGGTGATGGTAGAGCTGCCCTTTTTCTGCTGTTTTTCTCACGCCCCTGTCCCAGACACCTCTACACTGCTTGGCACACAGAGGCTCCCTCCCTGGTACCTGTAGTTCACCCTCACCACAGCTTACACGATTGATGCCGGCTCCTATTGGGGTCTTGCAGTCACTATTGCGGCACCTCACACACCTGTCTGGCGCTGTAGGGGTTAATGAGCGCTCCTACCCAGATCCTGGTCAGGTGACCGCAGCACCCTCAGGCATTTTTACTCTCCTGCAGTGCCCCATCCCGGAAGGCACTGCAGTGCAGACACATCCTTCTCTGATATGGATCACGTGACCTCCAACCCTGCTGGTATTCTGATCCCGCCTACACATGCATGTGACTGATCACATGCTCATGACATCACAGGTTTTTTTAAGCTTCCTCATAACTATTTAGCTATTACCGACTTCCCTGACACCAAGAGCGGATCGAGTGGCCCACTACAGGCACCGGCCCTTCTGGCATTTGCCAGAAATGCCCAATGGCCAGTCCGGCCCTGATTGGCACACACAGGTGAAAAAGGATCCCAAAATTTGTTGTGCAATTTCTCCTGTTACCCTTGTGAAAATAAAAAAAAATTGGGGGCTAAAAGAAAATGTGCGAAAAATGTGATTTTTTATTTATTTTCAGGGCTCAACTTCTGTGAAGCACTTGGGGCTTCAAGGTGCTCACCACATATTTAGATATGTTCCTTGAGGGGTATAGTTTCCAATATGGGGTCATTTGTGGGGGGGTTTCCAGTGTTCAGGCATATCAGGGGCTCTACAAACTCGACACAGTGTTCACTCTCAATTCCAGCCATTTTTGCATTCAAAAAGTAAAACTATGTTCCTTCACTTCCAAACCCTCCCATGTGCCCAAACAGTTTTCACCCACATATGAGGTATCGGCACAACAAATTTTGTGGTGTCTACTGGTACACTTGAGAAAACAGGGATTTTTGTGTACTCACCGTAAAATCCTTTTCTCCGAGCCACTCATTGGGGGACATGGGACCATGGGTGATATGCTGCTGCCACTAGGTGGCTGACACTAAGTAATCACAAAAAGATTATCTACTCCTCCAGCTGAACCAGTTCTGTGACAAAGCAGTAGGAAATCCAGAAACATTATATGAGAGTATACAACGTCAAACCAAAGAACACACTCAAGCCTTCAGGCAAACAGGGTGGGTGCTGTGTCCCCCAATGAGTGGCTCGGAGAAAAGGATTTTACAGTGAGTACACAAAAATCCCTGTTTCTCCTTCACCTCATTGGGGGACACAGAGCCATGGTATGTCCTAAAGCAGTCCCAGGGTGGGAAACCGACATAACTGAACAAACCCCACATACCAACTGACTAGAGAAGCCAGAGTGTGAATGTTGTAGTGCTTCAAGAAAGTGTGCAGCGTGGACCAAGTCGCAGCTTTGCAAACCTGAGCTGCCGACACCTGGTGCCGAATAGCCCAAGAGGCACCCACCGACCGAGTGGAGTGTGCCTTAATCCCCACTGGGATAGACTTGCCTCTGACACTGTAAGACACTTGAATAGCTGAGCATATCCATCTGGCTATTGTGGACATTGAAGCAGAGAGTCCCTTCCTGTGACCCTCAGGAAGAACAAATAAGGCGTCCATCTTACGGAAAAATGCCGTCCATGAAACGAATCTTCTGAGAGCCCTCACCAGATCCAGAGTAAGAAGCGCTCTCTCAAAACGGTGTACTGGTGCCAGACAAAATGAGGGCAGGACAATGTCCTAGTTAAGGTGAAAGGAGACCACCTTGGGCAAGGACAGAGACAGCCCGAGAACTACCTTGTCCTGGTGAAAAATTAGGAAAGGAGCTGGACAGGACAGGGAGGCTAGCTCCGATACCCACCTGATTGACATCACTGCAACCAGGAAGGTGACCATGAAAGGTGGGTCAGAGAGATGTCCTGCAGCAGTTCAAAGGGAATCTCCTGTAGAACCACCCAGGACCAGAGGTTAAAGTCCCAGGCATCCAACGGTGTTCTGTAGAACACCACATGGGACACTCCCTGCATGAAAGTCCTCACCTGCAGCTTGGAAGCTATCCTGCGCTGGAACAAAACTGATAAGGCTGAGATCTGACCTTTGAAGGAGCTAAGTACTAGGCCTAAGTCCAGACCAGTCTGAAGAAACTCCCAAAATAGTGGGGATGGAGAAGACTAGAGGAGAACGACCGTGGTCTCTGCGCCATGCAAAGCTTTCCAGGTGAGGTGATGGATGCGTACTGATACAGGCTTCCGAGTGCTAATCATGGTGTCAAACACAGGGCCCCTGAATTCTGGCGGCAAATCAGGCCCTGGGATAGCAAATCTGGTCGATCTGGAAGTTACCAGAGAATGTCAATTACAAGCTGCACCAACTCCATGTACCACGCCCGATGCGGCCAGTCCGGAGCGACTAGGATCACTGGAACCCTTTCCGCCTTGATCTTCCAGATGACACTCTGCAGTAACGGAAGTGGGAGAAACACATACGGAAGCTAAAACTGATGCCACGGAAGGACCAGGGCATCCGCCCCAATGGCCTCTGGATCCTGGGACCGAGCTATGAATTCGGGCACCTTGGCGTTTAGTCTTGATGCCATCAGATCCATGTCCAGAGTCCCCCAGCGATAACAGATCTGTTGGAAGACCTCCGGATGAAGTGACCACTCTCCTGAGGCGAGACCCTGATGGCTGAGGAAGTCTGCCGCCCAGTTTTCCACGCCCGGGATGTGACCTGCTGAGATGACTGAATGGTTCCTCTCGGCCCAGTGGAGAATGTGTTCCACCTCGCGCATTGCCGCCCTGCTGCAGGTGCTCCCTTGATGGTTGAGATATGCCACAGCCGTGGCATTGTCAGATTGTATTCGGATGGGGCAACCCGCAAGGAGGTGTTGGAACCGCCGAAGGGTCAACCAAATCACCCGGATTTCCAGGACGTTGATCGGAAAACGTGACTCCCGAGGTGACCAGCGCTCTTGGGCAGTGAGATGACAAAAAACGTCCCCCCCAGCCAAGAAGACTGGCTTTGGTGGTGACCACCAGCCATTGAACCGGGAAAAAAGATTTCCCCTGGGTGAGAGAAGACCGCAACATCCACCACCTGAGCGTCTGCTTGACCTGCGGAGACAAGCGACACAGCCAATCGAGGGAAAATGGGTTCCTGTCCCAGGCTGCCAGAAGCACATGCTGCAGAGGATGGAGGTGTAACTGGTCGAAAGAACGGCTTCCATCACTGCTACCATCTTGCCCAGGACCCTCATGCCAAATTGGTTGGAGTTAGGATACGGGTGACAAAGTGCCTGGGCTCCTTGTTGAAAGGCTAAGACCTTGTCTCGAGGGAGAATCACCAACCCTCTCGAGGTGTCCAGGGTCATTCCTAAAAAGGATATCTGCTGAGCTGGGAAGGGGGAAGACTTGTTTAAGTTTATCAGCGAGCCCAGGAGAAAGTGTATCCAAAGTGATACGAATGCACTCCGCGCAGGCTTAGAAAGACGGGCCGTTGATAAGGAGGTTTAAGTATGGCAAAACGACCATGCCCAGAAAGTGAAGAATGGACATGCCGGGCTGCCAAGACCTTTGTGAACACTCGGAGCGGTGGCGAGGACGAAGGACAAAGCTGTGAACTGGAAATTTTCCTCGTGGATGGCTAATCGCAGGAACTTCTGGTGAGGGGGGGGGGAATGGGATATGTAGGTAAGCATTCCGGATGTCGATGGATGCCAGAAACTCCCTTTTCTCCATTGAAGTAATGATAGAACGGAGGGACTCCATCCTGAAATGCCGGACCTTGACAAACTTGTTTAGGAGTTTCAGATCAAGAATGGGCCGAAACGTTCCGTCCTTCTTCTGAACCACGAATAAGTTCAAGTAGAACCCTTCGATCCTCTCATTTTCTGGGACCGGAATAATGACCCCGTCTTGGCATATCGAATCGATGGCTCAGTAGAAAGGTCATGCCTGCAGCTCTGTATTGGGGGGCCGAGAGGGGAAGAACCATGCCGAAGGACGGGAAGAAAATTCTATCTTATCCGGAGGACACCAGGTCCCTGACCCATTCGCCGTGAACGACGGAGAGCCAGGCATGACATAACAGGAGTAGATGACCACCTACTCTGCTGGTGTCGACAAGATAGTGCCACGAGCCATTGAGCCAAGAATCTATGGGACCTGGATCCCTTAGAACAGGATTGCTTGGGTCGGCTCTTCCACGACTGGTCTTATATGAGACCTGGGGTCCCCTGCCCCGAGGGGAATGCCCCAATTCGGAAGAGGTTTGTCAGCCTTCTTAGATGTCTTAGTGACATGGTGTACCCCAGTATGTCCCTGATTCTGCTGTTAAGCTCCAATATGGAGGATCGTGGCCTGTAAACCCCAGTGACTACTGCAGAGAAGGGCGAATGAGTATCTGTCGCAGCGCAGAGACCTTACCTAGGTCCTGTGAGAGCAGTTTTTCCAATGCACTACGCTCCTCTGAACAGGCTACACATAGAGTCGGCAGGTGGATGAAGAGGTCCACCGGGAACTGCAGATGGAGCGAGAGATGCAGCCCAGGTGAGAAATGCTTAGAGAAATGTCACCGTGTGCAGTGGAAACCAGCTACACGTGCAGAGAGGCGGCCGGCAGATAAAGATGGCCGCCGGAATTGCCAGAGGGAAGTCTCACCGTGAGCGAGAAGCGCTAAGACGTGGGCGAAGCCGCTGCCACATCATAAAAGGGGTGTAGCTTCCGGGTTGCGACCGAGAATAGGCCGACGCCAGCCGGAAAGCGGCCGGGGGAAATGGAGCACCATGGGAGATAGCGCTTGAAGCACGCTTGCAGGAGCCCTCTGCTGTGATTAAAAACATGTTCGTGTCCCGGGCCCACACTTACCCCCACGATGTGCGTCTCAGTTGGAAATGCATGAGAAAGATGAAGCGCAGGACCCGGGTTGCTCTGCTTACAGGTTAGCTGCTGCAACATGGACGGTGCAGGAACCGTCCATCCACCATCCCATTGTCAGAGAGGTGGAGAGGGACCATCCGCTTTACTCCCATTGCAGCTGTTTATCAGGGGCGATGCAGTCGGGGCCGCATGAGCGTAATCAGTGCCTCTGGACATCCTAGGGGTTAACTCCCCCGGGATGGAATAGGGCTGTTGGTCCGGCTTTAATAAGCATAGATGCAGACGGGGGTACATGGAGGCGACACTCCATGTTCTCATCTGTTGTTGGTGTGGGGAGAAAGGTGCCCTGGAGGGACCCGTCGC
Source organism: Ranitomeya variabilis (assembly GCF_051348905.1). Taxonomy (NCBI): domain Eukaryota; kingdom Metazoa; phylum Chordata; class Amphibia; order Anura; family Dendrobatidae; genus Ranitomeya; species Ranitomeya variabilis. Next base: position 566,265,484 of record NC_135234.1, on the reverse strand, counting down.
CCCTAAAAGGGATCTCAGGCATACTGGAGTAAACGATGCAGGAGGGGGTACGTTCCCGCCTGTTGTAGGTTTGGGGAGAGCGTAGCCCTTTAGGGACCCGTCGCCCCCTGTAATCCTTTGACACAAATATAGAGAGAAAAAAAGGTAAAAATTAAAAGCTATAGATGTGTTCTGAAGATCAGAACCCATGTGCCCCCTACTGACACTAAGCTTGAACTGGTTCGGCTGGAGTCGGTGTGTGGGTTGTATACTGCAGAGGAGCTAATCTTTTTGTTTCTACTTAGTGTCAGCCTCCTTGATGTCAGCATAACACCCATGGTCCTGTGTCCCCCAATGAGGTGAAGGAGAAATAAAAAATTGGGGGATAAAGTAAAATTTTGGGGGAAAAAAATAAAATGAAAATTTTTTCCTTCCACATTCCATTAACCCCTTCATGACCCAGCTTATTTTGACCTTAATGACCTGGCCATTTTTTGCAATTCTGACCAGAGTCCCTTTATTAGGTAATAACTCAGGAACGCTTCAACGGATCCTAGCAATTCTGAGACTGTTTTTTCGTTACATTTTGGGCTTCATGTTAGTGGTAAATTTAGGTCGATAATTTCTGCGTTTGTGAAAAAAACGGAAATTTGGCGAAAATTTTGAAAATTTAGCAATTTTCACATTTTTAATTTTTATTCTGTTAAATCAGAGAGTTATGTGACACAAAATAGTTAATAAATAACATTTCCCACATGTCTACTTTACATCAGCACAATTTTGGAAACAAAAATTTTTTTGCTAGGAAGTTATGAGGGTTAAAATTTGACCAGTGATCTCATTTTTACAACAAAATTTACAAAACCATTTTTTTGGGGACCCCCTCAACATTTGAAGTCAGTTTGAGGGTTCTATATGGCTGAAAATACCCAAAAGTGACACCATTCTAAAAACTACACCCCTCAAGGTGCTCAAAACCACATTCAAGAAGTTTGTTAACCCTTCAGGTGTTTCACAGCAGCAGAAGCAACATGGAAGGAAAAAATGAACATTTAACTTTTTAGTCACAAAAATGATATTTAGCAACAATGTTTTTATTTTCCCAAGGGTAAAAGGAGAAACTGGACCACGAAAGTTGTTGTCCAATTTGTCCTGAGTACGCTGATACCTCATATGTGGGGGTAAACCACTGTTTGGGCGCACGGCAGGGCTCGGAAGGGAGGGAGCACCATTTGACTTTTTGAATGAAAATTTGGCTCCAATCTTTAGCGGACACCATGTCGCGTTTAGAGAGCTCCGTGTGCCTAAACATTAGAGCTCCCCCACAAGTGACCCCATTTTGGAAACTAGACGCCCTAAGGAACTTATCTAGATGCATAGTGAGCACTTTAAACCCTCAGGTGCTTCACAAATTGATCCGTAAAAATGAAAAAGTACTTTTTTTTTTCACAAAATTTTTTTTTAGCCTCAATATTTTCATTTTCACATGGGCAACAGGATAAAATGGATCCTAAAATTTGTTGGGCAATTTCTCATGAGTACACCGATACCTCACATGTGGGGGTAAACCACTGTTTGGGCACACGGCAAGACTCGGAAGAGAAGGCGCGCCATTTGACTTTTTGAATGGGAAAATTAGCTCCAATCATTAGCGGACACCATGTCGCGTTTGGAGAGCCCCTGTGTGCCTAAACATTGGAGCTCCCCCACCAGTGACCGCATTTTGGAAACTAGACCTCCCAAGGAACTAATCTAGATGTGTGGTGAGCACTTTGAACCCCAAACTGCTTCACAGGAGTTTATAACGCAGAGCCATGAAAATAAAATAGGGATTTTTGTGTGTACTCACCGTAAAATCCTTTTCTCCGAGCCACTCATTGGGGGACACAGGACCATGGGTTATGCTGCTGTCACTAGGAGGCTGACACTAAGCTGAGACAAAAAAAAGGTTAGCTCCTCCCCTGCAGTATACACCCTCATGCTGGCTTCCAGAGACCCAGTTCAGTGCAAAAGCAGTAGGATAACAACAACAATATAACCAATAACATTAGCATAAAACATGTCAAACAAACAGTCAAAGACCAAAAAGAAAAAAGGCAACGAGCCGTAAGGTTACCAGGGTGGGTGCTGTGTCCCCCAATGAGTCGCTCGGAGAAAAGGATTTTACAGTGAGTACACACAAAAATCCCTATTTCTCCTTCGCCTCATTGGGGGACACAGGACCATGGGACGTCCCAAAGCAGTCCCTGGGAGGGAAACAATTCAAACATATAACTCCGTGTACCATCTGACTACAGGTGCGCGACGGCCGCTTGCAGGATACGCCTGCCAAGGGCCGCGTCCGCAGAGGATTGAATGTGGACATTGTAATGCTTTGTGAAGGTATGCAGGCTAGACCACGTTGCGGCCTTGCAAACTTGCTCCGCTGAAGCCTGGTGCCGGATGGCCCAGGAAGCACCCATCGACCGAGTGGAATGAGCTCTAATCCCCGCCGGGATAGGACTGCCTCTGACCCGATAGGATTCCTGGATAGCAGATCGGATCCATCTGGCTATCGTGGATTTAGACGCAGCCAAACCCTTTCTGTGACCCTCCGGGAGCACGAAAAGGGCGTCCGATTTCCTGAAATGAGCCGTTCTGGAAATGTACCTCCTGAGGGCCCGTACCACGTCCAGAGTATGGAGAGCCTTCTCGACCCTATGCTTGGGCTGCGGACAAAAAGAAGGAAGGATGATGTCCTCGTTAAGATGAAAAGATGAGACCACCTTCGGAAGAAACGCCGGGGAAGGACGTAGGACCACTTTGTCCTGATGAAAGGCCAGAAACGGCGCCCGGCAGGACAAAGCGGCGAGCTCTGAAACCCTTCTGATGGACGTCACCGCTACCAGGAAGGCAACCTTCCATGAGAGGACAGAGAGCGGAACGTCTTGAAGGGGTTCGAACGGAGGCTCCTGAAGAACCCCCAGGACCAAGTTGAGATCCCAGGTCTCTAACGGCATCCTGTAAGGAGGAACCACATGGGAGACTCCCTGAATGAAGGTCTTGACTTGAAGGTTGGCGGCGATCCTGCGCTGGAAGAGCACGGATAACGCTGAGATCTGGCCCTTGAGGGAACTCAGAGCCAGTCCGGAGTCCAGACCGGACTGAAGGAAATGCAAGATGCAAGGGATAGAGAAAACGAGCGGAGGGTGACCCCGGAGCCTGCACCATGAAAAGAAAGATTTCCAGACGCGGTGGTAGATGGCGGCGGAAGACGCCTTGCGAGCACTTAACATGGTGGGGATGACCTGCTGAGAGAAACCGGCACGAGCTAGAATCCAGGTTTCAACAGCCACGCCGTTAAACGTAGGGCCCCTGAGCTCTGATGGTAGATCGGTCCTTGGCGAAGCAGGTCTGGGCGGTCCGGCAACCGCAAGGGAACGTCGGCTACGAGCTGAACGAGCTCTGCGTACCAAGCGCGACGAGGCCAATCTGGGGCGACCAGAATGACTGGAACTCCCTCCGTCCTGATCTTTCGGATCACCTTCGGCAGTAAGGGAAGGGGAGGGAACACGTATGGGAGCTGAAATTGATGCCACGGAGAAATCAGCGCGTCCACTCCTATGGCCTGGGGATCCCGAGATCGAGCAATGAAGCTGTGGACTTTGGCGTTCAATCTGGACGCCATCAGATCCACGTCCGGGGTCCCCCAGCGAAGACAGATCTGGTGAAAAACCTCTGGGTGGAGTTCCCACTCCCCCGAGGCAAGGCCCTGGCGGCTCAGGAAGTCCGCCGCCCAGTTCTCGACTCCCGGAATGTGCACCGCAGAGATGATGGAATGGTTGGTTTCGGCCCAACGAAGGATGAGGGAGATTTCCTGCATCGCCGCCCTGCTGCGGGTACCCCCCTGGTGGTTGATGTAGGCCACCGCCGTGACGTTGTCCGATTGGACTCGTACTGGGTGACCCGCGAGCAGGACGTGAAAGCGGTTCAGAGCAAGTCTGATAGCGCGAATCTCCAGGATGTTGATGGGGAGTTTGGATTCCCGAACTGTCCAGAGGCCCTGGGCAGAGTGGTGGAGGAACACCGCCCCCCAGCCAAGAAGACTGGCGTCGGTAGTTACCACTAACCAGCGGATCGGAAGAAAGGACTTCCCCCGGAGAAGAGATGGGCCCAGGGTCCACCATACGAGAGATTGTCTGACCCGCGGGGACAGGGGACAAGGGCGGTCGAGAGATGAGATACTCCTGTCCCAGTTGTGCAGCAAAGCCTGTTGCAAGGGACGGAGATGGAGCTGAGCAAAAGGAACTGCTTCGATTGCTGCAACCATCTTTCCCAGGATCCTCATGGCGAACCGAATGGTTCGCGGGCGAGGATGACAGAGCGTTCGGGCTCCTTGCTGAAGTGCTTGGGCCTTGGACCGAGGAAGCAAGACCAGCCCCCTCGAAGTGTCCAGGATCATTCCCAGAAAGGAGGTCCGACGGGCAGGAACGGGAGAGGACTTGTCCCAGTTGATCAACCAACCTAGGCGCGAAAGAGAATCCAGGGTAATGTGGACGCTTGACTCGCAGGCTTGAAAAGACGGGCCCTTTATGAGGAGATCGTCTAAGTAAGGTAACACGACGACTCCTCGAGAATGAAGGATGGCCATGACAGCCGCCATGACCTTGGTAAATACCCTGGGCGCCGTGGCGAGACCGAAGGGTAAGGCCGTGAACTGGAAGTGATCCTCCAGAATGGCAAAGCGGAGAAACCTCTGATGAGACGGGAAAATTGGGATGTGAAGATAGGCATCCTTGATGTCTATCGAGGCCAGAAATTCCCCTCTTTCCATCGAAGAGATGACCGATCTGAGCGATTCCATCCTGAAGTGCCGGACTCTTACGCACTTGTTCAGGAGCTTCAGATCCAAAATGGGCCGCACCTTTCCGTCCTTCTTTGGAACGACGAAGAGGTTTGAGTAGAAACCTTTGAACCTCTCGTGTTCCGGGACCGGGACAATGACCCCGCTCTGGCGGAGGATGTGAATGGCGCAAAGAAGGGCGCGAGACTGAGCTGCCGAACTGGGAAGGCGAGAGGGGAAAAACCGAGTTGGAGGAGGAGAGGAGAACTCTATCTTGTAGCCAGACGATACCAGATCCCTGACCCATTCGTCGTGCACGACGGAGAGCCAGGCTTGCTGAAAAAGGAGTAGGCGACCACCTACTCTGATCGACTGGCACCGATCCTGAGTCATTGAGACGGGAATCTGGGAGGTCTGGAACCTCGGGTTCTGGGCTGCCTCGGTTTCCCGCGCCAGGAAGGATTCGGCCTAAAGGAGGGACGAGCATCTCTGTCTGTGCGAGCGGACCGGTCTGATCTGGGGAGACCGGAGGGGTTGGACCAGGCTGGGCTGGTACGAAAAGGCCGAAAGCGAAAGTAAGGCTGGCGCTGGAAAGCCGTCTTGGGCCTCTGTTGGGGAAGGAACTTGCTCTTTCCCCCTGTGGCGTCGGAAATAAGCTGGTCAAGCTTTTCGCCGAAAAGACGCCCACCTTGAAAAGGGAGGGAGATCAGAGATTTCTTAGAGGAGGAATCTGCGCGCCACTCCCTGAGCCAAAGAGCCCTTCTGATAGCGACGGCGTTGGAAGCCGCCGAAGCTGCGCAATTCGCCGCGTCGAGGGAAGCGAACATCACGTAATCGCTAGCCATGGCTAACTGCTTGGCTAGGTCTGCCATCTCAGACGGAAGGTCCTGTTCATTAATGGATTTCACTAGAGCATCCGCCCAGGAAACCATAGCCTTGGTCACCCAAGCCGCGGCGAAGGAGGGGGACAGGGAAGAGCCAGAGGCTTCATACACTGAACGAGCTAGAGAGTCCAGCTGACGTTCAGTGGGACTCTTAATTGAAGCGCCCTCCGGAACTTAAAGGAGCGTTTTAGAAGCTAGGCGTGAGACCGGCGGATCTACTAAAGGGGGATCCGTCCAGTCTTTCACGAGATCCGCTGAGAAGGGATACTTTGATACCAGGTCCTTCTTACCCGTGAAACGCTTATCTGGACACTCCCTGTGACGCCTGACTATATCCAGAAAGGCTGGATGAGAGGCAAAAGATTTGTGGGAACGTTTGGATCTGGTAAAAGAGAATGCGTGTTCCGGAGCGGAATTAGCGTCATCATCCACCTTAAGTGTGTGATTGACTGCTACAATGAGGGAGTCAACCGTAGCTCTGAACTCCGGAGCCTCCGGGTCCAATGATACCTCGGACTCATGTTCAGAGTCGTGAACGCTGTGATCCCCCAAAGAGGGTGAGCGAGAGGTGGAGCTGCCAGAGTCTGAGCGGCGAGGAGAGCGCTCAGGAGAGGTAGTGCGGATCCGTTTTCTGGATGACCGTGCCTCTTTAAGTGGAGAGCGGCCCCTGCTGGCCGACGATTCCCCTGCTGTGAAGGGATCCCTTAACGCCTGTAACGGATTACCCCGTACCCCGGGGGGATTTTGAATGGATTTGATGGCGTTGGCTAAAAAATCCACGGACTGCGAGAGTGAAGCGACCCACGGGGGGGGGCTAGGTACACCAGAGTCGGTGGCGGTGGAGGGCTCCTGGGCACATGGAGCATCGCAGGCAGAGCAGAAGGGAGAAGTTTGAGGCCTAGGAAGTGGGGCCTGGCAGGTGGTACACGCAGAAAAAAAGGTCGTATGCACCTTAGAGGATTTTTTAGACCTTGACTGCGACATGATTCTAATACTGGCCTGGGAAGCAGAGGGCGACGCTGCAGAGGAGAAGCTGACGATGTCTCCTTACCCCGGACCTGTGTCCCGCTGTCCTGGGAAGCCGAACTGTGAAGCCTGAGATAGGAAACTGGCTGCACGTGGGCGCTGTGACACCGAGATGCGGCAGAGCTGGAGCTGCGGCATGTAGTGAGGACTAAGATGGCCGCCGAGATCAGGAAAGAGACCTCGTCGGCTGCGAGAAGCGCCAGGGACCGGGGGGCGGTGCCGCCGATGACGCGCAGGAGTGGGTGGAGCCTATCGGCAGTGACCAGCGGCTAGGCCGAAGCCGGGGGCTAAATTTGCGGTCTCGGCCCGGCGCGCGGCCATAAAGTGCCGACGCCTCAGCCCACCGATACTGCGCTGCAGCCCACTAAGGTGCCAAAAGAGGAGCCCTCCAGACCGCCGGCAACCCCCCCCATCCCCCTCGAGACACTTACCCAGAGGAGGTGAGAGGAGCCTTAGGATGGCTGGGACGGTGCAGGGGTTGGGAAGCCTCCATCCACCAGCCCCAGACAGGGGGGTGGGGAGGAACCGTCCACCACCTGAGTCACACAGAAAATTGGTGATGCAGTGTGGTCTGCACGGACGCCACGGGTATAGGGCCACTGTACAGCCGAGGGTAGAACCTGGTGGACAGGGCAGATGTCCGGCAATAAAAAAGGGCCTGGCTGCAGAGGAGGATACTGGAGGTAAAAACACCAGTGCTCCTCTGTACAACATGGGGAGATCGGTGCCCTTTTAGGGAAAAAACCGTCGCCCAAAAAAAGGTCAGCTCAGGCAGTGGCTCCCACGTCGCAGGAGAGGATACGGTGAGGTGAAACTCCCGTGCTCGCCTGTTGTTGGTTCGGGGGAGATCGGAACATGAAAGAATCCGTCGCCCCCTTCGTCCGGAATAGATTGAAAAGAAAAAATCAGTGTGCCTCCTACGGACACTAAGCTTGAACTGGGTCTCTGGAAGCCAGCATGAGGGTGTATACTGCAGGGGAGGAGCTAACCTTTTTTTGTCTCAGCTTAGTGTCAGCCTCCTAGTGACAGCAGCATAACCCATGGTCCTGTGTCCCCCAATGAGGCGAAGGAGAAAAATAATTTTTCTTTTCTCAAAAATGATTTTTTTAGCCCGCAATTTTTCCAAGGGTAACAGGAGAAATTTGACCCCAAAAGTTGTTGTCCAGTTTCTCCTGAGTACGCTGATACCCCATATGTGGGGGTAAACCACTGTTTGGGCACACGTCGGGGTTCGGAAGTGAAGTAGTGACGTTTTGAAATGCAGACTTTGATGGAATGCTCTGCGGGCATCACGTTGCGTTTGCAGAGCCCCTGATGTGCCTAAACAGTAGAAACTCCCCAAAAGTGACCCCATTTTGGAAACTAGACCCCCAAAGGAACTTATCTAGATGTGTGGTGAGCACTTTGAACCCCCAAGTGCTTCACAGAAGTTTATAACGCAGAGCCGTGAAAATAAAAAATCATTTTTCTTTCCTCAAAAATAATTTTTTAGCCCGCAATTTTTTATTTTCCCAAGGGTTACTGGAGAAATTTGACCCCAAAAGTTCTTGTCCAGTTTCTCCTGAGTACGCTGGTACCCTATATGTGGGGGTAAACCACTGTTTGGGCACACGTCGGGGCTCGGAAGGGAGAGAGCACCATTTGACTTTTTCAACACAGGATTGGCTGTAATCAATGGTGGCGCCATGTCGCGTTTGGAGACCCCCTGATGTGCCTAAACAGTGGAAACCCCTCAATTCTAACTCCAACACTAACCCCAACACACCCCTAACCCTAATCCCAACCCTAAGCGCAACACACCCCTAACCCTAGTCTTAACCCTAATTCCAACCCCAACTCTAATTCCAACCCTAAACCTAAGGCTATGTGCCCACATTGCGGATTTGTGTGCGGATTTTTCCGCAGTTTTTGAAAAATCTGCAGGTAAAATGCACTGCACTTTACCTGCAGATTTCAAGTGTTTTTTGTGTGGATTTCACCTGCGGATTCCTATTATGGAGCAGGTGTAAAACGCTGCGGAATCCGCACAAAGAATTGACATGCTGCGGAAAATACAACACAGCGTTTCCGTGCTGCATTTTCCGCACCATGGGCACAGCGGATTTCGTTTTCCATAGGTTTACGTGGTACTGTAAACGTGATGGAAAACTGCTACGAATCCGCAGCGACCAATCCGCTGCGGATCCGCAGCCAAAACCGCACCGTGTGCATAGCCTAATTCTAACCCTAATTCCAACCCTAGCCCTAATTCTAACCCTAACCCTAATTGAAACCCTAACCCTAATTCTAACCCTAGCCCTAAGTGCAACCCTATCCCTAAGTGCAACCCTAAGTGCAACCCTAACCCTAAGTGCAACCCTAACCCTAAGTGCAACCCTAACCCTAAGTGCAACCCTAACCCTAAGTGCAACCCTAACCCTAAGTGCAACCCTAACCCTAAGTGCAACGCTAACCGCAACCCTAACCCTACCCCTAACGGAAAAACAAAAATATATTTTCTGTATTTTATTATTGTCCCTACCTATGGGGGTGATTAGGAAGGGGGTTTATTTACTATTTTTTTTATTTTGAACGCTGTGATAGAACCTATCACAGTGATCAAAATGTACAGAGAACGAATCTGCCGGCCGGCAGATTCGGCGGGCGCACCCATGCGAGAAGACCGAGGACATCGGGAGGGACACCGGGACTAGGTAAGTATGGGGGGGTGCAATCAGACAGCAGGGGGGGGCGGACGGGGGAGGGTCGGAGGGGAGAGGAAGGCGCTTAGGACAGGACGGAGGGGTAGGGAAGAATGACCGCAGCTGCAGATCGCCGCCGTCAGTCGGTGGGGGGGCCAGATCGGGGTCTCCAGCCATGGCCGATGCTACTGCAGCATCGGCCATGGCTGTAGTACCACTCCCCCTGTCCCTGCAGGTCGGGTGAAATTGGAGTTAACCCTTTCACCCGGCCTGCAGGAACGCGATCATTCTGTAACACAGCATATGCGTCACAGGTCGGATTGGCACCGACTTTCATGACGCATACGTGTCACAGGTCGGGAAGGGGTTAATTCCTGTGAAGCACCTGAAGGGTTAATAAACTTCTTGAATATGGTTTTGAGGACTATGAGCGGTGCAGTTTTTAGAATGGTCTAACTTTTGGGTATTTTTTGTACTGTAGTCCCCCAAAAGTTGCTTCAAATGTGATGTGGCCCCTAAAAAAAAAAAATCATTTTGTAAATTTTGTTGTTAAAATGAAAAATCGCTGATAAACGATTAACCCGTCTAACTTCCTAACAACAACAAAAAAAAATTATGTTTCAAAAGTTGTGTCGATGTAAAGTAGACATGAGGGAAATGTTTTTAACCATTTTGTGCGACAATTTCTATGCCCTTAAACCAGAGTTAAGAGTTTGGAAATTGTGCCCAGTACGTTGTTATGCAAAGTACATTATGCACAGCTCGTGCTTATGGAGACATGCACCCGTAAATTAGGCGGGCTCTTCATAGCTACAGAAATGCCAAACAAGCGGACGCTAATTGTGGTTTAGGCACTTTGGGGCTCAGAAGGGAGGGGGCATTCAGATTTGGAAGTGCAGAATTTGCATGCGCACATGTGAGAAGTTGGGGACGCGCACCCAGGTTCAGTGCGAATGCCTAGGTAGCCAACGGGCAGTGCTAACGCATGGGATTTCTGGGCCTGTTGCCATGACGGCAGGCTTGTCACGGAAATCAATGACAATGCGGTGAATAATTTTGATGAGGCCTTTAGAATGTGAGCTGTAGCTCTTAGGTTTTATTATTTTTGCACAGACTGACCCAGGTGTGAATCTGAGATCTGAGCCATTGTTTTGCATTGACTAGTTATAATAACACACCTCATGCATAGACACGTACATATTTTTCAACTCTGATACTTGTATTTTTGTACTTTTAGGCTTGTGAATAAGAAAAGCTAAAAAAAGAGAAAACACGCTTTGGGGATGGAAAAAAAAAAGACTTTATTTGGTTAAGAAAAATGTGAAACGCAACAAACAAAAATGTTTAAAACATTAAAACAGACATCTGCTTTTATTTTCATGTTTTGTTTGGTACAGAAATGTACCTGTATAATGTGCAACTTGATTTAATGTAGTTAACAATTTTTATATTATTAAATTGTATACCTGAAAAGAAACTGTTGTGCAGATTTTTGGATGAAGTATCATTACATTCCATACAATAATTGTAGCTTATCCACAAAATGGTAAATATGGACATTGGTAATGATATTGTCAGACATGCTGCATTTCAAGATACCACAAAAAATGTGTCAGGTGACATACTGGTTGGTCCTCAGCTAGGTTTTAAGTGTCTTTCTTGCCGTTTTATCTTTTCACTTGACAATTCTAGTACAGCAAGCTCTTTGCATAACTCCAAGATGAGCATTTCCTAAAGTAAAATCTTTGCCTGGTGATTATTTGAGCAGATCTCACCAATAAGTTCACAACATGAATGACAGGGTCAAAAAGTGTAAAGCTGTAATAAAGGGACAGAGAACCATGATAATGCATAAAATGTTGCTGCAAAAGTATTATAAAAATATTGTGCAATTTCAATAAATTAAAAACTCCCATCCCTTATGAGGGATAAACCGGAGACTGTTTCCACAATGATGACCTATGACCTGATTGTCCAATATGAACAGTTAATATAAACACGACCAGAAGGTAAAACGATCTTTAAACAAAACCTTTAGATAATTAAACACACAGATAAGTGTGCTCAGCAATTTTCAAAACGCCAGTGCAAATTTAAGGAGAAAGCCGCATATGCATTATCACCTCTATTCATAGTGGCTAGTAACCAGAGTTAGATGAGGGTCAGTTGGGCATTTATAGCATATCCTTGTCATAAATGTCTGAAATGGATAAACTCCTTTAAAAGGCACTATATCATAAGTGTTCGATTGATATACACTTGTATGTCAGCTATTGTTAAGTGCGAGCTGCCATTCCATGCTGCGGGTAAGACTATAATGTGCATCATAGTTGAAAATTAAAAAAAAAAAAGGGAAAAAAAAAAGACCTTCATGCTCACTTTAGGCTTGTGAGTGACACGAAACAGGTTAATTAATTTAAATAAAAAGAAACGACCCCCAAAAGCTCCACAGGGCATGTGGCCTTCTTGTTCCATGGCACTGGCAGACACAATGCACCATTTACGTCAGTTGCTGAATCCCCACCTAGCGGACTGGAATGTCCTTTAAGTAGTTTTTTTTTTTTTTTGCAGTTGGGTGGAGGGGAGGTGCAATTTTACGACGCAACTATTTAAAAAAAAAAAAGTCCAGCTAGATAAAAAAAAAAAAAAAAAAAGCTACACATGAAACACTATCATGTTGGTATTTAGTAAACATGTATACCTATGCATTTAGTGAGTGCCTATGTGCAGTTTCATTTGCCCATCGAGGAACAATGTTTTGGGTGTCTACAATCTGTATGTTCACACCTCCTTAATTAAGGCACTTATCTGTGCATCAAGTATTCTTTACTTCTCCTTCTCTTGCTAAAATATGAAAGAGTGTACATCCCAATTCCTAAAGAGCCGATTATACTTACTTCATAGTGTGCATGGGCACATACTGCACACCTGAGCTTTAAACAGTACAAACCACCGGTCTGCGGCTGCCCTTTATACTCAAGGAAAGAGTTGGCTGCCAGAGAAAGGTGCTTTTTTTTCTTCTAAATATCACCTATTGGCAAGATTGGTCACAAGGGCCCCTAATGCCCTGTTTTAGGTTGTGGATTCCCACTCTGCATGCCGGGATCTCACAACCCGCAAGTTCAGACCCAACTTTGCTAGAAAGTCTGGTCATTTAGGGATTCTTGAACCAATCTTGCTGATACTTAGAAAAATCCCAGTCTGAGGATGCTCACTCTTTTGTTAAATAAAAAGGATAGCCCCACACTGGTGACAGGTATGCTAAGTAATAAAAACACACATGTGAATTGTTTATGTGATATGCATTTCTGCGTTGATGACTGCAAAGAAAGTAGGAAATTATATATATATATATATATATATATATATATATATATATATATATATATATATATATATATATATATATATATATATATATATATATATATATATATATTACAGACCAAAAGTTTGGACACACCTTCTCATTTAAAGATTTTTCTGCATTTTCATGACTATGAAAAGTGTAAATTCACACTGAAGGCATCAAAACTATGAATTAACACTTGTGGAATTATATACTTAACAAAAAAAGTGTGAAACAACTGAAAATATGTCTTATATTCTAGGTTCTTCAAAGTAGCCACCTTTTGCTTTGATGACTGCTTTGCACACTCTTGGCATTCACTTGATGAGCTTCAAGAGGCAGTCACCGGAAATGGTTTTCACTCCACAGGTGTGCCCTGTCAGGTTTAATAAGTGGCATTTCTTGCTTTATAAATGGGGTTGGGACCATCAGTTGTGTTGTGCAGAAGTCTGGTGGATACACAGCTGATAGTCCTACTGAATAGACTGTTAGAATTTGTATTATGGCAAGAAAAAAGCAGCTAAGTAAAGAAAAACGAGTGGCCATCATTACTTTAAGAAATGAAGGTCAGTCAGTCCGAAAAATTGGGAAAACTTTGAAAGTGGCCCCAAGTGCAGTGGAAAAACCATAAAGCGCTACAAAGAAACTGGCTCACATGAGGACCACCCCAGGAAAGGAAGACCAAGAGTCACCTCTGCTTCTGAGGATAAGTTTATCCGAGTCACCAGCCTCAGAAATCGCAGGTTAACAGCTGTTCAGATTAGAGACCAGGTCAATGCCACACAGAGTTCTAGCAGCAGACACATCTCTATAACAACTGTTAAGAGGAGACTTTGTGCAGCAGGCCTTCATGGTAAAATAGCTGCTAGGAAATCACTGCTAGGGACAGGCAACAAGCAGAAGAGACTTGTTTGGGCTAAAGAACACAAGGAATGGACATTAGACCAGTGGAAATCTGTGCTTTGGTCTGATGAGTCCAAATTTGAGATATTTGGCTCCAACCACCATGTCTTTATGTGACACAGAAAAGGTGAATAGATGGACTCTACATGCCTGGTTCCCACCGTGAAGCATGGAGGAGGAGGTGTGATGGTGTGGGGGTGCTTTGCTTGTTGCTGTTGCGGATTTATTCAAAATTGAAGGCAAAGAGTGTGCAAAGCAGTCATCAAAGCAAAAGGTGGCTACTTTGAAGAACCTAGAATATAAGACATATTTTCAGTTGTTTTACACTTTTTTGTTAAGTATATAATTCCACATGTGTTAATTCATAGCTTTGATGCCTTCAGTGTGAATTTACAATTTTCATAGTTATGAAAATAAAGAAAAATCATTAAATGAGAAGGTGTGTCCAAGCTTTTGGTCTGTACTGTATATATGTATTTTTGTACAACTAAGGTCCCATGTGTCACTCAACAGGGAAAGTCTACTGTTGAACAGTGCAAATGTGTATGCTGCTAGTCACTTTGTGGAATATCACCAAAACAGGAGGGTCAGCCTGCAAGAGAGAAAAAAAAATGGAGAATTAAATATTGAACTCATCTTCTCATTTCCTTTTAGGCAACAAGTATAGCTTGCAAGTAATGAAAAAAAAAATAGAAAAAATTATTATACATATATAGTTATTCGTCTTGGGTGTACTGTCACACATTTAGTCTACCCAATCTGATTTGAGCTGTCGCTTAGTAGAATGTGACATTTTTTGTCTAGACTTTTTAGCTATAGCCATGTTAGATGGAGAACATTACTCTGAGATACTACAACATCAGTTCCCATCCTAGCACTATTAATTCTTGCATCACTTTAAAGAAAGTCTCTGAAACATAGGTTCATCAACTCGGAGCTGATCTCTTACCAACAAGAGGTTTTGGAAAGTCTTCCATTTGTGACTGTTAATTTAAATAGTGTAATGCATAAATGAGCAGAGCCTCGCCTCAGCCCTATTCAGCCATATGCCCTACTGGATTTTAAAATGTATGTTTCGGGAAATATAACTTGAGAACCTCAAAATAGGACACATTAGGCATGGAAAAGGGAAAGTGTGATCCATGCCCACGTCCATCCACATTAGATGAATGTCGGCCTAACGAGGCCAGAATGGCAGAACAATTAATGTTTATGGGGCCTCCCAACTATTTTCCATTAGATTATGTCAGGATAGAGAAGGATTGTGCAGCTGGAATTTCAGGGTAAGTAAGTTGCTACCGGACACCTTTCACCTCTTTCTATTGAAAGCACAATAATGAATGGCCGAGCTGAGCAGTCATATGTTTGGGCAGTGGGGATATATAGCTGTCTGCTGACAGAATGTTTGCCCAATAGATTTCTAATGTGTAAAAAAACAACAAAAAAACACAAATATGATAGAAATGATCAGTGAAGTACACATTACCTTTTTTTGGAGAGAATACATGCAGCAGACCATGTATTAAAACTATAAGTCGACAATCTATGAGTAAAAAGAACATTTGGATGTCAGATTCCTGATAACCTCGTAAGTACAGTAGCATCCCAAATCTATAATTATAGTTTTAACATGCTATTCCTGCTGCCATACATAAACAGCTTGACAGATGGTATCATATTTAGAAAGTAAAGAGTCAGATGATCCGGAGATTTGAGTATGTTAAAAACGTCTAATTCTCCTTTTAGAATTCAGGAGAAACTAATCTTCTTTCCTTGATTATGAAGAGGCGGCCCTGGATTGGGACTATGACGTGCAGTAACACAAAAACTTGGAGCGTAGAGCAGTTCCCAAACTCCCAGGTGGCAATATGCCACAGCAGTGAAACTGACTGATAAGGTCTCTGATAATTGTGGCACAAGTCATTTAAAACTAATACCAGTTTTTACATGACAATAAAACCTGACCCTGAGATGTAATCCTTAGTCAAGCAATCTCCTCAGTATACAATATATCAAATCTAATGCCTCCCATAAAAAGACTTCCTTTCAGAAGGACAATTTGTAAGAAGCCAGGAGCCACTGTTTCCTGTACTTTCCTCGCCCCAGCAGTAGGGATAAAAATCACCCATAAAAGTAAATATTAGGAAATATCTTCCTTTGTATTAAAGCATTATTGGAGATTTGGAGAGGAGAGTTCTTCTATTTGACATGGTCAGCTTTTATCAAACATGTTCCCATTAAATACTCAAAAGTTCATGAATCACAAAGATGTTACTCACCAACACCTTGCTTTCTACTTTTCGGTCTTGTTCTCCTCTGTCCGGGTGGAAGGTGGCCCGTATATAACACACGTCTCTGCCTCAGGTCAGGCACTAGGTCACGATGATGATGTGAGGACTACGTACTTTCCAGATCAGAAAATGTCGCACATGAAATTCAGAGGTTTAATTAATCATAAACAGCATAAACTCTTTACAGTTAAAACCACTGGAATGGTTATTTTTTTTTCTATATTTTCTTTTTTTTTTTCCTCTTTTTTTGTCATTTAATTTGTCAACAGAGTTGGATATTTATTATTGTTTTGATCTTTCTTGAACCATTCCACTTTATTTTTTTTAACATACTTAAGTCACACGGACTTATTTGCAAAGCATTTGTACAATGTTATTAAAACCCAATACATAAATTACGTACACAAAACGAGCTGAACAAAAAGGCTACTACATAGTAAAGCCTACACTATGCATTATGTATACATAACAACTGAGATCATTGTTAGCAGTCATCTACTTGAGTCTGAAAACATTTATAGATTTTAAAGCAAACTTTTTTTTTTTTTTTTTTAGGGAAAAATTTACTTGCATTTCACAAGTTCCTTAAATTAAAACCAACTAAATTGTACACTCAGCAAAGTGTATGTAATAAAACCATTGCATATGTGTATGATGATGCAGTATGCAACCATTTACTGAAATGTGACAGCTACAGAAGGCTTTCAAGTCTTAAGTTAGCTGTTCAAACCAACTGTCCAACATCTCTTTTCACACGGAAATTCAGGGAAAACATCCCATGAAAAAGAACCTTAATTCAACTAAACATCAGTCCAGATATTTATTGAGAGCTCAATCAGGAAGGCCAAGGAAATCATCTTCTCCAAGAACGAGACTCATTTTCTTCTTCCTCCTCCTCCTCATCATCATCCTGCAGCAAAGAGTCATCCACAGCAGTCTCTTCTGTAAACTGCAAAGTTAAAAAAAATAAAAAAAACTCTTCTGTGAGCGTTTCTAACAAAACTCAAGTGACCCCACTATAGCTTCTATGGGGTCTCTAGTCCATGCAGATTAAACCCTTGCTCCGAACCGGGGACACATGTACCACAAACACAGTAGGGTGCTGTTACCAGAAATCTATGACCCATTAGAAAGTGGATCAACATATTTAGCAGTGAAAACAGTTTACAATTAATCCAACAAGACAAACCCTTTTTAAAAAGAAATTAGCCTTTTTTTTTTTAAATATAAACAGAATTAAACTTTCCATGCATAGCATACAAGTACCCCAACCTAACGCTACCCTCACTCCTAGACAAAAATAAATACAATTAAAGACAGATTTTCAATAGACCTCCCAAACTTCATCAATTTGTAGTCATTTTCAATCATATTTACTTTTAAAATGAGTCAATTCACAGCTGATCATATTATTTATTTGTGGTTTCCACTGGATCACTTGTGGTAAGGTTTGTGCAAACTGAGTAGGTCTACAACATATTCACTTTATTGCCCCAGTTTTTCTTGTCTTGACCACTGTGGTCTTCCATTGGTCCATAATACATAATAAGGAGATAAAGAGCTACTATGTCCCAAATTATCTCAGACATAGCGCCCACCCAAAGGAATCTTCTTCCTGCATTGTTACAGAAGATGCATAAGGTTTCTGACATGGCGTGCGACACACAACCATACACACACCGCGCAGTATGTTATTGTGGTGGTCTTCTGTATGAGAGGACACAGTGTGCTATATGTATATTGCATAAAAAACACAAGTAAGGCATCCCTGGAAGGGGTCAGTGTAAAACACTTACTTCTTCCTCTTCTGGTTCTACATCTTCCACTTCTGAACTACTTGGGTTTGTCATCGGCTTACTCCAGGCTAGTTTTAAGTTCTGTCCTTTGAAATGAGCTCCATGAATTGCAGCCTAAATGATCACATAAATATAGCAGAAGTCAAGGGCAGGAAACTTCACGAGAGCGGACCGTACACATACGGATTTCTAAATGATAAAATCCGGATAAATGAAGAAACAGGATGATTTTGTCCCATCGTGTAAACACGGGAGCGGAAGCACCCGGATAATCAGGACAGATTAATACAGCATTTGTCATTAAAAAAAAAAAAAAAAAAAAAAAAAGGCAAAATGGGAACGGAATCGCCAGTGTGACCTGCAGTCGCTGGAAAGACAAATAACCTTTGAAGAACAGCCAGGGTAATTGAAAACCGGGAAGAGGTAGTATTAAAGTACTCAAATCTTGCTCGGTGCCAGATGCACAAAGTGGCTGCTTTGGAAATTGTATGCTCAAATTAAAGTAACATGAAGCAACATAAATCAGTGTTAGCAACATACCCAAATAACAAGGAGAGTCAGCCAAGATTTATAGCACGCTCCTAAAGTACAGCATAATGTGAAATGTAGAAACAATTACATGTTCAACAGCAGCCGGCCATGAGTTGTGCGATACTGGAGTCCGGCCACATAAATTTTAAATCTCTACATATAAATTTATGATATATTTAAAGGCCTCTTTCCCAAGCAGCTCACAAGTCTCCTGCTCATGGGCTAATCAGAAGTTCATACAGGGCAAGCTTTGAAAAGAGAATTTAAAATGGAGCTTTGTGAATTTCAAATTAATATCAAGTATAAGAGCAGGGGTGCACAATGGCAGTCCTCCACGGATTTCCTTACATTGCACAAGGTGTTGGAATCATCACATGTGCCGGTGTTGGTGGCCCTGGAGGACTGGCGTTGTACACCCCTGTTTTAGAGAGACAGATTGGACTCAAATGATGCTTACTACACAGATTCCCACCTTTCATGAAGAATACCTTTTTTTTAATTTTTTTTTTTATAATACTTTTAAGAATACTGGTGAAAAGTAGATGACATCCAGATGTATAAAATACATTTGCAAATCAAAATGGATCTAGAAAAAAATGTCTAGTAAAAAAAAAAAAATCCCATGGATTTGGGGTAACATTGTGCATGAACTGATAATGAATGAGTGCACAATACCCATGTCTTATCTATGATATTACTAATTGTCTGGGAGGTGAAAAGCACCCTGTTACATTACTAGGAACCTTTTTTATGGTAGCACACAATGCTCATGTCACACACAGTGTAGAATACAGCAGCGAGTAGTGGGTTAATAATTATTTCCGTGTCTGGCATATCACATATTGGATAGTGACCCTAGTGATATGGACCAGGAGAAGTAACCAGAAAAGGCACGTGGTGCACATTCACATCTAACAGGTGACTAATATGAAGAGTTGTGAGTGATGGATGAAGTGAAGACAGTGGTCACCAGCTCGCGGATGACGGACACTTACGGCCTCAGCTTCTGCTCTGGTTTTGAAGGCGATTATCGCACGGAGAAAGGAGTCGTCTATCTGGCAGTCTTCAATATCTCCAAATTGCTATAAAGAAAAGCACAAATATGCATTGCATCAAAATGCCAAGACTCCAGTGCAGTATAGGAAATTCCCTAATGGATGCCTTTCCTAGAACAACACTACATGGTCATGGACATTACAAAATAAAGTCAAGCACATTAGAAGGTGTGATTGACCACTTTCCGACATTTGCTATACACGAATGGCACAAGTTAGGAGCAGGCACACAGACTGAGCCTGCACGATACCCAGCAGATAATGGGGACCTGACTAACAGTCTCTAGTGGAGCTCTGCCAGTCATCAACCGGTTAAACGACACTATCAATCTCCAACAGCGGCATTACCAGTGCATTAGCATGGGGGAGCGTTATTCTATGCGCCCATGAACAGCCCAGAGATCACATGGCCGATGAGTGGCTATGACAGCCGGGAGTCTGAAGAAGACCTATGTGACTGCCACAAGTTTTATAAAAAGAAAATTAAACAAATACAAATACAAATAACCTCCCTTTCCCCCTCGCAGAGAATTTAGATATAAAAAAAAGTTAAAACACACAATCCATGAAAGTCTGAATTATCTACAATCTAAAAATCAATCAACTATCAATAAACACCATAAACTGAAACTTTAAAAAAATGCAAAAATTGCAGGGTTTTTTATCACTGCAAAATCACAAAAAAAGGTACTGCAAGAAGCGATAAAAGTGTCATATCTATCCCAAAATGGAATAAAATTGTTGTATCGCCCCGCCAAGAAATAAGCCCACACAGCTCCACTAACTAAAAACATTAGTTTCGTAAAATGGAGACAATTTTTTTTTTTTTTTTAAATTTCCATTTTTGTTTTTTCCACCGTTAAAATAATAAAGAACTGGACATGTTTGGTATCACTGTAATTGTACAGATGTGGAAAGTCATGATGCCAAGTCATTTATCCCACACCGTGCACACTGTGAAAACAATTCCCATAAAACAATGGCAGAATTACATTTTTTTTCGCACTTGGGATCCCCCTCCACCATTTCTCAGTGCACCGCGTGGTAAAATTCAAGGGGCCATTCAAAACTACAACTTGTCACGCAAAATACAAGCCCTCATACGGTTATGTGGGCAGAATCAAAAAATGTTATGGCTCCTGGAAGGAGGAAAAACCCAAAACACGGAAATTGACACATGGGGAAGAGGAGGAGGCCGTCAGTCAGCCTGCCAGATGACAGCAGTACAACTAGGGCAGGAGAGATATTGGAGCGCTTTACCGCTTTTCTCATCTTTCAGCGATAACTTTTTGGCCGTTTTCCTCAAGAATCAATATCATTCAAGAACAAGAATGACAGAAATAATATGTTACTCTATACTTGGTTCACCTCCGTAGCGGATCTGATTTAATATCTTCATACGGGGAATGGATCAGGCACAGTTTATTTTACTATTAACCAAGCGTTAGACTCGCATGTAGAATACATTTCTGGCGTACCCCATCCATGTGGCATAACTGTCTGAGATGGGCAGAGTCATCATCCCAAAACACCCTATCCACCCATTACCGGTAGGCAGTAGTAGGTCGCTCTCTATTTGGAGGGACACACATGGAAAGAACCCCGAAGTGAAGAAGAGACATTATTAATCCCAGTAACACGCAGCTTTCATCTCTGTGCACCAACTACGGTATCATCCACAATTCCAATGTGGCAATAGCAAGCAATACGTGATTTATCAGACTACAGTGCAGCCTGCTGGCCAACATGGAAACTGCAGAAATTCAATGGCCATGTTTAAAGAATATCTATTTGTAGCTTCCATCTTTATTTAAGAAAACAGTGAGAATCCGCAGACAACATTAATTAGAAAAGATGCCCACCCGGAATTCCTCCTCTTGCCGTCCGTACAGAACCCGATTTTCTACACAAAATCGGGTGCGAAATACTGGTCTGCAGAGCGAGACGCCAAAAGATCTAACGATAATAAGCCAGATCCTGTGCTTTCCCAGGTTGGAAGGTTGTAGAATCCCGCTCTGCATGCCAGGATCTCACTTGTCCTACAAAGTGGGGTCCTTTAGGGGCACTTTTTGGATTTTTTTTTTTTCCCCGAATTAAAGTTATTTAGTAAACTCATTTGTGCTTTCCACAGTTTTCTTAAACAAAAAAAGCCAGCCTTAGACAAGTGACTGGTACTCTTTAAAGAACACAACTTTTTTTGTGTGATTTCATTATTTCCTCCCTTTGATCCATAACATCTTATTTTTCCATTGACATGGTCAACAGAAAACTAGCTCTCGCACGGCTGAGTTGCCATTCACTTTAGTATATAATGTACTATGAAAGAAAGAAAAACCAGGGGGAAAAAAATACAACTGGTGACAAAAATGGAATTCCAGCATTGCTGTTAGGTTTTGTTTTCATGGCACTCATTCTACAGTGTGTGTGTATATATATATATATATATATATATATATATATATATATATATATATATATATATATATATATATATATATACATACACATACTGACGTTTTCCATCCGAGACCTTTTATTTCTCTGTCCATGAAGCTGTTTGAGAGCTTGTTTTTTTGCCCTGAGCTGAAGATTTTATTGATATAATTTTGGGATTAAATATCAACTTCTGATCACTCTTTATATTTTTTGGCGGGGTAAGTTTGCCGACTGAAAAACGGCAATACTTGCAATTCAATTTTTTTTCTTTCTATTCAGGTTTAAATGTAGTTTAAATAATTTAATATTTTGGACTTTTACAGACCTGATGATATCAAATGTCTTTATTTTGAGGTGGTGAAGGAGGGTGATTTCAACATTTAGATTTTTTTTTTTTTAAATATGTATTTTTTAACCCTTCATGACCTATGGCATATACATACGTCATAGGTCGTGTCCCTGCATTCCATGCAACCTCCAGCGCTGAGCCCACGTTTTCCGGCACATGTCGGACATGTGCCCCTAATAGCATGTTAAATGCCACTGTCAATCTCCGACAGCACCATTTAAAATGGTTGCGCATAAAGTGTGTCACTAATCCCGCCCATGTCACTTGATCACGGGGCACCGATGGGTTGGCATGACAACCCAGGGTCCGCAGGAGACCCCTGTGGTTGTCATTGCCGCTCTGCTATGAGCCCCACCCAGTAGCTGGTGTTCACAGCAGATGATCAATTCTGCTACATATAGCCAGGCTGAAGGCCTGTTATGTGTAGCACAAGCAATCAGAAGATCACAGCTTCAAGTCTCCTATGGAGACTATAGAAGCAAGTAAAAATCAGCAAAAAAAAAAATTTAACCCCCAGTTCAAGATAAAACAATTAAAAAAAAAAATGAAATTACAATTACACATATTTGGTATTGCCGCATTTAGGAACACCCGATCATTGCAGTAAAATGCAATAACAGGCGATTAAGAGATCGTATGTACCCCAAAACGGTATCAATAAAAACATCAGCTAGGCGTGTAAAAAGTAAGCCCTCATCCAGCTCCATAGCCTGAAAAATGGAGACGCTACCGGTCACAAAAAAAGGACGCTTTTTTTTTTTTTTTAAACAAACTTTGGATTTTTTTTTATTTACCATGCAAGTAAAAAACAAAACAAACCTATACATGTTTGGCATTTGCAAACTCAATGACCTGGAAGCACCATAATGGCAGGTCACTTTCAGTATTCAGTTAACATGATTAAAAAAAAAAAAAAAATGATTAAAAGTGCAGCGCTTGGAGTTAGCGCCGGTCGCTGCTGTCACAGGCAGATGCAGGCTATGTAACAGCTGCCTAGTATGAGAAGGAGCCTGAGCCAGCATCATCCAGCGCTAAGCAAACTTATGACAAAAATGCATGTCATAGGAATATCTTAACGACCTAAGATATAGTAATATTACAAATGTACTTTTTATTATCATTGTTTAAAAGTGGAATATAACTTTAAGAAAAAATATTCAAAATTCTTAAAAAATATGTACAACTTGATATTAAGGGTAGGATTGGATATTATGAACTGTAAATTAAGCAAGCTGTTAATTGTATACATGATGCCACAATTTAAATCCCATGTGACATATTCCAAAAATATAGGTCATACAAATAAAACAGTTCAAATCTACACGTCTGTCTGACTTACTGCAAAGTGAGGAAGGAGATCGTGCCGATCACCTTCACTAAACCCAGAGATCTCTAGAGCTTTTGGCCGGTGGTCTACCACAGCATGAACTGGGACTCCACGGCCTCTGCCACGGCCTCTACCACGGCCTCGTGACATTCCTCTACCCCTCATGTGTGCTCCTCTTCCACGTCCAGAAGAAAGAATTCCACGTTTAGCTGCCTGAAAGGATAGCAATATTTTTATATTCATAGATTTATCAACAAATTATTAAAAGGTATTTGACAACATTATTTCAATACTGATGTATGGCCACCCATTAAGCCATAAGCCACAATGCATTTCACTATATGGCTGTTACACCTCCTTAGCTTGTCATTTCACTGTAAACTATAGTACGTACGGTAGCTTACCAGTCTACACTGCACAAACTATTCACTATAAAGTTAAATATTCATGTACGATCTGATCATGTGCAAATTGTGGGTCTTGTTATTATCAGAAACCACTATAAAAAGACTCATCTGACCTGGTTCATCTTCAATGTCATATACACTAGTTGGCAACTTAACAGGGGAGGTTTGTTTATTCCATTTCTTGGGAAGCCTCAATAAAAATAATGAGCAAAAATAAGCGTCTTTCAAATATTATAATTTATGTATATTTAGGAAAATTTAAGCATTTTCCTTAGTATTGCACAGGTGATAACTGCATCACCTGGACAGGCAATAATTCCATCACCTGTGCAGGAAATCCTGAAAACATGACCTGTTGGTGGCTCTTGAGGACCGGAGTTGGGGAACACTGCTCTATATTATGGAGCAGCAGAAGTACCCTACAGCCCTGTTTCCCTGATGCTGGCTTAGTACACTATGCAGTAAATCTCAGATTGACCTGCTACAAGCAGCTGTGTCCTCCTTTGCGCAGAATAACCCTTTAGAAAGCAGCTGCTTTTTATCCTGTAGATGACCCCTTTAGGTAAAGCTATGTAGTCATCCTGCAGACTAAACCTTTAGAAGCAGCAATGTCCTCTTCCTTTAGCTAGTCTGCAGAGCACACAGTGAAATTGTATTAAATGTCATATCTATAGCCATATTCAGTGCTAAGTGACGTCCAGGCTCCCGGCTAATGGGGAGGAAAATTTGCATTTGATTTTAGTTTCCCCGATTTACTGGTCATTGGAATTATTTGGTAAAATGATTCTAATTTTCCTCATAAAAAAGTCTAATCGATTCTCTCACCTATGTTCAACAAACTAGCGACTTGACAAAACAACAGTTGCTTTATTTACTTTGCATATGACGTCTCGCATCAGCTCTTCTTCACATACAGTACATCACAGAGAAAAGTATACTAAAGGAAGAAAAGTACCTCAAGTTGTAGCTCTGTATATTTCCTCCTTAAGTCTGCTACATCTTCTCCTGCCTGCAGTTTCTTGTACAAGTCCAGCTCGGCATCAAGTAGTTCTTTTTGCATCTTTAGTAAAAAAAATAAATAAATAAAACACTAAATAGGCGGACAAAAAAATAAATGTGGATGCTTTTTATAGAATGCTGGTCCAATCCTGTGACGTCCTGGGTCAGTGACTTCTTAATTGTACTTGGCTTGTCTCCAGCGCAGCGGAGAGGTCAGCCTACACGGCTGCGTGCACTTATTGTTAAGGATTTGCAGTACACATATCTGCACCAAAAACGCGTCTCTTGGCAGGAAAAATGCTGCATGAAATACATGTGTTTTTATGTGTCTTCTTTTACCAATTCATTTGAATGTGTAAAAAAAAGCTGCAGAAACGCTGGAAGAATTGACATGCTGCAGAGTTGAAGCAGATTCATTTCTGCAGAAAGGAAAAAATAAGCAGCAAGTGCATGAGACTTCAGAAATCTCACTCACTAGCTGGGACAGTAAAATGGTGCGTTTTTCCAAGGAAAAAAAGAGCAGAAAACTGCAAAGTGTAAGCAAGCTCTTATCGAGAAGGCAGACGATAAGGCTGGGTTCACATTACGTTTTGGTCGTCCGTTAGACGGACTACGCTACACCGCGGCATAACACGGTGTAACGTAGTCTGTTAACGCCGCCATTACTTCCTATGTCGGACGCATCGCTAGCGCATGCCCACAATGGGCGTGCGCTAGTGATGTGCCGTCATTGAGCGATGGACCCTGGGACGCGGGCTGCAGCGTTTCCCGGTCCGTCACTGCTAACGCAGATAGAGCATCTGCTAGCTCTATCTGCGCTAGCGCGATGTCATGCCGGCACTTGCGTTAACAGCAGCCCGTTAACGCATGTGTTGAACGGGCTGCTGTTAACGCAATGTGAACCCAGCCTAAAAGAGAATGGAGAAAACCAAAACATTTCTGATTTCTCCATCTGAGTGCCGACATGTTTTTACAGCACGGTGTTTGCTTAAAGTGTTACTCCCATGTCAGCCATTCATAACTGGGACATAAAATGGGCTGCAGGTGGACGTGACGCTGTACAATTTCCACCACTGCTCAACTAGTCATTATTTTAACCTTAACCCCTTCATGACCCAGCCTATTTTGGCCTTAATGACCTTGCCGTTTTTTGCAATTCTGACCAGTGTCCCTTTATGAGGTAATAACTCCGGAACGCTTCAACGGATCCTAGCGATTCTGAGATTGTTTTTTCCTGTCATATTGGGCTTCATGTTAGTGGTAAATTTAGGTCGATAATTTCTGAGTTTATTTGTGAAAAAAACGGAAATTTGGCGAAAATTTCGCAATTTTCACATTTTGAATTTTTATTCTGTTAAACCAGAGTTATGTGACACAAAATAGTTAATAAATAACGTTTCCCACATGTCTACTTTACATCAGCACAATTTTGGAAACAAATTTTTTTTTTGCTAGGAAGTTATAAGGGTTAAAATTTGACCAGTGATTTCTCATTTTTACAACAAAATTTACAAAACCATTTTTTTTAGGGACCACCTCACATTTGAAGTCAGTTTGAGGGTTCTATATGGCTGAAAATACCCAAAAGTGACACCATTCTAAAAACTGCACCCCTCAAGGTGCTCAAAACCACATTCAAGAAGTTTATTAACCCTTCAGGTGTTTCACAGCAGCAGAAGCAACATGGAAGTAAAAAATGAACATTTAACTTTTTAGTCACAAAAATTATCTTTTAGCAACAATTTTTTGATTTTCCCAAGGGTAAAAGGAGAAACTGGACCATGGCCGTTGTTGTCCAATTTGTCCTGAGTACGCTGATACCTCATATGTGGGGGTAAACCACTGTTTGGGCGCACGGCAGGGCTCGGAAGGGAAGGAGCGCCATTTGACTTTTTCAATGAAAAATTGGCTCCAATCTTTAGCGGACACCATGTCGCGTTTGGAGAGCCCCCGTGTGCCTAAACATTGGAGCTCCCCCACAAGTGACCCCATTTTGGAAACTAGACCCCCAAAGGAACTTATCTAGAAGCATAGTGAGCACTTTAAACCCCCAGGTGCTTCACAAATTGTTCCGTAAAAATGAAAAAGTACTTTTTTTTTTTCACACAAAACTTCTTTTAGCCTCAATTCTTTCATTTTCACATGGGCAACAGGATAAAATGGATCCTAAAATTTGTTGGGCAATTTCTCCTGAGTACACCGATACCTCATATGTGGGGGTAAACCACTGTTTGGGTGCACGGCAAGTTTCGGAAGGGGAGGCGTGCCATTTGACTTTTTGAATGGAAAATTAGCTCCAATCGTTAGCGGACACCATGTCGCGTTTGGAGAGCCCCTGTGTGCCTAAACATTGGAGCTCCCCTACAAGTGACCCCATTTTGGAAACTAGACCCCCCAAGGAACTTATCTAGATGCATAGTGAGCACTTATAACCCCCAGGTGCTTCACAGAAGTTTATAACGCAGAGCCGTGAAAATAAAAAAAAAAAATCTTTCCTCAAAAAAGATTTTTAGCCCAGAATTTTTTATTTTCCCAAGGGTAATAGGAGAAATTGGACCCCAAATGTTGTTGTCCAGTTTGTCCTGAGTACGATGATACCCCATATGTGGGGGTAAACCACTGTTTGGGCGCACGGCAGGGCTCGGAAGGGAAGGCACGCCATTTGGCTTTTTGAATGGAAAATTAGCTCCAATCATTAGCGGACACCATGTCGCGTTTGGAGAGCCCCTGTGTGCCTAAACATTGGAGCTCCCGCACAAGTGACCCCATTTTAGAAACTAGACCTCCCATGGAACATATGTGGGGGTAAACCACTGTTTTGGTACACGTCGGGGTTCGGAAGGGAAGTAGTGACGTTTTGAAATGCAGACTTTGATGGAATGCTCTGTGGGCGTCAGGTTGCGTTTGCAGAGCCCCTGATGTGCCTAAACAGTAGGAACTCCCCACAAGTGACTCCACTTTGGAAACTAGACCCCCAAGGGAACTTATCTAGATGTGTGGTGAGCACTTTGAACCCCCAAGTGCTTCACAGAAGTTTATAACGCAGAGCCGTGAAAATAATAAATGTGTTTCATTTCCTCAAAAATATTTTTTAGCCCAGAATTTTTTATTTTTGCAAGAGTAACAGGAGAAATTGGACCCCAAAAGTTGTTGTCCAGTTTCTCCTAAATACGCTGATACCCCATATGTGGGGGTAAACCACTGTTTGGGCATATGCCGGGGCTCGGAAGGGAAGTAGTGGCATTTGAAATGCAGACTTTGATGGAATGGTCTGCAGGCGTCACATTGCATTTGCAGAGCCCCTGATGTGCCTTAACAGTAGAAACACCCCACAAGTGACCCCATTTTGGAAACTAGACCCCCCAAGGAACTTATCTAGATGTGTGATGAGCACGTTCAACCCCCAAGTGCTTCACAGAAGTTTACAACGCAGAGCCGTGAAAATAAAAAATCATTTTTCTTTCCTCAAAAAAGATGTTTTAGCAAGCAATTTTTTATTTTCACAAGGGTAACAGGAGAAATTGGACCCCAATATTTGTTGCCCAGTTTGTTGTGAGTGTGCTGGTACCCCATATGTGGGGGTAAACCACTGTTTGGGCGCATGTCAGGGCTCGGAAGGGAAGTAGTGACATTTGAAATGCAGACTTTGATGGAATGGTCTGCGGGCATCACATTGCATTTGCAGAGCCCCTGATGTGCCTAAACAGTAGAAACACCCCACAAGTGACCCCATTTTGGAAACTAGACCCCCGATGGAACTTATCTAGATGTGTGGTGAGCACTTTCAACCCCCAAGTGCCCCCCCAAGTCCGTGTCTAGGCTGTAGGAGCGAGGAGGACACGGACTGTGTCGGCCTGCTCCCACCAATCCACCCATGTTGGCTCCCTGTGCAGCATACCGAAATTATCTACCGACGGATCTCTATCCTCTCCTGTTTCTTTGGAGACACATAAAAAACGACACAGGAACCCTCCAGCCACATTTGGCATATTACATTTCTCATATGAGACAGCTATACCATCTAATACTAAACTAATACTACTGTGTACTTGGCTTGAGCTACATCAGCAATACACTGGTTCATACAACTGTGTCCATAACAATAACCATCACGGCCTCACAGTATACCTAGTCTAGTGAAACGTCCCAATAGGCGATATTGTGATCAAGGCCACGAGTTGGCCGAAACGTTATTGTGCCTATCGCTTCACCACCACTATTGTCTAAATAAACTTTTTCACTTGGAGCAAACAAAAAACCATATGAGTGCAGTGATTATTCTACTTTATGATTTATGGGACCTAAGGCCCCTTTCACTGGCACCGTGAACCACATTAGTCGAGTGCTAGCTTTCTACGCCCTCTACATGGTACTGTAAACCTGATGGAAAACTGCTACGAATTCGCAGCGGCCAATCCGCTGCGGATCCGCAGCCAAATCCGCTGCGGATCCGCGGCCAATCCGCTGCGGATCCGCAGCCAAATCCGCACTGTGTGCACATGCCATAACCCTAACCCTAACCCTACCCGTAACCCTACCCCTAACCCTACCCGTAACCCTAACCCTACCCCTAACCCTACCCGTAACCCTACCCCTAGTTCTAACCCTAACCCTAGTGGAAAACGAAAAAAAAAAATAATATTTTCTTTATTTTATTATTGTCCCTACCTATGGGGGTGATAAAGGGGGGGGGTTTATTTATTATTTTTTTTATTTTGATCGCTGTGATAGAACCTACCACAGCGATCAAAATGTACTTGTAAGGAATCTGCCGGCTGGCAGATTCGGCGGGCGCACTGAGCATGCGCCCGCCATTTTGGAAGATGGCGGCGCCCAGCGAGGAGACGTACGGACACCGGGAGGATCGGTAAGTATGAAGGGTTGGTGGGGGGGTGGATCGGAGCACAGGGGGGGTGATCGGACCACAGGGGGGGTGAATCCAAACAAGGAGAGAGCGGACAGCAGGACGGGGGAGCCGGCAGGCGGACGGAGGGGACCGGACCCCATAACGGAGGACTGGGGGGGGCGATCGGTGGGTGTGGGGGGGGGTCACTTTAGTATTTCCAGCCTTGGCCGATGATATTGCAGCATCGGCCATGGCTGGATTGTAATATTTCACCTGTTTGTTAGGTGAAATATTACAAATCGCTCTGATTGGCAGTTTCACTTTCAACAGCCAATCAGAGCGATCGTAGCCACGGGGGGGGGGGGGGTCTCTGCAGATCAGGTAAAATGGGAGTTAACCCCTTCACCCGATCTGCAGGGACGCGATCATTCTGTGACACAGCATATGCGTCACAGGTCGGATTGGCACCGACTTTCATGACGCATACGCTGTGTCACAGGTCGGGAAGGGGTTAAAATAAAACCGTGAAGTCCATTCCACGCCATTGTTTTCCCCTTTAGTTTGGGAGGAAATGACCTATGGTGATGGATTTGAAGCCCACGGGACCATGCCTGGTGACACCTAGCTTTAATAATCCACTGTAACTACTTTCCATAGAGTAAAGGACAAACGGGCAAGTGACAACTAGTAGGACAGTACCTGAGATTTACTTTTAGTACTCCTCAAAGCATTTCCAGTAGAGGAGACCGCCTTCAGCTCATCGCGTAGTTTGGTAATACTGTTAGTCAGAGTTTCCAGCGTTTTCAAAATGTCTGCTTTGTCCTCTGCCTTCATGCCCTTGTTTTTCTCCAATTTGGTTATAAGCATCTGTAATTTATAAATTGATTAGCCAGAAGACAAAGACAGAAAATGAGTGCAACCTAGTACTGCACATTAGGACTACCTGACATTAATGCTAGTTACGTAAAAAAAACAACTAATTTATATTTTATTTCATTCCTCAAAATAGGTCTATGGTGACTCAGGTCGGGCATCTGAGCCAATTTATACCAAACGTTGTGGTCAACTGCAACTAATAGAATAAAAAATATTGTACTAGAAATTATCAGACTTATGGCTTTTTCTATAAGAGTTCCTGGGTGATGGCGCACATCCTGATCACATCTGATGTGGGCAACCAAGCGCAGGCCAACAAATCAACACCGAAATATCTCCGGGTGACATCAGCTCCCTACAAAGTGACACCCAGCAGGGGCGTACATAGAGGGCGATGGGACAGGCTGGGTGCACGGAGGACTCAAATTTCACTTATTACTTCAATGAATTTGCAACTTTGCAAATAATTGTTAATCCTGATTTATGGATAATCCCTTTTACTCACTTCTACTCTTTAAACCCTTCCCAATATGGCAATCTTCCATTCTTGCGTTTTTTCCCTCCTCTTTATGCAAAAGCCATCTACAATGTTGCATGAGGTGAGTTTTTTTTTTCTTTTACTTTTTCCTTTGTTAGTCTCCTTTTGGGACTACTAAAACCTGCTAACATCTGGTAACATACCATATGCTGTGATACCACAGTATATAGTCAAAATCATGGTCTCCTATAAATCCCAACCACAGGATTTCATAGCAGCACAGTCGTGACAGGCATGGGTGGTTTTCCACACAGCCTCAGCTGTCATGGAAAATTCATCAGCACCCCGCAACTGCGTAGTGGGGTCCGAGTGATTGGCATGTGGTATGGTGCAATGTAAAGGACACTGTGGGGGACTGACAGATGTATATAAAAGCGTTAAAAGGGAATATGACATGTAAAAAACACACTACTCACCTGCAAATATTGACTTAACAGCGTTCTGACACCGTACAGCGTCTGCACTAAGAGACCCACTGCTGGGAGGAAAAACTATTTCCCCTGGCCGCCTCGCTCTTTCAGCCATAGGGGTGGCGCCGACAGTTTGAGTCTGAGGCGCGGTGGCAAGAACACTCTCGGCACTGACTGACAGTGTCAGTGTCGGTGCTGCACATTGTCAGAATGCTATTAACCTGGAGATTAACCCCATACTACCCCAGGTTAATGGTTATTTTAATTGACAGGTGACCTTCTTCTGCTTAGCTCCACTTGCTAATGTTCCAGGATGGCAGAATAAAGCCATCATCAACCCGGAATACACCAGGTTCAGCTTCTGAGGCGGCTGCAGAGACCGGGACGTTCCAGTGTGTCACATGTAAGGAAAGGGGTTATAGATTAGTAGAGTACGAGCTTCCATTTCTTACCTTCTGTGTTTCTATGTGTTTTTCTAAAATTTCCTGCTTTTTCTTCCTTACATCTTGTTGAAGTTTTATTGCTTCCTGTTGCAAGGGAAAAAATAGCTATAAATGCAGGCATGAAACAAAGAAAGAGTATAAACCATTTAATTAACAGGAGCAGATTAAAACACAATAAGCAGATGGTGGCGGCCTAATTGGGTGTCCAGAGATGCAGAAGCAGCGTATTCATAAAGCCTATGTTCACAGGTTGCATTTCTGCAGCAGATTTTCTTGCAAATTTTAAGCTACGTTTTACAGTGCCAGCAAAGTCCATATCATCTCAGAAATCTTATTCACACAGTTTTTTTTTCCTGATTAATTTGGGAAAACTTCTGAGTTTTTGCAAACTGCAGCTCGTGACTTTTTAGCGTATTTGCAGGTTTTTCCACCCAAAAACTGAACATTTGTACCAACCAACAACGAATGGCACAAACAATTAGGGAGGGTGCTGTGTCCCCCAATGAAGGCTCCAAGAAAGAGATTTTAAGGTGAGTACCAAAAATCCCTCTTTCTTTATCGCTTCATTGGGGGACACAGGTAACCATGGGACGTCCCAAAGCAGTCCCTAAGGTGGGGAACAGGAAAGATCCAAAGAAAAAGACAGACTCAGGTCAGCCGTTACATAACCGCCGCCTGTAGCACCTTCCTTCCCAGGCCTGCAACAGACAAGGAATTGCTATGAAACCTGTAAAAACGACCAGGTCACGGCCTTACAATCTCGAAAGCCAAGGCCTGGTAAACAGTTCAGGAGGCCTCAAAGCCGAGCGAAGTGAGCCTTCATCCCCGGAGGAGGCTGATCGTCCTGACCACGGTATGCCTCCATTATTGCTGAACAAATCCAATGGCAATAGTGAATGGAGAAGCTGGGAGTCCATTACGGCAACCTTCAGAGATGACGAACAGGGCATCAGATTGACGAAAGGGATCAGTCCTTGAAAAGTAGACACGGATAGCTCTGACGGGATCCATCTTGTGGAGGGACTTCTCCAGGGTGATGGACCAGAGAGAGAGAGAGAAGGACAATGTCTTCATTAATGTAAAATGAAAAGACCACCTTTGATAGAAGAAAGGAACAGGTCTGAGAACTACCTTGTCCTGATGTAGAATCAGTAACGAGGAACAGCAGGACAATGCCACTCACTCGGGAACTCTCCTGATGAACGTAATGCAACTAAGAAGAAAACGTGATGTCTTGAATGGGTTCAGCAGGAGGTCGCCAAAGACAAGGTTAAAATCCAGGGCTGTGGAGTCGGTAAGCCACAGTTGCGACTCCGACTCCTGGATTTTATCAGGTTCCGACTCCTTCATAAATGGCCAATTCGTAACAATAAATTTACTGTTGTAAAATATTAACATCGTGCTTATTCAGTTTCTCACCATCATATAAGTAATCAGACCACTTAGAGCAAAAACTATATAAATATATATACTCTCTCATTCCAGAGAAACATGGCTTGCGGGCCATTTCCCCATTGAGACACATAAAAGCTGGTCATGAAAATAATGAAATAAACACACTATCCTTTACAACAAGCTCTATGAGCTGTTTTTTAAATGTATCTACTGTCATTGTTACAGTAACTTTGTCACTGACAAAATATCTTGCAACTGATGGCTGCAAAGTTCTCTGCTCCTTTGTTTGGCTTGAAGAGCTGGGCACTGGTTCATTGGTTTGGATGCAGTCTTTCTCATCCACTGCTTTCAGTACTTCTGCATGAAAGCGCTGTAAATGTCTCTTTAGATTAGAAGCTCTGGTAGGATCATTTTTATCTTTGCTTGAATATGCACTGATCTTGGCTTCACAGTATTTGTTTTCGTCTGGATCATTTGTCATACACTGACAGACATAATATTTTCTATCTTGAATGATGGTGAAATGTTCAAATACAGCGGATTTAATGTGACGCTTCTTTGACATTCTCAGGTTTTTAATTCTGCATTCACAATCCAAATGACAATTGTTTTTCCTAACAACAATTGTACAAAATTATTGCCAGGTCGTACAACTGATATAGTGGTCAGTAATATTGTTATTCTTCATGTACTCACAGTTAACCGATGCAAAGTTTGTTGAAAGGATAATACTTCTTACAGTCTTCCTCTTCTGAGTAGCAGCTGTGAGATGCTTGGAAGACGCACACCTAGTAAACATCTTGTCTAGAGGAGGAGCTTTACTACTAAGAATTAGCAACACATTTTCACTTTCAGTTTCATACATTGTAAGTAGGGGGGTTGGGGCAGCATGAGGTTAACCAAGTATAAGATTAGATAAGGGCAGTGGAGAACAGTGACACACAAGAAGTAAGAAATGTCTATCTCCAGCAGAACTGCTTATCACTGTCGTTCACAGTTTGATAGAACATATATATTTGAGTAACATTTATAAAATTCATATGAAAGTTCAATTATGAAATATTAATACATTTTTTTTTAAAGCTTGAGTCGGAGTCGGTACATTTCTACCGACTCCGACCAAAACTAACTCCGACTCCACAGCCCTGTTAAAATCCCATAATTCTATCAGAAGACGATAAGGAGGTGCCAGGTGGGCGACTCCTTGAAGAAAAGGAGATTTTTGTGTACTCACCGTAAAATCTTTTTCTCCGAGCCAATCATTGGGGGACACAGGACCATGGGTGTTATGCTGCTGCCACTAGGAGGACACTAAGTAAACAGAAAGATTAACTCCTCCTCTGCAGTATACACCCCTTCACTGGCTACAATTCAACCAGTTCAGTAGTAAAGCAGTAGGAGCATGAACAAATGACAAACTGTCAAAACCAAGGAAGTAACAACAAGCCAAACAGGCTAACAGGGTGGGTGCTGTGTCCCCCAATGATTGGCTCGGAGAAAAAGATTTTACGGTGAGTACACAAAAATCTCCTTTTCTCCTACGCCTCATTGGGGGACACAGGACCATGGGACGTCCCAAAGCAGTCCCTGGGTGGGGAGCAACATATGCTAATACCCCATGTACCACTGGCTTACGGCTAAGGCACTGCCGATTGCAGAATGCGCCTGCCAAGGGCGGCGTCTGCAGAAGAGAGAGGATGAATGTGGTAATGTTTGGTAAAAGTGTGCAAACTGGACCATGTCGCAGCCTTGCAGACCTGCTGTGCTGACGCTTGGTGCCGAATGGCCCACGAGGCGCCCACCGACCAAGTAGAATGGGCCTTGATCCCTGCTGGGATAGGAACACCTTTGACACGATAGGATTCTTGAATAGCCGACCGAATCCATTTGGCTAGAGTAGCTTTGGAAGCGGGAGAACCCCTCCTTGGTCCCTCTGGAAGTACAAACAGGACATCCGACGTGCGGAAGGGAGCAGTCCGAGAGACGTACCGTCGAAGAGCCCTCACCACATCAAGAGTGTGCAGAGCCTTTTCAATGCGATGGACTGGTGCTGGACAGAACGAAGGCAGAACAATCTCCTCGTTGAGGTGGAAAGAAGAAACGATCTTGGGCAGAAAAACAGGAGAGGTCCTCAATACTGCCTTGTCCGGATGAAAAATTAGAAACGGAGGGCGGCAGGAGAGTGCCGCCAGCTCCGAAACCCGTCTGATGGACATAATAGCCACTAGGAAAACTACCTTCCAGGAGAGGAAGGTCAGGGAAACGTCCTGTAGCGGTTCGAAGGGAGTCTCCTGAAGAGCTCCGAGGACTAAATTAAGATCCCACGGATCCAAAGGCATTTTGTAGGCAGGCGCCACACGGGAAACTCCCTGGAAAAAAGTCTTCACCGGCAATCTATTGGCAATCTTTCGTTGGAAAAGGACCGACAATGCCGAAACCTGACCCTTTAGAGAGCTAAGTGCAAGTCCCGACTCTAGTCCAGATTGGAGAAAATCCAATATGGCAGGGATAGAAAATACCAGAGGAGATCGCCCTTGTGCGTCGCACCATGAGAAGAAAATTCGCCAGGTACGGTGGTAACTGCGCATGGACACAGGTTTCCTAGCCCTGATCATGGTGGAAGACACCTTGGGAGTGAAACCCGCTTGGCCTAGAATCCAGGATTCAACGGCCAGGCCGTCAAAGACAGGGCCCCTGAGTTCTGGTGGTAAATCGGGCCCTGTGAGAAGATACACGCGATCTGGAAGACGCCAGGGGACATCGGTGACCAGCTGAACCAGTTCCGCGTACCATGCTCGGCGCGGCCAGTCCGGCGCGACGAGGATCACTGGTACCCCCTCTGCCCTGATCTTCTTGATGACCCTCAGTAGCAGGGGAAGAGGGGGAAAAATGTACGGGAGGCAGTATTGACGCCACGGCAGGACCAGGACGTCTACTCCGATGGCCCGTGGATCGAGTGACCGTGCAAAGAACTGTGGAATCTTGTTGTTCAACCGGGATGCCATGAGATCCACATCCGGGGTCCCCCAGCGATGACAAATCTGCTGGAAAACCTCCGGGTGAAGGGACCACTCGCCCGAGGCGAGACCCTGGCGGCTGAGGAAGTCCGCCGCCCAATTCTCCACACCTGGTATGTGGATCGCCGAGATGGGTGAATGGTTGGACTCGGCCCAACGCAGGATGTGGGACACCTCGAGCATAGCCGTCTTGCTGCGGGTTCCCCCTTGACGGTTGATGTACGCCACGGCCGTGGCGTAGTCGGACTGGATTCTGACGGAGTGACCCGCCAGAAGATGGTGAAACCGGAACAACGCTAGCCGGATAGCTCGTATTTCCAGGAGATTGATGGAAAGGCGAGACTCTCGAGTGGACCACCGCCCTTGTGCTGTGTGATGGTTGAAAACCGCCCCCCAGCCCATGAGGCTTGCATCGGTTGTCACCACCAGCCACCGCACTGTGAGAAAAGACCTTCCCTGGATTAGGGAGGACTTCAGCGTCCACCACCTGAGGGTCTTCCTGACCCGTGGGGACAGAGTGAAGCGGCGGTCGAGGGAGGACGGGTTGCCGTCCCACGCCGACAGTAGCGCATGCTGTAGGGGACGGAGGTGAAATTGCGCGAATGGAACCGCTTCCATGGCTGCTACCATCTGCCCGAGAATGCACATGCTGAAACGGCCAAGGCCTTGTCTTGAGGGAGAATGACCAGACCGCGAGAAGTGTCCAGTGTCATCCCAAGAAAAGAGATCCGTTGGGCCGGAATCGGAGAGGATTTTTCGAAGTTTATCTTCCAACCCAGGCGAGAAAGAGTATCCACCGTGAGAACGACGGACTCTTCGCAGGCTGGGTAAGATGGACCTTTTATCAGTAGGTCGTCCAGGTACGGAAGTACCACCACTCCCCTGGAATGAAGAATGGCCATGGCAGCCGCCATGACCTTCGTGAAGACTCTGGGAGCGGTGGCGAGACTGAAAGGCAAGGCCACAAACTGGAAGTGTTCTCCGTGAAATACGAAGCGGAGGAACTGCTGATGCGGAGGAAAGATTGGAATGTGGAGGTAAGCATCCTTGATGTCTATGGACGCCAGGAATTCTCCTTTTTCCATGGACGCGACCACAGAACGGAGGGATTCCATTCTGAAATGTCGAATTTTGACAAATTTGTTTAGAAGTTTCAGGTCCAGAATCGGACGCAGCGATCCGTCCTTCTTTGGGACCACGAATAGGTTCGAGTAGAACCCTTTGAACCTTTGGTCTAGGGGAACCGGAATGATGACTCCGTCCCTTTGTAGTGCCCGTATGGCCTGGAGAAAGGCTGTTGTCTTCGATTTGGGAGGGCAGGACTGGAAGAAGCGTGTAGGGGGGGGAGGAAAATTCTGTTTTGTATCCGGTGGACACCAGTTCCCTGACCCACTCGTCGGAAACGACCGAGAGCCAGGCTTGACGGAACAAAAGTAGACGCCCTCCTACTTTGCTGGTGCCCCCCGGATGTTGCAAAGAGTCATTGAGTGGAGGATCTAAGGGATCTGGATCCCTTAGACCAGGGTGGTCTCTGTCTGGGTTTCCAGTTACGGTTAGGTCTCTAAGAGACCTGGGGGCCTCGGTCACCGCGCGAGCCTCGTCCTGATGCGGAGGCAGAGGATGTAGATGACCAGTTGGTATTGTTACGAAAGGGCCGAAATCGGGATTGTTGTTGATACCGAAACGGCCGGGTAGGCTTTTGTTGGGGGAGAAATTTACTTTTTCCCCCGGTGGCATCTGAGATTATTTGGTCTAATTTTTCTCCAAATAAACGACCAGCCTGGTAGGGCAGAGATGTCAAAGAGCGCTTGGAAGCCGAATCTGCCCGCCAATCCCTGAGCCACAGGGCTCTTCTAATGGAGATTGCATTCGCGGCTGCCTGTGCAGCGCAATTGGCTGCGTCTATTGAGGCGTTGACTACGAAATCCCCAGCCCAGTCTGGTTAGCCAGGTTGATCGCCTCTGGAGGTAGGTCGCTAACTTGGATGGTCGTGGAAAGAGTCTCGGCCCAAGCGACCATAGCCTTAACCACCCAAGAGGCAGCGAAAGATGGGAAGAGAGAGGCTCCTGTGGCCTCAAAGACGGAGCGAGCCAGATAATCAATCTGACGGTCAGAGGGGTTCTTAACCGAGGAGCCGTCTGACAGGGACAGGATGGTTTTGGAAGCGAGATGTGACACAGCAGGGTCCACTGAGGGGGACTGCAGCCAGTCCTTTGATTAGTTCCTGAGGAAAAGGATATTTGGCCTCGATGGGCTTTTGACCTATGAAGCGTTTATAGGGACGGTCCCTGTGTTTTTGTACAATCTCCTTGAACTCAGGATGAGTGACAAAAACCTATTGGACACGTTTAGTCTTTTTGAACGACACCACGTGTTCGGGCGTAGATACGGATTCCTCGGCCACCTTCAGGGTCTGGTTGACCGCTTCGATGAGAGAATCGAGTGTCTCTTGGGAGGTGGAGGAATCCTGAATGTAGGAATCGTCGGACTCATATTCAGAGTCGTTTGGGTTGTCTGGAGAAGGGGACCGGGAAGCGGAGCTCGCCGACGCTGAAAAACCAACTGGCCCGTGGTCAGGGGATGGAACATGGGTATGTTTTCTGGAGCCCCGAGTAGAAAGTGACAGAGTACGCCCCCTGCTGGTGGACGGATCCGTACCGTCGCCCGAATCCTCCGCGGTCTGACTTGAAGGGGGGCCCCGGAGGGAGTCAATTGCCCTGACTAGGGAAGCTGCCCACTCAGGGGGGCTAGGCTCTACAGGGTCGACGGCAGCGGCGGGAGGCGGCTGCACAGAGGCCGGGACACAATCCGCACACAACGGGTTACTGTGAGCTCGGGGAAGGGCCGTATTGCAAGTGGCACATACAGTGAAAAACACTGTGTGCTTCTTGTTACCCTTTTTAGTCTCCTTGGATTGAGACATAGTGTCTTTAGAGACAGAGCGGGGCAGTATACGCAGGGAAAGGGTTAAGCTTTCTTGAAGCAGCTTACCCACGGTCCTGTGCCTGTGTCCCCGAGGAGGAATGTAGCCGTGGCGGTTCCTGGTCAGCGTGGGCCACCTTGCAGAGAGATGGCAATATGGCCCCCGAGATCTGCAGGGCGCCTCTCGTCCCAGACGAGAAGCGCCGATATAGTGGGCGGGGTTACGGCCGTGGGAGGGATCTGCCCACTGCGGCCTACACCGGCTGAGAAGCCGGGGACTAAATTTCCGGCCTGCCCGGCGTTGCGCAGCAGCCGCAACGGAGCGTCGCTGACCACCGCAGACCGCCGGCGCCTCTCCCCAGGAACTCTGCTGCAAGTACCGCCGGCGCCTGTCCCCATAGAGCTCCGGAGCGCATGAGGGATGTGTACTCGCAGTGCCCTCCGATAATGCAGGTTCCCCCGTCACCTGCGCGCTCCATCCATCCTGTGCCAGTTTCAGCTTCCATCCTCTTCTGCAGGTAGAATCTTTTAGTGCAACGCCATGCAGTGTGGGCCTTGTCTGTCGGGCCCCCGGAGAGGTACATTAGAGCAGGCTCTGTGTACTCGCCGTCTTGCAGGGGGGAAGGGAGATCGGGACCAAAGAGGGAAACCGTCGCCCCAGTAAAAATTGGCGTGCTCCAGCGTCGCAGGAGAGGGACGGGGAGGTATACTCGCCGTGCTCGCCTGTTGCTGGTTCGGGGGAGAGCGGGCCCTATAAAAGGGATCCGTCACCCCCTTCACTCCGTTAAATAAAAAATACAAATTTACAGAAAGATAAAAATTAAAATTAAAATTAAAATAAGAAAGTTGGGGTCAAAAAAACAGACCCAAGTGCCTCCTACAGACACTAAGCAAGAACTGGTTGAATTGTAGCCAGTGAAGGGGTGTATACTGCAGAGGAGGAGTTAATCTTTCTGTTTACTTAGTGCCCTCCTAGTGGCAGCAGCATAACACCCATGGTCCTGTGTCCCCCAATGAGGCGTAGGAGAAAGAGGGATTTTTGGTTCTTACTGTAAAATCTCTTTCTTGGAGCCTTCACTGGGGGATATAGGTAACCATGGGTGTATGCTGCTGTCGCTAGGAGGCTGACACTATGCAAATAATGAAGTAGTAACTCCTGCCAGGCAGTATACACCCTCCGATAGGCACCAGGCAACTCAGTTGGTGCAAAAGCAGTAGTAGGAACAAGTAATATCAAACTCAACCTATGTACCAACCCACAACAACGGCACGTCGGCCAGCACGGTACAACTTAAAGGGAGGGTGCTGTGTCTCCCAATGAAGGCTCCAAGAAAGAGATTTTATGGTAAGAACCAAAAATCCCTCTTTCTTTCTCGCTTCATTGGGGGACACAGGTAACCATGGGACGTCCAAAAGCAGTCCCTAGGGCGGGATATTCTGCAGAAAAAGAGGAGTTAGGTTGGCCGGTGAGAAACCGCCGCCTGCAGTATCTTCCTACCCAGGCTCGCATCCGCAGAAGCCTGAGTATGCACCTTGTAGAATTTTACAAAGGTGTGAATGGATGACCACGCTGCGGCCTTGCAAACCTGGGAGGCCAAAGCTTGGTGACGAACTGCCCAGGAAGCTCCCACAGCCCAGGTAGAGTGAGCCTTCACCCCCGAAGGAGGCTGTTTGTCTTGGACACGGTATACCTCCAGAACCGCCGAACGGATCCAACGAGCAATTGTGGACTTGGAGGCTGGGAACCCCTTTCGACGCCCTTCCGAGACGATGAACAGAGGATCGGCCTGACGAACAGGAGCAGTTCTGGAAAGATAAACCCGGATAGCCCTGACCACATCCAACTTGTGAAGCGATTTCTCCAAGGGATGAACCGGGGAAGGGCACAAGGAAGGGAGGACAATGTCCTCATCGATGTGAAAAAGACGAGACTACCTTCGGTAAGAAGGAAGAAACCGGTCGAAGAACCACCTTGTCCTGGTGCAGGACTAGAAAGGGAGAACGACAGGATAATGCCGCCAGCTCCGAAACTCTTCTGATGGAGGTGATGGCGACCAAGAAGGCTACCTTCCAAGATAGAAGGGAGAAGGAAATGTCCTGGATTGGTTCAAAGGGCGCCTAAGACAAGGTTGAGATCCCAAGGCTCGACAGGAGGATGATAGGGGGGGAGCTATATGCGAGACCTCCTGAATAAAGGTCCTCACCTGAGGAAGGGAGGCTATGTCTCTTTGAAAAAGGATGGGCAGCACGGTGGCGCAGTGGTTAGCACAGCAGCCTTGCAGCGCTGGAGTCCTGGGTTCTAATCCCACCTTGGACAACATCTGCAAAGAGTTTGTATGTTCTCTCCGTGTTTGCGTGGGTTTCCTCCGGGCACTCCGGTTTCCTCCCACATTCCAAAGACATACTGATAGGGAATTTAGATTGTGAGCCCCATCGGGGACAGCGATGATAATGTGTGCAAACTGTAAAGCGCTGCGTAATATGTTAGCGCTATATAAAAATAAAGATTATTATTATTATTATGGGCAGAGCGGAAATCTGACCTTTCAAAGTGCTAAGGGAATGTCCCGAATCGAGACCCGCTTGAAGAAAACTGAGAAGGGATGGAAGGGAAAAGGTCATAGGAAACAGACAGTTGAGCTCGCACCATCGGAAAAAGGCCTTCCAACATTTGTGGTAGATACGCGAAGAAGCCGGTTTCCTCGCCCTTATCATAGTCTGGATGACGCTGTGAGAAAAACCCGCGTCCTTCACGACCGCGGCCTCAACGGCCATACCATTAAATTCAGACACCGAGAATTCGGGTGGAAGAGGGGCCCTTGTGAAAGAAGATCCGGTAAATCCGGTAGCCTCCATGGAACGTCCGATAGCATGTTCACCAGTTCCGTGTACCAAGCCCTGCGAGGCCAATCTGGAGCTACCAAGAGCACGGGGTCCCCTTCCGACTTGATATTTTTGACGATTCTCGGGATCAACGGGGGGGGGGGGGGGTGGTAACAGAAAGGGCATCTGGACCTGGGCCTACGAGATCACAAGAGCGTCGCATCCAATGGCCATCGGATCCCAAGATCTGGAAACGTACTGGGGAACCTTGTGGTTTGCCCGGGAGGACATTAAGTCGGCGTCCGGGACGCCCCACCGCTGACAAATCTGGTTGAAGATTGAGGGAAGGAGAGACCACTCGCCCGCCTCGATGCCTTGACGACTTAGAAAGTCGACTTCCCAATTGTCCACCCCTGGGATGTGGACGGCCGAGAGAAAGGGAACGTGGCTCTCCGCCCAGCGCAGAATCTTTGCCACTTCAGTCATGACTTGACAGCTTCGAGTCCCTCTCTGGTGGTTTATGTAGGCCACAGCTGTGGCGTTGTCCGACAGAACGCGGACCGGTTTTCCCGAGAGGAGGGACTGCCAGCGGACGAGGGCTAGGAAGATGGCTCGGAGTTCCAAGAGGTTGATAGGAAGACATGCCTCTTGAACAGTCCAGCGGCCCTGGGCCGTGAGGTAGAGAAAGACCGCTCCACAAACCTGGAGACTGGCGTTGGTGGTGATAACCTGCCAGCGGGGAGGAAGAAATGACCTCCCGCGCAGAATGGAGGTGGACAGCATCCACCAAGAGAGGGACTGTTTCACCTTGGAAGAAAGGTGAAACGGATGGTCCAGGGAAAGTGGATTCTTGTCCCAGGCGGCTAGAAGGGCCAGCTGGAGGGGACGAGAGTGGAACTGAGCATAGGGAACCGCTTCCATTGCAGCGACCATTTTCCCCAGAACTCTCATGGCTAGACGAAGGGACAGAGGGTTCGGACCCTTTAGCGCTCTGACACCCAGACGAAGAGAAAGGAACTTCTCCTTGGGGAGGAAGACCTGAGCCTGAGAGGTGTCGAATTCCATGCCCAGGAATTCCAAGCCTTGGGTCGGGATCAAGGATGACTTCTGGTAGTTTATTATCCAACCGAGGCGAATGAGGGTGTCCAGAGTAAGCTGGAGGCTCTGGCTGCAATCCCGACGGGACGAACCCTTGATCAAGAGGTCGTAGAGGTAAGGGATTACCAGAATCCCCTTTGAATGAAGGATGGCCATGACGGCCGCCATGACCTTCGTAAAGACCCTGGGAGCAGAGGCCAGCCCGAAGGGGAGAGCCGTGAACTGGTAATGATTTTCTTGGATCGCGAACCGGAGAAACCTCTGATGCTGTACGCAAATTGGAACGTGGAGGTACGCATCCCGAATGTCCACGGAACACAGGAACTCTCCTGGTTCCATGGACGCGACCACCGAGCGTAGTGATTCCATCCTGAAGTGTCGAATCCTGAGATGGCGGTTTAACCGCTTGAGATCCAAAATTGGATGGAGAAAGCCGTCCTTCTTTGGGACCACAAACAGATTCGAGTAAAAACCTGAAAACCGCTTGTGATAAGGAACCGGAACTACGACTCCTGAGGCGAGGAGTGAATCGACGGCCTGGAGAAGCCCTGGGAGATGGGAGGACTGCTTGGGAGGAAGAAAGAGCAGAAAACGTCTTAATGGGGGCGAAGAAAATTCTATTTTGTAGCCTGAAGTGACGATCTCCCTGACCCAGGCGTCGTCAACTACCGATAGCCAAACTGCTGAGAACAGAAGAAGCCAGCTTCCCACCCTGGAGGGATTTCCAGGTGGGGGAGACCCGTCATTCATTAGAAGACCTGTGGCCCCGAGGTCCAGATGGTTTTGAGGGGTAGCTCTTAGCTCTCCAGTGCGGGGGAGGCCTGAAAGAAGGCTTCCTCCGGTCTCCTTGTGAGGAAGAGCGGTCCTGATTGGGGATTCCGGCGGAGGCAAAGGACCGAAAGGGACGAAAGGACTGGGGGCCTCTCCTGTTGAGGGTACGTTTTGGCTTGGACTGGGGTAAGAAGGTATCGCTTGAGGTCCAAAAAAAAAAAAAAAAAAAACACGGAAGGGTCAGCCCGACTTTCTTCGGGACTATGAAAAGAATAGAGTAGAACCCCGAAAATAAAACGTTAATTCCTGGGGACGGGTACGATCACTGCTGTGCGTATAGGGAAAAAGACGGCCTGAAGAACCCCTGGGGCCTGCGACGCATGTCTTTGCAGGCGAGACAGAAGGAAACGTCTTCCTGGAGGAGAAGAAAAGTTGATTTTGTAGCCAGAAGTCGCTATTTGTCTTGAGATTGAGGCAACCTTTTTCTATTAAAAGGAC
This sequence comes from Ranitomeya variabilis, assembly GCF_051348905.1. Taxonomy (NCBI): domain Eukaryota; kingdom Metazoa; phylum Chordata; class Amphibia; order Anura; family Dendrobatidae; genus Ranitomeya; species Ranitomeya variabilis. The sequence goes on along the minus strand of NC_135234.1, from coordinate 566,221,012 downwards.
TTTAGACTTGGACCGGGGAAGCGAGGAGCTTTTCCCGCCGGAACATCAAATATTATTTGATCCAGCTTGGATTCAAAAGGTCTAGGGCCTTGGAAGGCAAAACCAGAGAGACCAGAGAATGTGGCGTATAGCAGCGATGTTGCTGGTAGCCGTGGCGGATCAACCAGCCACATCAAAAGGAAGCCGTCACGAGACATTTGCCGGCATGGGCAGTCTGATCTACCAGATCTGGCATCTGATCCGAAGAAGCCTAGAATACTCTAACGAAGCATTCTTGCCCAGGCAGACATGGATTTTGATACCAAGGTGGAGGCAAATATGGGACAGAGAGAGGCGCCAGCTGATTCAAAGGCTGACTTAGCCAAGGATTCAATCTGTCTATCCGTAGAATCCTTAAGAGATGCACTGTTCAGCAGAGATAAGACTGTCTTGGAAGACAGGCGAGAAACCGGCGAATGCACATTAGGGAATTCTGCTCCATTTGTCACCAAGGTGTGGGCTAAAGGGATAGAGAATTAATAGCTTCTTCCTTCCTGGGAAGCGCTTTTCAGGGTATGCCCAGTGTTTAGACATAATCATCACAAATTCCCTGTGATTGGTGAAATGCCGGGAAGGACATTTTACCCATTTGAAGACAACGGAGTGCTCCTGAGCAGGTGCCTCGTCCTCCCTTAGGTTCAGAATATGGTCAATTTGCAAAGATGAGGCTAATGAGCATATCTTGCCTCTTTTAGGTCTGGTCAGTATAGGACGCAGACTGGGAATCCATATCCGACCCAAAAGCCACCTCCGAAGACTGGGCATGGGAAGGAACCCGCTTCTTTTGCTTTGTACCCGATTTGTCCCTGGTAAGGACGGGGTCAGGTGCGTGCGAATCACCGTAAGAGGCGTTCGTAGCACTGGTGGAAGAAGACCGAGGGAGGGGCACGAGGAAGAGCCCGCTTCTTTGCTTTGTACCAGATTTTACCCTGGTAAGGCCACGGTCAGGTGCGTGCGAATCACCGTGAGAGGTGTTTGGAGCTTGGAGCACTGGTGGCAGAAGACAAATGTGGAAGTCGCTCCAGGACCTGGACCAGGGACTGTGAAACGTTTGTCAGGTCTGAGACCGGATTCGACATAGCAACAACCCACTCCAGAGGGAGGGGAGTGCTCTCATCCCGGGCTGGTCTGAATGCCACTTCTCTTTAACCAATGGCACAGGCGACGTGGATTATAGGAACAGGAATGGGCCTCCCTGAGATAGGGCAAGCGTGAGGGACTAGGGCTACTGCTGGGGAGAGCTAAGCCCTTGTGAAGAGAGAAAATAACCAGTCTGGGCTGGTCCTACATGATAACACATGGCAATGCGACTGCTGAGGCTGCAAAGTCCCCCAGATCCAGTGCAGGTTAGTGATGGACGCCTGCTCTGCCCTTTGGAGCCGGAAGTCGATGGTGACAAACGCTGCACGAATCTTGTCACACGCCTTGCAGACAGAGATACATTATGCGGGGGGCGTGTCTCGGGTGACAGGGAGAGAGGGATAGGGAAAAACTCACTCTCTCACTATGCCAAGAAAACGTGCTCATCGAAGTGGGGGGAGGGGGGGCGGGGTTAAGCGTGCGGCATGCCCTGATTGGCCGACGGTCCAGTAAGGGGGCATGGCTACACAAGAGTCTGGGGAAGGCCCAAAACCGGGGCTAAATCAACAGAGGACATGGCATTATGCGAAGGCTCGGAACCCGCAGAGGCAGAACCGGAAAAAAGGCATTAACAAAAGTCCTAGTCCGGGAATGAAAATTGGTCACGTCGCAAGGCATAAGGGAATAGGAGCCCTTTCTATTGGTTATGGAGCCTCAGTAGTGCACCGGAGAGGAGATCCTGTGATGGGGGAGAAAGAGTGCAATAAATACGCGCGCTTAGTGCGGGGGCGTGGCTCTGGCCAGGACAGAAGGAGGGGGATGAAGAAAAAATTGCCGCTGTCGTTCAGTGACGCCATATTCTGTGCAGTGTCCTGACGCGGGTAAAGTGTGAGGCAGAGAAAGAGACAGTTCTGGACAGCGATATACCCGCGAAGGGAACACGCCATGGGAAAACAAAAAGGTGCAGACGCCTCAGACACGGTGTAGGGACGGAGCGCATAATGCGCGACATACTGCTGGTACCTTGAGAGATGTCCGGCTCCACTTGCAGATGAGGTGAGGATCGTCCAGGGGCCCTTGTGGAGAGGGTCGCTGTAGATGAAAATCCTTCTTCCCACAAGAGTCTCCAAAGAGTGTAGAAGACAGCATCAACCCCTTCAGAAAAGGGGGGAGGTCACCGCTGGTGACCACTGTCTTCCTCTCAGCCCTCTCCGAGGAGAAGGGTGAGGAGGGAAATGGCAAGGACCAGCCACCGGAATCAGCCCTGGAGCACCCGTAATGTGACAGGGGATAGTGTCCCAAAGCGATAGTGTCCCAATGAAGAGAGAAAGAAAACAGGGCAATAAATACGCAGCAGAAATTCAGTAAAACCTGCTTTTTGTTAGCAGCTTCCTTACTGCCATGAGAGCAAGTTTAGCCTGTAGTAAAAAAAAAAAACGCAGCAAAAACGCAACATGTGAACATAGCCAAAGTCATTTTTATAGAATCCTACAAAGATATTGGAGCGAATGTGCCCCATATCATAGACATAAATGCTGAGATGAGAGACACTACAAGTGGTTAACAATATCAAAAGTTTATTAAGTTCTCACTCAGAGCAAAGACAAGTACAAATGTGATATACAGATGGGTTGACATGGAGAAGACAAGGCAAGCAAACACCACATCACAAATAGCCAATTTCAAATATTGAACCTGGTGGGGGTTATGGAGGAAATATATGTGATATATCAGTAGGTCATGGTATGATGCCCCCTACAGGATATAGGGGAAGAGTCCATCAGACTATAGCCCTCATAACAATACTATGCCTGAGTTCTCGAAAGTGCCATAGATTGTGCCATCCTAAGGTGCTTACCCATGTGGGATGATGAGCGTTGTTACCATGGCCCCGACGCGCGTTTCGCTTCATGGGCTGTGTCATTGTTATGACACTAAGGTGGTGCATTTAGGCTTTTTTATGTACATGGCCTACATGAACACTTGTTGACAAGAATGCAGCATTAGTAGGAAACAGTGAAACTAAATATCCTGCCATCTTGTGCCTTTATTTCCCTTGCTTTGGCCATCTGCTGCCTTCACGGTTTTTAGCTGCACATGCTCAGAGTACAATCACTTCTTCGCCAAGTACAATACAAGGACTCTGTACATATGTGGGGTTGAGATTGGCCGATAACACCACACATGCACAGGTAGGTAAGATAAAACAGCTCCTTGGCAGACATTATTGGGGCCGTGCCAGGACAACTGAAGCCACTTGATCACTATGCCATCAACACAACATTCCCACACAACAAAAGAAACGGCAAACAACATCACATACTTACTATTTTGCAGCCAAGTTTAATATATGGAGAAAACAAATCTAATGATTACCTGTTTCTTTCTCTGTGCATCAGTCTTGTCCACTGCAGTAGAGTAGGTTACAGATTTTTGGATGGCTTTTAAAGCTTCTGGGTTGTAAACAGTTTTCGTGAGTCCTGTAGAGGTGGACAATACCTACAAATAAGAAGAAAACATGAAATACTTCACATCTTTCATTTCCAGCAGCACTACAACAGTTTTTGTAGATATATTGTGCAACATAAGCTACTAAAGGAAATCTGTCAGCAGCTTTTGATATGCAATCTGAGAGCAGTTCATTGTTGGGGCAGAGACCCAGATTCCAGGGATTAATCACCTACTGGCCTGCTGGCTGTAATTTTGATAAAAATCACCATTTGTCTGCTGCAGGTCTACCAGTTCTCTGAATGCTGAGATCAGTAAAACAAAACTACAGCAAACAGTCCAGTAAGCGATACATCGCTTGCACGTTAACTTATGCTGGTTTCAGAGTAGGTGACAAAAACCTGGTGACAGATTTCCTTTATATGTATGGAGAGCAGCATGGTGTGGGAATGGAGACACCGATTCCAGAGATGTGCCACTTACTAGGCTGGGTTTCTGTGTCAACAAATTCAGTGTTTAATCAGCAGGAATTACATAGATCTTATGCGCCAAATGTCCAACCATGCACTTAGCAGTGATTAGCAGTAGGGATGAGCGAATAGCTTTGGATAACTCCTTATCCAAACAGCTGCATCGGGAACCCGGATACCTGGAGCGCTCCGACAATTAAGGTGTCCGGCCCCGCAGCTGCATGTGTCGCAGCTGTGTGACAGTCACAGCACATGGATGGAGAGCCAGTTTATTGTGACTGTCACAGCGGCGACACATGCAGCTGTGGCACCGAACAGCTGTTTACGGGAGCGCTCCAGGTATCCGGGTTCCCGCAGCAGCTATTCGGTAAGTGCTATAGCTATTCGGATAAGGAGTATCCCAAGCTATTCGCTCATCCCTAATTAGCGGCTCTCCATCAACATACAATGTCCACAGAAAGCCGACACTGTTGTGCGGCCTGGGTTATACAGGGCTCAACATTCCAAGCTGTGCTAAATCTGCAGCAGAATAAACTGGGATTCTGTCACAACTGCTGCACCCAGTAAACTAAGTGACACATTGTTGGAATCAGGGTTTCAGCCCCTACTTCATGGTGCCGTCAGATTACGTAACAAAAACTTGTTGATTCCCTTTAAAGAGCAATGTAAAGGCTCTTATGTAAACTTGATTTAGTTAATATGCTACAGTTGAATGTCAAAGTTTGGGCATCCCTTTAACTTTAGGCAAATTTGAGATCATTTCATCTTCAACTTGCTTAACTGGTGTAACACACTTTGAATAGTAGCAACATTTTTTGCAAAACACGTTTCAAGCAGCTTCACAGAAATTGCCAGAGCTACGCTCACCCATCAAATTCACAGTTTCTTACACAAAAAATGCCATTCCAGTCCTCCACTGGAATAACATTTCTAGCAATGTGCACGCCGCCACTGATCTGACTGCCGAATTAAGTGGTGCGAGTCTTACTGAATTCCTGGACATCCCATCATTAGGACTAGTGTAGGAAACTCCAGTCCCAAAAATTCGGGGCCTAGATCTCTGATAATCCCACTTGCATTTCCAAAGGGATAAAAGTATCATCACACCACACTTGCTCTGAATCAGGTCTAACAACAGTCAATAATGCATCTCCCTTCAGTAACATTAAATCTCCTAAAATGGCTAAATCTCTTGTGTTTTCTCCATGATGCACCTTCAGCCTGTAAGCCATCTCCTTGAGATGGGAATCTACCTGTCAGCTACTACAAACAGGGAAGCAGAGGATAGCAGTGGCAGGCAGCATCTCATAGAACGCAATGGAGACTCTGCACACAGACACAGGCAGTGGGAGTCTAGGGAGTTTTAGAGGAAGGTGGCTAATCATTGCATTGCCTCATTAGATAAGCAGGTATGCTACTCACCTTTTCAGTGGTGGGATGAGTGTGTTTTGTAATATAACCCAATCTATCTTTTATTGACACTTTTGCTACAGCCTGTAGGAAAAAAGGAAATGAGTTAAATGCAAGTGCTAAACAAGAGTAACACAAAGGAAATTTGTCAGGTTTTAGCTATGTAATCTGAGGACAGCATGAGGTATGGGGTACAACACAGACTTCAATGATATGTCACATGTTAGGCTGTGTGTTGTTTACTTTAAAGAAAGGTTTTATCACCTGGTGATAATTGGACTACAGCAATGCATGGTAGTCTGACTCCCCCTGTGATAAGCAGCGCACTGCACTGTCTATAGACTATGCATATAGAGAGTCTGGTGGGAGCGGGGCTGCTTTCTCTGTTTGCTGCATTGCTAAATATAAAAAAGTTGATTGTGTTAGAATCGATTAAGTAATGTAAGTGATACATTGCTGGATTCAGTGTTTCTATACATCATGCTGCTCTCAGATAAATAGCAAAACCCTGCTGACAGATTCCCTTTAATTCTACTACATATGTACACAATGATTACAAATTAGAAGGCACATTAATCTGGGAGGGGTGTACAAACAGGTCAAATAATTTATCACTGTAGAAGACACAGAGACTGGCAATATGCATACAAGTACAAAATACCTGTAATATTTCTGTATTCGCACTTTGTGCCTCGGCTGGCTCCATGTTACTGGAAGGAACAGGCCCAAGCCGTTCTTTTACGGACTGTTTGATAACTGGTGAATTCTGAGGCTGAACATTAAGCCGATCAGCCTGAAAAGAAGAGGGCACAAATATTACTTCACATGCATATTGGCTCTTACAAGACATGGTTTAAAGCAATCGACTGGAAGTAAAGAAATAAAAAGCTGATGTTTACCACTTGTGGAACCACAGAGACAATTCTAAGCCACGGACTGCTCACAGCTAATCAACCTCATGCACACAAATCTCCATCCAGAAGACGATTAGCTCAGATTACAACGAGCTTTAAGGCTATGTGCACACATCAGGATTTCTGGCAGAAATTTTCCTGACAAAAACCGGACATTTCTGCCAGAAATCCGCATGCGTTTTTACCGCGATTTTTTCCAAATGCATAGAATTGCGGGAAAATCCGCAAAAATTAATGAACATGCTGCTTTTTTTTAAAGCGATGCGTTTTTTTCGAGGAAAAAATGCACCATGTGCACAAAACATGCAGAATGCATTCCAAATGATAGGATGCATAATGCATGCGTTTTTAATGAGTTTTTATAGCGTTTTTATCGCGAAAAAACCTGAACGTGTGCACATAGCCTTAGGGTTGTCTCATCACAGCCATTCATGGCATAATCTGATGATAACATGCCAGAAATCTCTATTTGCTACGGATCTAACCTCTGGGACCTGCACTTCTCTCCAGAACTCTGGTCCCCAAACCTCAAAGGTGACACAGCCGCTGGCACTGCAGAGGTGAACTAGCAAAGACTTTTCAACTCTTCACCCATTCATGACCTCATCATGGAAAATATGGTCATATGGTCAAGTTGGGTTTATGAAGAGGGCTCTGCACTGTCTGTAGCAGCAGCGGCCAAAGCTAAAGCCGATCACTGCAGTTCACCCATTTCAAATTCTGGTGTCAATCACAGACAGCGACATTTAAAGGGGTTGTCCCATAAGCAAAGTACATATTAATTAACAGCTCGTGGAATAATAAGTTCCACAATTGGATGTGTTTAAATAAAATGTTCCTGTTCTGAGGTAATTTTATAAATGTACCCCTTCTGTGTGCTGTGTAATGGCTGTGTCTGACCGAGCAGGAACATAGTCTGATCATACCACATCTCCTGGGCAGGGAAGGAAAGAAGAGTATACATATAGGACAGCGGGGATCGCGGATGATTCTTCATTTGACGTAATACTTTCATTGCTTGTTTTTAATCCATGTTTTACCTCAAAGAATCAGCTGTGATCCCCTGCTATGAGGTCTGTAAACTCTCTTGCGCTGAGGCTATGTGCACACGTTCAGGTTTTTTTGCGTTTTTTCGCGCTAAAAACGCTATAAAAACTGATTAAAAACGCATGCATTATGCATTCTATCATTTAGAATGCATTCTGCATGTTTTGTGCACATGGATGCGTTTTTTTTCGCGAAAAAAACGCATCGCGGTAAAAAATTGAGCATGTTTATTAATTTTGCGGATTTTCTGCGTCTTTCCCGCAATTCTATGCATCTGGGAAAAACCGCACAAAAAATGCATCAAAAACGCGTCAAAAAACGCAAAAAAAAAAAAAGCATGCGGATTTCTGGCAGAAATTTCCGTTTTTTTGTCAGGAAAATTTCTGCAAGAAATCCTGACGTGTGCACATACCCTCAAGCCCTGGCCAGGAGATGTCAGACACAGCCATTACACAGTACACAGCAGGGGCACATTTATAAGATTGTCTCAGCAGATTATCTCAAACACATCCAATTGTGGAACTTATTATTCCAAGATCTACAGATTAAAATTAACTTTGTTGGTGGGGAAAAACCCTTTAAATGGAGACAATTAAATGGCTAAGATGAGAGTGAGGGTACTGAACCACCATAGCCACCCTGCTAGCCTTTCCTTGCAACCGCGTGGCGTCGATGGGTTAGCATTGCAACAAGGGGTATGCTGAAGTCCCCTATGACTTCCATGGTATCAGTCCTAGAGCCCCTGCTCTTCTCCATTTACACTTTTGGCCTGGGACAGCTCAAAGAATCTCACAGCTTGCAGTATCACCTCTATGATGATGACACACAGATCTACCTCTCTGAACCAGTTATCCACACCCTGCTAACCAGAATCCCACAATGTCTGTCCGCTATTTCATCTTTCTTCTCTGCTACATTTCTAAAACTTAATATGGACAAAACAGAAATCATCATCTTTCCTCTATCTCACTTGACTCCCCCAATAGATCCATCTATTAAAGTAAATGGCTGCTCACTCTCCCCAGTCCCACAAGCTCGCTGGCTCGGGGTAACCCTTGACTCTAATTTCTCCTTCAAACCACATATCCATGCCCTTTCCACTTGCTGCTGATTTCTCAACCAAGAATCTGCAAAAACCCTAGTCCATGCACTCATCATTTCCCACCTTGACTACTGCAACCTCCTGCTCTATCCTAACCTCCACTGCCCGACTAAAACGTATCCCCCCCGCAATTCCCCGGTCTCTCCCCTCTGTCAATGCCTTCACTGGCTCCCCATTATCCAGAGACTTCAGTTCAAAACCCCTAACCATGGCATACAAAACCATCCACAATTTATCTCCTCCATACATCCGTGACCTAGTCTCCCGGTACTTACCTGCACGCAACCTCCGATCCTCATAAGATCTCCATCTCTACTCCCCTCTTATCTCCTCTTCCCACAATCGCATACTAAGATTTCTCCCACGCAACCCCATACTCTGGAAGTCTCTACCACAACTCATCAGACTCTCACCTACCGTGGAAACCTTCAAAAGGAACCTGAAGACCTACCTCTTCCATCAAGCCTACAACCTGCAGTAACCACCAAACACGCTACACGACCAGCTCAACCCTCACCCCCTGTATCCTCACCCATCCCTTGTAGATTATGAGCTCTCACAGACAGGGTCCTGTCTCCTCCTGTACCAGTCATGACTTTATTGTTCAAGATTATTGTATTTGTTATTATGTATACACCTTTTCACATGGAAAGCGCCATAGAGTAAAAGGCGCTATAATAATAAATAATAATCATCTTGGTCTGCAATACAACTACGGTATTATTCGGACTATAAGACGCACTTTTGTTCCCCAAAATTTTGGGGAAAAGTGGGGGGTGCGTCTTATAATCCGAATCTGTGTGCTGTGCTGTAGAGGAGGGGGGGCGGCTCTGGAGTGGTGTCAGGGGGCTGGGGTGGGCTGGCTGCGGGCTGCAGAGACAGCAGGAGGTTCTGTGCTCCCGCTCATTAGCCTCATGTAATATTCACTGCACTTGCTGTCAAACACCTTGGTGCTGAACCTGTGCCAAGTTGATTCACAGGGGAGCAGCGAATATTACATGTGCCTGCATCTCCCCCCCACTCCCATCATGGATATGGCCCCCGGTAACTCTTATATGCCCCCCTGTGCTGCTGGCAGACACATCCCCCCCCCCCCCCCCCCGTGCTGCTGGCAGACACATGCCGCCCCCCCCCCCCCCCTGTGCTGCTGGCAGGCACATGATAAAATAACAAACACTTAACTCACCTTCCCCTGATGGCTCAGTGCTCACAGCTCCTCGGTTGCTTCCTGTGTCTGTGCTGACATCCGATCATGTGATCGGCACAGCACAGTGATGACATCACTGTGTGCCCAGGTCACATGATCCGATGCCTGGGAAACAGGAAGCACAACCGAGGAGCTGTGAGCACGGAGCCATCATCAGAAGGTGAGTTGTTATTTTATTATGTGTCTGCCAGCAGCACAGGGGGGGGCATGTGTCTGCCAGCAGCACAGGGGGGGGCATGTGTCTGCCAGCAGCACAGGGGGGGGCATGTGTCTGCCAGCAGCACAGGGGGGGGCATGTGTCTGCCAGCAGCACAGGGGGGGGCATGTGTCTGCCAGCAGCACAGGGGGGGGCATGTGTCTGCCAGCAGCACAGGGGGGGCATGTGTCTGCCAGCAGCACAGGGGGGGGGCATGTGTCTGCCAGCAGCACAGGGGGGGGCATGTGTCTGCCAGCAGCACAGGGGGGGGCATGTGTCTGCCAGCAGCACAGGGGGGGGCATGTGTCTGCCAGCAGCACAGGGGGGGGCATGTGTCTGCCAGCAGCACAGGGGGGGGCATGTGTCTGCCAGCAGCACAGGGGGGGGCATGTGTCTGCCAGCAGCACAGGGGGGGGCATGTGTCTGCCAGCAGCACAGGGGGGGGCATGTGTCTGCCAGCAGCACAGGGGGGGGGCATGTGTCTGCCAGCAGCACAGGGGGGGCATGTGTCTGCCAGCAGCACAGGGGGGGGGCATGTGTCTGCCAGCAGCACAGGGGGGGGCATGTGTCTGCCAGCAGCACGGGGGGGCATGTGTCTGCCAGCAGCACAGGGGGGGGGGCATGTGTCTGCCAGCAGCACAGGGGGCAAATAGTGACCGGGGGGCCTGTACCTGCCAGCACAGGGGGGCATGTGCCAGCACAAGGATGGAGGTTGTATAGATACCAGGATGAGGGACATATGATTTGTAAGATGGACCCTGGCATTATAAGACATACCCCCATTTAACATAAAAAATTATTTTTTTCTCTTTTTCTTCACCAAATTTGGGGGTGCGCCTTATAATCAGGTGCGTCTTATAGTCCGAAAAATAAGGTATATACTGCAATACTTGGGTATTAAACCATATACTATCAAAAGGTCGTATGTTCAAGTCTCCTAAAGAAACTATGAAATAAATAAAAAAAAAAAAGATTAAAGCTAAATAGTCTCGCAAAGCTAATATATATTGCTAGGAAGCTTCACACTGGATACAATCTGCTTCCCATATAGTGACTTTATAAAATGAAATTAATAGGTCTCTCCACCTTGAGAAAAGCCTAGGAAATAAATGTATTGAGGAAATTTGACTGCATCAGGGGCACTTGGCTGAATACTCACAATTTGCCATCAATTGTTTTTCTGTCAGAAATCTTTTTACTTTTTGGCTCAAACATCTCTAGTGGTAGACAGATTTGCTCATTGTGGCCTTTAAAATGTTGCTGAACTGGGGAGTGGGAAGGGTTAATAATGTCACACAAATATAATCCTGTGTTGTTTGTCAATGTTCTGTACATTATAATGGGCAGTGTTTGAAAATATTATTAATAAAATAAAACTACAATTCAGCCATATGAGGACTAGATTTTATAGGGCATGTTGACTTAAAATTTATAAGGAGGTTAAAGAAGTAAAATTTCCCGGGCACAGCGAGAGGACTGTCTATCACCTGGAGCGGCACTAAGAAAAGCCAGTCAGGGACGGTGCCAGGTTAGTCTCACCACCGGATGAGACCATTTCAGATACAGCATACCCGGCTGCAATCGTGTATCCAGGTTCAGGTTCATGCAACCCATGGTTTGGGCAGCAATAATCAGTTGACAAGTTCCCTTTAAAATGCCTTGGTTGTGGAATCGGATGCCATGTCCCCACAGACTGTACTTCCATGACACAGGGAACAAGAGAAATTTAGTTTCCCTAAATATCTGCACAAGGACCTTGTGAATCTTGTAGACATTTACAAAACTTTGCAGTGAAGATCTTTACAGTGGTACAACGCTGCGATCTCAGGGGTATCCTTCGTCTCATGCAGACTATCCCAAGACTATGCTCATCCCCTCTTCTCTGCTGACTCCTGCATTTATGACACCACTTACACGGATGCACCTATCATTAGGTATTCGCATTGTCGCTCTGCACACAAACATCATTTAGTCAGAGTTGGTACTTTTCACACTTCCATGTATGTTGCCTAGAAAAACCACTAGGATTAGTGTGAAGTTATGTGCACAACCCAATCCATGGGCCATGACAGTTGTCTGAGGAAGCTACAGTACACCGTGGATCAGGAGTTCTGACTGCTTTCCTAACGGCATCCGCAGCTTAGCCAGCCTGGCACGACATTGCATGGGCATCACACCAAAAGAATGACTGTGACAGACTACCTAATCAAAAGAAAAGCAGCAGACGCAGTCAGGCGAGCGGCGGTACTCCTGAACCAATGCAGCAGCCACCAACGGCGGTAATACCTGAAGGAACGGGATGTGCAATTAAAATTCCCACAAACTCTAAACACCACAGGAGTGAATTGTTTTTTTAACCTTAGGAGCATTTGGAGCTTGTGTTTGTGAAGCAGCGCCTACTCTGTGCCAATACATCTTAATAAACCGGTTATTCAGAACGGCTTCTGTGCTCGAGATGGCTTTCTTTGCTTCTGCATGTGTTGCAAACTGAATTAAAGCGCCCTCGGGATCTCCTTCATAAGCAACCTGCAAGGTAGGAAGAAATTTACATTAACTGATTAAATTTGGGATTCTGCACTTAGATTGTAGTCTACATTTAGTTCAAATGCGTTAGCCCAACAGAAGTGAACTTTGTCTAGTTACAGTTTTAGCTTTGGTGTAATGTGTTAGTTCTGATCTCACTGCATAACTGAGCCCATCATTACACATCACACTGGTAATGGCCCTTTTCATACACAATCTCTGGAGGCAGATTCTCATGTAGATCTGTGTCTGACCCAAAGCCTGGAACAGCTCATTTACATAAAAGAAAAACATGGATTTCTCTGGAATAATAGACTGCATTGCAGACATTTTATTCAGCTCCCTATGACCTATATGCCCATATAGGCTGCTTAAGAGGGTTGATCCTACTGACAGATTCCCTTTAAAAAATATCTTCATTGCCTCAATAAGGATCAGTGTAATAAAAACAAAGTGTAAAGTGAAACTCCAGCATACTGAGCCAAAAAACATACCTGCAGATTCACCAGTGTCCCAAATTTACTGAAATGCTCATTCAGCTTACTGATGTTATTCAGCTCTGGGGGAATCCTTCGTAGCTCAAGTTTGGCATTTTCATTCCCAAAGACAACTTTCTTCTGAAAGCCTGGTAAGTTCATCCTGTTGTAATTGGGCCTGTGAAAATACAAGACTGTTAGGATTAAAAAAAAACATCATTTTTTTTGCAGAGTGCATTAGAGGACACAGAAGACCCTCCGTATGCGCTGCAGTTACCAGGAAACAAACAAGTCAAAAACGGGTCATCTTCTCCTGCACTACCCATGTACCAGGCAAATCAGACTGTGCACAGGCAGAAGGAGAAGCCAACAGGTACACAGTAACCTAGAGTAAAACCCACTCTAGGCTTGTGACCCTCAAAACATGAACCCAACCTACAAACCCAGAGTGCCGAGAAATAAAAATAACTGGGTGGGAGCCAGGTCCTGCAGGACTCTGCGGCTGAGATGCATCTAGTGATGCACATATGCATGCTGGAACATTTTGTAAAGGTATTTAGTTGGGACCAGGAAGCATATGTAGACTCCTTGATAGCAGAAGCCTGAAGGCCCCCTGAGTCTTCCACAGCTATGGTGGCGTGTGCCATGACTATGAATGTAAGAATATTGCCGTTTGCACGATATGCCGTTTCAATGATCTTCCCAGTCTAGTGTCATTTTAGCATTGGATGCTCCCTTGCGAGGACCATCTGGGATGATGAGAAGAAAATTAGACCAGATAAAACGAGAACTCGAGACAGGGAAATCTGAAGAGTGCAAACTCCATGCAGATAATGCAGGGAGTGTTCCATAGAAGGGAAAGACAAAGAAAGAAGGGAGCACAATGTCTACTTTAGACAGAATGAATAAAAAAAAAGAAAAAAAAACAGAAAACAACTTTGTTCTATGAAGCACTAGAAAGGGAGATCAGCAAAAGATGAGAACTTTGATTTAATGAAGTCTACAGTTACAAAAAAAAGCATATCTCCCAAGCAAAGAGCCAGGGAGAAACCTTACCACAAAACCTTTCCAAGAGGCTCAAAACAAAGTCAACGGCATGGTTAACAGAACCAGATTGGGAAAACCACAGGAAGATAAAGAGCCGCATGGGGAGTACCTTGAACAAACAGATAGTGGAAGGAGAATGCAGAAAAAGGATGGAGACATGAGACCTGTCTTAATGGCAGTAGGGAACGGTGTCTCTTTACAAGTACAGAAAATGAAAGAAGGTTTTCTGGCTTCTTGCAATGTTCTAATGACAAGCCTTCAAAGACCTCAAGAACCAGGATTGTACCAGGCTGTTATATACAGAATATAAATGCTGCTAGAAGGGGAGAGAAAAGAGGGATTTTTGGTTCTTACCGTAAAATCTCTTTCTTGGAGCCTTCATTGGGGGACACAGGTAACCATGGGTGTATGCTGCTGTCACTAGGAGGCTGACACTATGCAAATAAAGAAGTAACTCCTCCCCGGCAGTATACACCCTCCGACAGGCACCAGGCAACTCAGTTGGTGCAAAAGCAGTAGTAGGAACAGGTAATATAAAACTCAACCTATGTACCAACCCACAACAACGGCACGTTAGCCAACACGGTACAACTTCAAGGGAGGGTGCTGTGTCCCCCAATGAAGGCTCCAAGAAAGAGATTTTACGGTAAGAACCAAAAATCCCTCTTTCTTTCTCGCTTCATTGGGGGACACAGGTAACCATGGGATGTCCCAAAGCAGTCCCTAGGGCGGGTAGTCTGCAGAAAAAGAGGAGTCAGGTTGGCCGGTGAGAAACCGCCGCCTGCAGTATCCTCCTACCCAGGCTCGCGTCCGCGGAAGCCTGAGTATGCACCCCGTAGAATTTGACAAAGGTGTGCATGGAAGACCACGTAGCGGCCTTGCAAACCTGCGAGGCCGAAGCTTGGTGACGAACTGCCCAGGAAGCTCCCACTGCCCGGGTAGAGTGAGCCTTCACCCCCGAAGGAGGCTGTTTGTCTTGGACGCGGTATGCCTCCAGAACCGCTGAACGGATCCAACGAGCAATCGTGGATTTGGAGGCAGGAAGACCCTTTCGACGCCCATCCGAGATGACGAACAGAGGATCGGCCTGACGAAAGGAGGCAGTTCTGGCGATGTAAATCCGGATAGCCCTGACCACATCCAGCTTGTGAAGGGATTTCTCCAATGGATGAACCGGGGAAGGGCAAAAGGACGGGAGGACAATGTCCTCGTTGATATGAAAAGATGAGACAACTTTCGGTAAGAAGGAAGGAACCGGACGAAGAACCACCTTGTCTTGATGCAGGACCAGAAAGGGAGAACGACAGGATAAAGCCGCCAGCTCTGAAACCCTTCTAATGGAGGTGATGGCGATCAAAAAGGCTACCTTCCAGGATAGAAGCGAGAAGGAAACATCCTGAAGCGGTTCAAAGGGCGGCCGCTGCAGGGCATCTAAGACGAGGTTGAGATCCCAAGGCTCAACAGGAGACCGGTAAGGGGGAGCTATATGAGCGACCCCCTGGATGAAGGTCCTCACCTGAGGCAGGGAAGCCAGGTCTCTTTGAAAAAGAATTGATAGAGCGGAGATCTGACCCTTCAAGGTGCTAAGGGAAAGACCCGAATCTAGGCCCGTTTGAAGAAAGCTGAGAAGGGAAGGAAGGGAAAAGGTCATAGGAAACAGATTGTTATCCTGACACCACCGGAAAAATGCCTTCCAACATCTGTGGTAGACACGCGATGAGGCCGGTTTTCTCGCTCTTATCATAGTCTGGATGACGCTATGAGAAAAACCCGCATTCTTCAGGACCGCGGCCTCAACGGCCATACCGTTAAATTCAGCGACCGAGAATTCGGGTGGGAGAGAGGCCCCTGTGAAAGAAGGTCCGGAAGATCCGGAAGTCTCCACGGAACATCCGATAACATGTTTATCAGCTCTGCGTACCAGGCTCTGCGAGGCCAATCTGGAGCTACCAAGAGTACGGGGACCCCTTCCGACTTGATCTTCTTTACGACCCTTGGGATCAGAGGGAGAGGCGGGAACAGATAGGGCATCCGGAACTGGGCCCAAGAGATCACGAGAGCGTCGCATCCGACGGCCATCGGGTCCCGAGACCTGGCGACGTACTGGGGAACTTTGTGGTTTGCCCGGGAGGCCATCAAGTCGACGTCCGGAACGCCCCACCGCTGGCAAATCTGGCTGAAGATAGCTGGAAGAAGAGACCACTCGCCCGCCACGATACCCTGGCGACTTAGAAAGTCGGCCTCCCAATTGTCCACTCCTGGGATGTGGACGGCTGACAGAGAGGGAACATGACCCTCCGCCCAGCGGAAAATTTTTGCTACTTCCGCCATGACTTGACTGCTGCGAGTCCCCCCTTGGTGATTTATGTATGCCACGGCCGTGGCGTTGTCCGACTGAATGCGGACCGGCTTTCCCGAAAGGAGAGACTCCCAGCGGATGAGGGCTAGGAAGATGGCTCTGATTTCCAAGAGGTTGATCGAGAGGCACGCCTCTTGAGCAGTCCAGCGGCCCTGGGCTGTGAGGTGGAGAAAGACCGCTCCCCAACCTTGGAGACTGGCGTCGGTGGTAATCACCTGCCAGTGGGGGGGGTAAAAATGACCTCCCGCGCAGAATGGAGGTGGACAGCGTCCACCAAGAGAGAGACTGTCTCGCCCTGGGGGAGAGGCGAAACGGACGGTCCAGGGAAAGTGGGTTCCTGTCCCAGGCAGACAGAAGAGCCAGCTGGAGGGGACGAGAGTGGAACTGAGCATAGGGGACCGCTTCCATAGAAGCGACCATTCTCCCCAGAACTCTCATGGCTAGACGAAGGGACAGAGAACTCGGACCCTTTAGCGCTCTGACACCCCGACGAAGAGAAAGAAACTTCTCCTTGGGAAGGAAGACCTGAGCCCGAAAGGTATCGAATTCCATGCCTACGAACTCCAGCCGTTGGGTTGGAATCAAGGAAGACTTCTGGTAGTTGATCAACCAGCCTAGGCGAACTAAGGTGTCCAGAGTAAGATGGAGGCTCTGGCTGCAATCCCCCTGGGATGGGCCCTTGATCAATAGGTCGTCGAGGTATGGGATTACCAGAATCCCTTTTGAACGCAGGATGGCCATGACAGCTGCCATGACCTTCGTAAAGACCCTGGGAGCAGATGCCAGCCCGAAGGGGAGGGCAGTGAACTGGTAATGATGCTCCCTGATCGCGAATCGGAGGAACCTCTGATGCTGCACGCAAATAGGAATGTGAAGGTACGCATCCCGAATGTCCACTGAGCACAGAAACTCTCCCGGCTCCATGGACGCGATCACCGAGCGCAGAGATTCCATTTTGAAGTGTTGAATCCGAAGGTGGCGGTTCAATCTTTGAGATCCAGAATCGGACGGAGAGAGCCGTCCTTTTTTGGAACCACGAACAGGTTTGAATAAAACCCGGAAAACCGCTGACGAAAAGGCACCGGCACTACAACTCTCGAGGCGAGGAGCGAATCGACGGCTTGGAGAAGCCCTGGGAGATGAGAGGGCTTTTTGGGAGTACGAGAGAGCATGAAACGTCTTCCTGGGGGCGAAGAAAACTCTATTTTGTAGCCTGACGTGACGATCTCCCTGACCCAGGCGTCGTCGACTACTGAAAGCCAAACCTCTGAGAATAGAAGAAGGCGGCCTCCCACCCTGGAAGGAGTTCCAGGTGGGGGCGACCCGTCATTTATTAGAAAACCTGCGGCCTCGAGATCCCGATGGTTTTGCGGGGTGGCTCTTGGCTCTCCAGCGTGGCGGAGGCCTGAAAGAAGGTTTTCTTCGGTCCCCTTGTGAGGAGGAACGGTCCTGGACGGGGTTTCCCGAAGAGGCAAAAGACCGAAAGGGACGAAAGGACTGGGGACCCCTCCTGTTGAAGGGACGTTTAGGCTTGGACTGGGGTAAGGAGGTACTCTTACCGCCAGTAGCGTCCGAGATCATTTGATCTAGCTGCGAGCCGAAGAGTCTGGAGCCCTGGAAGGGCAGACCCGTGAGCGATTTCTTAGATGCGGGGTCAGCGTTCCACGCCTTTAACCAAAGAATCCGGCGAATGGCGACAATGTTGCCATTTGCCCTGGTAGAGCAGGCCGCTGCATCAAGGGAGGCATTCATCAGGTATTTTCCTGCCAGTGAAATCTGATCCGCTAATTCAGACAGTTCTTCAGCAGGAGCAGAGGCCGAAATGCCCCTGCGCAGGGTCTTGGCCCAGGCTGAAACAGCCTTGGCTACCCATGACGAGGCGAAACTAGGGCAAAGGGAGGCTCCGGAGGCCTCAAATGCTGATTTTGCTAGCGCCTCGATTTGTCTGTCCGAGGGGTCCTTAAGGGAAGCCGCGTCCGGAATAGACAGAACTGTCTGTGAGGATAGCCTGGACACAGGCGGGTCGACCTTAGGAGACTCGGACCACTTGGAGACCAGGTCGGAGTGAAAAGGGTATAACACATCAAGCAGTTTCCTGCCTGGGAAATGCTTGCCAGGGTTTTCCCAGTGAGTGGCGGTAGTGTTGTCAAACTCCTTGTGATTAGGGAAAACCCTAGAGGGACGTTTAATCCGTTTAAAAGCAACGGAGACGTCCTGAGAGCTTGCCTCATCCTCCTTAAGATCAAGCGTCTGAATGATAGCTGAGATAAGGCTATCAACCATGTCTTGTGTTCCGGAAGTCTGATCTGCATCCGAGTCAGATTCCGACTGAGAGGTGACATCAGACCCGAGGTCCGCCTGTGAGGAAGGGGAACGGGCAGATAGGGGAATCCCGATGTGGTCCGGTGAACTGGAGAAGGATCTAGATAAGGTCCGTTTTCTGTCTCTTTTGTCCGGTCTGCCTCTGTGAGAGTCTAGGACAGGTGCGGGCGAATCACCGTGAGAGGCGTTCGTGGCACTGGTGGCATTAGAGAGAAGCGGGATGCTTCCAAGTGCCTGGACCAGGGACTGAGAAACCGTAGTCAGGTCGGACACAGATTGAGACATAGCAACAGCCCACTCCGGGGGAGGGGGGGTGCACTCATCCCGGGACCCTGAAGCTTCCAGGGGAGCTGACATGGTGGGAGGAACGCAGGACGGGCAGAAAGGAGATGGCTGACCTGAAACCCACTTTTTCTTACAGTGAGCGCAGGCGTAATGGATGGCCGTAGGGGCAAAGGCCGGGGTGGGGTCGGACATAGGTGGATATTACCTTGTCCCCAGAGAATACTGCCAGGTGGAGTAGGAGGTAGCGCTGAGCCTGGTGAAAGACAGCGGTAACCGCAGGTGCATGTGTTCCCCCGAGAAATCCTGTGTCCCACGCGATGAGCAGATGCTGACAGGGAGCAGGAAGCAGGAGAAAAGAGCGCGGAGAAAGTGCGACGCTGTGGGCGTGCACAGGACCGAAGGGGGGAAAGAAAGGAACGCCCCCTGTAAAACTGAAAGCAATCCGGCCGCTATACCGTCGACCGCCACAAGAGGGCGCTCAAGCGGCAAGAAAGGGAAAAGCAGGGAGACGCTGCACATCCCGGCCGCACTAATTCCGGCCACCACCAGAGGGCGCTCAAGCGCTAAGAAAGGGAACATGAGGCAGAGAGAAATGGCGGGCGAACGAGCCTGCAAGTTTGAATAAGGAGGGGGAAAAGATGCCAGCCTTCCTGCTCTCATTCCTACGTGGTCTCAACGCCCGAATATGCAGCCCACTTCCCTGTCAGATGCTCCCCTATGGTAAGAGGAGATCGCTGCTGGGCAGGGTATTGGTGGGGATGGGGGGTTTGTTGATTGAAGATTCCCTACCTGCAGATGAGGAATCATCAGGATCCCTGGTAGATAGAGGGTCCTGGAAGTAGTCCTCCTTCCCGCGCCACGACTCTCCGGCGCAGAAGACGGCGTCGACCCCTGAACAGGGGGAGAGGGTCACTGGATGTGACCGCAGTCTTCCTCTCAGCCCGCTCCGAGGAGAGGGATGAGGAGGGGAAACGGGCAGGACTGGCCACCGAAGAAAGGGTCACCCTGAACACCCGAATGGGTGACAGGGGACAGAGTCCTGCCCAGCGGGTCCGAGAGGGTGCGATGTGGGTGATACCACACTGCTCTCTCGGTCGCTCAAAGTGGGGAAGACAGGGTGAGAAAACTGCACCCTGTTACCCTGAAGAAAGAGTCTGAAAAAGAAAGGGGAAATGATTAATAACACACAACAAATCCCTGTAAAAGAAATGCGGATCTGGTGTTAGATCCAGGTCCGCCTCCTACAGACACTAAGCAAAAACTGAGTTGCCTGGTGCCTGTCGGAGGGTGTATACTGCCGGGGAGGAGTTACTTTATTTGCATAGTGTCAGCCTCCTAGTGACAGCAGCATACACCCATGGTTACCTGTGTCCCCCAATGAAGCGAGAAAGAAACTGAGCTTATGGTGCCGCTTTGATGGTTCAGGTAAATGATTACTGCAGCACTATCAGAATGAATGCCACTTTATGAGTGATATGTAATGGAAGAAAGATAGGTAAATCACAATAAGAATGAGAATGTGGATTCTGAGAATGATTTTTCCTGGGTACGCAGTGTCCTGCACTGTCACCCATAGTTCAGAATGCTGGTATTGAATTCTATGAGTGTCCGAAGAACCATCTTCAAGGAATGGATAGAAAGCCACATACTAAGGGTAGGAAGTACAGCTTTGAAAAAACAGAACATTCCATTCCAGCAGCCCAGAATTACCAGATATAGGTGGCAGGTGGGAAACTGTGCAAGTGAGATGGCCTCTATTGCCACGACTGGATGCTCCTCTAGACCACGTATCTTAAACTCTGGCCCGCGAGTAGGTGCGCCCGCTGTACTGGTTGTGCGGAGGATCTGAAGACACCATAAAGAAACTGGAGCAGAAAAACGCTCTAAATTGTAGACATTTTTATTAACTATCAAGTTGGCCATGTAGAAGTAGAATAGTGTTCAACAACATACCCAAGAAGATGCTCTGCCTCGACTGAGAGCAACAGTACTTCTGGTGATTTATCACCAAACCAAAGACTGCTTGGGTCTCCAGGGTTTGAAGGCTGTTCTTCAGAGATATAGGAACACTATGAGAAACTAGGAGCAGTCGCCAGGGCAAAGTAAAGAGCCACAGAAAATTAGAGTAAGCACGTTTCAGTTCCAGGCCTGACAGATGATGCAGTTGTTTTGAGGACCACAATATGAACAGTAACTGTGGGCTAGAACTATATGTAGAGGCCCAAGTGTGTGACTGGCTTACTCTTCAAATCCTGTCTAGGACGTGACTGATCAGCAGATATTCTTCTTCTGTCCTACTTATCAGGACAAGTGTACAACACCTGCTGACGGCACATTTGTCCTAACAGGCATCTGTAAACATGACGTCACCCAATACAGAAGTGAGCAAAACCCTAATACTTTTAATAACTAGATGGGCATTTCCTGAAGGAAATACATGGTGTTTGAACAGCGCTGCGAGCGTTACAGCAGTGTATCAGGTGTCGACTGTAAGAAAGTAAAGTTAGAATATGAATGTTGGCCATGTGATGGGAAATTGCCCATTATAACCTACGGGAGCCTCCAAAACGGTAATTAGTTCTTACCGGTAATTGTATTTCCAGGAATCCACCTGACAGCACCATTGGGACGTCCTTCTTATCCGCAGTGGGACAGGAACCACAAGTTAAAAGGACCCTCCCCACTCCACCCACCAGTGATTTTCTAAGTACCACATCTGGATGGATGCAAAAAAGAGAGTTTATTTACAATTACACACCAATGTTACATCACATTAGTCAGTAGTAAAAGTTTGCAGTGGGAGGGAACTAGTAGTGCTGTCAGGTGGATTCCTGGAAATACAATTACCGGTAAGAACTAATTACCGTTTTCCAGTCCACCACCTGACAGCACCATTGGAGAATACCAAAGGATGTTAACTAGGGTGGGACTACTGCATGTAAGACTTTTCTACCAAAGGCTAATTGGTCTGATACGACATCTAATTTATAGTGTCTAGCAAAGGTAGAAAGACTAGTCCAAGTCGCCGCCCTACAGATTTGCTCAGCTGAGGCACCCCCCTTCTCTGCCCATGATGTAGAAATGGCTCGTGTTGAGTGGGCCCTAAGAGTGTCCGGGGGATCTTTCCCTTGGTTTGTATATGCTAGGCTAATCATGTTTTTAATCCACCTAGCAATGGTTGATTTTGCTGCCTTGCAACCCCTATTTGGACCACCGTATTGAATAAATAAGTTAGTGTCCCGTCTCCAGCTTTTTGTCGCCCCCAGGTATTTTAGAACAGTCTCCCTAACGTCAAGGTTATGGTAGACCCCTTCTTTTGCGTTTTTAGGGTGTTGGCAGAAAGAAGGAAGGATTATCTCCTGATTGATATTGGTAGATGATACTACTTTGGGGAGGAAAGCTGGGTTATGTTTGAAGACTATTCTGTCGTCAAAGATTTGAAGATATGGGTTCTGGATAGAAAGAGCCTGCATCTCCCCTAGCCTTTTAGCCGATGTGATGGCAATCAGGAAGGCGGTTTTAAAGGAGAGATTGGCTATGTCCATATCTTCTGACAGTAAGGGGTTTTACACAAAGTGTTAAGGACCAAGTTTAGGTCCCAAGGAGGAGTTGATTTCCTCACAAGTGGCCTCATTCTCTGTGTGGCCCTGGAAAATCTGGCTATCCAGGGATGGGAGGCTAGTGATGTATCAAAAAATACACTAAGTGCTGCAATCTGTACTTTTAGAGTGCTAGGCCGAAGGCCCTTGTCAAATCCGAGTTGCAGGAAATCGAGGATTTTGGGGATATCTGGTTTTGAAGTATCCACATGACCTTCTCCCAGAAAGGAACAATACCGCTTCCAGATCTTGTTGTAAATCGCCGAAGTCACCGGCTTTCTGCTTGCCTGGAGTGTGGTAATGACATCTTCTGACAGGCCTCTAGATCTTAGGGTTTGCCGTTCAGGATCCAAGCAGATAGGTGAAAAGAGTCTGGATTCTTGTGGAATACTGGACCCTGAAGTAGAAGGTCCTGCCTGTTCGGTAGAAAGACTGGTTCTTCTGTTGACATCCTGGACAATAGAGAAAACCAGCTCCTTTTCGGCCAGAAAGGAACCACCAGGATTACGGTTGCTCTTTCGTCTCGTATCTTCCTGAGTGTCTTCGGTATCAGAGGAAGAGGCGGAAAAGCGTATAGGAGACCTTCTCCCCAATACTGAGACAAGGCGTCTACTCCTGTGGCTCCATCTAGAGGATTCAGAGAAAAAAATGCTCTGGCCTTTGTGTTTGACCTGGTGGCAAAGAGGTCCACCTGAGGCGTTCCCCATTTCTGGCACAGACTGCTGAATACTTCCGGGTTCAATTCCCATTCTCCGGGATGTACCGACTTTCGGCTCAGGAAATCTGCAACCTGATTCTTGGCACCTTCCAGGTGAACTGCCGAGATGGATTTGACAGATCTTTCTGCCCACCTGAAAATCTGGTCTGCTAAGTGTTGCAGTGGTGGATGTCTCGGACCTCCCTGGTGTCTCAGAAATGCCACTGCTGTGACATTGTCGGACAGTATTCTCACGTGTTTGTCTCGGACCAATGACTGGGCCTGGCACAACACTTTCCAGATCGCGTACAGCTCTCTGAAATTCGACGATCTTGCGGCAATTTGAGGAGTCCATTCTCCCTGGTAGTATGTTCTCCCTATATGACCGCCCCATCCGTATTGACTGGCGTCTGTGGTAACCGTAACACAGGGATCGAGTATCCATGGAACTCCCTCTCTCAGGTTCGCTGGTGTGGTCCACCAGGTTAGGGATTTCTTTACCGAAGGAGACACAAGCATCTTCCTGTCTAGGGAACTTTGTTTTCTGTTCCAAGATCCTAGGACTTCTCTTTGCAACTTCCGCGAGTGGAATTGGCTCCATCTCACACAGGGTATGCATGCTGTCATGAAACCGAGTATCCTCATTGCCTCTCTTATGGAGGGTATACTTCTTCTGAAATGGTGGATGTGCCTGATCAAGGTCTCTTGTCTGTCTTCTGGTAAAAAAGATGTTCTTAGATTGGAATCTAAGATCACTCCCAAAAATTTTATTCTGGAATTTGGGACCAGGCAGGACTTTTTCCAGTTCACGATCCACCCCAGCTCCTGTAGGATGGAAAGAGTGAACGTGCAGTCTATCTTGAGGAGTTTCTGTGATTTCGCCATTATCAGGAAGTCGTCCAGGTATGGGACTATGGTCACATTCTGATTCCTTAGATAGGCCACAACTTCCGACATCAGCTTGGTAAAGATCCTGGGCGCTGAAGCAAGCCCGAAGGGGAGACATCTGAACTGGAAGTGATGTACAATCCCCCTGTTCATTATGGCGAACCTCAGGAACTTTTGGTAGGAGAGGTGTATCGGGACATGATAGTATGCGTTGCTTAGGTCTAGGGTACACATTACCATGTCTTTGTCTATTAGAGGCGTCGTGGATCTTATAGATTCCATCCGGAATCTTTTGTACCGGACCCATTTGTTTAATGGTTTTAAATTTATAATCGTCCGGGAGTCTCCGGATGGTTTCTTTATTGAAAACAAATAGGAATAATGGCCTCTGCCTCTTTCTGAGATGGGAACTGGCACAATCGCTTCTAATTCTAACAGCTCCTGAATGTTTGTCCACATGGAGGAGTCGGAGAGCGGGCAAGGTCGGGTCACTACAAATCTTTCTGGGGGACTGCTGGAGAACTCTAATTTGTATCCCTGTGCAACTACTTGTAGAATCCAAGGATTCTGGGATACCTTCTGCCAACCCCCTAGAAATTTCTGTAATCGACCTCCCACCTTTATGTCATTTATTTGACTTTGGTGTGCCTGCACTAGGGAAGATGGAGTCTCTACCCTTTCCACCCTTGGGATAAGACCACCTCCCAGTCTTCCCTTTCCCCTTGTAGTTTGTCCTCTGACCAGGTCGGGACCTACGAAAGGGCTGATATTTTTTGGTATTCTCCTCAGGGAAACCCTTCTTTTTATCTGAGGCTTTTTCTAGAATATCGTCTAGAATCGGCCCAAATACTTTATTTCCTGAGAATGGGATTCCACACAATTTATTTTTGACTGGAGATCCCCCGACCAGGTCTTTAGCCATATGGCTCTTCTGGCCGCATTAGACAGTACGCAAACCGTACAGATTCGGCAGAAGCGTCCGCCATAAAGCCTGTTGCGAGTTTGAGCAAAGGCAATGATTTAAGCATAACCTCTCTAGAAGTCTTGGCTTTGAGGTGATCCTCTAAGTCGTCAATCCATAAGTGCATTGACCGGGCTACGGAAGTTGCCGCTATATTGGCCCGTATTATTGCCGCGGAGGACTCCCAAGTTCTCCTTAGCAAACCATCCGCTTTACGATCCATAGGATCCTTTAACGCGGAAGAGTCCTCAAATGGAATTGAGGTCTTCTTCGCCACCTTTGCTAGTGGGACATCGATCTTGGGAACTTCATCCCACACTTTAATGTCCTCAGGGTTGTAGGGCAGACGAAGTCTAAAGTCCCTGGGAATCACTAGCTTCTTCTCCGCTTCCTGCCACTCTTCCAGGATCATGGAACGGATGTGGTTGTTGACGGGGAAGACTTTTGTCACCTGGGCATGTAATCCGCCAAACATCTCGTCCTGGATCGAGGTTTCCTCTGGTGTATCTTGTAGCTGCATGGTGTTACGTACAGCATAAAGAAGTACATCTGTGTCTGCTGCGGCGAAGAGATATCTCTTCCCTTTGCCCACAGATTCGTCTCTTTCTTCCTGGTCAGAATCCTCCGAAACCTCACCCTCGGAAGAAGGGCTAGACTCCCTTGGCCTCTTCCGTGAAGTCTGTGGTTCTGACTGAGTCTGGGGAAGATTCAAGCCTGAGATAGAAGCCTGAACCTCCTGTCGAATCATGGTCCTCATGCTGGATAGTAGTGCCGTCTGCTCATCACCCACAATTTTGGATGTGCACGATCTGCACAATGGTTTCCGCCAATTTTCTGGAAACTTAGTGGCACAAATCGGGCATTTATTCTTCCCCGATTTTTTCCTTTCAGTTGTGGGGATGGGAGGCTCAGCCTAGGGTAAATAGACATACGTGGCACCGTAAGTAGGGAAGCGGGGGGGGCTTTGTGGTATGGCTTTACATAGCCTACTCACGTGCCCCTGAAGCTGGTCAGTCCCCTCAGGTCTGGTAGTGTCCTCCATGATGAGGATAATATTACAATACAGCCGTGTGCACCTTTTGTCAGGATAGCCGGCGGAACAACGACCCCCATTGTATGCTTATATAGGTTTTACCTGGTTGATCCTGCCTCCTTACCGCGCCCCGCGCGGTCGACCATGCTGAGAAAAGGCCTTGCTGAAGGCCGGCGCTGCCGCTGGCGTCCTCCGGTCCGATGCTTGCCGCGACCGGAAGTGACGCGGCCGCCGACCGGAAGTGACGCGGCCGCGTGTCCTGGAGCCGGCAGCGGCTGCTGCACAGAGAGCCCCCGCCGAAACGGCTGCGGCCGCATGCGGGAACAGCCGCCGCTGCAGCAGACAGCGCCCGGGCCGAGAGCCCCAGCAAGGAGAAACGGACCTTGGCCCCAGGAGCAGCGCTACACTGGGGGAGGCTGAGGGACCCCCCATCGCAGGTATCAGCCGCAGATATCTTGCGGCGGGGAAGGGAAAGGCTGGGCCCCCCGATCCCCACCATCTGCACAGCACCGTCGGAGGCTACGTCTTGCAGTTCCTATCCGCAGTGGGACAGGAAAAACACTGGTGGGTGGAGTGGGGAGGGTCCTTTTAACTTGTGGTTCCTGTCCCACTGCGGATAAGAAGGACGTCCCAATGGTGCTGTCAGGTGGTGGACTGGAAAATTGCTTGCAAAAACATCTGGCTGGGCATTTTTGCAGGTGATTTTAACATAGAGGTTTATAAAGGGGCCATGAAAAGCCCTAGAAAAGCATCAGGAGTAGGTGCATAATACAAAATTGGTGCAAATCTTTCCAGTATAAATTTTGTCTTTGAGTTTCACTCCTGGTTTTCGCCTCCAAACATCATTGAAAAATCAATGATCAAACTCTGCTGTATGCCTGAGACCTATGGATGTTTTCCCAAATTTACTGCAGACTGCAAAATTTTTGCAGACACACAGCAAATCCACAGCATTAGGGCCGTTTCACAGGGGCAATTTTTTGGCATGAGAATTACGGACAATTTTCTCGCTAAAAATCATGACCCATTGTCATCAATGGGCATATTCACATGTGGCCATGTGAATACAGCCATTGAAAATAATAGGTTGTGATTTGTAGAGCTAAAATGTCGGGCAATATTCGCGCCAAAGAATCTCCTGTGTGAAACTACCTTATTGCCACAAAACCTGTAGCAAATCTGCTGGAATAAGCACGGCATAGTTCCATCTATGGCAATTAAACCTGCTATTCTGTTCAGGTCATAGTGACCCGTAGAGAATTTGTGAGGCCCTGTAGATTTTTTTTTCCTATAAGTTTCTAAAACTTGAGGTTACTTGTCTTTTCTTCATTTGGGGGGACCTAGCTATGAGTATATATATTTTTTTTTTTTTGCTTACTTTTTGCTACACGCCGATTTGCACACTTGTCGTGTTCGGGTCATAGTGACCCGGCATCATTTTTTACAGCTGTGAGGTCATATTTTCAGTGAAATAAAGGAGTTATAACCTCAGTTGGGTCTTTTTATTGCATCTACTATTGTATATCAATTTATTTCCGAAATTATTTCAATGGGGTCGTACACGCACTCTGCCGGGTGTATGTATTGAGATCCGCGCACCATAAAAATGGCTTTATATTGATTATATTTGGTGCACAGTCTATACTAAAATGTAGAGCGCATCCAGAGAGATCACTAGGTGTGCACTACACATGTATATTCTGCGCAGAACGCGCTGTGGAAGATAAAAAACCTAACATGATCTTGGACTATAATGCAACCAAAGGTGGTGTTGACACTTTAGATCAGCTCATTAGTACATATACCTGCAAAAGAAAAAACAAATCGGTGGCCTATGATTCTGTTTTACAACATTCTGGATTTGTCAGCATAGAGGGATTTTTGGTTCTTACCGTAAAATCTCTTTCTTGGAGCCTTCATTGGGGGACACAGGTAACCATGGGTGTATGCTGTTGTCACTAGGAGGCTGACACTATGCAAATAAAGAAGAAGTAACTCCTCCCCGGCAGTATACACCCTCCGACAGGCACCAGGCAACTCAGTTGGTGCAAAAGCAGTAGTAAGAACAGGTAATATAAAACTCAACCTATGTACCAACCCACAACAACGGCACGTTAGCCAACACGGTACAACTTCAAGGGAGGGTGCTGTGTCCCCCAATGAAGGCTCCAAGAAAGAGATTTTACGGTAAGAACCAAAAATCCCTCTTTCTTTCTCGCTTCATTGGGGGACACAGGTAACCATGGGACGTCCAAAAGCAGTCCCTAGGGCGGGTATTCTGCAGAAAAAGAGGAGTCAGGTTGGCCGGTGAGAAACCGCCGCCTGCAGTATCCTCCTACCCAGGCTCGCGTCCGCGGAAGCCTGAGTATGCACCCCGTAGAATTTGACAAAGGTGTGCATGGAAGACCACGTAGCGGCCTTGCAAACCTGCGAGGCCGAAGCTTGGTGACGAACTGCCCAGGAAGCTCCCACTGCCCGGGTAGAGTGAGCCTTCACCCCCGAAGGAGGCTGTTTGTCTTGGACGCGGTATGCCTCCAAAACCGCCGAACGGATCCAACGAGCAATCGTGGACTTGGAGGCAGGAAGACCCTTTCGACGCCCATCCGAGACGACGAACAGAGGATCGGCCTGACGAAAGGAGGCAGTTCTGGCGATGTAAATCCGGATAGCCCTGACCACATCCAGCTTGTGAAGGGATTTCTCCAATGGATGAACCGGGGAAGGGCAAAAGGACGGGAGGACAATGTCCTCGTTGATATGAAAAGATGAGACAACTTTCGGTAAGAAGGAAGGAACCGGACGAAGAACCGCCTTGTCTTGATGCAGAACCAGAAAGGGAGAACGGCAGGATAAAGCCGCCAGCTCTGAAACTCTTCTAATGGAGGTGATGGCGATCAAAAAGGCTACCTTCCAGGATAGAAGCGAGAAGGAAATATTCTGAAGCGGCTCAAAGGGCGGCCGCTGCAGGGCATCTAAGACGAGGTTGAGATCCCAAGGCTCAACAGGAGACCGGTAAGGGGGAGCTATATGAGCGACCCCCTGGATGAAGGTCCTCACCTGAGGCAGGGAAGCCAGGTCTCTTTGAAAAAGAATTGATAGAGCGGAGATCTGACCCTTCAAGGTGCTAAGGGAAAGACCCGAATCTAGGCCCGTTTGAAGAAAGCTGAGAAGGGAAGGAAGGGAAAAGGTCATAGGAAACAGATTGTTACCCTGACACCACCGGAAAAAGGCCTTCCAACATCTGTGGTAGACACGCGATGAGGCCGGTTTCCTCGCTCTTATCATAGTCTGGATGACGCTATGAGAAAAACCCGCGTTCTTCAGGACCGCGGCCTCAACGGCCATACCGTTAAATTCAGCGACCGAGAATTCGGGTGGGAGAGAGGCCCCTGTGAAAGAAGGTCCGGAAGATCCGGAAGTCTCCACGGAACATCCGATAACATGTTTATCAGCTCTGCGTACCAGGCTCTGCGAGGCCAATCTGGAGCTACCAAGAGTACAGGGACCCCTTCCGACTTGATCTTCTTTACGACCCTTGGGATCAGAGGGAGAGGCGGGAACAGATAGGGCATCCGGAACTGGGCCCAAGAGATCACGAGAGCGTCGCATCCGACGGCCATCGGGTCCCGAGACCTGGCGACGTACTGGGGAACTTTGTGGTTTGCCCGGGAGGCCATCAGGTCGACGTCCGGAACGCCCCACCGCTGGCAAATCTGGCTGAAGATTGCTGGAAGAAGAGACCACTCGCCCGCCACGATGCCCTGGCGACTTAGAAAGTCGGCCTCCCAATTGTCCACTCCTGGGATGTGGACGGCTGACAGAGAGGGAACATGACCCTCCGCCCAGCGGAAAATTTTTGCTACTTCCGCCATGACTTGACTGCTGCGAGTCCCCCCTTGGTGATTTATGTATGCCACGGCCGTGGCGTTGTCCGACTGAATGCGGACCGGCTTTCCCGAAAGGAGAGACTCCCAGCGGATGAGGGCTAGGAAGATGGCTCTGATTTCCAAGAGGTTGATCGAGAGGCACGCCTCTTGAGCAGTCCAGCGGCCCTGGGCTGTGAGGTGGAGAAAGACCGCTCCCCAACCTTGGAGACTAGCGTCGGTGGTAATCACCTGCCAGTGGGGGGGTAAAAATGACCTCCCGCGTAGAATGGAGGTGGACAGCGTCCACCAAGAGAGAGACTGTCTCGCCCTGGGGGAGAGGCGAAACGGACGGTCCAGGGAAAGCGGGTTCCTGTCCCAGGCAGACAGAAGAGCCAGCTGGAGGGGACGAGAGTGGAACTGAGCATAGGGGACCGCTTCCATAGAAGCGACCATTCTCCCCAGAACTCTCATGGCTAGACGAAGGGACAGAGGACTCGGACCCTTTAGCGATCTGACACCCCGATGAAGAGAAAGAAACTTCTCCTTGGGAAGGAAGACCTGAGCCCGAAAGGTATCGAATTCCATGCCTAGGAACTCCAGCCGTTGGGTTGGAATCAAGGAAGATTTCTGGTAGTTGATCAACCAGCCTAGGCGAACTAAGGTGTCCAGAGTAAGATGGAGGCTCTGGCTGCAATCCCCCTGGGATGAGCCCTTGATCAATAGGTCGTCGAGGTATGGGATTACCAGAATCCCTTTTGAACGCAGGATGGCCATGACAGCTGCCATGACCTTCGTAAAGACCCTGGGAGCAGATGCCAGCCCGAAGGGGAGGGCAGTGAACTGGTAATGATGCTCCCTGATCGCGAATCGGAGGAACCTCTGATGCTGCACGCAAATAGGAATGTGAAGGTACGCATCCCGAATGTCCACTGAGCACAGAAACTCTCCCGGCTCCATGGACGCGATCACCGAGCGCAGAGATTCCATTTTGAAGTGTTGAATCCGAAGGTGGCGGTTCAATCGCTTGAGATCCAGAATCGGACGGAGAGAGCCGTCCTTTTTTGGAACCACGAACAGGTTTGAATAAAACCCGGAAAACCGCTGACGAAAAGGCACCGGCACTACGACTCCCGAGGCGAGGAGCGAATCGACGGCTTGGAGAAGCCCTGGGAGATGAGAGGGCTTTTTGGGAGGACGAGAGAGCATGAAACGTCTTCCTGGGGGCGAAGAAAACTCTATTTTGTAGCCTGACGTGACGATCTCCCTGACCCAGGCGTCGTCGACTACTGAAAGCCAAACCTCTGAGAATAGAAGAAGGCGGCCTCCCACCCTGGAAGGAGTTCCAGGTGGGGGCGACCCGTCATTTATTAGAAAACCTGCGGCCCCGAGTTCCCGATGGTTTTGCGGGGTGGCTCTTGGCTCTCCAGCGTGGCGGAGGCCTGAAAGAAGGTTTTCTTCGGTCCCCTTGTGAGGAGGAACGGTCCTGGACGGGGTTTCCTGAAGAGGCAAAGGACCGAAAGGGACGAAAGGACTGGGGACCCCTCCTGTTGAAGGGACGTTTCGGCTTGGACTGGGGTAAGGAGGTACTCTTACCGCCAGTAGCGTCCGAGATCATTTGATCTAGCTGCGAGCCGAAGAGTCTGGAGCCCTGGAAGGGCAGACCCGTGAGCGATTTCTTAGATGCGGGGTCAGCGTTCCACGCCTTTAACCAAAGAATCCGGCGAATGGCGACAATGTTGCCATTAGCCCTGGTAGAACAGGCCGCTGCATCAAGGGAGGCATTCATCAGGTATTTTCCTGCCAGTGAAATCTGATCCGCTAATTCAGACAGTTCTTCAGCAGGAGCAGAGGCCGAAATGCCCCTGCGCAGGGTCTTGGCCCAGGCTGAAACAGCCTTGGCTACCCATGACGAGGCGAAACTAGGGCAAAGGGAGGCTCCGGAGGCCTCAAATGCTGATTTTGCAAGCGCCTCGATTTGTCTGTCCGAGGGGTCCTTAAGGGAAGCCGCGTCCGGAATAGACAGAACTGTCTGTGAGGATAGCCTGGACACAGGCGGGTCGACCTTAGGAGACTCGGACCACTTGGAGACCAGGTCGGAGTGAAAAGGGTATAACACATCAAGCAGTTTCCTGCCTGGGAAACGCTTGCCAGGGTTTTCCCAGTGAGTGGCGGTAGTGTTGTCAAACTCCTTGTGATTAGGGAAAACCCTAGAGGGACGTTTAATCCGTTTAAAAGCAACGGAGACGTCCTGAGAGCTTGCCTCATCCTCCTTAAGATCAAGCGTCTGAATGATAGCTGAGATAAGGCTATCAACCATGTCTTGTGTTCCGGAAGTCTGATCTGCATCCGAGTCAGATTCCGACTGAGAGGTGACATCAGACCCGAGGTCCGCCTGTGAGGAAGGGGAACGGGCAGATAGGGGAATCCCGATGTGGTCCGGTGAACTGGAGAAGGATCTAGATAAAGTCCGTTTTCTGTCTCTTTTGTCCGGTCTGCCTCTGTGAGAGTCTAGGACAGGTGCGGGCGAATCGCCGTGAGAGGCGTTCGTGGCACTGGTGGCATTAGAGAGAAGCGGGATGCGTTCAAGTGCCTGGACCAGGGACTGAGAAACCTTAGTCAGGTCGGACACAGATTGAGACATAGCAACAGCCCACTCCGGGGGAGGGGGGGTGCACTCATCCCGGGACCCTGAAGCTTCCAGGGGAGCTGACATGGTGGGAGGAACGCAGGACGGGCAGAAAGGAGAAGGCTGACCTGAAACCCACTTTTTCTTACAGTGAGCGCAGGCGTAATGGATGGCCGTAGGGGCAAAGGCCGGGGTGGGGTCGGACATAGGTGGATATTACCTTGTCCCCAGAGAATACTGCCAGGTGGAGTAGGAGGTAGCGCTGAGCCTGGTGAAAGACAGCGGTAACCGCAGGTGCCTGTGTTCCCCCGAGAAATCCTGTGTCCTACGCGATGTGCAGACGCTGACCCGCTGACAGGAAGCAGGAGAAAAGAGCGCGGAGAAAGTGCGACGCTGTGGGCGTGCACAGGATCGAAGGGGGGAAAGAAAGGAACGCCCCCTGTAAAACTGAAAGTAATCCGGCCGCTATACCGTCGACCGCCACAAGAGGGCGCTCAAGCGGCAAGAAAGGGAAAAGCCGGGAGACGCTGCACATCCCGGCCGCAGTAATTCCGGCCACCACCAGAGGGCGCTCAAGCGCTAAGAAAGGGAAAAATAAACTGTGAGGCAGAGAGAAATGGCGGGCGAACGGGCCTGCAAGTTTGAATAAGGAGGGGGAAAAGATGCCAGCCTTCCTGCTCCCATTCTATGCAGCCCAATTCCCTGTCAGATGCACCCCTATGGTAAGAGGGGATCACCGCTGCGCAGGGTATTGGTGGGGGGGGGGGGGGGGGGGGAGAGGGAATTTTGTTGATTGAAGATTCCCTACCTGCAGATGAGGAAGCATCAGGATCCCTGGTAGATAGAGGGTCCTGGAAGTAGTCCTCCTTCCCGCGCCACGACTCTCCGGCGCAGAAGACGGCGTCGACCCCTGAACAGGGGGAGAGGGTCACTGGATGTGACCGCCGTCTTCCTCTCAGCCCGCTCCGAGGAGAGGGATGAGGAGGGGAAACGGGCAGGACTGGCCACCGAAGAAAGGGTCACCCTGAACACCCGAATGGGTGACAGGGGACAAAGTCCTGCCCAGCGGGTCCGAGAGGGTGTGATGTGGGTGATACCACACTGCTCTCTCGGTCGCTCAAAGTGGGGAAAACAGGGTGAGAAAACTGCACCCTGTTACCCTGAAGAAAGCATCTGAAAAAGAAAGGGGAAATGATTAATAACAAACAATAAATCCCTGTAAAAGAAATGCGGATCTGGTGTTAGATCCAGGTCCGCCTCCTACAGACACTAAGCAAAAACTGAGTTGCCTGGTGCCTGTCGGAGGGTGTATACTGCCGGGGAGGAGTTACTTCTTCTTTATTTGCGTAGTGTCAGCCTCCTAGTGACAGCAGCATACACCCATGGTTACCTGTGTCCCCCAATGAAGCGAGAAAGAAACAATGCTTTTGTGTTGTGGAGGGAAATCAACCCGAATTGGAATACAAACAAACTCCATAAAGAAGACTCTTTATAGAAGAACTTGGAAAATCACTGGTTAGGCCGTATATTCAGGGAAGAAAGGTAACACTCAGAACGGAAGGAGCAGCAGGCCTTGTACAGAGCATCCAGCAACATGCTCAGGAAAGTAAACCATGGCCTCCACAAGCACTTCTACCCCCATGGCCTCTACCAGCGGGGCTTCCAGAATAAAAAGAAAAAGGTGCAGCTATTGCCCTTATTCTTGTGATAATAAAACAAGTATTACATGTTCTGGATGCAAAAAATCCTATGCAAAGCCCATGTTTATTGTTCTTCATGCAAGAATACATAAATTAATACTACAATGTAAATATGTTCAAATTGAAGTGTTTATTATCGTTAATTTTTTTTTCACAAAATGTTTGATATGCTTGTTTTGGTTTGTTTTTTTTAACACATGTGTAGTTTGCTATTTTTCATTTTGCTTATTACGAAGTTTTTTTTTTTAATAAAAGAAAAAAAATAAAGATTTCAATTTCATTTTTTTTTTTATTTCCTAACATGTTCCCATACAGTCTAGTAAGCAAAAGGTATAAAAATAATTGAGTTAGAGTATCTAAAATCAAGATGTAATAAACCGGGTCATAGTGACCCAGGAGCAATACAAGTGTATAGTACATGGGAACAGAACAGCAGGATTAATAACATAGGTGAAATACTGCATTTTAGGGCTGCGGGAAAGAAACAATGACATGCCCTATTTTTTGGCTCCCAGCCCTTACATAATACTGTATGGCAAAATTTGCTGGGAGAAAAAAATTGCAGCGATCTGTTAACTGCTCCTCTCACACGTGTGAATACACCCTTAGGGGTAGGTTATGGGGCAGATTTACCTCAGTGGAAATTCCTTCAGAAATTCTGCTTTATGTTGTTCACCGAAGGAAGAACAGGCCTCACACAGTGATACTGCCTGACAGACAGCTCTAGTTGCCCCGACAACCAATCAAAGCTCAGCTTTCATTTTACCTCAGCAGCTTCAAATAAGAAAGCTGACCTCTGGTTGCTATGGACAACCAAAATGGTTTTACTCTGAGGCAATTTTTATTAATCAGGCAGCTAACATTTGTTATAGAAATCAGGGAACCTTGTCACATACATTTCTTAGAGCAGTGCAGTGGTCCCTATAAACTCAAGAAAATTGTACAATTACTGGACTAGTAAGTCCTTAAGGTCCCTTCACACTGAATGATACCGCTGACGATTGCGACGCTGCAACGTCACAAACCCGACATCGCAGCGTTGCAAGCTCAGCGGTCACAGTGAACAATTTTCTTCACTGGGAGTGTATGATGCATGACACCGCAGCGATGAAAACGGCCGGGACGGGGATCTGCCATGCTCAGGAATGCCCCTTGCGATGTTGTATCCCACTGTCACACGCAACAATTGCCGCCGTCACAGCGGGGTATCGCTAAAATGTTATGGATCGGATGCTCGTTCAGTGATGGGGACCTTAGTAATGATAGCAACCATTTAATTGCAGCTGCACACCTGAAAAATAAAAATGGACAACAGCGCATATCGCATTTTCATGGAAATATTTTGTGGACATTCTTGTGCTGCGAATCATCTTAGGTTGGTAAAAGCCAGAGCAACTGCATAGTGCAGCCCCTCACAAGCCACTTTGGCATGGTGTGGCCCCTCAACAGCCACTATGATGTCGGGGCCTTTCAGGAGCAAGTCTGGCATGCGAGGCCTCTCAGGGGCCACTTTAGTATGTGAAGTCCAAGAGCCACTTTGTTGTGCGGGCCCCCTCAGGAGCCAGTCTGGTTCCCAGGGTCCCGCTCCTCAGAAACCACTTTGGTGTTAATGAACCTCAGGAGCAAGTCTGGCATGCAGGGCCCTGCCCCTGGGTAGCCATTTTGGCCCCTTGGTAGCCACTGTGATGTGCGGGGCCCCTTGTTAGCCACTTTGGCCCCTTGGTAGCCATTTTGGCATACAGGAATCCTTGGTAGCCACTTTGGTGCACACAGCCCCTTGGTAGCCACTTCAGCTACTTGGTAGCCACTTTAGCACATTCGGCACCTTGGTAGCCACTTTGGCCACTTGGTAGCCACTTTGGCACATTCGGCCCCTCGGTAGTCACGAGTCAGTCACATTATTCTGATGTTTGACTTTGATAAATGATCATGTCCTAAAATGGACACCGTACATTTGCATAGCTGCCATCTTTGTAAGGTCAGTGCACCTGCGCTGTGGCTTCAATCCTTGTCAGTTGGGGGTCATGGAAAGATCGCCATTAATTCCTATGGGAAAATTTTTGCTTAAAATGCGATTTTTTTCAAAAATTACAAATCGGATCGACTCCAAAAATACATAGAACACCTGTCCCCAACGAGGGCTTCGAAACACCGCCTGAACAGGGTCTCTGCGCCGAGCGGTTCGGGCAGCATTAATTACGGAGAAGTAGAATAATAATAAAATACAAGAAATCGGATTACAATATGTTGCTTGAACCTAGAGGGTTCAAGCACCATAATTAATCTGAGTTTGTAAGTTGTAATGTCTGTGCCATTTAAAGAGCCATGAGTTTATCATGCTCCACTTGTTTTGGCGGACCGTCAGCACGAAAAAACGTTCAAGGGAACGTTTTTTCGTACGTCGGATACACCATTTCCGACAGCGCATGCGCGGTCGGTACTCCGCCCCCTGCTCCTTGGACTTTAGAATGGGCAGCGGATGGTTTGAAAAACTGCATCCGCTGCCCACGTTGTACCGCAATTTCACAACAAGCGTCGGTACGTCGAGCAGACGGTTTGCGACGGCCCCGTACCGACGCAAGTGTGAAAGAGGCCTAAGACAACCCCTTTAACTCATTCACACTGAAAACCTTAAAAAAAAACAGACATTATGGTGTATAGGATGTGCCCAAGAGTAAGGCCTCTTTCACACAACCGTTTTTTAGAATCAGTCACAATCCGTTGTTTTTAGAAAAAAAACAGATCCAGCAAATGTTTCTGCTGGATCCTTATTTTCCCATAGACTTGTATTAGCGACGGATTGTGATGGACTCTCTCTCTCCAGAATTGTTTCTTTAAATTCCGGCTGCAACTACTTGAACGGTTCCGTAAAAAAAAAAAAAAAAAAAAAAACACAGATCCAGTGCATCAGTTTTTTACAATCAGCACAGGATCCGTCTTTTTCAAGACTTTGACGGATTGTGACTGATTCTAAAAAACGGATGTGTGAAGGAGACCTAATCTGAACCAAAGTGTTGTTCTTACCACAGCCTTGCACTCTGACTGCCATATGTAGACCCACAAGAGGCAGGAGTGGCCGAGTTACATCTCCTTCGCACTGTTTCAGTATTAGCATAGCAATTTATCCAGAATACTCAATCAACTTACTTGTCAAACCAAGGTTTTTTCGGAGGCATTCCAGAGTCGACTGGAGTAAGATTTCTTTTCCGAGAATCAGAATCCACAACGATTCTCATACTATTGTTTACTGTTTTCTCTAAAGAAATATTTAAGGTAACAAAAAATTACTTTAGCAGACAATAGAAAAGAGAAAAAAGAAGACTTAAAGGGAGTCCGACACCCCCAAAGGGCAAAAATAAAACTACCATATGTGTCAAGACTAAGACACTTTTTAAATAAGAAAAACTGTTGTTAAGTGCATGCATCTTATAATCTGTAGAGTGTGTTGAGCGAGCCAGCGTGACCAGTGAGCGAGCCAGCGTGTCCAGTGAGCGAGCCAGCGTGTCCAGTGAGCGAGCCAGCGTGTCCAGTGAGCGAGCCAGCGTGTCCAGTGAGCGAGCCAGCGTGTCCAGTGAGCGAGCCAGCGTGTCCAGTGAGCGAGCCAGCGTGTCCAGTGAGCGAGCCAGCGTGTCCAGTGAGTAAGCATGTCTAGTGAATGTGTCTAGTAGTGAGTGAGCGTGTCTAGTGAGTGAGCATGTCTAGCAAGTGAGTGAGCGTGTCTAGCAAGTGAGCGTGAGAAGGAAAGAGGGAATAGGTATGCAATTAAAATATAGCTTTTATGATGTATAAAATGAAAACCATTTGGAAAGTTTTTTGTGCTTAAAATTATTATTAAGGCATCTCAGTACTTAGCCTGAATGTATACTATACTGGATCACTGTTCCATGCTGATCAATTTTATAACCGTATTTTTCGGACTATAGGGCCACGTTCACACATTTAGTATTTGGTCAGTATTTTACATGAGTATTTGTAAGCCAAAACCAGGAGTGGGTGATAAATGCAGAAATGCTGATGTGTTTCTATTACACTTTTTCTCTAAACGATTCACTCCTGATTTTGGCTAACAAACACTGATGTAAAATACTGACCAAATTCTAAATGTATGAATGTGGCTAAGACACACTTTTTCCTCCAAAAAATGTGTGTCTGGCTCTGGCTGTGGTGGGGAGATGGGAAAGCGGCAGCAGCGGAGCATCGGGTCACATGAGGCTGGAACCAGCGGCTGCTGCTAACACGTGTGCCAGCTGCTAAAGAGAAATGAATATTCACTGCATTCCATGCCCATGTGTGTGGATGGCAATGAATATTCATTTCGCTTTAATAGCATCCTGGTATGCATGGCCCCATCCTTATCCTGGTATGATTGCCCCCTCTTCCCCATCCTGGTATGCATGGCCCCATCAGAAAAACATGAAATAAAATTGACCTGCCATTGTGATTCTCCACGTCATTACGAGTTCACAGACATCAAAACATATCTAGGTTATTTTTTATCTAAGTGGTGAAAAAAATTCCACTTTGCTTAAAAAAACAACAAAAAAACAAACAAAAAAAAAACACAATTGCGTCATATTCCGATACCCGTAGCGTCTCCATTTTTCATGATCTCGGGTCGGGTGAGGGCTTATTTTTTGAGTGCCAAGCTGACGTTTTTAATGATACCACTTTTGTGCAGATATGATCTTTTGATCGCCCGTTATTGCATTTTAATACAATGTCGCGGCGACCAAAAAAATGTAATTCTGGCTCTTGAATTTTTTTCTCGCTACGCCGTTTAGCGATCAGGTTAATCCTTTTTTTAAATTGATAGATCATGCTATTCTGAACGCAGCAATACCAAATATGTGTAGGTTTGGGGGGTTTTTTGCTTTATTTTGAATGGGGCGAAAGGGGGATGATTAAAACTTATATTTTTTTATTTTTTCATTTTTAAAAATTTTTTATTTTTTTTTGTCATGCTTCAATAGCCTCCATGGGAGGCTAGAAGCTGGCACAACTGGATCGGCTCTGCTACATAGGAGCGATCATCAGATCGCTCGTATGCAGCTGAATTACAGACTTGCTATGAGCGCCGACCACAGGGTGGTGCTCACAGCAAGCCGGCATCAACAACCATAGAGGTCTCAAGGAGACCTCAGGTTGTCATGCCGACGCATTGCTGATCCCCGATCACATGACGGGGGTCAGCGATGAGCGCATTTCCGGCCCAATGGCCGGAAGCGGTAGTTAAATGCCGCTGTCAGCGTTTGACAGCGGCATTTAACTAGTTAATAGCGGCAGGTGGATCGCGATTCCACACGCCGCTATTGCGGGCACGTCAGCTGTACAAAACAGCTGACATGTCGCAAATTTGATGTGGGCTCAGCGCCGCAACCCACATCAAAGGGGGGGGGGGCACAACATGCGCGGTACTAGTACGGTGCATGTTGTGAAGGGGTTAAAACGTCAGCTTGACACGCATAAATAAGCACTCACCCAACCCGAGATCATGAAAAATGGAAACGCTACGGATATCGGAAAATTGCGCAATTTTTTTTTTTTTTTTTTTTTTTTTAAGCAAAGTTTGGAATTTTTTTTTTTCACCACTTAGATAAAAAAAGAACCTAGACATGTTTGGTGTCTATGAACTCTTAATGACCTGGAGAATCATAATGGAGGGTCAGTTTTAGCATTTAGTGAACGTAGCAAAAAAGCCAAACAAAAAACAAGTGTGGGATTGCAATTTTTTTGCAATTTCACCTCACTTGAAATTTTTTTCCCATTTTCTAGTACACAACATGGTAAAACCAATAATGACGTTCAAAAGTACAACTTGTCCCACAAATAATATATATACGGAAAAATTAAAAAAAAGTTATGTCTCTGGGAGAGAGGGGAGTGAAAAAAGAAAATATAAAACCAAAAAAAAGATCCAGCAGGAGGGTGTATAGTGCAGAGGAGGAGCTAACTTTCTTTGTATCACTTAGACTATGGGCACACGTCGCGTTTTTTGCTAAAAAAAACGTTATAAAACCGCGAAAAACACGCTCACATTAAGCATCCTATTAATCAGAATGTAATTGGCAAATGTGCACATACTGAGTATTTTTCCGCAGCGGAAACGATTTGCGGTAAAATATGCAGTATGTTCATTAATTTGCAGAATCGCGGGGATTCCGCACACCTAGGAATGCATTGATCTGCTTACTTCCCGCAGGGGGCTATGCACACCATGCGGGAAGTAAGCAGATCGTGTGCGGTTGGTACCCAGGGTGGAGGAGAGGAGACTCTCCTCCACGGACTGGGCACCATATAATTGTTAAAAAAAAAAAAAAAAAGAATTAAAATAAAAAATCGTTATACTCACCCTGTGATGGCCCCGGAGTCTTCCCGCCTCTCAGCGGTGCACGTGGCCGCTTCCGCTCCTATAGATGGTGTGTGTGAAGGACCTGCGATGATGTCGCGGTCACATGACCGCCACGTCATCGAAGGTCCTGCACACACCATCTATAGGAATGGAAGCCGCTGAGGAGATCGGCTGTCTGCAGAAGGTGAGTATAACCATTTTTTTAATTATTTTTAACATTCTATCTTTTACTATTGATGCGGCATAGGCTGCATCAATAGTAAAAAGTTGGTCACACTTGTCAAACGCTATGTTTGACAAGTGTGACCAACCTGTCAATCAGTTTTCCAAGCGATGCTACAGATCGCTTGGAAAACGCTAGCATTCTGCAAGCTAATTATGCTTGCAAAACGCTAGTTTTCTGCGGGAATATGCATGCCAATTCCGCATGCTATATACCGGCGGCAGGAGTTGCAGAATTGCCGGGGAAATTTCCACGCCAATTCGTCAACGTGTGCACTTAGCCTCAGTGTCAGCCTCCTAGTGGCAGCAGCATACACCCACGGTCTGTGTCCCCCAATGAGGTGAAGGAGAAATAAAAAAAAAAAAGTTATGGCTCTGGGAAAGAGGGGAGCGAAAAACAAAAACATAAAACCAAAAAAAGGTTAAAGAGGTGTAGCCAAGTTTGAAAGTTGTCTTGCATTCAAAGTACCCAGTGCAAAATGGCACAGTCTCCAGTCAGTAAGAAATAATACTTGTAGTACCTCTTGGTGGTGAATCCATATCTCCAGAAGTAAGGCCTATCAAATTTGGTCTTTGAGCATGCACGTGATGTCTGTACATAGGCCTTGAAGTGTTTGTCAAGCTTGGGGCTTCTGGATTGTAACCATCAGCGTCATATGGTTCTGGGAATAAAGGAATTGGTCCTGCAGCATTGGAACAAAAAAAAGGAGAAAAACAGTATTAAAAACAGGACTACAAAAATGTCCATCACCCGACCTATGCTGTAAAACGACAGACTCTTACTAAAATAAAGTGGACAGATTACTCCACACAAATCTTTTTAAGCATAGGACATTATTCAGATTAAATTATTGGAGTGATCTATAGGAAAAGAAAAGTTCTGGTTGTGCCAGAAATAGTGAAACAATTAAAGGGAACCTGTCACTCCCCCCAGGGCCTATTAAGGTAAAACAGCCACCTTCAGCAGCACTAAGGCTGCATTCTGTGAAGGTTTTTCAGGTCTTATGTTTTTGCTCCCTAGTAACGCTGAAATATTCACTTTTATACATTTCGCGCCATACCTGTATTCTGTCCGGGGGGGCACATTTTTCCCTGATCAACCGCCTCCCAGCCGTCAATCATCCCCTCAGTGCACCGGCGGGCGCCGCCTCCTGTGTTTCCTCACGTCACCGGCGCTGTTCTCTGATTTTTCGGGTATGCGCCGTTTGTGCTGCCCTGGAACTCACATCAGCTGATCTACTGATATGGGACCTGCGTGTAGCGGAGGCCTGAGATCCCGCCCCGCAGTGTGCTAGGATTTATTCACACTGCGGGGTTGGGAATCTGGCGCCTGTGGTTAGTCTCAGCGGCTGTCCCCATTCTCCCTCCGCCTCTTTCCTCCAGCGTGATACAACTCGTCTGCACTGCAGCGTCAGTGTGATCACAAGCTGCAGACGGCGCATGCCCGAAAAAAAAAGCACAGCGCAGGCGCCGGTGACGTGCGGAAACACAGAGGAGAGGAGGCGCCCGATGCACTGAGAGGATGATTGACGGCTGGGAAGCAGTTTAGTCAGGGGGAAAACAACGTGCCCCCCGGACAGAATACAGGTATGGCGTGAAATTTATGAAATTAATATTTCAGCGTTATTAGGGAGCACAAACATAAGGGCCACCTTCACAGAATGCAGCCTTAGTGCTGCTGAAGGTGGCTCTTTTACCTTAATAGGCCCTGGGGGGGTGACAGGTTGCCTTTAAGACCTTAGCAAAGCCAATATGCACATAATCAGCAGTCTGCACAGGGGACTAGTAATAACCACACTAGCAGCTGTTGGTGTCCATAGCTGTGAGCCGAGAGCTGCTACTGCGTGGGTGGAGCCATCTTGGAGGAGGATTTTTTTTTCTTCTCCAGAAAGATGGCGTCGCCGGCGCATGCACAGTAGCAGCTATTGACACTGATAGCTGCTACTGTGCTGGCGGCGCCATTTTCAAATTGTTTTTTTTTCCCTAGCTGGATAACATCAAGAAAATGTATTATTGGCACACTAACCATGCGATTATGCTGCAGAGAAGGTGTCACGGCCAGCACCTGCTTGCAGAAGTGTTTTTTGTCTCTTCAGTATCTTAGGTATTCATTATGCAAATTAGGGGGCAGGTAAGTGAAGTACCAGTGACCTGTCAGCAGTCTGCATTATGAATACCTAATCAGAGCATCACATACACCAGCCCCGCCTTAGGGCACAAGAATCTCATTATCTACAAACTGAAAATAAAGACTAAAGAACCATAAGGCGGATTTCATCAACCGAGGTATCATTTTAATCAGTATAACGGCACCGACCGGACACTGTGTGTAGGTTACTGTGCACAATCCTGCTGACAGGTTCCCTTTAACCTCTTAACCCCCGGAGCTTTTTTCGGTTTTGCGTTTTCGTTTTTCGCTCC
The DNA here is from genome assembly GCF_051348905.1 of Ranitomeya variabilis. Lineage (NCBI taxonomy): Eukaryota > Metazoa > Chordata > Amphibia > Anura > Dendrobatidae > Ranitomeya > Ranitomeya variabilis. The sequence continues at coordinate 566,177,725 of NC_135234.1, read as the reverse complement.
CCTCCTTCCCAGAGCCACAACTTTTTTATTTTTCCGTCAATATCGCCATGTGAGGATTTATTTTTTGCGGGACGAGTTGTACTTTTGAACGACACCATTGGTTTTACTATGTCGTGTACTAGAAAATGGGAAAACAATTCCAAGTGCGGTGAAATTGTAAAAAAAAGTGCAATCTCACACTTGTTTTTTGTTTGGCTTTTTTGCTAGGTTCACTAAATGCTAAAACTGACCAACAACTATGATTCTCCAGGTCATTATGAGTTCAGACACCAAACATCTCTAGGTTCTTTTTTATCTAAATAGTGAAAAAAAAATCAATCTTTGCTAAAACACACACACAAAAAAATAAATTGCACAATTTTCCAATACCCATAGCGTTTCCATTTTTCATGATCTGGGGTCAGGTGAGGGCTTATTTTTTGCGTGCCGAGCTGACGTTATTAATGATATCATTTTGGTGCAGATACATTTCTATCTTGCGTTATTGCATTTTAGTGCAATGTCGTGGTGACCAACAAAAATGTAATTTGGCGTTTTGACTTTTTTTTATCACTACGCCATTTAGCGATCAGGTTAATCCTTCTTTTATTGATAGATTGGGCGATTCTGAACACGGCGATACCAAATATGTGTAGGTTTGATTTTTTTGTGTGTGTGTGTTTTATTTTGAATGGGGCGAGTTTGATGGGGTGATTTGAACTTTTCATTTTTTTCATATTTTTAAAAACTTTTTTTTAACTTTTGTCATGCTTCAATTGTCTCCATGCGAGAAGTTATGGCTAGACGCTGCCATAACTTGATCGGCTCTGCTACACAGAGGCGATGCTCAGATCACCTCAATGTAACTGAATTGCAGACTTGCTATGAGGGCCGACCACAGGGTGGCGCTCACAGCAATCTGGCTTCAACAACCATAGAGGTCTCAAGGAGACCTCTGGTTGTCATGCCGACGCACCGTTGACCCCTGATAATGTGATGGGGGTCTCCGGTGCGCGCATTTTCGGCCGGATGGCTGGAAGCACTTGTTAAATGCCGCTGTCAGACTTTGGGAGGGGGTGGATCGCGATTACACCCACACCTATTGCGGTCACATGTCAGCTGTTCAAAACAGCGGACATGTCCCTTCTCTGAGGTGGGCTCACTACCGTAAGCCCACGTCAAAGCGGGGGATACTGCCATCAGCGTTATAGTACATCTGATGGCAGTAAGGGGTTAATGTGACACAGGACCTTGGTACACCCTAAAGCTGTCCCAACGGGTGGGAAAAGACCCGGCACTCAGGAGCGATCCGAGTGTCGGCGGCAGTGCCGGGTATTGACGTGCGAGACTCATCCGAGTTTCTCGCATGTAAGAATGAGCCCTTAGGCCTACTTCCAGACTGAAGAAAGGATAGAAGTCGCCCCTCTATTCACATTAGCAAAAGTAGAACCTCCAGGTGAACATTGGAAAAAGGTGACATGCAAGACTTCAGCATGGTCTGAACAACTAAGACAAACCCTTATGACCTCAGAATCACGTTTTCAACAGCCATGCCATTAAACATAGCTGAGGTAAAATGGAGTGGAATAAGGACTCTTGTGAAAGAATGTCAGGACATCTGTGACTGCCAGAAGAAGGTTGGTGTACCATGCCTGGTGAGGACAGTCTGTAGCTATGAGGATAACCAGAATACCCTCATGCTTTGATCTTGTGAGACAGGAAGTAAAGAGGTCCATATCAAGGGTGCCTCAGCAAAGGAAAAGCTGCCTGAAGATGTCTGGTAGGAGAGAACACTATGCTGGTGTTTCTTGGCTGAGATAGCTGGAAGTTTTACATAATGAGAATATGGACAGCAACGAGCGTCCTGCTCCATGTACTGAAAAATTCTGGCAACTTCCCTGACTGACGGACTTCTGGCTCCCATCTTTTTCAGGCATGTGACAGCAGTCGAATTGTCTGTGTGCACCCGAATAAGACAGTCCCTGAGAAGGGAGAAGCAATGGGAGAGATAGAAACACAGTACTCAGTCCTAGTAGGTTGTGGCTGGCAGGATTCCTCCAGAAACCCTGATTGAAGGGACAGATAACACTGCTCCCCAGCCTGAGAGACTGGCATCGGTCGTCCGCACCTGCCATTGGAATGAAAGGAAGAACCTGCCAGACAAGATGTCTGAGTGTTGTTGATCCCATTAGAACACTACAAGGAATCCAAAGTGATCTGGAGGCAGAACAAATTTTCACCAAGAGATAGCCGAGTTAAGCTATGACTGCCACTCCTCCTCTGGCCCAAATGAGTGGCTTTGGGGGTGAGCACCTTGCTGAAGACTCGACAAGCTGTCTATAGTCCAAAGGGGAGAGCGACAAAGTGGAAATGAAGAGAACCTCCAGCAGAGCAAAGAAAATGCTCATGGGAAGTGATATGAAGATACTCGTCGCAAATGTCGACTGAACAAAGAAATTCTAATTTCAGCGACATAACTACAGACCGAGAGGATTCCATGTGAAATTTTCAGACCTGCATAAATCTGCATGGGTGTGGGCCACTGGAGGCTTCAGGAAAATGGCCACCGGAGGCCACGCGTGTGCAGACTGAAATCTCAGTGGCCATTTTCCTGAAGCTGAGTGCCGCCGCGATTTCAATCTGCGCACGAGCGGCTTCCAGCAGCCATTTTCCTCCCTAGAGGAAATGAAGAGGAGTAAACCGGCAAGAAAAATAAAGGAAGACTATGAAGCCCCAGAAAAAAAAAAAAAAGACATGCAGAGGAAAGGGGAATGATACAAAGGTACTTACGTTTCCACCTTTTCGGTGGCCTTCCATAATTGTAGGAATGTACCGCCTAGCTTGAAAGAATGCCTCCTACAGACACTAGACGAAAATGGAGCTAACTAGTGTAAAAAGTATAACCCACCAGGCGGAGCCAACACTTTTCACCTAGTGGGGAGCCTCACAACTAAATTATTTCATCGCTTATGTGAAGAGCAGAACAAAAATGGTTACCTCAATGAACCACAAAAAAGAATTTGTGATAAATATTGACCTGTCCATTCAAGGACATTTTAGCTATAGTATGAAATCCTGTTTTTGTCGTCTGTGGAATTGCCTTTGTACTGTTTGTTGTGAAACTGCCGCCCACGAAACTGTTTTTTCTTTCTTTCCTGTTTTGTCTCTTTGTTTAAACATGCAAAACTTGTATAACCACTGAACCTACCGATACAACTATATAAAGAAGGGATAGCACCTTGAAGGCAGGCGTGCTTCAGAGACTTCCCAGTGATACACTATACAAGACGTGTCTTGTGTATTATTTCTGGTGATTCCCCACTTCCAAAGGCTGCTGCGACTGAGTGTGATCCTGACATTTCCTGGCGCCTGAACAGGGACCCGAGGTCTGTGTATTCCTTCAAGAACACCGGCAGAATACGAACGAAAAGAGAATCTGGGATAATGGACGGCAGATGAACAAAAACCTGGCCAGGTAAGAGACACTGTTAGATCTCTTATATCTGCCCTGCACTGTCCGTAAGATTTTCTGTGTCGTGTTCTTTAGCGGGTAGTTCTAGTAGAGGAGGATACCTATAGCTCGGGTTCTTGAACTATTTAGGAATTGATCACCTCACGGAGTACGGCATTGAATGAGAGTGAATGTGAATAGAAGGTGTGTGGAAGTTGGGAATAGCCCTATAAGCCGCCCAGGGTGTTGAAACAGAAGAAGTGACTGTCCCACTGGGCAACGTGGTTGCGTCCTTTCGGGGAGACCTCCGCGCCTATGTTCAATCTCTGATCCTGTCTTTGACGAAAACCTGGTGACGGATAAGTGTATGATAGTATGAGCCCAGGACAGATAAATTAGCCTGGGACAAGAATAAGTTGTGTATGATAGTATGAGCCCAGGACAGATAAATTAGCCTGGGACAAGATACGTTGTATGTTCTTTTTCTTTTTCTGTCTGGTTGCATTTGTGTTGTTTGCTATAGGTGTAGGAATCAGGATTTTCTTACATCAACACAGTTTAAACATCCTAGCTCCTTAGGAAGAAGGTAACGAGGTATTCTCATACCCAAACGCCACCTAGGGCAAGAAAGCTCAGGATAAGAAAATGGGGAATAAGCAAACAAAGTCAGAACCAGAAGAATTAGATATCTATACTATCATAAAGGAGAGAAGTGGTGAAGATGCCACTAAGGGGCTGAGAAAGATTTTTAGTAAGTTTGGAGTTACTAGGGCAGAAGCTTTTAGTAGAAAACTATGGGAAGGAATTCAGGAAAGAAAAAAAGGCATAATCAGAGACAAGAAATGGATAGATCAGATCCAAGCATTGATTGATGTCTCTAGGGTAGCAGAAAATGAGGGATGGACATATAATCAACAGAGTAAAAAGTGGTGTATTAGACCCGCAGGCTGTGGAGAAAAACAAAATGTGGAATCTAAAAATACCACACCCCCATACCTTAACCCACATGCCCCATCTTTTCTCCAAACACCACCTCAAAGTTTAGCCGGACCAGGAGGATGGGTATGTCCGCACTGTGGACAACAAAATCCAGACTGGAGAAATGATTGCCTAGCCTGTGGTACACCTAGACATGGCGCTGTACTTGCCCGTTAGGGTAGTACCAAGACCCTTTAGGGAACCTGGTGCTGACGGAGTAATGGGAACTAGATACCACCAAACTCGACAATATTTCCCTTGGTCCCCCGCTGAAGGCATGTCTCTCTTGCATAACGCACCAGATCCCACCCAGTGTCCAGTTAGATTTGCACAATATATACAGCAAATTATGCAGACTCACGCAGGAGTTTGGGCAGATGGAGAAGAATTATGTAGAATGAAAATGACTCCTGGACTCTTCCAGGAGCTATTAGCAAATCTACAGGTACATAGGCCCCAAGCAGGAGATGGTGCCTTACAAACGATAGAATCAGGTACGCAATTTGTAGATCACTTAATGGTTTTCATGAGGGAGAGACAGAGGCAGAGAGGAACAACGGGAGTGGTGGCTCAGAAATCTGGACAATCAGTAGACGAATATTATCTAAGTGTAGAAAATAATTTCAGAGATGAAGGCATGGATCTAACCGCTCCAGGAATGATGAGGTTAGTTACAAAAACCTTTATAGATGGATTGTCTCCAAAAGTGAAGGAAAAGCTTAAGGCCGCAACCCCTGATTGGAGAACCTTGGAAGACCCACACCTGGCTAGACAGAAAGCTGTAGGGATACAAATGGACTTAAGAGAAAATTCTAAGCCAGTAAGAATTGCACAGGCTAATACTGGCTCTGCTAATCAAAAGTTTACTTGTCATTACTGTAAGAAGCCAGGACATTTCCAAAGGGAATGTAGGAAGAGAAAAGCAGATATAGATTCAGGAACCTTTGTACCCAAAAATAGGATAAATAACCCAGCGCCTGATCAAACAGACAGCTCAGAATGACTGAAGGTTATGCAGGTCTCTCTTCCTTCTAGAAGACCAATAATACAAGTTGAGGTTGAGGGTAAAAATGTACCTTTTCTGATAGATACGGGAGCAACATCCTCCATTTTAAATCAGGACTTTTTACCATATCCTGACAATATATCCTCAAAGGTTACATATGCAGAAGGGTATGATGGTAAAATTCAGGCGTTGCCCTTTACAAAACCTTTAAATGTGAGCTTTGGCCCTAAAACTTTTGTATCCAAATTTTTATTTGCTAAAGGTGCACCTACCTGCTTGCTGGGTACTGATGTCTTAAGTAAAATGCATGCAAACATCCATTTTAGAGAAGATGGCACAGTTATGCTGACCATCCCTGAAGATGCAGAAACTCTGGAACCATATGTTAGAATACAGGCAATGGAGGATTTTCCCGAAATTTACACTCAACAAGCAAAAATTGACTTGTCTCGGGTTCCTGACAGCCTATGGGCAAAAGGAGACACTGATGTAGGATTTTTATCAGTAGCTCCTATACTGTTAGAAACTGCCCCGGGAACCATTTTACCTCAGCTCAGGCAATACCCCATCAGCGCCCAGCAAGAACAGGCGATTTCTCAACAAATTCAGGATTATGTGTTACAAGGTGTTTTGGTAGAAATCAGGTCACCCGCCAATACACCCTTATATCCTGTTAAAAAGAAAGTGTCCTCCAAAGAAACTATGGTGAAATATCGCATGGTGCACGACTTACGGGAAATCAATAAGGTTTTGGCACCGGTCACCCCTGTGGTACCGAATCCTCATACCTTACTGTCTCAAATTCCCAGCACTGCTGCATATTTTACGGTAATTGACTTATCAAACGCATTTTTTTCTGTGCCACTACATAAGAACTGTTGGCATTTGTTTGCCTTTACATTCAAGGGTAAACAATTAGCATGGACAAGATTGCCACAAGGTATGGTACACTCACCAACTTTGTACTCTGAAGCAATGCAGACCGTGCTAAAAAATTTCATCCCAGAACCAGGAGTAGTCATTCTACAATATGTAGATGATTTACTTATTTGTTGCCCTGATGAGCAGACGGCAGTTACCTCAACTGTTAATTTCTTAATTTTCCTAGCGCAAGAAGGCTGTAAAGTAAATAGACAGAAACTCCAGGCTTGTCAACAAACAGTCGTGTTTTTAGGTCACTGCATATCACAGGGCATCAGACACCTCACACCTCAACGTACGGAAGCCATACGTAACATGCTTGAACCCAGGAATCACAAACAGCTGCGTGCTTTCCTAGGTATTGTTTCACACTGTAGACAGTGGATCATACATGCAAGTCAACTCATGCAGCCTTTATATGACTGTATTGCCAACACACCATATTCACTCAGTGAAGAGGCTAAACAGTCATTTTCCTCTTTGAAAACAGCACTGGTATCAGCTCCGGCTTTGGGACTCCCAGACTACACTAAACCTTTTCAATTGATGGCAGCTGAGATATCATCACATGCTACAGGGGTGCTCACACGAAAACATGGAAACAAACAGAGACCGGTGGCATACATATCAGCTCATCTGGACCCTGTAGCTAGAGCCGCACCTTCTTGTGTAAGGGTACCGTCACACATTGAAATTTCCATCGCTACGACGTTACGATTCGTAACGTTCTAGCGATATCGTTACGATATCGCTGTGTCTGACACGCTACTGCGATCAGACACCCTGCTGAGAATCGTACGTCGTAGCAGATCGTTTGGAACTTTCTTTCGTTGCTTGATCACCCGCTGACATCGCTGGATCGTTGTGTGTGACAGCGATCCAGCGATGTCTTCGCTTGTAACCAGGGTAAACATCGGGTAACTAAGCGCAGGGCCGCGCTTAGTAACCCGATGTTTACCCTGGTTACAAGCGTAAACGTAAAAAAACAAACCGTACATACTCACCCGTCGGTGTCCTTCAGGTCCCTTGCCGTCTGCTTCCTGCTCTGAGTGCCGGCCGGAAAGTGAGAGCAGAGCGCAGCGGTGCTGCGCTCTGCTCTCACTGTACGGCTGCACTCAGAGCAGGAAGCAGACGGCAAGGGACCTGAAGGACACCGACGGGTGATTATGTACTGTTTGTTTTTTTACGTTTACGCTGGTAACCAGGGTAAACATCGGGTTACTAAGCGCGGCCCTGCGCTTAGTTACCCGATGTTTACCCTGGTTACCCGGGGACTTCGGCATCGCTCCAGCGCCGTGATTGCAACGTGTGACCGCAGTCTACGACGCTGGAGCGATGATTATACGACGCTGCGACGTCACGAATCGTGCCGTCGCAGCGATGAAAATTTCAATGTGTGACAGTACCCTAAGAGTAGTAGCCGCAATTTCACTGTTATTAGATAAAGCTTCTGAGATTGTTCTTGATCACCCACTTCTAGTTCAGACCACTCATGATGTACATGGCATTCTTAACCAGGTCCAACCTAAACATATTTCAATGGCCAGACACCTCCGTCTCCAATGTTCCCTACTACTGCCGCCCAACATTTCCTTTGCCAGGATTCAGACTCTTAATCTCGCGTCTTTGCTCCCTTTAGAGTCTGAGGGGGGTACCATACCTGAGGAAACTGCACTCTCCAACTCCTTTGACCCATCAAAGTCAATGCATGATTGTGTACAATTAATGGAACAAGAGACTCAGGGCTTATGTAATGTACGTGACAAGCCACTCTGTAATGCTACATTTGAACTTTTCATAGATGGCAGTAGATATGCAGATATGAATGGACAATTTCATACAGGTTATGCGGTAGTAACTCAGCATGAAGTGCTGAAAGCAGAACCTCTCCCTGCTAATCAGTCTGCACAAGAAGCAGAACTTACGGCATTGGTTGAAGCTCTAAAAATAGCCAAAGATCAGACAGCAAACATATACACTGATTCTAGATATGCACATGGCATTATTTTCGATTTTGGCGTAATATGGAGAGCCAGAGGTTATATGACTGCTTCAGGCCAACCTGTTAAACATGCCTCCCTCATTAGACAGATTCTGGAGGCAGCACAAAAAACTAAAGAAATAGCGGTGATAAAGGTAGCTGCACATGTGAGACTCGACACCGAGGAAGCCAGGGGTAACGATAAAGCCGACAAGGCAGCAAAACAGGCAGCACGTAAACCCTTACATCATGCCCACACACTAGATAGCTCTGAAGATGATGAGGAGAGATTGAAGGAAGCTCAGAAACAGGTAGACGACGAAGAACGAGGGCAGTGGCAGAAAAAAGGGGCAGAAGATCAGCAAGGATCATGGAAAAAAGGAACTTTGTTGTGTTTACCCAGAGCCTGGTACCCCGCAGTGGCAAGTGACCTCCACCTACCCACGCATGTGTCGGCAAATGGTATGACGCTCAAGGTAAAAGAAAGGTGGTTGGCTCCAGGCTTTGGTAATTTTGCTCGGAACATGTGTGCTGCATGCGCTATATGCCTGGCACACAATCCAGGTCAGACCATTAAAACCCCAACCAAGCATCATGTAAGACCACTGTATCCCTTTCAAAGACTCCAGATCAACTACATCCAACTTCCTAGGTACAATGGATACGAATATGTGCTTGTGTGTGTGGACATGTTCTCAGGGTGGCCAGAGGCTTATCCAGTTCGTAAAGCCTCAGCAAAAACTACTGCCATTAAAATAGCACATGAACTGATACCCCGTTACGGCATGCCTGAGGTGATCGAGTCAGATAGGGGTACCCATTTTACTGGAGAAATATTCCAGAATGTTATGAAAATGTTGGGAGTAGAAAACCAGTTTCACACTCCGTATCACCCACAGAGTTCAGGTAAAGTGGAAAGATTAAATGGAACAATAAAATTAAAAATCCAGAAGGCCATGGCAGAAACAGGAAAGCCTTGGACCGAGTGTCTACCACTTGCCCTGTATTCCATCCGAAACGCCCCAAGGGGGAAGGCTAAGCTGTCACCACATGAGATTCTTTTTGGTAGAGCAGCAAATTTGGGTTGTTATTTTCCACAACAACTGATGTTGAATACTGAGACTTTAACTGCTTATGTACAAGAATTACAAAAACGTTTAACTAAAGTGCATTCGCAAGTTTTTGCTTCCCTTCCAGATCCAGAAAATCTCGAAGGAGGCCACAAGTTGGAACCTGGTGATCAAATCTACGTGAAAAGACACACCAGAAAGACTCTGGAACCGAGGTTTGACGGACCTTTCCAAGTCCTGTTAACAACTCCGACAGCAGTCAAGCTTGAAGGAAAGGCATCATGGATACATGCAAGCCATTGCAAAAAAGCAGTATAAGACTCATGATATTGATGTTAATAATGTTAACCTCAACGGAGGCATGGGAAAGACTGAATTCTCTAGCCCCTTTGAACAATAGATTCGTACAACATCATAGAAAATTAGTGCATGACTTGTTAAATAATACGCAACCCCTGGCAGATTGTTGGATCTGTACCCATTCACCAGTATCAGCCACAAGTATACCTTTTCTAGCAGTTCCCGTGTCAGCTGAAGAAATATTCGCTTGGCCTAATTGTTCAGACAACCTAGCCAACAACCAACCTGGCAATACTAGACTATGGAATACTACAATCGCCATACCAGTTGTGGGATGGGTAGAATTTCCTTGGTGGCAGGGCAATCTTACAGGAAAAATAGGCAACTTACAATATTTAGCATTCAAGGGAGGAAAATGGGTACCTAGGAATAAGACTGGATTAACTGATTTAGGACAGGTCCCCACTGAAAATCTACAGCTCAGTTTCAGTACAACCACCCCTTCCTCTGATGCTTTCAAACCTACAGTATTGGAAAGATACATACATAATAGAAAATGGGAACATTCCGAGTTGTTCCCCCAAGGTGATGCAAACAGTTGTACAAGTAAGCCGGGGAACCTGGTTTGTAATGAATCCAATGAGTATGTCAACGGAATGCATGTATGTGGGAATCCCGCAGCCGGGTACTGTAGCCCCTTGGGACAAAAACCCTCTTGGTGTATGCTTCAGAATGTATCTAGTTTTGTGGATTTGGCTCACAGATTGGTATTGCAGCACTCAGCTTTGTGGGATCTGCCTGAGGGTACATTTTGGATATGCGGAGAAGGAGCATATAAATGGCTTCCCGTAGGTATAAAGGGTACTTGTACATTAGGACGCCTAACCCCAGCTACTTTCATAATTTCAAATAAACAAGTGAATATGCAAGCCGTGCCCAAGCACACATTGTATAAAAGAGCTGCAGATAACTCACCACGTCCCTCGGGGAGGCCGCATATAGTACAAATGGGAATTCCCAACAAAATTGCTAGTACCATTTTTATTTATCCTATGTTAACACAGATGTGGGATAAATTAGTTAGAGCCACGGATTATCTAGATGATCAGATTTGGGATATATTGGACATATTAAATACTAGTATAGCTGTACAGAATCAGCTTATAATAATCACTAACCAACATACCCTGGTATTAGATTACCTAACTGCCTCACAAGGGGGTATGTGTCAAATCATCGGACCCACCTGCTGTCATTATATAGACCCAAATAGTACTATGAGTATGAGATTTAAATTAGAAGACGTACAACGACTCAGGGATCAGTATGACAAAGACAATGACCAAAATAAGGATAGCTGGTGGTCAGATACCTTTTCTTTTCTTAACCCGGTCAATTGGTTCAGAGGGATCGGTGGGTGGGTTACCGGGATTATGCAAAGCCTAATACATACAGTTATGGTTATTGTAATTATATATGTATTATTCAAGGTTGTACTCAAGGGTATCTCGGTATGCACAAATAAATTTTGTGTAATGGATGCGAGAATATAAAGTTTTTTTTTTGTTTTTTTTTGTTGTAATATCACAAAAAGAATGACTAAAATGATCGTCTATATGACAAGGTTTTGAATGGAATATGTCAAAGGGGGGATTGTGAAGAGCAGAACAAAAATGGTTACCTCAATGAACCACAAAAAAGAATATGTGATAAATATTGACCTGTCCATTCAAGGACATTTTAGCTATAGTATGAAATCCTGTTTTTCTTGTCTGTGGAATTGCCTTTGTACTGTTTGTTGTGAAACTGCCGCCCACGAAACTGTTTTTTCTTTCTTTCCTGTTTTGTCTCTTTGTTTAAACATGCAAAACTTGTATAACCACTGAACCTACCGATACAACTATATAAAGAAGGGATAGCACCTTGAAGGCAGGCGTGCTTCAGAGACTTCCCAGTGATACACTATACAAGACGTGTCTTGTGTATTATTTCTGGTGATTCCCCACTTCCAAAGGCTGCTGCGACTGAGTGTGATCCTGACAGCTTATTTTTGCAATTGGCAAATACCGCCTTTTCCTCTACAGAAATGTTGAAATTGATCTATATATTCACACACAACCTACCATCTAAAGAAATGTGGTTTCCAAATATAATGCTAAAAGGAAAGTTTAAGCATCCCTGTATGGTCAAAGTAGAAGAACTGTAATTGTACATGATCATATACCTGAGAAGAGTGATGGTGGAGCAACAGGCGGAGGAGGATGGTGAATGACGGAAGTCACTACAGTAGGGACAGAGCTTGTGGCAGAATTTGGTGGGGCGTCCATTCCAGCAGGCTGTAAAGGTGCAAGAGGTGGTGGAGGGCCTGCAAAAGACAAAGCAAAAAATATAGATATTGCCAGGTAATTTTCTACCACACAACGAACAGCTTAAAAACAAAAACCAAGAGAACAATTGTAAGGTTGCTTCTTGCACAATTCCCCTGCACTTGAAATGAGAGAGAAAGAGAGAAAGAGAAAGAGAGAGGGAGAGAGAGAGAAAAAAAGTTTCAGCATGCCGTTAAAGCATCCCCTGCACTTGAAATGAGAGAGAGAGAGAGAGAGAGAGAGAGAGAGAGAGAGAGAGAGAGAGAGAGAGAGAGAGAGAGAGAGAGAGAGAGAGAGAGAGAGAGAGAGAGAGAGAGAGAGAGAGAGAGAGAGAGAGAGAGTGAGTGTGAGTTTCGGCATGCAGTTAAAGCAGGCTGAAAGCTTGGGAGTTCTCGATGGTTAGGTATAAAATGACACCTATCCCCTTAGAAGCTTTTATTTTAGATTAGATTGTATGTACCCATGGGCATGTACTGTAATGCCCACTGAGTCACATCTCACACATTGTGGCATTTTCTTCTGGGTTCAGGGCTAGCACATGAGCATACCCGGCTGTGGACTTAAAGCTGGACTGCCAATGTTTTATTAAAAGTAGGATGCCCATATTATTAATATATAATAAAGAGCTTGTGCCAAGTTTATAAGCAATCACTTATCTATAGAAAAGGGAATAACTCACAGACTACTGGGACCCCGTCAATCTGAGCGGAGAGAGGATGAGCATGAGCAGTTTGGACCAGTCAGTCCCTATGGGACAGCTGCAGATAAGAGCACCGCGCAGAACTCTGTAGGGCCATGGTCTCGGGATCGAAGAGTACAAATCCTTTAACTGGTGATTGCTATTTTTTAAATAAGATAAATCACTGCAACTAGTAATATGCAGAGGGCCTGATGGGACAAGTGTAAATTAGGAGGTATCGGTAGTGGAGAAAACGCCCCTGTATAAGGTCAGTTGCAGCTTTTAACTTCTTTGCTCTGTTTTGCTGGGGAATAAACAGTTAAGCAGGACTTGTATGAGAGATTGGGGGATGGTTACAGTATTTCACTACAAGTCTCATCAAAGCAAAGTGGACTTGTTACTATTAACAGACAAGGAAAGCGAGACATTCCTTACAAGTGCCCTGCGATAGCTGGCAATGTATGGACGGCCACCTACCGCTGTGCTGTAAGTCTGGGCTGGGGTTGCACCAGGATGTAATGACAGAGGGAGTGACAGTTGCTTGTTGCTAGGGTTGTAATACAGTGGACGGGGCTACTAACTGGTACACACAACATTGACCAATGGAAGCACAGAAGGGATATTTGATGTTTTGCTGTAGGGGCTGAGGCACAGATTGCTGGGATGTGTAACCTATTAGGCTGAGTACTGTAGTTTCAATACAATGAATGTTTTATCACCAGGACATGATCAGCTCCTGGACTACAGCTGTGTGAGCTCCGAACATGCACCCTCCTCTGATAAGCAGATTTCTGTCCATAAACAATATACTTAGAGAGCCTGGTGTGGGGCAGGGTTAGCTGTAGGTAGGGTTAGCATTCTGAGCTCTGATACATCTACAATCTCTTAATTGCTGCACCCAATAAACTAAGTGACACATCATTGGATTCAGGGTCTTCTATTTAATTTTTCTATTTTTCTCTTAGATGAGGTAGCAAAAACCTGATGACAAAATCCCTTTAAGACTTTGGACAGAAGAGTGTGTGAAAAATGACCAGTTTCATCCATAATTGGACCCCGGCTGTCATGGCAAGCCATCGGCGGCTCACAATCACGTCATTCTATGCATGTGCCAATGAGCCCCACCTCCAAAAAGCCTTAAAAGCTGCTATCCCAGATTGATAGCGGCAATTAACAAGTTGAAAGCCATGGGCAGAGCTCGATTGTAAGCCACCAAAATCCGGAAACCAGAATATGATGTACCTGTACGTCATGTCAGTGAGGGGTTAATAAACACACATGCAAAAATAATTTTAGCTCTAAATACATCCCCTTAAGAGAAAAAAAATGGTACCGAAAAAATGGAGAATCCCTTTGAAACTATATACAGACTATGTATATATATTTATGAGTACCTGTAACAGGTGGAAGGCTGGGCGGAAGAGCACCCAGTGGAGGAACTGGTGGCCGTAAATTAACAGGGGGAGGTGGCGTTAAGAGTGGCGGAGGTGGGGGAAGTACTGGAGGGGGTGGTCCGTCTACAACAGGTGGCTGTGCTGGGAAAGGAAGGATTCCAGGTAGGTTCACATCTTCAACAACTACGGGATCGCTGCCGTGATCAAATGGACACAGATCGCCTCGCATACAAAATCCTTTCTCTGGACACCAGACAAAAAAAGAAATGAGAAAATTAATGTACACAAATATGATACAGGTTTTAACAACAGAAAATGTTACAAAATGATAACTTTATGCTATATCCAAAACTAATCACCTACTGGACTGGACAGTTCTTTGTGTATTAATACAGTGAGTGAAATGAACGGCCAGTGTTGGAGAATATGGTGCGTGGCCATTCTTGGAGGGACAGGATACAAAGCCCCTTGGACCATAACATGACAAATGTAGTAGTGGTTGGCATCCCAGTCAAAACACATTTCCCTAATTGTGTTATTTGTGAGGACATAGTCACATGCCAAACTAGCCATCAGCTCATGAGAAATGTCATCAAATTTGCGAGGTAGCCATTCATTTGTAGGCATTCCACATTGTATAGTTTGCAATACCACTTCATAAGTAAAACATTATACCATCATAGTCTCTACAGCGCTTCTTGGGTATGGGCGGTCTTCCAAAATTACTGTGGTCCACTTGGTCTTCATGAAACTCTGGCCAATTTTCAGAGGAATTATTGCCATGATGTGAAGGGGTGATTACTGTGATGGTGCTACTTAGGGTTGGGACAGGATAATGTGCGGCTCCGATGTGAGGCACTGAGGAAACGGAGGAACTGGTCTGGTAATCAGAGGGCTCCGACCGCTCCAAACTGTATTTAGGTTTTCCCAAGTCCTTGTCTTAAATAAAAATGAAAAGTAAAATTAAAATGTGATGATACATCACTGAGTGTGTCAAATACGATTAACTCAGGGGTCAACTAAGTGCAGACAAAGACATTCAATATGCATTAAAAATCTGGAACATCACATCTAGTATCCCTGCTATCATCGTATATCAGGCCTCCTGATGAAGCTTATGATGAATACAGAAAAGAATTTAAAAAAATAGATGAGCACACCTAAAATCTGACAAATATTATTTACGAACAATCCATAAAAACTATAAAATGTAAGTAGAAAACCCTGAAACACTTCAAATAAGGAGATTTTTGTGTACTCACCGTAAAATCCTTTTCTCCGAGCCAATCAGTGGGGGACACAGGACCATGGGTGTTATGCTGCTGCCAATAGGAGGACACTAAGTAAACACAAAAAGAATAGCTCCTCCCCTGCAGTATACGCCCTCCTGCTGGCTCTCAGTGAACCAGTTCGGTAACAAAGCAGTAGGAGCTTAATATCTAACAAGGATGAACTATGTCAAAAACCAAGTTAACTCAACAAAAACCAAAACCAATAGACTACCAGGGTGGGTGCTGTGTCCCCCAATGATTGGCTAGGAGAAAAGGATTTTACGGTGAGTACACAAAAATCTCCTTTTCTCCTACGCCTCATTGGGGGACACAGGACCATGGGACGTCCTAAAGCAGTCCCTGGGTGGGAAACAATTAACTGCAATTGCTACTTGCACCCAAAAGTTACAGATGCGGCACAGCCGCCTGCAAAATTCGTCTGCCGACGGTCACATCTGCCGAGGCCTGAGAGTGAATATGGTAATGTTTTGTAAAGGTATGCAAGCTGGACCAAGTCGCAGCCTTACAAACTTGTGCTGCCGAAGCTTAGTGCCGGATGGCCCAAGACGCACCCACTGACCGAGTGGAGTGAGCCTTAATCCCTGCTGGGACAGGAAGACCTCTGAGTCGGTAGGACTCCTGAATAGCTGAACGGATCCATTTGGCTATTGTCGCCTTGGAAGCGGAAAAACCCTTTCCTCGGTCCTTCCGGGAGCACAAATAGGGCATCTGACTTGCGGAAAGAACCTGTCCGCGAGATGTATCTCCTAAGAGCTCTCACTAAATCCAGTGTGTGAAGGGCCTTCTCGATGCGATGGACTGGTGCCGGACAGAGTGACGGTAAGACAATCTCCTCATTGAGATGAAAAGAGAATACAACTTTCTGTAGAAAAGACGGGGATGTCCTCAAAACCACCTTATCCTGATGAAAATTCAGGAACGGAACTTGAGAGGACAGAGCCGCCAGCTCGGAGACTCGTCTGATAGAGGTGACCGCAACTAGAAAAGCAACTTTCCATGGAAGAAGAGACATGGAAACCTCCTGTAGAGTTTCGAAAGGAGCCTGTTGCAAAACACTGAGAACCAGATTAAGATCCCACGGTTCCAAGGCATCCTATAGGGGGCGCCCGATAGGAGACTCCCTGAATTAACGTCTTGACCTGTAATCTGTTGGCAATCCTGCGTTGGAAGAGAACAGACAGGGCTGAGATATGCCCCTTGAGAGAACTAAGGGCGAGACCCAAGTCCAAACCCGTTTGTAAGAACTCGAGAATGGAAGGGATGGAAAAATGTAGAGAACGTCCTCGGTCGTTACACCATGAAAAGAAAGTCTTCCAAGTGCAATGATAGATACGCATAGACGTAGGCTTTCTAGCGTTGATCATGGTAGCTATGACTTCTGGAGAGAAACCTGCCTGAGTTAGGACCCAGGACTCAACGGCCATGCCGTCAAACACAGGGCCTCTGAGTTCTGGTGGTAAAAGGGGCCTTGAGATAGCAGATCTGCGCGATTCGGTAATCGCCAGGGAACGTCGGCAACTAGTTGAACTAGAAAATGATGCCACGGGAGTACAAGAGCGTCTGCCCCGATGGCTGCCGGATCGTGGGACCGAGCCATGAAGTCGGGAACCTTGGAATTCAGCCGTGAGGCCATCAGATCCACGTCCGGGGTTCCCCAACGACAGCAGATCTGGTGGAAGATCTCCAGATGGAGAGACCACTCCCCGGAGTCGAGGCATTGCCGACTGAGGAAGTCTGCCTCCCAATTGTCCACTCCCGGGATGTGAACCGCAGAGATCATTGAGCGGTTTTCCTCGGCCCATCGGAGGATGTGGCCTACCTCTGTCATGGCTGCCCTGCTGCGGGTTCCCCCTTGGCAGTTGATGTATGCCACTGCAGTGGCGTTGTCGGACTGAATCCTGATTGGCGACCTGCTAGGAAGTAATGGAACTGGAGAAGTGCCAGCCTGATCGCCCGGATTTCCAAGATGTTGATTGGAAGGCGTGATTCCTGGGGGGACCAGCGGCCCTGAGCAGTGTGATGAAGGAACACCGCTCCCCAGCCTAGAAGACTGGCGTCTGTCGTCACAACCAGCCAGTGTACTGGAAGAAAAGACTTACCTTGATTCAGGGAGGATTTCAATGTCCACCACCTGAGAGACTGTCTGACTCGCTGGGGAAGGAGGAACCGACGGTCTAGGGAGAACGGGTTCCTGTCCCAAACAGCCAGGAGGGCACGCTGTAGAGGACGGAGGTGTAGTTGGGCAAATGGAACCACCTTCATAGCTGCTACCATCCTGCCAAGGACTTTCATACTGATACTGAACAAGAGAGAAAAAGACACTGCATAGATGTGTGCACACCTGTATATGCAAAAAAGTGGAATCAAACTTTATTGTATGAAAACAAAGGACACACATAATATAAAACCATTTAAAAGATGACCAAATATGAACAAAAAACACACCATTCCCCATATATAGTACAAAACCTGGACACAACAGACTATGGTAAAGATAGATATAAGTGCAATCTCATGTGTTTATACATGAAAAACTCCAAATGCAGTATGAAATATACATCTGCCAAAGGCAGAGTTCCAGGTACAGATTTAATGAATAAATAAATAAATACAATGACAAAAGAGGGATTTTTGGTTCTTACCGCAAAATCTCTTTCTTGGAGCCTTCATTGGGGGACACAGGTAACCATGGGTGTATGCTGCTGTCACTAGGAGGCTGACACTATGCAAATAAAGAAGTAGCTCCTCCCCGGCAGTATACACCCTCCGACAGGCACCAGGCAACTCAGTTGGTGCAAAAGCAGTAGTAGGAACAGGTAATATAAAACTCAACCTATGTACCAACCCACAACAAAGGCACGTTAGCCTACACGGTACAACATCAAGGGAGGGTGCTGTGTCCCCCAATGAAGGCTCCAAGAAAGAGGTTTTACGGTAAGAACCAAAAATCCCTCTTTCTTTCTCGCTTCATTGGGGGACACAGGTAACCATGGGACGTCCAAAAGCAGTCCCTAGGGCGGGTATTCTGCAGAAAAAGAGGAGCTAGGTCGGCCGGTGAGAAACAGCCGCCTGCAGTATCCTCCTACCCAGGCTCGCGTCCGCGGAAGCCTGAGTATGCACCCCGTAGAATTTGACAAAGGTGTGCATGGGTGACCACGTAGCGGCCTTGCAAACCTGCGAGGCCGAAGCTTGGTGACGGACTGCCCAGGAAGCTCCCACTGCCTGGGTAGAGTGAGCCTTCACCACCGAAGGAGGCTGTTTGTCTTGGGCACGGTATGCCTCCAGAACCGCCGAACGGATCCAACGAGCAATCGTGGACTTGGAGGCGGGGAGTCCCTTTCGACGCCCATCCGAGACGACGAACAGAGGATCGGCCTGATGAAAAGAGGCAGTTCTGGAGATGTAAATCCGGATAGCCCTGACCACATCCAGCTTGTGAAGGGATTTCTCCAATGGATGAACCGGGGAAGGGCAAAAGGACAATGTCCTCGTTGATATGAAAAGATGAGACAACCTTCGGTAAGAAGGAAGGAACCGGACGAAGAACCACCTTGTCCTGATGCAGGACTAGAAAGGGAGAACGACAGGATAATGCCGCCAGCTCTGAAACCCTTCTAATGGATGTGATGGCGACCAAAAAGGCTACCTTACAGGATAGAAGTGAGAATGAAACATCCTGAAGCGGTTCAAAGGGCGCCCGCTGTAGGGCGTCTAAGACGAGGTTGAGATCCCAAGGCTCAACAGGAGAACGGTAAGTGGGAGCTATATGAGCGACCCCTTGGATGAAGGTCCTCACCTGAGGCAGGGAAGCCAGGTCTCTTTGAAAGAATGGATAGAGCGGAAATCTGACCCTTCAAGGTGCTAAGGGAAAGACCCGAATCTAGGCCCGTTTGAAGAAAGCGGAGAAGGGAAGGAAGGGAAAAGGTCATAGGAAACAGATTGTTATCCCGACACCATCGGAAAAAGGCCTTCCAACATCTGTGGTAGACACGCGAGGAGGCCGGTTTTCTCGCTCTTATCATAGTCTGGATGACGCTATGAGAAAAACCCACGTTCTTCAGGACCGCGGCCTCAACGGCCATACCGTTAAATTCAGCGACCGAGAATTCGGGTGGGAGAGGGGCCCCTGTGAAAGAAGGTCCGGAAGATCCGGAAGTCTCCACAGAACGTCCGATAACATGTTTATCAGCTCCGCGTACCAGGCCGTGCGAGGCCAATCTGGAGCTACCAAGAGTACGGGGACCCCTTCCGACTTGATCTTCTTTACGACCCTTGGGATCAGAGGGAGAGGCGGGAACAGATAGGGCATCCGGAACTGGGCCCAAGAGATCACGAGAGCGTCGCATCCGACGACCATTGGGTCCCGAGACCTGGAGACGTACTGGGGAACCTTGTGGTTTGCCCGGGAGGCCATCAAGTTGACGTCTGGAACGCCCCACCGCTGGCAAATCTGGCTGAAGATTGCGGGAAGAAGAGACCACTCGCCCGCCACGATGCCCTGGCGACTTAGAAAGTCGGCCTCCCAATTGTCCACCCTTGGGATGTGGACGGCTGACAGAGAGGGAACGTGACCCTCCGCCCAGCGGAGAATTTTTGCCACTTCTGCCATGACTTCACTATTGCGAGTCCCCCCTTGGTGGTTTATGTAAGCCACGGCCGTGGCGTTGTCCGACTGAATGCGGACCGGCTTTCCGGAGGGAATCCCAGCGGATGAGGGCTAGGAAGATGGCTCTGATTTCCAAGAGGTTGATCGAGAGGCATGCCTCTTGAGCAGTCCAGCGGCCCTGGGCTGTGAGGTGGAGAAAGACCGCTCCCCAACCCTGGAGACTGGCGTCGGTGGTAATCACCTGCCAGCGGGGAGGGAGAAATTACCTCCCACGCAGAATGGAGGTGGACAGCGTCCACCAAGTGAGAGACTGCCTCACCCTGGGAGAGAGGCGAAACGGACGGTCCAGGGAAAGCGGATTCCTGTCCCAGGCAGACAGAAGAGCCAGCTGGAGGGGACGAGAGTGGAACTGAGCATAGGGGACCGCTTCCATAGAAGCGACCATTCTCCCCAGAACCCTCATGGCTAGACGAAGGGACAGAGGGTTCGGACCCTTTAGCGCTCTGACACCCCGACGAAGAGAAAGAAACTTCTCCTTGGGAAGGAAGACCTGAGCCCGAAAGGTATCGAATTCCATGCCTAGGAACTCCAGCCGCTGGGTTGGAATCAAGGAAGACTTCTGGTAGTTGATCAACCAGCCTAGGCGAACTAGAGTGTCCAGAGTAAGCTGGTGGCTCTGGCTGCAATCCCGCTGGGATGAGCCCTTGATCAAGAGGTCGTCGAGGTATGGGATTACCAGAATCCCTTTTGAACGCAGAATGGCCATGACATCTGCCATGACCTTCGTAAAGACCCTGGGAGCAGATGCCAGCCCGAAGGGGAGGGCAGTGAACTGGTAATGATGGTCCCTGATCGCGAAAAGGAGGAACCTCTGATGCTGTAAGCAAATCGGAATGTGAAGGTACACATCCCGAATGTCCACTGAGAACAGGAACTCTCCCGGCTCCATGGACGCGATCACCGAGCGCAGAGATTCCATTTTGAAGTGTAGAATCCGAAGGTGGCGGTTCAATCGCTTGAGATCCAGAATCGGACGGAGAGAGCCGTCCTTTTTTGGAACCACGAACAGGTTTGAATAAAACCCGGAAAACTGCTGGTGAAAAGGCACCGGCACTACAACTCCTGAGGCGAGGAGCGAATCGACGGCCTGGAGAAGCCCTGGGAGATGAGAGGGCTGTTTGGGAGGACGAGAGAGCATGAAAAGTCTTCCTGGGGGCGAAGAAAATTCTATTTTGTAGCCCGACGTGACGATCTCCCTGATCCAGGCGTCGTCGACTACTGAAAGCCAAACCTCTGAGAATAGAAGAAGGCGGCCTCCCACCCTGGAAGGAGTTCCAGGTGGGGGCGACCCGTCATTTATTAGAAAACCTGTGGCCCCGAGATACCGATGGTTTTGAGGGGTGGCTCTTGGCTCTCCAGCGTGGCGGAGGCCTGAAAGAAGGTTTTCTTCGGTCCCCTTGTGAGGAGGAATGGTCCTTGACAGGGTTTCCCGAAGAGGCAAAAGACCGAAAGGGACGAAAGGACTGGGGGCTCCTCCTGTTGAAGGGACGTTTCGGCTTGGACTGGGGTAAGGAGGTACTCTTACTGCCAGTAGCGTCCGAGATCATTTGATCTAGCTGCGAGCCGAAGAGTCTGGAGCCCTGGAAGGGCAGACCAGTGAGCGATTTCTTAGATGCGGGGTCAGCGTTCCACGCCTTTAGCCAAAGAATCCGGCGAATGGCGACAATGTTGCCGTTAGCCTTGGTAGAGCAGGCCGCTGCATCAAGGGATGCATTCATGAGGTATTTTCCTGCCAGCGAAATCTGATCCGCTAATTCAGACAGTTCTTCAGCAGGAGCAGAGGCCAAAATGCCCCTGCGCAGAGTCTTGGCCCAGGCTGATACAGCCTTGGCTACCCATGACGAGGCGAAGCTAGGGCAAAGGGAGGCTCTGGAGGCCTCAAATGCCGATTTTGCTAGCTTCTCGATTTGTCTGTCCGTGGGGTCCTTAAGGGAAGCCGCGTCCGGAATAGACAGAACTGTCTGTGAGGATAGCCTGGACACGGGCGGGTGAACCTTAGGAGACTCGGACCATTTGGAGACAAGGTCGGAGTGAAAAGGGTATAACACGTCAAGCAGTTTCCTGCCGGGGAAACGCTTACCAGGGTTTTCCCAGTGAGTGGAGGTAGTGCGGTCAAACTCCTTGTGATTAGGAAAAACCCTAGAGGGACGTTTAATCCGTTTAAAAGCAACGGAGACATCCTGAGAGCTTGCCTCATCTTCCTTAAGATCAAGCGTCTGAACGATAGCTGAAATAAGGCTATCGACCATGTCCTGTGCTCCGGAAGTCTTATCTGCATCCGAGTCAGATTCCGACTGAGACGTTACGTCAGACCCAAGGTCCGCCTGTGAGGAAGGGGAACGGGCAGATAGGGGAATCCCGATGTGGTCCGGTGAACAGGAGGGAGATCTAGATAAGGTCCTCTTTCTGTCTCTTTTGTCCGGTCTGCCTCTGTGAGGGCCTAGTACAGGTGCGAGCAAATCGCCGTGTGAGGCGTTCGTGGCACTGGTGGCATTAGAGAGAAGCGGGATGCGTTCAAGGGCCTGGACCAGGGACTGAGAAACCTTAGTCAGGTCGGACACTGATTGAGACATAGCAACAGCCCACTCCGGGGGAGGGGGGGGTGCACTCATCCCGGGACCTAGAAGCTTCCTGGGGCACTGACATGGTGGGAGGAACGCAGGACGGGCAGAAAGGAGATGGCTGACCTGAGACCCACTTTTTCTTACAGTGAGTGAAGGCGTAATGGATGGCCGTAGGGGCAAAGGCCGGGGTGGGGTCGGACATAGGTGGATATTACCTTGTCCCCGGAGAATACTGCCAGGTGGAGTAGGTAGTAGTGCTGAGCCTGCTGAAGGACAGCGATAGAGGTAGCCGCAGGAGCCTGTGTTCCCCCGAGAAATCCTGTGTCCCACGTGGTGAGCAGACACTGACAGGGAGCAGGAAGCAGGAGAAAAGAGCGTGGATACAGTGCGACTCTTTGGGCATGCACAGGACCGAAGGGGGGAAAGAAAGGAACGCCCCCTGTAAAACTGAAAGCGTCCTGGCCGCCATACCGCCGGCCGCCACAAGAGGGCGCTCAAGCGCCAAGAAAGGGAAAAAAGCAGGGAGACGCTGAACGTCCCGGCCGCTATAACACCGGCCGCCACAAGAGGGCGATCAAGCGCCAAGAAAGGGAAAAAGCAAGGAGAACAGAGAGAAATGGCGGCTGCAAGTTTGAATAAGGAGGGGGGGAAAGTGCCAGCGTTCCTGCTCCCATCCCTACATGGTAGCACATCCTGACGCCCGAATATGCAGCCCACTCCCCTGTCAGATGCTCCCCTCTGGTAAGAGGAGATCGCCGTCGGGCAGGGTCATTGGTGGGGGGAGGGAAGGGGGGGTCGTTGGTTGATTGAAGGATCCCTACCTGCAGATGAGGAAGCATCAGGATCCCTGGAAGAGAGAGAGGGTCCTGGAAGTAGTCCTCCTTCCCGCGCCACGACTCTCCGGCGCAGAAGACGGCATCGACCCCTAACCAGGGGGAGAGGGTCACCGGATGTGACCGCCATCTTCCTCTCAGCCCTCTCCGAGGAGAGGGATGAGGAGAGGAAATGGGCAGGACTGGCCACCGAAGAAAGGGTCACCCTGAACACCCGAAAGGGTGACAGGGGACGAAGTCCTGCCCAGCGGGTCCGAGAGGGTGCGATGTGGGTGAAACCACACTGCTCTCTCGGTCGCTCAAAGTGGGGAAAACAGAGTGAGAAAACTGCACCCTGATACCCTGAAGAAAAAGGTCTGAAAAAGAAAGGGGAAATGATTAATAACAAACAATAAATCCCTGTAAAAGAAATGCGGATCTGGTGTTAGATCCAGGTCCGCCTCCTACAGACACTAAGCAAAAACTGAGTTGCCTGGTGCCTGTCGGAGGGTGTATACTGCCGGGGAGGAGCTGCTTCTTTATTTGCATAGTGTCAGCCTCCTAGTGACAGCAGCATACACCCATGGTTACCTGTGTCCCCCAATGAAGCGAGAAAGAAATAAGGGCGTCCCCAAAGTTGTCACAAATCAATCTCAACAGATCCTATGCTATGGGTCAATATCTGGATATTCCAACTTTGGGGACGCCCTTATGTTGTCATTGTATTTATTTATTCATTAAATCTGTACCTGGAACTCTGCCTTTGGCAGATGTATATTTCATACTGCATTTGGAGTTTTTCATGCATATAAACATGAGATTGCACTTATATCTATCTTTACCATAGTCTGTTGTGTCCAGGTTTTGTACTATATATGGGGAATGGTGTGTTTTTTTGTTCATATTTGGTCATGTTTTAAATGGTTTTATATTATGTGTGTCCTTTGTTTTCATAAAATAAAGTTTGATTCCACTTTTTTGCATATACAGGTGTGCACACATCTATGCAGTGTCTTTTTCTCTCTTGTTCAGTATTTGCAATTCTTCCATGCATTGTGTAGCACCCTGATTTATATCATGGATTTACTTTGGGTATAGTAGTGCTCCTGACATCTCCTATATCTTTAGGCTATGTGCACACTCTGCGGCGTGCTCTGCGGGTTCTCCCGCAGCGGAATTGATAAATCTGCAGGGCAAAACCGCTGCGGTTATCCCTGCAGATTTATCGCGGTTTGTTTTGCGATTTCCACTGCGGGATTACTCCTATACTATTGATGCTGCATATGCAGCATCAATAGTAATGGTAAAAATAATAAAAACTGGCTATACTCACCCTCTGATGTCCGGATCTCCTCGGCGCTGCACGCGGCGCTCCGGTTCCAAAAATGCTGTGCGAGAAGGACCTTCGTGACGTCACGGTCATGTGACTGCGGCGTCATCACGGTCATGTGACCGCGACGTCACCGCAGGTCCTGTTCGCACAGCAACCAGACCGGTCGGCCGTGTGCAGCGCTGAGAGGTGAGTATAGCATCATTTTTTATTTTAATTCTTTTTTTTTTTACACTATTTATGCTTCCCAGGGCCTGGAGGAGAGTCTCCTCTCCTCCACCCTGGGTAGCAACCGCACATTATCCGCTTACTTCCCGCATCGTGGGCACAGCCCAATGCGGGAAGTAAGCGGTTCGATGCATTCCTATGGGTGCAGAATCGCTGCGATTCTGCACAAAGAAGTGACATGCTGCGGGTTGTAAACCGCTGCGTTTCTGCGCGGTTTTTCCCGCAGCATGTGCACTGCGGTTTGCATAGGGTTTACATGTTAATGTAAACGCTATGGAAACTGCTGCGGACCCGCAGCATCAAAATCGCCGCGGATCCGCGGTAAAAACCGCAAAGTGTGAACATGGCCTTAGACTCATACTGAAGCGCAGAGAGTGAGAGCGAGGCTGAGAGAGCTTCTGAGCTTCTCGCTGTAAGACAGATCTTTTCAGGGGGAAGAAGAACCAACCCCCGGGACGAGTCGAGTATCATTCCTAGAAAGGAAATAAGGAAATTCGCTGAGCCGGTACTGGGGAAGATTTTTTGAAGTTTATCTTCCAACCCAGGCGAGAAAGGGTATCTATTGTGATGGCCACGGCTTCCTTGCAGGAGCGGAAAGAGGGGCCTTTGATGAGGATATCATCTAAATATGGGAGTGCCACCACTCCTCGGGTGTGGAGTATGGCCACGGCAGCCGCCATGACCTTGGTGAATACCCTGGGAGCGGTGGCGAGGCCGAAGGGCAGAGCAACGAATTGGAAGTGATCTTCCTGAACTGTGAAGCGAAGAAACCTTTGGTGAGAAGGTAAAATAGATATGTGGAGGTATGCGTCCTGGATGTCTATAGACGCCAGGAACTCGCCTTTTACAATGGAGGCGATGACAGAATGAAGCGATTCCATCCGGAACCGTCGTACCCTGACGAACTTGTTCAGCAGTTTTAGGTCCAGTATGGGCCGTACTGTACCGTCCTTCTTTGGAACAATGAAGAGGTTTGAATAAAAACCTTGAAACCTTTCGCTTTGAGGGACCGGAGTAATAACTCCGTCTTTTCTCAGAGAGCTTATAGCTTTGAAGAACTCTGATGCATTTGCCCTGGGAGAAGACAGGAAAAAACGGTTTGGAGGACGAGATAAGAGATCTATCTTGTATCTTGGAGGACACTAGATCGCGGACCCACTCGTCGTGAACGACCGAGAGCCACGCGGCACTGAAGGAAAGTAGGCGGCCACCTACTTTAT
Source organism: Ranitomeya variabilis (assembly GCF_051348905.1). Classification (NCBI taxonomy): domain Eukaryota; kingdom Metazoa; phylum Chordata; class Amphibia; order Anura; family Dendrobatidae; genus Ranitomeya; species Ranitomeya variabilis. Next base: position 566,151,488 of record NC_135234.1, on the reverse strand, counting down.
GGGTGTCCCCCGGATACCGCAGGGAGTCATTGTGTGGAAGGTCTGCCCGTTCTGGCGCCTCTGGATCCCGGCTGCCTTGGCCTGCCTCTCCATGAAGGGGAGGGCTTAAAAGAGGCCTGTGAACCTCAGTCTCCACATTGTGCCCGGCCAGAACCGGGAGATGTGGAAGTAGAGGACCAGTTTGAGTTGTAACGAAAAAAAAAGAGTCGGGAACGAGCCTGTGGTTGCAGGTTCCGAAAGGGCAGAGGGGGTCTCTGTTGTGGAAGAAATTTACTCTACCCTCCAGTGGCGTCAAAAATTAACTGTTCGAGCTTTTCGCCAAAAAGGTGACCGCTCTGATATGGGAGAGAAGTCAATGACTTTTTGGATGTAGAATCCGCACGCCAGTCCCTGAGCCATAAGAACCTCCGGATGGTGATGGCATTTGCTGCTGCTTGAGAAGCGCAGTCAGCGGCATACAGCGACGCGGTCATTACAAAATCTCCCACTCTGGCTGAGTAGTGAGGTCTGCTATCTCGGGGGGAAGATTGGTATCCAGTACTGCTGAAGACAAGACCTCAGCCCAGTGGGTCATAGCCTTAGCCACCCACGTAGCGGCAAAAGACGGAAAGAGTGCGGCCGCTGAGACTTCAAAGGCTGAAAGCGCCATATTGTCGATCTGACGATCGGTTGGATTTTTAATAGAGGCGACCTCCGAGGAGGATAAAACACATTTCGTAGCCAAACACGATACCAGAGGATCTACTGGGGGAGATTGTGACCAATCTTTTCTTAGATCCTGGGCAAAGGGATATTTGGACTCCATGGGCTTCTGCCCTGTGAATCGTTTATCTGGATGGATCCAGTGAGATTCAACAATTTGCTTAAACTCGGGTTGAGTGGTGAACACTCTGTGAGCTCGTTTGGTCCTCTTAAAGGACACGGCATGATCCGTTTTAGATAAGGGTTCCTCCTCAAGTCTCAAAGCCTTATTCACTGACTCAATTAGAGAGTCGAGAGTCTCCTGATCGTGATCAAATTTCTGATCTAGGGACGTAGCAGAATCGTCCTCTGAAACAGGTTCTCTACTAGCCCCAATGGAAGGGGAGCGAGAAATGGAGCTCTCAGAACCCGAAAACCGTTGATGGTCTGGGGATATGGCAGGAGTCCTTTTCCTGGAAGAGTGAGAACTCCTTGGCAAGGTACGACCCCTGGAGTACGAGGGGTTCTGACCATCGGAAGCGTCGTCCGTATTAGTGCCCTGGTTAGAGGAAGGGTCTCGGAACGAGTCTAACGCTTTTGCCAGGGATGCCATAGACCGGGTAAGGGAGGTAGCCCACTCAGGGGGACTAGGCTCACTGGGTTCAGTATCAGCAACAGGTGGTTCCTGAGCAGTCACCGGTTCACAAGCTGTGCACAATGCAGTATTGTGACCCCGGGGTAATGATACCTTACAAGAGGTACATGCAGCGAAAAATACAGTGTGGGTTTTCTCAGACTTTTTGTGAGGCTTTGGATGAGACATAGTAAAGCCTGGAGGAAAGCGCTTACTAGCAGGGGAAAGGTTAAGCTAGGTGTCTGCAGATTACCCAGGTCCTGTGTCTTGAGTCCCCAGGGCAGGTCCGCAGTGTAGGCAGAGAAAAACGCTAGTCCTGAGGGCTGTGATAGGAAACGCTGGAGCAGTGCTGCAGCATCAGGGCTGTGGGTGTCCCAAGATGGCCGCCGAGACCAGGAAGTGGGAGCTCATCACAGGGAACGAGATGCGCCAAGAAAAGTGGGTGGGGCTAACTGCCGGTGGGCGTGGCCTAAACTCCGGCCTGTATTGAGGGACATTTTTTTTTTCTTCTTCTTTCTTCTGCGGTTGCGGCCTGCAGCGCCGCGACCGCTATTAGCGCCATCATTATCTGCACTCCTTCGTGGGGTTGCTGCACTACGGACCACCCACGGACACAGGCTTAAGGTGCGGACCTCCCATACCCAGGGGACCAGGATCCCCCTAGCGCCTCGGCCCCCCGCAGTGTACTCACGGTAGATGCGGTGGGCCGGTGCTCAATCCACCGTCGCCACAGTCAGGGAGGGGGTGGAGAGCTTCTGCCGCCATGCGTCATCCGCTATATCAGTGGTGATGCAGAGGGGGGGCTGCACGGACGCCATATATATCATGTCCGGCTATGCACCTGGCTCCAGGAGAGGTAGATGGAGGGCTACTCCATGTGGTCGCCTGCTATGGAGGGGGGAGATCGGAACGCGAAGGAACCGTCGCCCGTAATATGAGCTCAGGGCTGGCATCCAACGTTGCAGGAAAGGATACGGGAGGAACGCTCCACGTACTTGCCTGTTGATGGTTCGGGGGAGATCGCAACCTAGAAAGGATCCGTCGCCCCCATTCGCTCCGTTAAAGGAAAAAATAGAACAAAAAATCAAAAATTAAAATAAAAACGGTGGGGTCTGAAACAGACCCAAGTGCCTCCTACAGACACTAAGCAAGATCTGGTTCACTGAGAGCCAGCAGGAGGGTGTATACTGCAGGGGAGGAGCTATTCTTTCTGTGTTTACTTAGTTTCCTCCTAGTGGCAGCAGCATAACACCCATGGTCCTGTGTCCCCCAATGAGGCGTAGGAGAAAATAAAATTGTATTTTTTTATTTGTGTTAACTACTGAAACATGGAGCACCCTGTGGACATATATAGGATGTGTGCCCATTTTCCATAGGTTATGCACAATCTTCTGGGGAAACGCGTGGAGGTGGGCATAAAGGCTATGACCACACTAACAGCTAACTGTCACTATATGAGTGGCCCTAACCATGGATACCGAAGTTACTGCAAAGTCCTACATGAGGTAAGAAACAAAGTGAATCTGGAGAATATACTACATTTATGATTGAAGGTATTTGTCATTATCATTATGCCTTCTATATACTGGGATAGGATCTTGGAGATGGGAAAACTCCTTTAAGCAAGGCCAGATATAGTCTAGTGGACACTAGTGGACATGTGATATGCAAATCGCATATTTGCGGTTTTGCATCCACTACTGGTACCGGAGAACCCTCACAGCATGGGATGTAAAAATTCATGAGCCGGCCGTCCCACAGACCCGAGAGCCGGCCGTCCCACAGACCCGAGAGCCTGCCGTCCCACAGACCCGAGAGCCTGCCGTCCCACAGACCCGAGAGCCTGCCGTCCCACAGACCCGAGAGCCTGCCGTCCCACAGACCCGAGAGCCTGCCGTCCCACAGACCCGAGAGCCTGCCGTCCCACAGACCCGAGAGCCTGCCGTCCCACAGACCCGAGAGCCTGCCGTCCCACAGACCCGAGAGCCTGCCGTCCCACAGACCCGAGAGCCTGCCGTCCCACAGACCCGAGAGCCTGCCGTCCCACAGACCCGAGAGCCTGCCGTCCCACAGACCCGAGAGCCTGCCGTCCCACAGACCCGAGAGCCTGCCGTCCCACAGACCCGAGAGCCTGCCGTCCCACAGACCCGAGAGCCTGCCGTCCCACAGACCCGAGAGCCTGCCGTCCCACAGACCCGAGAGCCTGCCGTCCCACAGACCCGAGAGCCTGCCGTCCCACAGACCCGAGAGCCTGCCGTCCCACAGACCCGAGAGCCTGCCGTCCCACAGACCCGAGAGCCTGCCGTCCCACAGACCCGAGAGCCTGCCGTCCCACAGACCCGAGAGCCTGCCGTCCCACAGACCCGAGAGCCTGCCGTCCCACAGACCCGAGAGCCTGCCGTCCCACAGACCCGAGAGCCTGCCGTCCCACAGACCCGAGAGCCTGCCGTCCCACAGACCCGAGAGCCTGCCGTCCCACAGACCCGAGAGCCTGCCGTCCCACAGACCCGAGAGCCTGCCGTCCCACAGACCCGAGAGCCTGCCGTCCCACAGACCCGAGAGCCTGCCGTCCCACAGACCCGAGAGCCTGCCGTCCCACAGACCCGAGAGCCTGCCGTCCCACAGACCCGAGAGCCTGCCGTCCCACAGACCCGAGAGCCTGCCGTCCCACAGACCCGAGAGCCTGCCGTCCCACAGACCCGAGAGCCTGCCGTCCCACAGACCCGAGAGCCTGCCGTCCCACAGACCCGAGAGCCTGCCGTCCCACAGACCCGAGAGCCTGCCGTCCCACAGACCCGAGAGCCTGCCGTCCCACAGACCCGAGAGCCTGCCGTCCCACAGACCCGAGAGCCTGCCGTCCCACAGACCCGAGAGCCTGCCGTCCCACAGACCCGAGAGCCTGCCGTCCCACAGACCCGAGAGCCTGCCGTCCCACAGACCCGAGAGCCTGCCGTCCCACAGACCCGAGAGCCTGCCGTCCCACAGACCCGAGAGCCTGCCGTCCCACAGACCCGAGAGCCTGCCGTCCCACAGACCCGAGAGCCTGCCGTCCCACAGACCCGAGAGCCTGCCGTCCCACAGACCCGAGAGCCTGCCGTCCCACAGACCCGAGAGCCTGCCGTCCCACAGACCCGAGAGCCTGCCGTCCCACAGACCCGAGAGCCTGCCGTCCCACAGACCCGAGAGCCTGCCGTCCCACAGACCCGAGAGCCTGCCGTCCCACAGACCCGAGAGCCTGCCGTCCCACAGACCCGAGAGCCTGCCGTCCCACAGACCCGAGAGCCTGCCGTCCCACAGACCCGAGCCGGCAGTCCCACAGACCCGAGCCTGCAGTCCCACAGACCCGAGCCTGCAGTCCCACAGACCCAGCAACCCCTTAAAGTGAAAGTGAGCATGACTTTTACATAACTGTACTTCATGAACAAAGTATCAAAAATGCAGATCTTATGACATCACCTCTGGTCTCAGCAATGTTCTCCTTATACCTAAGGCTATTGGCAGACATTGTACCTGGAGCTGGGACATCACATGCAGGTATACAATAATTACTGATATTCATGGAATAGAAACTTGCTTAGTAAAATCCTTGTTAAAAGCTTGGGTTTCATAGAGAATTGTCCGGTTGCTATGCAAACACGAAATGTACGCTCTTTGTACTTGCACCCTTCACGCACCTCTGCTCCTGCTCCTTGATCTGCTCCGGCTCCTATCCCGGTCTCGATCACGTTGCCTTTCTTTACTCCAACTGCGACTTCGACTTCTGCTGTAACTGCGACTTCTCCCTCTCCGTCTGTTGTACCTATCCCTGTAGGAGTCTCGCCGGGGAAGGGGCCGCTCATGTTCCCTTTTGCGCGAGCGGTCATCTTTCTTTCGGTCATCTCTACTCCTAAGGTAAGGATTAGTGAAACACACATGACAATGAAATGTAAATGCATGAAGATTATATTTTACCGCATTGAATTTCAGTATTTGCCATATTTTAAACTTGAGAGTACCTACAGGACGAAGTAAAAAAATGTGGTAGAAGTGTGCAAAGGGGTTGTCTGGGTAATATCATCAACAGCCTATACTTAAAACCAGATCAGAGAAATAGGGGGCTATACATGGCACCCACACCTCAGCCGATCACTTAAAGGGAGTCTATCAGATCAGAATGACTGTTCAAACCAAGAACAAGCACTCAGTGCAGCCTTGGTGTGGCCATACATTTCAGTGCACCTTCCCATCTACTTGTTTTCCATCTCTCTCTGCCTCTATAAAGTCAGACCTGTAAATCAAAGAGAAGGTTGTGGATAGAGAAAACAAGTAGATGTGAACGTGCACTGAAATATTTGCCCACACCAGTGGTACACCTATAGCCTGTACTTGGTTTCAACAGTGATTGTGGTCAGACAGACTACCTTTAAATAGAATCTGATCTGCTTTAACCAGCAGCTGGTACTACACAATATATGGAGCTATGCTGTTCAGGTCCGTTCAATGTTTACAACCAGTAGCCAGAAGTAAGACCAGCTGATCGGTGGAGGTGGCGGGTGCCGAGTCTGAAGTTGATGATGTATCCTAGAAACAAATCATAAATGTGAAATGCCTAGACAACACTTTTAAAACGCAAAAGAGCATTACTATAAGGCTATGTTCACACTATCAGTATTTGGTCAGTATTTTATATCAGTATTTGTAAGCCAAAACCAGGAGTGGGTGATTAAATGCAGAAGTGGTGACGTGTTTCTATTCTACTTTTCTACTGACTGTCCCACTCCTGGTTTTGTAAAATACTGACCAGATCCTGAAAGTGTGACTGTAGCCTAAGTGTCATCATATTGCCCATTGGTAAAATTCTGGTAACAGGAAACCTAAATTTAGCTCTTAAGCATAAGTGTACATGAGACGTCCGTCTACGTACCGTGCATTCTTTGTACTCTGCACTTTGCTTCCACTTAGACGGCCTGATGTAGTATCGACATCTGGTCTCTGTTCCTGGCCTCCTGATCTAAAAGACGTAACAGACGTGCTCTCCCTGTCAGAGGTACTCCGCTTTCTGCTATTTTCCCTGTTCAGTGATATTACAAAAAGTAAGTATAAAATGCTCGGAGAAGAAAAAATCAAAACCAAACAGCAGCTCAATTTTTGATTGAACAGATTTCTCAGTCCATATTTTTAGGATCAGAATTTGCTACACAGTGCAGGCACCACACAGCAGGAACCTTCAGGTGCTGACGAGACTCCAAACTCATTTTGCCAACTATCCTTTTATGGCTGCATTCTATATAACTCGACTTTACCTCCAATTTGTTGCAAATGACACATATCCACAATAAGTTAAGTAACCTGTGAGGCAGTGACCACTATTACAGGTAGGGGGCGCTGTTTGTGCTCCCCAGAATGCGCACGGAGGAGTAGTGAGGCCATGAGGGGGTATTGCAGTGGCAGGTGTAGCTGTGATTGCAATAGTGAAGCAGTGACCAATGTCACAGGTAGGGGTCGCTGTGTGTTCTCCCCAGGTTGTGCATGGAGAAGTATGAAGTCCACAGACGTGTGCATGGCAGTCACGGCGTAGCGGAGACTGCAATGCAGGTTAAATGTATTAATAAATAAGGTTTGTCTTGGACATACTGTTTGTCCAAGACAGATTTAGGGAAAACCTGCGCTGGGTTTTGTGCTATGAAACTGACTGCAGTCTGTTAATGGAGTAGTCCGTTTCATTTCCGGTCCGGGTTTTACACGTGGCAGGAAGCCACAGATTTGTTTGTTAAAAAACCTGCAGTAAAGGGCATGGGTGTGTCAGGGTCAGTGTCCGGCTGGTGTTTGGAGGAGGACAGAGCAGGAGGCTCTGCGGGGCATTGTCGGTGTGCGGAGACACAGAACAGAGCGGAGCCAAGCAGCCAGGGGAGCTGAGATGCCTGGCATCCACAGCTAACACAGCGCTACCGTCACCCACGGGAACTGGTCAGAGGAGGACCAGCGTGTTTAGTGGCTGCAAACCAATGAAGTTGTGAGTAAAAGCTGTGTGAGTAAAGAGACTGTGATACAGTGGTGCAGGACACCCACGGGAACTAGTCAGAAGGAGGACTGGCGTGTGTAGTGTCTGCAACATATGAAGCTGTGTGTGTCAGAGACTAGGTCACAACCTGCAGTCGCCCCACGGAAACTGGAGAAAGAAGTCCGGCGTGTATTGTGACTTGGAAGATGCCGTGTATCATGTAGTGCAATGTTTATGTGAACTAAACATGAATTCTATGCACTTGTGAGGAATGGACTGTGTGAAGTAACACATTAAAGGAACGTTTTGTGTTTGAACTTAGTGGGTCACTGCCTCTTCACTGCGTACGGTGCTACCGCAGCACTACAAACCATAGACAATTACATAAAACAAATCTTGTCATTTTATTATAAAAACTTCCAGGCTGTAAGGGAAAAAAAGTGCAATTACTTATTTTCTCTGTGTCGTGTAGTTGATGGCTGTGGGCTATGATTTACTCTTCTTAAAGGTTTTTTTTCTTTTTCATCATCATTGGGTACCTGAGGTAAAAGATAAATTAGACATTAGAGAGACTCCGTCCAAAGGCTGATCAGCTGCTTTCCTCAACTATCCCTTTTATAGGAAAACTCAGCTCAACCAAGCACTCCTGTGTTCTCTATGAGATCCTCTGCCAGGCTCCTCTGCTCTCACATGCCCCCACAGGCTCCTCAGCTCTCCACCCCCACCCCCCAGGCTACTCTGCTCTGCTCTCCACCAAAAGGCCGAACCCTTCTCTACCCACCCCCGTACACCTTAAGACGGTCGCTTGTTCAGCCAACTTTAGTCTAATGTGAACAGTGCACACAAACAGTGCCACGGAGCAACGTAGGCTGGGAAGTTTATTTTTAGCATCAAGATGAAAGTAATGGTACAGCCTCACGATGTGGACAAAGGACGCACCAGATATGCCAGTAGCAACAGTGATGTAATTTTATGCTGAAAAGGTATGAGTATTTATGAACAATTATAAATGAAATTTAACAAGTTTTTTTTTGTTTTGTTTTTATAAGCCAAGAAAACCAATTTAGGATTGTAGCAAATTTGGCTTTAAGAATGCATAGATTTACCAATTTTTTTCCCTATACTGAATTTATTATACTTTATTTCCCCACCCACCATTAGGGGATATTACTTATGAATTTAACTTTTACAAGTACCTATTAATAACTCCATTATTGATAATACACTGCTCAAAAAAATAAAGGGAACACTAAAATCCCACATCTTAGATATCACTGAATGAAATATTCCAGTTGTAAATCTTTACTCATTACATAGTAGAATGTGTTGAGAACAATAAAACCTAAAAATGATCAACGTAAATCACAACTAATATCACAAGGAGGTCTGGAGTTGGAATGATGCTCAAAATCAAAGTGGAAAATGAAGTTACAGGCTGATCCAACTTCAGTGGAAACATAGTGCGCTCAAGCAGGTTATCTCCCCCTGATTCAACATGACTGCAGGTAACTATTGACGGCTATTTGTGGCAGTCTTGTTGAATATGCTATGTTCGAGGATCACTATAACTGAGCATTGCACTCCTACATTAAGCATGATGCATATTTGGGCAGGTGAAACAGATTACATACTATGTTAGGCTACGTTCACATTTGCGGTGTGCGCCGCAGCGTCGGGCGCCGCCGCATGCGTCATGCGCCCCTATATTTAACATGGGGGCGCATGGACATGCGTCGCACTTGCGTTTTGCGCCGCATGCGTCCCTGCGGCGCCCGCGTCTGGGCGCAGAGGACGCAGCAAGTTGCATTTTTGCTGCGTCAAAAATCAATGAAAAAAAGGACGCATGCGGCGCAAAACGCAGCGTTGTGCATGCGTTTTGCTGCGTTTTTGTTTGCGTTGTGGCGCCGACGCTGCGGCGCACAACGCAAATGTGAACGTAGCCTTAACACTACTAAATATTTAAAAATGTTTCTATTTGTTTATCCTCTTCCCATCTGACGTAGAAATGTTTCCTCTCTGCGGTAGCACAGGTATTAGGTTTTAACCAGACATATGGGTAAAGTTATATTAACTATAGATATTATTGTGGACATTAATATATCCATGTCTGGGAATTCCTTCACCTGAGGGTGATACCCACTTCCAGCTTTGTTGTATTTGCACCCCTATACATGGTATTCCATTGAGTAGTATTTTGTTATGTATTGTTTTAATTATTGTAATAAAATGTATTCTTTGCTAAAAACTTGTGATTTCACTCCTTCATTTTCTCTATTGGTGAATAAGTATCTGTCTATGAAGGGATCAATTTATTTTTGTGAGAAATGTATTGGTTGCCCCCCTCCAGACAAGCCTTAAGGTACAAGCATATCATTAACATAAAACTGAAAATAAAGATTAAAGAACAACCCCAGGAAGAATTTCATCACCCCAGATATCATTATAATCAGTATAATGGCGCCGACCTGACACTGTGTGTAGGTTACTGTGCACAATCCTGCTGACAGGTTCCCTTTAAGCCCAAGGCCCAGCCTAGAAGACATGTACACAACAGCTTTGGCCAGCACAAATAAGCAGCCACCACAGGACACAATGTTTGTTGCTACAACCAAGATGCACGCACAAAGTAAGGCTATGTGCACACTGGAGGTTTTTTGGGGGTGTTCAAAACCAAAAAGCTTTTTTTTAAAGTAGAAACCTCTTCAGGAAATCCCTTTTTTTGGAAGAATTTACCCTGATATGTTTCCTAAAGCGGTTTTGAAAAGGATTTTTTTTCCTGACTCATTCTTTTGATTGGACAGCGCCTAGTTTAAATGGTTGGGATTGGAGATCTGTTTCTGATGCAGGAGATTATTCATCATAGTGGTCGTCCTGTGGGTCATGAGGAGATCACAACTCTCCTGCCTGCATCATCACTGTCATACATTTACAGTGCTGGAGTATTAAGGGGTTAAATATGTGAAACCAGCCTACAAGTTCTGATCGTGATAATTGACTTCACAATTAAGTCTATTTTGTCACTAATGTTAAAATAGGGATTTTTGTGTACTCACCGTAAAATCCTTTTCTCTGAGCCATTCATTGGGGGACACAGACCGTGGGTGTATGCTGCTGCCACTAGGAGGCTGACACTAAGTGATAAAAACAAAGTTAGCTCCTCCCCTGCAGTATACACCCTCCTGCTGGCTCTCAGCTAACCAGTTCGGTGCAAAAGCAGTAGGAGATCAATAACAACATATGAGCGTATAGCATGTCACATTACATATGAGAGTATAGCATGTCAAATTATAAAACAAGCACAAACTAATAATAGGGAGGGAGCTGTGTCCCCAATGAATGGCTCGGAGAAAAGGATTTTACGGTGAGTACACAAAAATCCCTATTTCTCCTTCGCCTCATTGGGGGACAGAGACCGTGGGACGTCCCAAAGCAGTCCCTGGGTGGGGACAACATCAGATCAGGCCGGTGTAACCGCTACTTACAAGTGCGTCACCGCGGCCTGCAGAGTCCGCCTGCCCAGACTCACATCTGTGGAAGTGTGGGAATTATAGTGCTTCAAGAATGCATGCGGACTGGAGGAATTCTCAAGCTTGCAGCCGTGCTTGCCGACGTCTGGTGTCTACAGCCCTCAGACAGGGAGATAGGCTGACATCTAGCACGGGACTCCTGGATGGTGAAAAGAATCCACCAAGCTAACATGGCTGATGAAACGGCTAAACCCTTCCTGTGACCGTCAGGAAGCCGTCTTACCATCGAGAAGCCCAAGTAAAGTGTCCAAGCTTCGGAGCACTCACTACTTACAGATTATGGAGAACCCATTCCGTTTTGTGGACTGGAGCCGAAAGATGAGAAAAGGACGATGCCCCTGCGACAGTGGGAATACAATACCACCTTGGTAACGAGGGAAGGAGATGGCCTGAGGGCGACCTTGCCTTGATGGTAATAAGGAAAAAAGTCTGAAAGAACAGAGCGGCAAGCTCTGAAGACTCATCAGGATGACAGGAACGCAGAGAAAAAAGGGGGGCGACCTTCCCTGATAGTAAAGTCTGTCCGGGTCAAAAAAGGAGTCTACTGTAAGATCCCCAGGACCATTAAGGTCCCACAGATCTAACGGTACGTGGTAGGGAAGAACTACAGGTGAAGACTCCCTGCTAGAAATTCCATATTTGCAGTTTTGTCGCAATAAGACGGAAAAAATACTAGTACGGCAAGCGAGAGAACCTGACATTGTCAGTGCGGGTCTCCCGGGATCACTGGGGCCCTTCCTGCTTCCAAAAAGATCTCAGAAGTAGTGGAAGAGGGGTTATGGAAATTGGTACCATGGAAGAACAGAGCATACACTGCGATGGTCTTGGATCTCGAGGTCAAACCATGAACTGGAGTACATTGGTGTTCAATTTGGACGCCATCCGACCTACATCTGGAGTACTCCAGTGAAGGCAGATCTGATGGAAGACTTCCGAGTGAAGTTCCCACTCACTTGAGGAGAAACCCTGACGGCTGAATATGTCTGCCGCCCAGTGTTCTACTCCAGGGATATGTACTGCTGAGATCACCGAGTGATAGATCTCGGCCCATCAGAGAGTGCGAGGTACCTCAGCCATGGCGCTTGACACTGGGTACCTGCTAGATGGTTGACGTATGGCGCAGCCGTGGCATTACCCAATTGAAGACAGATGGTTGACCCGCCTGAAGACAGTGGACCTGCTGTAGGATTAGCCGTACCGTTCGGATCCCCAGAGCAATGATCGGGAGAAGAAGACTGGCATTGGTATTCCCTAATAACCATTGGACCAGGAGAAGGCTCTGGATGAGGAAGGAGCTCAGAGACTGCCCTTTGAAAGCCTGATTGACTTGCTGAAAACGAACGGAGCGAAAGAAACTGCTTCCATTGTCGTCTTTTTCCCCAGAACCCTCCTAGCGAATTGAATGAACCGAGGGAATGAGTGATGAAGTGCACGAGCTCCCTGTTGAAGGGCCACGACCTTGACTCGAGAGAGGATTACCATCCTTCTTGTGCAGGATCATCCTCAAAAAGGATCTGCTGGGCTGGGAATGAGGAAAAACTTGTCTAAGTTTAGCTGCTAGCCCAAGTGAGAGGGTATTGCAAGTGATATAGACGACTCAGCGTAGTCCTGGAAGAGCGGCTAGAAAGTCGACCAAATAGGGCAGGACGACCATGCTTCTAGGGTGCAAGAGGCACATGACAACCGCCATGACCCTTGCGACCACTCTGGTGCGGTAGCCAGGCCGAATGGCAAGGTTGTGACTTGAAAATGCTGTTCGCGAATGGAAGGCGAAGGGATTATTGTAGAGGGGAAAAATAGGAATGTGAGGGTAAAAATCCCGAATGTCGATGGATGCCAGAAACTGCACAATTTTCTGTTGAAGTAATGGCTGAGCGGAGGAACTCCATTTGAAAAAGGAGGACCTTGTCAAAGGTTGTTAGAAGTTTGAGGTCCAGGATCGGTCTTACTTTTCATTCCCCCTTTTTGGAACCAAGATCCTTTAGATCTAGACTGTCCTGGACAACGCTTCCACTGCTGGTTGGGTCTGTAGAAAACATACGATCCCTTGTTAGTCTCCCGCTCAGAAGATTTGATTGGCCAGCTGTACTGTCTTCGGGGAAAGGTTACTTGTGTGAATCAAAGTAGTTAAGGTCTCTGACCAGGAGACTATTGGTCCAGCAACCCATGTGGCGGCTAAGGAAGGGTAGAGCGCTGAACCCGAAGCCACAAGACGGAAAGAACCAGATTTGCTATCCGACCGTCTGAGTTATTTTAATTGATGAAACATCGGGCAGGGACACTGGTAGGTATACCACAAGAAATTCTACCCGGTTAGTCTGCCAAGTGGCAGAATGCGGGGCTGCATCCAGCAGGTCAGGAAAATACAGTCTCTTGCCATCGTCGTGCAGAGTAGAAAATTAGGAACCCTCGATCTACCATCCTCTTAATAGGGAGGAATCGTCCGCTTTCTTGCATCAGCCGCTAAATAGTGGTGATACAAAGGGGGGTGCTCGGATGCCAGGGCAGGTTGTCTGGCGATAGGACTGGATGCACAAGAGGATACATGGAGGCGACACTGCATGTGCTCGTCTGTTGAGGGTGGGGGGGAGTGGAATCTGTGCCCTTTAAAGGACCCGTCGCCCTTAAAAATCAGACAAGGTATGGCATCCCACGTAGAGGCTTCTGTCCAGGGAACCGCTCGTCAATTTGTTGATGATATAAATAGGCGAGTCCCTCTTTTTCTGAAGCTCTGGCAATCCAAGGCAATATCTGATCCATATTCAGAGCGCTGTTCTCAACAAATCATAGGGGAGAGATCAGGAAATGAAAACTTCCGTTTTCTAGACGCCTGTACATTTTTCTAGAATACTTGCGGCCCCTGCTAGCCGACGGCTCCCATTGTAGGAGAGGGACCATGTATATCGGTCCTGCGAGCACTCCGAGCCACAGAGGGTTCACAGAGGAATTCAATCTCTTGGTCAGAGAAACCATGGGTTGCGGTTAGTGACAAAGTCCACTGAGGGGGGCTAGGTACTCTGAGATAAACTGGGATCAGCAGCGGAGGGCTCCAGAGCTCAGTTAGGGTGACCAGCTTCGGATTGAACATGTGCCTACTGGTCATGTGCCTCTAAGACCAGGGCACACTGGTCATGTGCCTCTAAGACCAGGGCATACTGGTCATGTGCCTCTAAGACCAGGGCATACTGGTCATGTGCCTCTAAGACCAGGGCATTCTGGTCATGTGCCTCTAAGACTAGGGCATACTGGTCATGTGCCTCTAAGACCAGGGCATACTGGTCATGTGCCTCTAAGACCAGGGCATACTGGTCATGTGCCTCTAAGACCAGGGCATACTGGTCAGGTGCCTCTAAGACCAGGGCATACTGGTCATGTGTGCCTTTAAGACCAGGGCATACTGGTCATGTGCCTTTAAGACTAGGGCATACTGGTCATGTGCCTTTAAGACCAGGACATGCTGGTCATGTGCCTTAAGACCAGGGCATACTGGTCATGTGCTTTTAAGACTAGGGCATACTGGTCATGTGCCTTTAAGACCAGGACATGCTGGTCATGTGCCTTAAGACCAGGGCATACTGGTCATGTGCCTTAAGACCAGGGCATACTGGCCATGTGCGTAAGACCAGGGCATACTGGTCACGTGCCTTTAAGACCAGGGCATGCTGGTCATATGTCTTTAAGACCGGGGCATTTTTCAAGGATTATGCCAGAGGTGAAGCCCCTTGTGGGGAACTAGGTACTCTGGGAAGAGCCGGGATCGGCGGCGGGCTCCTGAGCTCATTTGAATTAAGTACTCTGGGAAAGGTGACCGGCTTCTGGCTGGTCATGACTTAAAGAGCAGAGAATGCTGGTAATGTGCCCCCTTTTAAACTAGGGAACCTTTAAGACCAGAGAATGCTGGTCATGTGTTTTTACAAAGCCAGGGTAAGCTGGACATGTACCTATAAGCCCAGCGACTACTGGGCATGCATCTTTAAGACCAGGGAATGCGGTCATGTACCCTTAAGACCCGTGCCTTTAAGACCGGAGCTTGCTGGACAACCAGAGATTACAGGTCTTAAGTATTAAAAATAGGGAACGCTAGTCCCTTTATGCTGCCGGGGTGCGTGCGGGGGAGGGGTGCGGAGGGAGGATTCTCCTTACCGAGATTCTGAGTCCCCCGTCTGGAACAGCGTGGTGTTCAGCGCTGACTACCGCCGGTGCGATGCAGCAGCCACTTCCGGATGAGCTCGTGTCCGGAAATGGCAGGAGGATGAAGATGACCGCCGAGAATAGAGCTTTCGTCCTGAATGAGAGGCGCCTGAATAGGGGGGCGGAGCCTGAAGTGCGGCCTAGCATGGGCTGGAGCTCCAGGTTGCGGCCTACACAAACCCGAAGCCGGGGGCTAAATTTTGAAGCCAGCAGGCACCGAACGAGGGAAAATGTGCAGAGCCCTCCAACCGCTCGAGTCCCGGCACTTACCCAAGTATGCAGCTCTGTTCAGCAGGTCAGAAGGTAGAAAAAGATCCTGTGCTGTTGCTGCTGTTTGGACGGTGCAGGGATAAGAAAAATCCTCAATCCATCGTCCCTTTAGCAGGGAGGAGAGGAACCGTCCGCCTCCTTGTACCATGCGCTCTTAATAGTGGTGGTGCAGTGGGGGCTGCTCGGACGCCACGCTGGAGAGTGCCTCTGAACAGCCGAGGGTAAAACCTGGTGGGCAGGGCTGAATGTCCGACAATAGGCCTGGCTGCAGAAGAGGATACTGGAGGTGACACTCCAGTGCTCGTCTGATAAGGGAGGGGGGAGATCGGTGCCCTTGAATGGGCCCGTCGCACCTAGAATCAGCTCAGGCAGTGGCTTCCCACGTCGCAGGAGAGGATACGGAGAGGTAAAACTCCCGTGCTCGCCTGTTGTTGGTTCGGGGAGATCGGAACATGAAATAATCTGTCGCCCCATTCGTCCGTTGTAAAAGGTTAAAAGGTAAAAGTAAAGAGTTCTTTGGGTCTGAATAGCAGACCCGTCCGTGTGCCTACTACGGACACTAAGCAAGAACTGGTTAGCTGAGAGCCAGCAGGAGGGTGTATACTGCAGGGGAGGAGATCACTTTCTTTGTATCACTTAGTGTCCTCCTAGTGGCAGCAGCAGACACCCACAGTCTGTGTCCCCCAATGAGGCGAAGGAGAAAACTGAGTTATGTGGCACAATATCCCTCTTCTACACGTAATTCTGAGCACTTGGGGCCACCTGGAATATTGTTTATATATACCTCCTCTTTCTTAGCTTCTTTTTCTTCATTCTCTAGTGGGTCTTCCTTTACGATTACCGTTGACGTAGGTTCAGGAGGTGGAAGATAGCTCTTTGTGTTCACCGCATCAAATAATTTGTCTACAAAGCCTTGGGTCTCTGAAAGAAAGAGTTAAAAGTTACAATGAACACAAAATATCAAAATCAAGATATGAGCCAATACATAAAGCCCAACTGATCAGACAACCAAAATGTTCATAGCTTAGGAAGAAAAAAATTAATGTAAAAATAACTTTTTACTGGCTAACGTTATTCTCATCATAAAGAGCAGATGTCATCAGCATATGCTATCAATTCATGATGAGTGGGGGTCCAAACCCTGTGCAGAGGGCACACAGGAATATTCGTGTGGAGTCACAGCAACAAGCCGCTTCACAACATTGGTCGGGAAAGGTATCCCACAAAATTACGTTAATTTGTGTCATGGTGATCATGCAGGCACAGGAGCTGTGCCTGAATGATCGCCGCTGGGAGCTCGGGGTAAGATATTTCAGACGTGCGAAAAAGCGCAGTCCACCTCCGTTTTGCACACCTATGAAAAGAAGTACATAGCTGAACAGAGGCCAGACAGAGTGCAGAGTTAGGGTAAGTTCGCACTGGGCGTTTTTGCTGCATTTTTTTGCCGTGTTTTTCATGTGAAATTTTCAGCTGCTTTTTATAGTACAAGAAAAGCCTATGAGATTTCAGAAATCTCATGCACACACATTGGGTTTTTCTGTCATCAGGATTTTGAGCTTGGCTGCTTTTTTTTGGACATCATGCCACTTCTTTCAGTGTTTTTGCAGTTTTTCACCCACTGGCTTGAATGGGTGTTGAAAAAACGCTGCAAAAACGCAGGTATTATTTGCAGCGTTTTTTCTGCAGAAAAGTCAATGGACATTAGTATGGACAAAGATGCACAAAAATGCACCAAAAAAGCACCTAAACTTGCGTTTTTGCAGCAGCTTCTTTCCTGCCAAGAAATCAGATTTTGCTGCAGAAAAAAGCAACAAAAACACCCTGTGTGAACTTACCCTAACTCTTCTGTCACATTATAGTAAATGGATTAGTCGGGGGTTTCATCCAAATCATGTCACTCAAGAGATTTAGATGGAAACATGCTCAGCGTAGAGTGCAGGATAAATGTGATCCAAAATGTTATGTAAAGTGTTCCCAACAAAAGATCCAACTCAAAGCAAGTCCCCGCCCAGGTCCGTCATCTGTCAATGGAAATATAGGGGGCTTCCACTTTACTGGTAGCACAAAGGCTCGGGAAAAGTGCCATGTCTCCTTGCCCTTCAAAATAAATAAAGTGTTGTCCTGATGGAAGCGCGCAGGGAACCTATTCCCTGCGTGATGCTCCTCTATGCCGCTGTCACTAATGACAGCGGTATCAGAGGGATAAATGCCAGCGATCGGTGCCAGCATCGATTGTGGGTGTTGCTGCGGTGGTGTCAGCTCTTACACAGAGCTCACACCCGTACGCGATCACCACAGCGTATGATTGAGGCCGCGAGATCGTCGCACCATACATGTACGGTGCATGTTGGGAAGGGGTTAACTTCCTGACCCAAAAAAAATTTTTTCAAAAAAATGATACAGATGTAAAGTAGACATGTGGCAATGGTTTTTTATTAACCATGATGTGTGATAACTATCTGGTTTAACCACTTCAAGACCAGGACATTTAGGTACATCTTCGGTCGCGTCCCTGCCTTTGATGCGGGCTCTGATGCTGAGCTGTCCTGTGCTTCTAACAGCTGCGGGTGCATCCGAGATCCACCCGCTGCTGTAACCAGTTAAATGCTGCTGTCAATCACTAACAGCAGCATAAAAGGGAACCTGTCACCCCCCCAGGCGTTTTTAACTAAAAGAGCCACCTTGTGCAGCACTAATGCTGTATTCTGCCACGGTGGCTCTTTTAGTTGGGGTTCCTTCCTACGCTAAAATATTTGTTTTTATAATTAGCCCTTCATACCTGTAGTTTGCCAAAGGGGCATGCCCCCCTGACAGAAATGCCTCCTAGCCATCACTCAATGCTCCGTGCGCCGCCTCCACTTCCTCCATTAACGTCCCCGGCGCTGTAATTTTTTTTTTTTTTTTTTCGGGCATGCACAGATTGCCCTGCCCTTCGGCTCCTTCAACTTACAGCGTAGGCGCCGGGACGTTAATGGAGGAAGTGGAGGCGGCGCATTGAGTGACGGCTGGAAGGCGTTTGTGTCAGGGGGGAAAAGACATGCCCCCCTGACAAACTCCAGGTTTGAGGGACTACTTATAAAAACGAATATTTTAACGTAGGAAAGGACCCCAACTACAAGAGCCACCTTGACAGAATGCAGCATTAGGGCTGCACAAGGTGGCTCTTTTAGTTAAAAACGCCTGGGGGGGTGACAGGTTCCCTTTAAACATGTGCTGGACAGAAGGGCGTCAAGTCCCACTCATCGGCGTCCCTGTCACGTGATCGCAGGGTGCTGATGGGTTGTCATGACAGTTGAGGGTCTGCACAAGACCCCCAGGCCTGCCATTGTAAATCTATGTATGCCAGCTCATGACCAGCATTGATAGAGATCATGATTTTTGCTATACATAGCAGGACTGAAGCTCTACTATCTATAGCACAGGTGAGTGGATGATCGCAGCTTCATGTCTCTTAAGGGGAATATTTAAACCAATAAGAAAAAAAAAAAAAAATCAGACAGCACGGAGACATTTCACTTGGACGTGTGAACGCACCCTTACCAAGGAAAACATGCATTTTGTGTGGATTTACCTCTCTGAAGAAACACATCCAGCTGATCTATGCACAGGGCCTTCAGCTCTCTGTCATTTTTATCCTTCTTCACTAAGGCAACAACGTATTTCGCAAGTGCTGATGGGTCCGCGTCACAGCTGTAAGGAAAAGAGTAAAGCTGAAAGAAGCTTTAATTAGAAGAAGACATAATTAATCGCCCAGCAGTCTGCACAGAACTCCCATCAGGCAACGACATGCTGTCTGACAATGAGAGACATTGCTCTCAACTCCCACCTCATACACAGCGCTCTGCATTGCAAGCCGAATTCGGCCCCCATAAACAGACTACAGTCAGCTGCACACATCAGCCACCAGTAATGCAGGGGTGGGCCATTTTCCCAAGGGGACACACAAGGATCTGGGATTGTTGTGGAGGGATGAACAAATCGCTGAACTTAATT
Source organism: Ranitomeya variabilis (assembly GCF_051348905.1). Lineage (NCBI taxonomy): Eukaryota > Metazoa > Chordata > Amphibia > Anura > Dendrobatidae > Ranitomeya > Ranitomeya variabilis. The sequence continues at coordinate 566,132,212 of NC_135234.1, read as the reverse complement.
CAGCTCAATATTCATTTTTTCACTTCATTAAAGGGAACCTGTCTTCACGTTTTTTAAAGATGAGATAAAAATAGCGTTAAATAGGGGCAGAGCTGTGCTTTACTTTAGTGTCTTTTTTGTGCCTTTATTCCCCACCTATGCTGCCGAAATACCTTTGTAAAGTCGCCGTTTTGGGCTGTCACTCACGCTGGTCTGGTCATATGGGCGTTGTGAAATTGCGGTTCCTCCCCCACCTCTTGCGTTTCCCTGCGAAATTTATTCCCGCCGTTGGCGTTGTGTTTAACGCCTGCGCCGTAACGTCTAATTTGGCACCTGTGCATTATGCTTTGCCCAACTGTGGGCATAGCATACTTTACATCACAGCGCATGCGCGGGTCGTCACTTTAACCTGGGTGCCCCGGAAATGATCATATGTGCATAGTGTTTATCTGGAAGCCGGTAAAATTTTCTCAGCCCGAACTGCGAGCGTAAGTTTGGTGCCAAAATTGCTTACCTATCTATCTATCTTTCTATCTATCTATTATCTATCTATCGTTCTTTCTATCTATTATCTATCGATCTTTCTATCTATCTATTATCTATCTATCATTCTATCTATTATCTAGAAGGAAAAATGGAAACAGCACAATGCTCACCAATGGGTGCCAAGCCTCCCGGGCAGGACGGTCCACTCATCCACCCAATAACACATCAGGTAAAAAACGAAGGCAGCACTCCAATTCTTAAAAGTGTAGAAAACTTGTGAAGTTTATTTCAGCCCCACATCTCATACGACGTTTCGGCTCACACTGAGCCTTTCTCAAGCAGTGGGTGGTAACAAATCATGTGCTTATATACAGACCACAATCATTTTACATTTCTCAATAGCCATATCTGTGTTTATAGTGATTATTATATAGTTATCTCATATTTCCACAAATGCTCCATATGTATCCCATAAATATCTAAAGTGCATTGTGCCAAAGTGCTTTGTGCCAAAGTGCTTATTATATACTTCTTTTACTCCACTTTCCCTCTGTTGTAATCACTTCTATCTTCTACATTCATGTTCCTTGTTTCATTGTCTACAATTATTCTTAATATTTCTCTTATCAATAAGTTATGCCGCTTACCCCACCAGGCAGATGGAAGCACATGGAGGACTGTATCATCGCTGAAAACGGCGTTCCCTATATTTCACTGCGCATGTCAAAGAATTACATGTCCACATGTTCGTCCGCCAGCCAGTGAGAATCTAAAGAGATCTAGCATTTCCTGTCCCTTGCTTGCGCCTGCGCACAGATACTCTGTCAGATCTAAATCGCCATTTTGGTTGTGGCAATCTCACTGCACAGGTCAGGGGTTCCTGAGTCCACATATTGTAACACCACCTGGTGAGCGTCTGAAATTTCCTGCCTATTGTTTGCGGCTGCGCATTCTATCGAATCCATATCGCTATTTTGGTTATGGCAACCAAATACTCAATAAATAGATATCATAATGTCTTTCTGGTATTTTTAATATATTACTAATTAGTAATATCCTTTACCTAACTAGATACCCATCGGGCTATTTTAGATACACTCCCAGCTAGCCGGATGACATCTTATTCAGGTTGTCTCCCACTGCTGATGGACCACTACCATGACCCATAACCTTTTCAGATCACAAGATCTCCGCAGTAGGACCCATATAAGTGTATATATACAACTATTGTGCCCGGTATCAGGAGATAATTTCTTATTTGTTTATTTATATCTTACTGCAGGCAGTAATGAAGATACTCAATAACGGAATTGCTTGCTATTATCATGTTTATTTGGATAATTATAAACAGAGTCTCTACTGGCTAGCAAACCAACAGTGAGAGAAAATTTATTAAATAAAGGCTTTTTATATGCTTTGAATTATGTGGGAGTGTATCTAAAATAGCCCGATGGGTATCTAGTTAGGTAAAGGATATTACTAATTAGTAATATATTAAAAATACCAGAAAGACATTATGATATCTATTTATTGAGTATTTGGCTGCCATAACTAAAATAGCGATATGGATTCGATAGAATGCGCAGCCGCAAACAATAGGCAGGAAATTTCAGACGCTCACCAGGTGGCGTTACAATATGTGGACTCAGGAACCCCTGACCTGTGCAGTGAGATTGCCACAACCAAAATGGCGATTTAGATCTGACAGAGTATCTGTGCGCAGGCGCAAGCAAGGGACAGGAAATGCTAGATCTCTTTAGATTCTCACTGGCTGGCGGACGAACATGTGGACATGTAATTCTTTGACATGCGCAGTGAAATATAGGGAACGCCGTTTTCAGCGATGATACAGTCCTCCATGTGCTTCCATCTGCCTGGTGGGGTAAGCGGCATGACTTATTGATAAGAGAAATATTAAGAATAATTGTAGACAATGAAACAAGGAACATGAATGTAGAAGATAGAAGTGATTACAACAGAGGGAAAGTGGAGTAAAAGAAGTATATAATAAGCACTTTGGCACAAAGCACTTTGGCACAATGCACTTTAGATATTTATGGGATACATATGGAGCATTTGTGGAAATATGAGATAACTATATAATAATCACTATAAACACAGATATGGCTAGTGAGAAATGTAAAATGATTGTGGTCTGTATATAAGCACATGATTTGGTACCACCCACTGCTTGAGAAAGGCTCAGTGTGAGCCGAAACGTCGTATGAGATGTGGGGCTGAAATAAACTTCACAAGTTTTCTACACTTTTAAGAATTGGAGTGCTGCCTTCGTTTTTTACCTGATATCTATTATCTATATATCTATCGTTCTTTCTATCTATCATCTATCTATCGTTCTTTCTATCTATCGATCTATCTATTATCTATCTATCTCTTTTCAGCTAGCTATCCCATTCTATCTATGGTATACCTTCTAACTTTCTTATTCCTTTTTTTTATCTATTTATCTATCTCATCTATCTACGAGCAGATTACATACAACATACACCCGGCGACAAACACTGTGACATACACCCAGCGATATACGACTTGCAACCTACCACATTTTACATGTAATATACGACTTTCAACATACTATGTGCGACATGCAACATCAGACTACATGCGACTACATGCGACATGCAACAACATGTGACTACATGCGACATGCAACATCAGACTACATGCGACATGCAACAACATGCGACATGCAAAACCATGCGTCAGCATGCAACATGCAGAACCATGCGACATGCAATAGCATGCGAGTTGCGACAGCATGCGACATGCGGCGACATGCAACATGCATCATACACAACATACATACAATACATACATACAGACATACAGTACATATAACAGATTACATACTCACCATCACTTGTCACTTTGATCCCCGAAGCCAGTGTCATCTCTAAAAAATTTTCAAATAAAAAAAAACAACACATATACTCACTGTCCGCAGAAATCCAATGTAAACGAGTGTCCCACGACAATCTCCCGTGGAGAGCAGGAGCATCTGCTGATGCGACTGCTCTCAGGGGCTCCAGGAACATAATGATGGAAGGTATCCTTCCACAATGTGTTTCTCACAATGTATTCCTACACCACTGTGAGAAAATAGTCCCTGGCCTCACTTCTGGCAATGCTGTTCAGACAGCTTGAGGTGTTCTGCATTACGGGATCGCACGGAGGCCATCATGACCACAGGTATTATGCGCTCACCATTCTAGCCATATATCTTTATGGGCTATTGATGCCACTTCTAGGCTATTTGGGTCTTGTGCAATAATGGGATATAGTGCAATCACATTGTAAGCAATCTTTTAGGTGAATTGGTAAAGACTTATATACTACATATTCATTCACTATTTACCAACAAAATGCCCTATATGGCATGTTTACATGGGCCCTTTTTGGTGTAGCATCCTGTATTACTTTGTTGTGATCTTTTGGTCGAGGTGTCACATTCCCGTTTACTTTCTCTTTCTGCCGAAACCAGTTTTACAGATGGTTGTACCATCTGAATTGTACTCTTTGTGATTATTTCTTCATTATATGTATTTAATATGATAATAATTCTATGGTAAATAAATTTTGTTATATTGGGAATCGCTCCTTCAGTTGTCTCTTTATTGGTACATGTGTATATGTGATGGTATAATCCCCCTCGTGGTTTTTTTTCAATTAGTATATGAGGTGTTCTCTTTAAGTATTTGCCAGAAAGTGAGACTATGAACTAAGGTTAACCTCTTCAGTGATGCACTGCAGGAGCCATTGTCTCTTGTCAGTGTGTCACTGAGGGTCCTATAGAGCAGTGACATCACCCGATGTCACTGTTCTATAGGGGAGATCGTCGTGGGACACGCGTTAGTTATTGGACTCCGGCGAAGACAGGTAGTATACGATTTATTATTTTAGTTTTTTTACAGGTGCAGAACTATGGTAAGTATGGTCAAATGAAGAATATTAAAAAAAATTTTTGGAAAAATGTGTGTGTTTTATTAACCCATTACTATCATTGGATTACTAACGGATAGGCGTCTTATTGACGCCTCTCCGTTATTAACCCGGCTTAATGTCACCTTACGATACAAAGGTGACATTAACCCCTTATTACCCCATATCCCACCGCTACACTGGAGTGGGAAGAGAGGGGCTAAGTGCCGGAATTGGCGCATCTTACAGATGTGCCATTTCTGGGGCGGCTGCGTACTGGTGTTTGTAGCCGGGGGGTGGGGGGCAATATCCATGGACCCTCTCTAGGCTATGAATATCAGGCTACAAATATTGGTCCACGGCCGTCGGCTTTCCCCTTCTGGCGCAAAAAATTCCGGATAGATAGATGGAATGATAGATGGATATAGAGATATAGAGATATATATATATATATATATATATATATATATATATATATATATATATATATATATATATATATATATATATATATATATATATATATGAACACTGAAAAAAAATTCAGCTGTCTTTACTTGCCATTAAAATAGGGGGACCCCCCCCCCCCCAAAAAAAAAAAAATGACGTGGGGTCCCCCTATATTTTATAGCCAGAAAGGCTACGCAGACAGCTGGGGGCTGATATTCATAGCCTAGAGAGGGTCCATGGATATTGCCCCCCCCCCCCCCCCAACAATACATAGATAGAAAGATCGATAGATAGATAATAGATAGAAAGATCGATAGATCGATAGATCGATAGGTAAGCGATTTTGGCACCAAACTTACGCTCGCAGTTCGGGCAGAGAAAATTTTACCGGCATCCAGATAAACACTATGCGCATATGATCACTTCCGGGGCACCCAGGTTAAAGTGACGACCCGCGCATGCGAAGTGATGTAAAGTATGCTATGCCCACAGTTGGGCAAAGCATAATGCGCAGGCGCAAGAGGCGAATTCACTGCGCAACTGCGAAGAAAGAGCGCGATCTGTGCGATTCACAGATCGAATTTACGTCAGACACGCCGAGGAGCAGGGGGGAGGAACCGCAATTTCACAACGCCCATATGACCAGACCAGCGTGAGTGACAGCCCAAAACGGCGACTTTACAAAGGTATTTCGGCAGCATAGGTGGGGAATAAAAGCACAAAAAATACACTAATGTAAAGCACAGCTCAGCCCCTATTTAACGCTATTTTTATCTCATCTTTAAAAAACGGGGTGACAGGTTCCCTTTAAGGTCAGTAAATCCTACGTGCGGATTGGCTGCTACAGAAAAGAATAGCGGTTACACTATGCCCCATCGATCATGTATTAGCAGCAGCAGTGAGGCAGCAGGTTGCCCACAGCACCGGTAAGCACACAAGCAGGGCAGAGATGTGCTGCTGGAGGAAGGTGACAACTGATCATATTACTTTCATGTAGCAAAACGACCCCTTGTAAAGCCCCCAGACTGCAGTGTTACGATGCATCAGCACACCGATTAATGAATACGTCACCTGCACATTAGAAACATAAGATACTTAGTTGGCTTTAGCTCTTTTCGATCAATGTTAACTAAGGACCTTACGTTTTTAATGCATACAACAAAGTGGCGTTCATGTATTCTACAGTCGCATCGTGTATGTATAGGTTTGTATAGTCACAGCAGCGGATTTGTGCACTTGTACATTATTTTAATACTAAAGATGTGTGGGCACTATATTTTGTTGCACTAATGGCGTTTTTTGGTTGTAGGCTTCAAATGGCATATGATGGATTAAAGTAATACAATCAGCTGTTACTCACCCTCCCCGAGTCGAGATCTATCTTTCCTCCATTTCTCCAGTTTCTGTAAAATGGGTGCAACAGTGACATCATGACTATAGCTAAATTCTCCGCTGTCACTCACGGACCTCAGCAGGCCAAGCTGTCTACATCAGCAGAGTCACTGATTGGCAGCAGCGGTAATGAGAGCTGTAGTTGTGGTGTCATCACTACAGCCCGTAGATGTGGAGGGTGAATAACATCCGATGTATTATTTTATCCCAGTGGTGGGCATACATAAAGTCTATGTACCTGGCTGCTCTGAGCCCTGCGTGCCCCATAACAGAAGCAATGTCATATGACAGCTGGTGTAATCAGGGTTCTGAGCCCCCCTCACATGCAGCGGTGTAAGGGAATGTAAGGGGGTTTCCACTGCTGGACAACACCTGCTTATTCAATTTAGGACCCCAATTAATATAAAGATGATAGATGCTCTCTTCCTGCAGCAAAGCCGGTCCACCTACAGTATGTTGGCGCCAACACTGCTGGAGCGGTCATTATTTTTATTTTGATCAAGCAGGGGTTGTGGAAAATCTCTTTAAGGGTGGGGGTTTATATATGGGCCTCATGCACATGTGGATCCATCCAAGTGGAATGAGTTTTCTATACATACCACATGCATTGATGCAAATGTCCTATGTGCATGAAGCCCAAATATTTTTTTCAGGAGGCCTAAAGTGTGATTCTGGCACAAAATGAGGCTTATTGGTTTTCAGAATCGACTTTGGGGAGAGAGAAAATCTATTTATCCCATTTACTATTTCTCACACGTCACCAGGTCCTAATAGGCTTTAAATGATGTGGCAGAAATATCACACTGCTATCTCCACTTCTATTTGTGCAGTGCTGAGGACGGAGGCCAGTGTGCTCCCTGGGACTGTGCAGACCACCGGAAAGCTCAGACAAGTGCTAGCCCTAGTTTTCACAGCTAGCATAGACAGGGTCAGAGGGGGGGAAAAAATCACAGCATGCACGATTTGCAAGAATTAGATGGCACCTGCCCATTCCACCCTATGGGTCCATGAAAAAGAAATCAGACGGTATTCGGATAAAATCTTCACTGACATATTATAGAAACTATGGAGAAACTTTTTTCTCTCTCCATCTTTACAACTACCTTTACAGAACCGGCAGACCCGTATACGGTATGCACCTGACCAGTGTGACGGTACGTGAACAGGTCAGTTGCACTGCACACGGCTTCCAGACACATGTGAGGCATTAAAGGGAACCTGTCAGCAGGATTGTGCTCAGTAACCTACAGACAGTGTCAGGTCGGCGCCGTTATACTGACTACAATGATATCTGGGGTGAAGCAATCCGTCTTGTGGTTGTTTAATCAATCAGTGTTTGCAGTTTTCAGGTAATGAGATTCCCGTGCTCCGAGGCGGCCTCGGGAGGGGTCTTTATGTGGCGCTCTGGCCTCATCTCAGTCCTTGCTGGCTTAAATGACAGGTCCCAACCTTCTGTGACCTGCCTACTATCGGAAAAAATACTGCACTTATGGAGTTAATAGTGTGATAAAGGAGCTGACCAAAATGTCATTTTCCTTTTATTTTATTATTTTTATTGTGTGATTCATCAAGGCTGGGAGTAGCGCATGCCAGTCCTAATGACCAGATTCATTACAGGCATGCGCCATCACTAGTAACGTATGCCAGCCTGGTGACAATTCACTGAAAGAAGGACAACAATCAATAAAAGACATGGCAGAAAAAAAGAAGCAGCCATACTTGTAATACCATGTCCAGACACACATGGACACAGCAGGTCACTGTGATAAAAATCGGGGGCATCACAGGGTTTTGTCCTTTAAAAGCGTGAATTGTCTTTTCATTTAGTATAGGGATAATGAGGACCCTTGATGTGTGTTGTGAGCCAAAATATCGACAGATACCTCATGAATTATACACTTTTTTTGCAGGGTACAGGCCGGGGCCCTCAATGGTGGCTCAGTAATGTGGGTGCACATATGGTATTGGCAGTCCCCCCGATGTAACAGCAGGTTAGTAAGTGGATGCTTCATTAGTGCTTGGCACCTGTGCTGCCCGCACCTTCATCACGGGGACCTGCTGCCTCCTGTTACACATGGTATTACATGTACGGCTGCTTCTCTACAGCCTGGTGACAGCCTTATGATTAACATTACGAGCGGGCATGCCCATGCCCCGTCCATATTGGCCTACCTGGCAAGGATTGGCATATAAACAAAAAGAGTCACAAGATTTTTGCACAATTACGGAATTGTGCAATAATACTGAGACTTAAAAGATGTTTATGCCAGAGGTTAGGACACCTAATGCTAATTTCCCCTTCCACCAACGGTAACATTACTTTTTCCCTTGTACGATGCCCAGATATAAAATGGTAGAATCACACAAGATAAAAGAAGACTTCCCCAGAGAAGAGGCTTCTCCGCTGTGATCTGGAGAGACTGTGTCTAAACTTATCACACAGATCTCCTCATTGTTATTATACCAGGGGGAGATCTGCGATGTCATTACTGACAACACCATGGATTTATCCCAGGAATCGGGAATAATGGTCTGATACCTGGGATAGATCCCGAGCATTGTGTGTGTGTGACAATCGCTGCTTGCATGATCATCTTCATCACTGCTCCTCTGCAGCTCTCCTACGCATGACAATCATCTTGTAATGGTGCAACAGTGGCGGGAGAGGAGAGCTGCAGAGTGAACCGGGGATCCGATTACATAATATGGAGTGGACATGCTAGACCACACTTAGGCAGTAATACACATCATTGGCCATTATGTCACAGCACTGAGCTATGTCGGGGTACGGCCTGCTGGGGCTCATCAGCTGTCATGCACCAAAATTATATATCACGGCAGAGAACAGCAGCTGTACTGGAGAGGAGACTGTAGTCAGTGCCCAGACCTCAGCTTCAGGCTGCACAGCTGATAGAGAGCAGCAGCTGTACAGGAGAATATGGACCCGGACACCTGCACGACTGATAACAGAGAGCAGCAGCTGTACAGGAGAATATGGACCCGGACACCTGCACGACTGATAACAGAGAGCAGCAGCTGTACAGGAGAATATGGACCGGACACCTGCATGACTGATAACAGAGAGCAGCAGCTGTACAGGAGAATATGGACCCGGATAACTGCACGACTGATAACAGAGAGCAGCAGCTGTACAGGAGAATATGGACCAGGACAACTGCACGACTGATAACAGAGAGCAGCAGCATATGGACTCGGACACCTGCACGGCTGATAACAGAGAGCAGCAGTTGTACAGGAGAATACGGACCAGGACACCTGCACGGCTGATAACAGAGAGCAGCAGCTGTACAGGAGAATATGGACCCGGACACCTGCACGGCTGATAACAGAGAGCAGCAGCTGTACAGGAGAATATGGACCAGGACACCTGCACGACAGATAACAGAGAGCAGCAGCTGTACAGGAGAATATGGACCCGGACACCTGCACGACAGATAACAGAGAGCAGCAGCTGTACAGGAGAATACGGACCCGGACACCTGCACGACAGATAACAGAGAGCAGCAGCTGTACAGGAGAATACGGACCCAGACACCTGCATGGCTGATAACAGAGAGCAGCAGCTGTACAGGAGAATATGGACCAGGACACCTGCACGACAGATAACAGAGAGCAGCAGCTGTACAGGAGAATATGGACCCGGACACCTGCACGACAGATAACAGAGAGCAGCAGCTGTACAGGAGAATATGGACCCGGACACCTGCACGACAGATAACAGAGAGCAGCAGCTGTACAGGAGAATACGGACCCGGACACCTGCACGACAGATAACAGAGAGCAGCAGCTGTACAGGAGAATACGGACCCGGACACCAGCGCGGCTGATAACAGAGAGCAGCAGCTGTACAGGAGACTATGGACCCAGACACCTGCATGGCTGATAACAGAGAGCAGCAGCTGTACAGGAGACTATGCAGTCCCCGGACACCTGCACGGCTGATAACAGAGAGCAGCAGCTGTACAGGAGACTATGCAGTCCCCGGACACCTGCACGGCTGATAACAGAGAGCAGCAGCTGTACCGGAGACTATGCAGAGTCCGGACACCTGCACGGCTGATAACAGAGAGCAGCAGCTGTACAGGAGACTATGCAGTGCCCGGACACCTGCACGGCTGATAACAGAGAGCAGCAGCTGTACAGGAGAATATGGACCCGGACACCTGCACGACTGATAACAGAGAGCAGCAGCTGTACAGGAGAATATGGACCGGACACCTGCATGACTGATAACAGAGAGCAGCAGCTGTACAGGAGAATATGGACCCGGATAACTGCACGACTGATAACAGAGAGCAGCAGCTGTACAGGAGAATATGGACCAGGACAACTGCACGACTGATAACAGAGAGCAGCAGCATATGGACTCGGACACCTGCACGGCTGATAACAGAGAGCAGCAGTTGTACAGGAGAATACGGACCAGGACACCTGCACGGCTGATAACAGAGAGCAGCAGCTGTACAGGAGAATATGGACCCGGACACCTGCACGGCTGATAACAGAGAGCAGCAGCTGTACAGGAGAATATGGACCAGGACACCTGCACGACAGATAACAGAGAGCAGCAGCTGTACAGGAGAATATGGACCCGGACACCTGCACGACAGATAACAGAGAGCAGCAGCTGTACAGGAGAATACGGACCCGGACACCTGCACGACAGATAACAGAGAGCAGCAGCTGTACAGGAGAATATGGACCCGGACACCTGCACGACAGATAACAGAGAGCAGCAGCTGTACAGGAGAATACGGACCCAGACACCTGCATGGCTGATAACAGAGAGCAGCAGCTGTACAGGAGAATATGGACCAGGACACCTGCACGACAGATAACAGAGAGCAGCAGCTGTACAGGAGAATATGGACCCGGACACCTGCACGACAGATAACAGAGAGCAGCAGCTGTACAGGAGAATATGGACCCGGACACCTGCACGACAGATAACAGAGAGCAGCAGCTGTACAGGAGAATACAGACCCGGACACCTGCACGACAGATAACAGAGAGCAGCAGCTGTACAGGAGAATACGGACCCGGACACCAGCGCGGCTGATAACAGAGCAGCAGCTGTACAGGAGACTATGGACCCAGACACCTGCATGGCTGATAACAGAGAGCAGCAGCTGTACAGGAGACTATGCAGTCCCCGGACACCTGCACGGCTGATAACAGAGAGCAGCAGCTGTACCGGAGACTATGCAGAGTCCGGACACCTGCACGGCTGATAACAGAGAGCAGCAGCTGTACAGGAGACTATGCAGTGCCCGGACACCTGCACGGCTGATAACAGAGAGCAGCAGCTGTACAGGAGACTATGCAGTCCCCGGACACCTGCACGGCTGATAACAGAGAGCAGCAGCTGTACAGGAGACTATGCAGTGCCCGGACACCTGCACGGCTGATAACAGAGAGCAGCAGCTGTACAGGAGACTATGCAGGGTCCGGCTGTTATTAACCTCAGATATACAACTAAAGGCCGGGGCAGTGGAGCAGACATGCGCAGAAGCCTCACCCCGGGACACCCCGCACACGCAGCACTCACATAGGCTCCAAGGTCTTTGATAACCAGTGCTTTAACGCGTCGAAGTCCTCTATTATCATGTTCGGGCCTCTCCTGCAGCGGCAGCACAGGGTCGGTGCGGGAGTCAGCAGTGCTCGGTACCTCCGTACAGCCCGGTCACCTCCGCAGTGTTCCCAGGAGCCGCGGTAACGTTACTATTAGGAGCGAAGCCCCAGCACACCGCAGAAGCCCGTACTGTAAGATGGCTGCCACCAGAGATCGCGACACCAGAACACTACGTCATAACGCTGCAATCACGGGTCAGCGTACGCATGCGCAGTCCAGGGTCTGTGGGACACGGGCTGGCTTGTGAGGGGGCGGGGTGTTTACCTCAGCCTGCAGCCAGGGCGCTCTCTCCCCTACCCCGGCGGGTGCGCATGCGCAGCAGAGGGGATAAGTCTCAGGCGGAGCAGCGCGGCTCCCGGCTCCGTTCGGGGATTGTCGCACACAGTTTGTACCGGTTTTCGCCTGTAATACAATAATGTATATTACCCTTTCCTCGCCTGGCGATTTTCCGTGTCTGCGCCTTCTCCCACCTTCTTGCAGGAGCCGTCACTTATTTTTCCCTCACTATGGCCGTGTGAGGGCTTGTACGACTCCATTGATTCCACCACACAGTGTACTGGGAAACAAGAACTAATGATTCAAAGTGTGGTGGACTTGTGAGAAGATGCACTTGGCGGTGTGGTGAGGTAACGATGACCCGGAGGCCGCATCGCTAGGGCTGTGCGAGCCCAAACTTACATGGTTGGTTCTTTTATTTAAGTGGCGAAACAATTCAGAAAGTCGTGAAGATATTTTGATTTTGTCGCCATTTTCTTGAGCCGTAACGTTTTCATGTTTTCGTCTCATGGATCTGTGCGGGCCTCTGTGTGGCGAGCCGACTGCTTTATTGGTCCCATACAATAGGGTGACGATAAGGTTCTCTCCCCATAGTCAGTGCTAGGAACCTTGTGTATACATGTGTATGTGGTTCCTACAGGAAGTTGGTGGGGAGAGCACCTTATTGTCAGGCACACCGGCGGTCACTCGACCGGAAGACGCTGGCGCCTGCGCAGAAGATCCATAAATAAGGTGCCCATAGAAGGGGGGAAATGTGCGGCTTATGGAGGGAGTGCAGGGTGCAGGATCCTAGCACCACTACTCCATGTAACGGCACTATGAGGGTATGTTTCCACGGAAAGGCAGAGCTTTGGACGCAGCAGATACCCGCTCTGTCCAAAGCGCTGGCGGCTTTTCTATGCGCAGTGAATCACCGCATCCTATACATAGACTGAGCGTCTCCGCAAGATAAATAGACATGCTGCAGTCTATAAAGACGCGCCGCATGTGCGTATACACAGGTCTGCCACCTGCGTCCTTGTACGCATAGTGGTGACGGGATTTCATAAAATTCCAGCCACTATGCTGTAACATCTGGACGCTGCGGCTGTACACAGCTTCCAATCTGCAGCAAATACTGAACGTGGAAACATACCCTGATGCTGATAGGAGGGGGTAGTGTAATGAAGACTGGAGGCAGGGATTCCTTCCAGGCACCGCACGCCCCGGAGCCTGGAAGGCATCATTAATATACAGAATACAGAAATAGGATTTCTCAACCACAAGACCGCAGATATGAGGCATACAGGTAGGACTAGTGTAACATTTCTATCACCTGGGTGCCCATATTTATAGGCTTTATACATCACACGGTGACAGATTCCCTTTAATTTTATATTTTGATCAGACCTTTATGGACTCAACAATATCATATATGTTATTTCTCTTATTTTTTTTTAAATGAAAGGTTGTCCATTACTTGATTGATTACCTATCCTCAGAATAGGTAATCAATATCTGATCAGTGGGGTTGCGACCCCCGCCAATCAGCTGTTCTCGGTGTCGGCGGCTGGACGGACTCACTTATAGAGCTGCTCTGTCTTCTGGTTGCGGCTAAGGCTTGGTACTATGCATTTTTCATAGATGCATACCAGGATGGGTGGTCCCGGCCCAAATCTTGCATTGGGGCCCATCGGACTCTAGTTACGCCACTTGTCATAGCCGTACAAGATGCTGTTTTAGTGTGGGTTGATTTGTAATATAATTTACTGTATTACATACTATAGAACTAAGGGGAAAAAAACAGTCCTCCCCCTGCTCTTGTTGCTGGCGTTCAGTTTTTACTGTGACCTGATAATTTTACTCTACACTTTTTTCGATGTGCCATTGTCCGACTCCGCCCCCTCCTGTGATAATGTGAAAGAAGTGGTTAATTTCTATTCTGAATAAAATAGAAGAAAATAGTATTATACAATAATGGCCTATGTTCCAGTTATCATCTGTCTACATGCTGATATTCTTATGGCTAATGACCAGTCCCTACAATTCCCATAAATTGTCAAAGACGTTGTTGTTTTCAATACGGTCTGTAATCACCTAATAATTCTATTTCTTCATCCAGATTCTCTTGAGAACTTTATCTTTTGGACCAGAACACATTGACATGCTGGAAGTACCCCAACATGTTATGTAATTTATCTCATATCCCAGGATGTGATTGACAACTGATTGTATAACTCATATTTCTAACAGATTATTGTGTAATGCCTCATTTCCCTTTGATCTCGTACTATAAAAGAACACCTTAACCCCCGCCATTAAACAGAGACTATTTGGAAAGACAACGAGCAGTCTGTCTCTGATTATTGCTTCATAACTTGGGTACCTAAGACAGAGAACACCTGAGTAGGTTAGAAATCCCTCGTCTAACAACTTGGAGGCCTTCAGCGGGATATAATATTCCACTTTGACTTTCATCTCAGACAGAACAATTGACTGCCTTCCTCCTGAACAGAAAACCAGATCCCGGGTAAGTGAGTAGATTTATTACTCACACAGTTTTCTCTCCGGCAAAGGAGGCTTTCTAGAGTCAGCCTTTGAGTGTTTCTAACGGGAAAACCCTCAGGTAAAAGAAAGTGTCTGTTATTTGTTTGAGTGGTTATATATTGGGTTTGTTTGTTTAGTCTCATGCTGAAGTCTAAGAGCGCCGTTTGTGCTCGAAACGCGTCCAGCGACTACATGGTAGTTTCCATCCAAATGATGTAATTTTTCACTTGTCAGTAGTTTTCCAAATTTTAATATGTTTAAATAAATTTTTGATACTTTTTATTCCTGGAGCTGGATTTTTCTTTCCACGTGCATTTGTTTGTTTGTAACAATGTCAATGTTAATGCTGTAAATATTGTAATTGAAGTGTCTTGAGCCTGCTCTGCTATGCTCTGCTATACTTGTCCTATGTTTGTTCTATGTTTCTTCTTTGTTACTTTGATTTTGCTTTTGTTAGCTAATTATATTAGTTTAGTTTATTGGTGCCTTGTCAGTTGTTAATTGATAAGTAGTACTAAGGCCATGTGCACACGTTCAGTATTTTTTGCGTTTTTTTCGCGTTTTTTCGCTATAAAAACGGGAAAAAACGCTAACATATGCCTCCTATTATTTACAGTGTATTCCGCATTTTTTGTGCAAATGTTGCATTTTTTTCGCATCACGGAAAAAAAAGCAACATGTTCATTAAAAATGCGGAATTGCGGGGATTCCGCACACCTAGGAGTGCTTTGATCTGCTTACTTCCAGCACGGGGCTGTGCACACCATGCGGGAAGTAAGCAGATTATGTGCGGTTGGTACCCAGGGTGGAGGAGAGGAGACTCTCCTCCACGGACTGGGCACCATATAATTGGTCAAAAAAAAAGAATTAAAATAAAAAATAGTGATATACTCACCTTCGATGGCCTTCGGAGTCTTCCCGCCTCTCCGGTGCATGCTGCCGCTTCGGTTCCTATAGCTGGTGTGCGGTGAAGGACCTGCGATGACGTCGCGGTCTTGTGATTGGTTGCGAGACCGGTCATGTGACCACTCACGTGACCGCGACGTCATGGAAGGTCCTGCACACACACAGCAGCTATAGGAACGGACGCCGCTGAGGAGATCCGCTGTCTGCAGGTGAGTATAAGCATTTTTTTTATTTTTTTTAATTATTTTTAAACATTCTATCTTTTACTATAAATGCTGCATAGGCAGCATCTATAGTAAAAAGTTGGTCACACTTGTCAAACACTATGTTTGACAAGTGTGACCAACCTGTCAGTTTTCCAAGCGATGGTACAGATCACTTGGAAAACTTTAGCATTCTGCAAGCTAATTTCGCTTGCAAAATGCTAAAAAACGCAAAAAAAAAACGGGGAAAAAAACGCAAAAAAAAATGCGGATTTCTTGCAGAAAATTTCCGATTTTGTTCAGGAAATTTCTGCAAGAAATCCTGACGTGTGCACATACCCTAATAGTGCTGTGCTGAACTGTTCTGATTATACTGAGATATAGCTGAATCTGTGTTGTGGGGTACTGAGCAGCGCTGGTGATGTATGGAGACTATGGTACCTTCACACTAAACGACTTACCAACGATCACGACCAGCGATACGACCTGGCCATGATCGTTGGTAAGTCGTTGTGTGGTCGCTGGGGAGCTGTCACACAGACAGCTCTCTCCAGCGACCAATGATCAGGGGAACGACTTCGGCATCGTTGAAACTGTCTTCAACGATGCCGAAGTCCCCCTGCAGCACCCGGGTAACCAGGGTAAACATCGGGTTACTAAGTGCAGGGCCGCGCTTAGTAACCCGATATTTACCCTGGTTACCATTGTAAAAGTTAAAAAAAAAAAAACCACTACATACTCACATTCTGATGTCTGTCACGTCCCCCGCCGGCGTCCACAGGGTTAAAACTGCTTTCGGCAGGAGCGCTTGCTAATGCTGCGCTGCTGCCGAGAGCTTCCCTGCACTGAATGTGTCAGCGCCGGCAGTAACAGCAGTGACGTCACCGCTGTGCTCTGCTTTAGTAACCCGATATTTACCCTGGTTACCTTTGTAAAACATTGCTGGCATCGTTGCTTTTGCTGTGAAACACAACGATACACGCCGATCTGACGACCAAATAAAGTTCTGGACTTTCAGCAACGACCAGCGATATCACAGCAGGATCCAGATCGCTGCTGCGTGTCAAACACAATGATATCGCTATCCAGGACGGTGCAACGTCACGGATCGTTGTCGTTCTCGTTGCAAAGTCGTTTAGTGTGAAGGTACCTTTAGAACATCATTCCCACTGCCTCTCCATTTGTAAGAAAATGCCTAATTTGATTTCCTTGGCTTATCTTTAGGAGGCATCACACCTACCACCCCCTGAACAAATGTCCTACTGTAGTATTCCTTAAGGCTATGTGCAGACGTTCAGGAATACTAGCAGAAAATTCCTGAGATTTTCTGCAAGAATTCTGCATGCGTTTTGTTCGCGTTTTTGCCGCGTTTTCATTGCGTTTTTGGTGCGTTTTTTTTGCGGATTTTTCCGGACATTTCCCAATGCATTAGATAGTGGGAAATCCGCAAAAAATCCGCAAAATTAATGAACATGCTGTGTTTTTTACCGTGATGCGTTTTTAACGCATAAAAAAACGCATCATGTGTACAAAAAGTGCAGAATTCATTAAAAATGATAGGATGCATAATATATGCAGATTATTTGCGGATTTATAGCGTTTTTATAGGGAAAAAAACGCGAAAAAAAGGCGAATAATCTGCAACGTGTGCACACAGCCTAAGGGTACTGTCACACAGTACCATTTTGATCGCTACGACGGTACGATTCGTGACGTTCTAGCGATATCGTTACGATATCGCTGTGTCTGACACGCAGCAGCGATCAGGGATCCTGCTGAGAATCGTACGTCGTAGCAGATCGTGTGGAACTTTCTTTCGTCGCTTGATCACCCGCTGACATCGCTGGATCGTTGTGTGTGACAGCGATCCAGCGATGTGTTCGCTTGTAACCAGGGTAAACATCGGGTAACTAAGCGCAGGGCCGCGCTTAGTAACCCGATGTTTACTGTGGTTACCAGTGTAAACGTAAAAAAACAAACAGTACATACTTACATTCCGGTGTCTGTCCTCCAGCGTCTCAGCTTCTCTCCACTGTGTGAGCGTCTGCCAGCCAGAAAGCGAGCACAGCGGTGACGTCTGACGTCACCGCTGTGCTTGCCGGCTATGGCGCTTACACAGTGGAGAGAAGCAGAACGCCGGGGACAGACACCGGAATGTAAGTATGTACTGTTTGTTTTTTTTACGTTTACGCTGGTAACCACGGTAAACATCGGGTTACTAAGCGCGGCCCTGCGCTTAGTTACCCGATGTTTACCCTGGTTACCGGGGACTTCGGCATCGCTCCAGCGCCGTGATTGCAACGTGTGACCGCAGTCTACGACGCTGGAGCGATAATCATACGATCGCTGCGACGTCACGGATCGTGCCGTCGTAGCGATCAAAATGGTACTGTGTGACAGTACCCTAAATGTGCTTTTTTCTTATTAATCTATTTGTAATCTTGCCTGAAGGAGCCACTGTGCTCTGAAAGCTTGCAAACATGTTATTTTCTGGTTAGCCAATAAAGGTATCACTCCTAGAATACTTTTGTCATCATTGGGCAGAAAAGTATTCACATCGATCTCTTGTCATATAATAATTCACTCTCATGGATTGTTCAAAAGCTGGGTAGATATATTAAGACTCTAGAAGGTATATGCCAAGGTGGCAAGATATCACGCACGAATATTATCTTATTGAACCCAGAGTGGATTCAGGAATAGACCTTGCATATTCAGAGTCAAGTGAGGACTCAGATCCAGATGTATGAAGAGTATATAGCGCTTGTGGTTGGAACTGTTGTTCATAGTGATCTACTTTTTCAGGAGAGTGAGCATCAGGACAGAACAGAGAGTTGTGGTTCAGCTTAATGCTTTGGAAGCAGGATTGCTGGCTATCATAGTAGACCAGTGGGATCCAGCTTATACATAACAGGGCTGAAGATACAGGCTACCTTTCACAGCTGTTATGGGTGCTAGACTAACCAGGTCAGGACAGACTACGGATCCGAGATTTAAGATGAAGGACCTGGTGCGTCTTGAGCGGGGAAATAAAGCAGATAAGAATACCGCTAATAATTCTAGAAAAGGCAGGAATTCCAAGGAAGGGATGTTTGGATGCTGAGAGATGGACGCATTTAAGTAAGAAGCATGCCACATGGATTGATAAATAAGACTATGGGGTGCAAGTTGCAGCATGGATCAGAACCTCTGAATGGCATTGTTTTTTTTTAAATACTGAGAATGAGGAATGTGATGAAGTTAGAATGAGAGAATGTATGGGAGGCAATCTGCAGTGTCTCCACACACACACACAGGCAGCTGCCCCCCCCTCACAAAGTCAGTCTGTGTCTCCACTAGGGTTGAGCAACTTTCATTTTTTTAAGATCGAGTCGGGTTTTGTGAAACCCGACTTAGTCCAGAGTCGAGTCGAGTGCAGTCGGCCGATTATCGCTAAAAGTCGGGGATCGACCGAAACACGAAACCCAATGCAAGTCAATGGGGAAGCATAGTCGGCAGTGAGTGGAGGCCAGGAAAACACCTACAGTGCCCATTTTAATGCCAAAAACATCCATTCTTGTTTTCTGAAGCTTGTCAATCTTAATTAACTTTATAATAATAGTTGGGCACTGGAAATTGGGGGGCATTTGGCAAACGTTGTGGGGGGTAGGGCTGGTTCAAGGTTTTAGTGGGCCCAGGAAACGTGGACTACGTCACGGCGGTGGAGCAGGGAGAGGTAAGTATTTCAACGTTGCAAGTGCTGTGATCCTGAGCAAGCAGGGGGGGGGCCACTCGTTCGCATTGGCACTGGCACAGGGCCCTTCAAAGTACAGCGATGTGTGTTTGCATGGCGGGGGCGCCTCCCACCAGCAGCGACACTTTTGCGTACTCTGAGGGGCCCTGTGCCAGTGACGTCGCCAACGAGTATGCCCCCCCCACCTGATGAAGGAACCTGCACTTTCATCTGCACCTTCCTCTTTGTCCCTGTGTAAGGTGGTATAACATGCGGGAAGGGGAACCTTACTTTCAGCAGGGTCAGATTCTGGCTGTGTAGAGTGCAAGGGGAATGTAGTGGTCTAGGTCAATGTACCAGCAGACTCATGTAGCAGTGGCTGGGCAGTGGGCAGGATGAGGAGGAAACAGATATAGGGCCAAAGAATAAAGTAGGCTAAATGCAGTTCAAAATTGGTAACAGGACTAAACAGGCGGCATTGCTTTGTTGAGTGGAGTAGCAAACCCAGGAGCAGCAGACACTGTTTTAAGGGCCCAAACACACTAATAGGCCAAATGCAGTTTAATATCTGCTACTGTAGGCCAAAAGCCAGAAGGTTGAAGCTCAGCTTTATTCAGTTGAGGACAAACACCACGCAGGGGCAGACACCGTTAGTAGGCCGGAACCAAAGTTGAAGGCCAAATGCAGTTTAATATCTGATACTATAGGCCGAAAGCCAGAAGGTTGAAGCTCAGCTTTTTTTAGTTGAGGACAAACACCAGGGAGGAGCAAACAGAGCTATTAGGCCCCATCCAGCAATTTAAAAAAAAAAAAAAAAAAAAAAGAGCCAGAAGGTGGAAACTCAGCTTTGTTCAGTGGAGGACAACACCAGGCAGGGGCAGACACCGTTAGTAGGCCCTAAACATTTTTTTTTTTTTAAATCTTAATAAGAGCCAGAAGGTAGAAGCTCAGCTTTGTTCAGTGGAGGACAACACCAGGCAGGGGCAGACACCGTTAGTAGGCCCTAAACATTATTATTTTTTTTTTTTAAATCTTAGTCAGGAACAGAAGGTTGAAGCACAGCTTTATTCAGTTGAGGACAACACCAGGGAGGGGCAGACACCGTTAGTAGGCCGGAACCACCAATCTTTTAAAAAACAGCAGTTAATAAGAGCCAGAAGGTTGAAGCACAGCTTTATTCAGTTGAGGACAACACCAGGGAGGGGCAGACACCGTTAGTAGGCCCTAAACACCCAATTTCTTTTTTAAAAATCTTAATTTGGAACAGAAGGTTGAAGCACAGCTTTATTCAGTTGAGGACAACACCAGGGAGGGGCAGAAACCGTTAGTAGGCCCTAAACACCATTTAAAAAAAAAAAAAACAGCAGTTAATGAGAGGCAGAAGGTTGAAGCTCAGCTGTATTCAGTTGAGGGCAACACCAGGGAGGGGCAGAAACCGTTAGTAGGCCCTAAACACCATTTAAAAAACAAACAAACAGCAGTTAATGAGAGGCAGAAGGTTGAAGCTCAGCTGTATTCAGTTGAGGGCAACACCAGGGAGGGGCAGAAACCGTTAGTAGGCCCTAAACACCATTTTTTAAAAAAAAAACACCAGTTAATGAGAGGCAGAAGGTTGAAGCTCAGCTGTTTTCAGTTTAGGGCAACACCAGGGAGGGGCAGAAACCGTTAGTAGGCCCTAAACACCATTTTTTTTAAAAAAAACAGCAGTTAATGAGAGGCAGAAGGTTGAAGCTCAGCTGTATTCAGTTGAGGGCAACACCAGGGAGGGGCAGAAACCGTTAGTAGGCCCTAAACACCATTTTTTTTAAAAAAAACAGCAGTTAATCAAAGCCAGAAGGTAGAAGCTCAGCTTTATTCAGTTGAGGACAACAGAAGGCAGGGGCAGACACCGTTAGTAGGCCGGAACCACCAATGTGTTTAAAAACAGCAGTTAATCAGAGCCGGAAAGTAGAAGCTCAGCTTTATTCAGTTGAGGACAACAGAAGGCAGGGGCAGACACCGTTAGTAGGCCGGAACCACCAATCTTTTAAAAAACAGCAGTTAATAAGAGCCAGAAGGTTGAAGCACAGCTTTATTCAGTTGAGGACAACACCAGGGAGCGGCAGACACCGTTAGTAGGCCGGAACCACCAATGTGTTTAAAAACAGCAGTTAATCAGAGCCAGAAGGTAGAAGCTCAGCTTTATTCAGTTGAGGACAACTTGAATTAGGGACTGCAGACAGAATTAGCAGGCTGTCCCCTGTGTGGACCATGCATCCAATACATTAACCCATTGAGCCACAAAGGACACGTAACCTTCCGTGGCCATGCCTACAGGTCCATGTGTCTGTTGTCAGGTGTACCTTTGTCAGTGTAGGCCTAGTGGAAGGAGGGACCGCAGACAGGCTTCGAAGGCCTAACACAATAAAATGGGCTGGCTGTAGGCACTTTATAATTGGTTCCAGGGGTACACGGGCAGCAGTGGTCTGGTCAGTGTAGGCCTAGTGGAAGGAGGGACCGCAGACAGGCTTCGAAGGCCTAACACAATAAAATGGGCTGGCTGTAGGCACTTTATAATTGGTTCCAGGGGTACACGGGCAGCAGTGGTCTGGTCAACGGAGGCCGATTGTAATGAGTGTCTGCCAGTTAGTAGTCAAAAACAACAATTAAACGTGAATGTCTCGCATTAAAACAAAACAAAAACACTAAAGGGTGCAATCATTAGGTTCAGGGGTGGGATCCTCTGCGTTGTTTCAGACCTACTAATTTAGCGCAAAGTATTTACTGTGGTGAATAGAGGACACTGCCCCTGACTATGTTAAGTACCATCATACATGTCAACACAATGGTATTGTCAGTGGCAGGTGTGGAAGGATGTCATCGCATAGACTAAACATTGGTGGAAGTGTGAGAGATAACTGTGGAAGTGGTAGAGCAATGTTTGACCTGGGGGTGGGTGAACTCTCTTGTGGCCGGCGGTACAGGCCCAGGGCCCCTCATGTTACAACAGTGTGTCTGACGTTGGGTGCGCACCACCACGGCCAGAGACACTTTATTGTACTATGAGGGACCCAGTAGCAATGCCGTCGACCAAAAGCGAGCACACCCACCTCTTCAGACAAACAGCAGTCTCACGGGTGCTTGCGCAAAGTCGCGATACCACGGCCCCGTGTGGGGAGTTTGGCCATTTAGGGAGGTGTAAACATGTCGTATGCTGGACAATCAGCTGCAGAAAATTAGACATTAGAAAAGTAATTCACAGTAGTCCACAGGCAAGAGCTTTTCATAGGAAAGCTAGGTGTCGGCCGGGCAAGGTGGGGCAAAAGATTTTGAAATCCAGTTGTGGTTTATTTTAATGAATGTTAGATCGTCAACATTTTGGGTAGCCAGACGAGTCCTTTTTTCGGTTAATATTGAACCTGCAGCACTGAATACTCTTTCTGATAGGACACTTGCTGCCGGGCAAGCAAGCTCCTGCAATGCATATTCTGCCAATTCTGGCCAGGTGTCTAATTTTGATGCCCAGTAATCAAATGGGAATGACGGTTGAGGGATAACATCGATAAGGGATGAAAAATAGTTAGTAACCATACTGGACAAATGTTGTCGCCTGTCACTTTCAATTGATGCAGCAGTACCTGTCCTGTCTGCGGTCATAGCAAAATCACTCCACAACCTGGTCAGAAAACCCCTCTGTCCAACGCCACTTCTGATGTGTGCACCCCTAACACTCCTAGTCTGCTGCCCCCTGGAGCTCGTGTGAGTACGATCACGTGCGCTGTGTGCTGGGAATGCCTGAAGCAAACGGTCAACAAGAGTTGATTGTTTGGTTGCTAATATTAGTTCCAAGTTCTCATGTGGCATAATATTTTGCAATTTGCCTTTATAGCGTGGATCAAGAAGGCAGGCCAACCAGTAATCGTCATCGTTCATCATTTTCGTAATGCGTGTGTCCCTTTTTAGGATACGTAAGGCATAATCCGCCATGTGGGCCAAAGTTCCAGTTGTCAAATCTCCGGTTGTGATTGGTTGAGGGGCAGTTTCAGGCAAATCTACGTCACTTGTGTCCCTCAAAAAACCAGAACCCGGCCTTGCCACGCAACCAATTTCCAGTGGCCCCGGGAAAGCTTCCGCATTAAAAATATACTCATCCCCATCATCCTCCTCGTCCTCCACCTCCTCTTCGCCCGCTACCTCGTCCTGTACACTGCCCTGACCAGACAATGGCTGACTGTCATCAAGGCTTTCCTCTTCCTCTGGTGCAGACGCCTGATCCTTTATGTGCGTCAAACTTTGCATCAGCAGACGCATTAGGGGGATGCTCATGCTTATTATGGCGTTGTCTGCACTAACCAGCCGTGTGCATTCCTCAAAACACTGAAGGACTTGACACATGTCTTGTATCTTCGACCACTGCACACCTGACAACTCCATGTCTGCCATCCTACTGCCTGCCCGTGTATGTGTATCCTCCCACAAAAACATAACAGCCCGCCTCTGTTGGCACAGTCTCTGAAGCATGTGCAGTGTTGAGTTCCACCTTGTTGCAACGTCTATGATTAGGCGATGCTGGGGAAGGTTCAAAGACCGCTGATAGGTCTGCATACGGCTGGAGTGTACAGGCGAACGTCGGATATGTGAGCAAAGTCCACGCACTTTGAGGAGCAGGTCGGAGAAACCAGGATAAGTTTTCAATAAGCACTGCACCACCAGGTTTAAGGTGTGAGCCAGGCAAGGAATGTGTTTCAGTTGGGAAAGGGAGATGGCAGCCATGAAATTCCTTCCGTTATCACTCACTACCTTGCCTGCCTCAAGATCTACTGTGCCCAGCCACGACTGCGTTTCTTGTTGCAAGAACTCGGACAGAACTTCCGCGGTGTGTCTGTTGTCGCCCAAACACTTCATAGCCAATACAGCCTGCTGACGCTTGCCAGTAGCTGGCCCATAATGGGACAACTGGTGTGCAACAGTGTCATCTGCCGATGGAGTGGTTGGCCGACTGTGGTCTGTGGAAGAGCTGTAGCTTCTGCAGGAGGAGGAGGAGGAGGAGGGGGTGCGAACGCCTACAGCCAACTGTTTCCTAGACCGTGGGCTAGGCACAACTGTCCCGAAATTGATGTCCCCTGTGGACCCTGCATCCACCACATTCACCCAGTGTGCCGTGATGGACACATAACGTCCCTGGCCATGCCTACTGGTCCATGCATCTGTAGTCAGGTGCACCTTTGTACTCACAGATTGCCTGAGTGCATGGACGATGCGCTGTTTAACATGCTGGTGCAGGGCTGGGATGGCTTTTCTGGAAAAAAAGTGTCGACTGGGTAGCTCGTATCGTGGTTCAGCGTACTCCATCAGGGCTTTGAAAGCTTCGCTTTCAACTAACCGGTAGGGCATCATCTCTAACGAGATTAGTCTAGCTATGTGGGCGTTAAAACCCTGTGTACGCGGATGCGAGGATAAGTACTTCCTTTTTCTAACCAGAGTCTCATGTAGGGTGAGCTGGACTGGAGAGCTGGAGATCGTGGAACTTTCGGGTGTGCCGGTGTACATGGCAGACTGAGAGACGGTTGGAGACGGTATTGTTTCCGCCGGTGCCCTAGATGCAATATTTCCTCCTACAAAACTGGTGATTCCCTGACCCTGACTGCTTTTGGCTGGCAAAGAAACCTGCACAGATACTGCCGGTGGTGCGGAAAATGGTGGCCTTACAGTGACGGAAGGGATGTTGCGTTGCTGACTAGCTTCATTGGCCGAGGGTGCTACAACCTTAAGGGACGTTTGGTAGTTAGTCCAGGCTTGAAAATGCATGGTGGTTAAGTGTCTATGCATGCAACTAGTATTTAGACTTTTCAGATTCTGACCTCTGCTTAAGCTAGTTGAACATTTTTGACAGATGACTTTGCGCTGATCAATTGGATGTTGTTTAAAAAAATGCCAGACTGCACTCTTCCTAGCATCGGATCCCTTTTCAGGGATTGCAGACTGAGCTTTAACCGGATGGCCACGCTGTCCTCCAACAGGTTTTGGCTTTGACACGCGTTTTGGGCCAGATACGGGCCCGGCAGATGGAACCTGTTGCGATGTTGATGCCTGCTGCGGCCCCTCCTCCACCTCCGCTTCTGAACTACTGCCGCCTGCACCCTGTTCCCCCAATGGCTGCCAATCGGGGTCAACAACTGGGTCATCTATTACCTCCTCTTCGAGCTCGTGTGCAACTTCGTCTGTGTCACTGTGTCGGTCGGTGGTATAGCGTTCGTGGCGGGGCAACATAGTCTCATCAGGGTCTGATTGTGGATCAGTACCCTGAGAGGGCAATGTGGTGGTCTGAGTCAAAGGAGCAGCATAGTACTCTGGCTGTGGCTGTGCATCAGTGCACTCCATGTCAGAATCTACTTGTAATGGGCATGGCCTGTTAAGTGTTTCACTTTCTAAGCCAGGGACGGTATGTGTAAAGAGCTCCATGGAGTAACCCGTTGTGTCGCCTGCTGCATCCTTCTCTCTTGTTGTAGTTTTTGCTGAAGAGGACAAGGAAGCGATTTGTCCCTGACCGTGAACATCCACAAGCGACGCGCTGCTTTTACATTTACCAGTTTCAGAAGAGGAGGCAAAAGAGCTAGAGGCTGAGTCTGCAATGTAAGCCAAAACTTGCTGTTGCTGCTCCGCCTTTAAAAGCGGTTTTCGTACTCCCAGAAAAGAGAGCGTTCGAGGCCTTGTGTAGCCAGACGACGAAACTGGCTCCACAGCTCCAGACTTACGTGGAATATTTTTATCCCCACGACCACCTGATGCTCCACTACCACTACCATCATTACCAGCTGACAATGAACGCCCACGACGACCTCTTGCACCAGACTTCCTCATTGTTTTAAAATCTTAACCAAAGTAACTTTATTTGTTGCTGTCAAACAACTTACACGGTGAGCTATAACTTCAGTATGATTTCAATATCCCTTAACAGGTTGGTGAGACCACAAGGAAAATCAGGCACAATGTTACACACTCTGTTTTCTGTGGCACCAAATCACAGAGATGCCACACACGCAGGACTGTCACTCAAGCACAAATGTCAATATTAATCTCCCACTGTTTTCTTTTTTTTTTTCTTTTTCAGGGAGACTTTAGAAACAAAATAATAAAAAATAAATAGGCTTTCTATGGCCCACTGAGTGAGAGATGGCACACACAGGAGTCAGGAGTGGCACACAAGCCCTGACTGAGGCCAATATTTTTCTCCCACCGATTGATGTAGTGTTTTTTTTTTTCAGGTAGATTTTAGAACCCAAATCAAGCAAAAAAATTAATAGGCTTTCTATGGCCCACTGAGTGAGAGATGGCACACACAGGAGTGGCACACAAGCCCTGAGGCCAATATTTTTCTCCCACTGATTGATGTAGTGTTTTTTTTTCAGGTAGATTTTAGAACCCAAATCAAGCAAAAAAATTAATAGGCTTTCTATGGCGCACTGAGTGAGAGATGGCACACATAGGAGTCAGGAGTGGCACACAAGCCCTGACTGAGGCCAATATTTTTCTCCCACCGATTGATGTAGTGTTTTTTTTTTTCAGGTAGATTTTAGAACCCAAATCAAGCAAAAAAATTAATAGGCTTTCTATGGCCCACTGAGTGAGAGATGGCACACACAGGAGTCAGGAGTGGCACACAAGCAGAAAGGGCAATATTAATCTCCCACTGATTGATGTAGTGTTTTTTTTCAAGTAGATTTTAGAACCCAAATCAAGCACAAAAAAAATAGGCTTTCTATGGCCCACTGAGTGAGAGATGGCACACACAGGAGTCAGGAGTGGCACACAAGCCCTGAGGCCAATATTTTTCTCCCACTGATTGATGTAGTGATTTTTTTTCAGGTAGATTTTAGAACCCAAATCAAGCAAAAAAATTAATAGGCTTTCTATGGCCCACTGAGTGAGAGATGGCACACACAGGAGTCAGGAGTGGCACACAAGCCCTGACTGAGGCCAATATTTTTCTCCCACCGATTGATGTAGTGTTTTTTTTTCAGGTAGATTTTAGAACCCAAATCAAGCAAAAAAATTAATAGGCTTTCTATGGCCCACTGAGTGAGAGATGGCACACACAGGAGTCAGGAGTGGCACACAAGCAGAAAGGGCAATATTAATCTCCCACTGATTGATGTAGTGTTTTTTTTTTTCCAGGTAGATTTTAGAACCCAAATCAAGCAAAAAAAAATAGGCTTTCTATGGCCCACTGAGTGAGAGATGGCACACACAGGAGTCAGGAGTGGCACACAAGCCCTGAGGCCAATATTTTTCTACCACTGATTGATGTAGTGATTTTTTTTCAGGTAGATTTTAGAACCCAAATCAAGCAAAAAAATTAATAGGCTTTCTATGGCCCACTGAGTGAGAGATGGCACACACAGGAGTCAGGAGTGGCACATAAGCCCTGACTGAGGCCAATATTTTTCTCCCACCGATTGATGTAGTGTTTTTTTTCAGGTAGATTTTAGAACCCAGATCAAGCAAAAAAATTAATAGGCTTTCTATGGCCCACTGAGTGAGAGATGGCACACACAGGAGTCAGAAGTGGCAGACAAGCAGAAAGGGCAATATTAATCTCCCGTTTGAAATTTTTTTTTTTTTTCAGGGAGACTTTAGAAACCAAATAATAAAAAAAAAAGGCTTTCTATGGCCCACTGAGTGAGAGATGGCACACACAGGGATGGCACTCTAGCAGAAATGCCAATCTTAATCTCCCACAAAAAAAAAAACAGGGACTGTCCTACAATTACTATCTCCCTGCAGTAATCTCAGCCAGGTATGGCAGGCAGCAATAAGGAGTGGACTGATGCACAAATTAAATAAAAAGTGTGGACAAACAAAAAAGATAGCTGTGCAGAAAGGAAGGAACAAGAGGATTTGTGCTTTGAAAAAAGCAGTTGGTTTGCACAGCGGTGTACACACAGGCACAGCAACGTTGTGCAGCTTTATGTACCCTGCCTATCACTATCCCTGCTTCTGAAGAAGCGGCAGCAACCTCTCCCTACGCTCAGATCAGCAGCAGTAAGATGGCGGTCGGCGGGAACGCCCCTTTATAGCCCCTGTGACGCTGCAGAAAGCAAGCCAATCACTGCAATGCCCTTCTCTAAGATGGTGGGGACTGAGATCTATGTCATCACGCTGCCCACACTCTGCGTTCACCTTCATTGGCTGAGAAATGGCGCTTTTCGCGTCATTGAAACGCGACTTTGGCGCGAAAGTCGCGTACCGCATGGCCGATGCAACGCTGGGATCGGCTCGGTTTCATGAGACGCCGACTTTGCTAAAAGTCGGCGACTTTTGAAAATGAACGACCCGTTTCGCTCAACCCTAGTCTCCACAGCTCCCTTCGCCCCTGTAAAAGCAGGGGATGAGATAAGCCCCCCTTCTGAAAGCAGCCCAAGGAAGGATGAAGCTGCACAGACAGGAGATTTCTTCTGTGTCTGCAGCCTCGATATCGGTACAATACCCTACTTGCCTGACTTGTATGGCCTCATCTCCACCCCATCACTGTCATCCCCAATGGGACTTCCAGCACTGGGACTCTGCTATGTGCAGACCCCGGTGATATACCAACAGCCAAGGTCCCCATGGGTGTCCGTCACGGGGGAGGGCTGATCCCTATGTCTTCACAGATGCGAACTAGTTGACTTGTACATGATGTTTCCCCACTCTATGATGCTTCTCCTCCTCTATACTCATTACCTTGAGTTGCCACAGGGGTCCACAGATAGTTTCTCCTCTTCGGTAAGGAACAGCCCTAACAACAAAATTTAGTTCCTACCGTGGGGAGAAATGAGGAAACACTTGCAGACAACCCTTACCCTTCATAACTATGATTTGAAAAAAAAAAAACCAAAGAAGCCAGATTTCTAAAAAAGTGTTTGTGACAGGGTTGAAAGAAGATCTAAGAACAGAAGTAATGAGGGTATAGCCAGAATGTATATACGATCCTTTCCCATGTTTAAGGGGATATAGAATCAGATTGACAGTAGGAAAGCAAAGAAGCAGCAAAAGCCAACTCCTGTTATGGTGACTATACAGTACCTCCAGAAGCATTTAGTAATGCTGTGAAAACTGCAGTGCAGGTATATATCACAGGGGAACGGGGGGGAGAGAAAAAGGAAAGATGGGATAGTTGACCAAGAGAAGTGTAAACAAAAATAGCGATTCCCTCCCGGGATGGCTATCACTATCACATAATTAAAACTTCCTAATGGGAAACAATTGAAAAGTCTGATTGATGCGGGGGTGTGCTGTACTATTATAAGAAAAAGGATATGCCACGATTCATGACAGGGAAAACAGTCCAGGGAGCAGATGGAACAGTCCATCCCGTGCATGAAACAACCCAAAAATGTGTGAATAGCACGTACCACAGACTTGTGTGCCCAATTGCTAGTCTCTGATAAATGTCCTCTAAGCTTGATATGTGCTGATATCCTGAGTGCAATTAATGCAGTTATTAATTAAGTATGGAAGAAAGGTATTACTGTTAGGGTATGTGCACACGTTGCGGATTTTGCTGCGGATTTTTCCGCAGTGGATTTTGAAAATCCGCAGTGCAAAACCACTGCGGTTTTCACTGCGGATTACATCGCGGTTTCTTCTGCGGATTCCTCTGCGGGTTTTCAATAGCACTTTCCTATTGGTGCATGTTGAAAACCACTGCGGAATTCGCAGAAAGAATTGACATGCTGGGGAAAATAATCCGCTGCGTTTCCGCGCGGATTTTTCCGCAGCATGTGCACAGTGTTTTTTTTTCCCATAGGTTTACATGGTACTGTAAACTTTGGGAAAACTGAGGATCCGCAGCGTGTGCACATACCCTTATAGGCCCGTTTTCAGAAGCAACCCTCTCCACCATGATGTTACTAATTTAGCTATGGTAAATGACGAAGAACTGCAAATTGACAAAAATGAGGATATTCAGCAAATACTCAAGCAAATATCAGCTGCAGAATGAGTAAGGCTATGTTCACACGCTGCAGATTTTGCTGCAGATCCGCAGCGTTTCCGCAGCTGCGGGTCCACAGCAGTTTCCCATGTGTTTACAGTACAATGTAAACCTATGGGAAACGCAATCCGCAATGCATATGCTGCAGAAAAAAAACGCGCGGAAACGCAGCGGTTTACATTCCGCAGCATGTCAATTCTTTGTGCGGAATCTGCAGCGGTTTTACACCTGCTTCATAATAGAAAACCGCAGGTGTAAAACCGCAGTGGAATCCGCACAAAAACCTCGGTAAATCCGCGGTAATTCCGCAGGTAAAACGCAGTGCCTTTTACCTACCGGTTTTCACAAATCCGCTGTGGAAAAATCCGCAGACCTCAAGAATACGTGTGCACATACCCTAAAGGATAAGAGAGACATTGGTTTGTTAATGATTAACACCAGCATCCATCAAATTGAAGCCAGGAACTGTACCGGTGTGTATTAGGCTGTGTGCACACGTCGCGTTTTTTTCACGGTTTCTCGCTATAAAACCGCGAAAAAAAACGCTCACATTAAGCATCCTATTTAATAGAATGCAATCCGCATTTTTTGTGCACATGCTGCATTGTTTTCCTGACCGAAAACGCATTCCAGAAAAAAACGCAGCATGTTCATTAACCCCTTCACCCCCAAGGGTGGTTTGCACGTTAATGACCGGGCCAATTTTTACAATTCTGACCACTGTCCCTTTATGAGGCTATAACTCTGGAACGCTTTGACGGATCTTGGCGATTCTGACATTGTTTTCTCGTGACATATTGTACTTCATGTTAGTGGTAAAATTTATTCGATATAACTTGCGTTTATTTGTGAAAAAAATGGAAATTTGGCGAAAGTTTTGAAAATTTTGCAATTTTCCAACTTTGAATTTTTATGCCCTTAAATCACAGACATATGTCACGCAAAATACTTAATAAGTAACATTTCCCACATGTCTACTTTACATCAGTACAATTTTGGAACCAAAATTTTTTTTTGTGACGGAGTTATAAGGGTTAAAAGTTGACCAGCAATTTCTCATTTTTACAACACCATTTTTTTTTAGGGACCACATCTCATTTGAAGTCATTTTGAGGGGTCTATATGATAGAAAATA
This sequence comes from Ranitomeya variabilis, assembly GCF_051348905.1. Classification (NCBI taxonomy): domain Eukaryota; kingdom Metazoa; phylum Chordata; class Amphibia; order Anura; family Dendrobatidae; genus Ranitomeya; species Ranitomeya variabilis. Next base: position 566,100,601 of record NC_135234.1, on the reverse strand, counting down.
CTCAAGTGTGACACCATTCTAAAAACTGCACCCCTCAAGGTGCTCAAAACCACATTCAAGAAGTTTATTAACCCTTCAGGTGTTTCACAGGAATTTTTGGAATGTTTAAATAAAAATGAACATTTAACTTTTTTTCACACACAATTTATTTCAGCTCCAATTTGTTTTATTTTACCAAGGGTAACAGGAGAAAATGGACCCCCAAAGTTGTTGTACAATTTGTCCTGAATACGCTGATACCCCATATGTGAGGGTAAACCACTGTTTGGGCGTATGGCAGAGCTCGGAAGGAAAGGAGCGCCATTTGACTTTTCAATGCAAAATTGACTGGAATTGAGATGGGACGCCATGTTGCGTTTGGAGAGCCCCTGATGTGCCTAAACATTGAAACTCCCTACAAGTGACACCATTTTGGAAAGTAGACCCCCTAAGGAACTTATCTAGATGTGTGGTGAGCACTTTGACCCACCAAGTGCTTCACAGAAGTTTATAATGCAGAGCCGTAAAAATAAAAAATCATATTTTTTCACAAAAATGATCTTTTTGCCCCCAATTTTTTATTTTCCCAAGGGTAAGAGAAGAAATTGGACCCCAAAAAATGTTGTGCAATTTGTCCTGAGTACGATGATACCCCATATGTGGGTGTAAACCATTGTTTGGGCGCATGGCAGAGCTTGGAAGGGAAGGAGCGCCATTTGACTTTTCAATGCAAAATTGACTGGAATTGAGATGGGACGCCATGTTGCGTTTGGAGAGCCCCTGATGTGCCTAAACATTGAAACTCCCTACAAGTGACACCATTTTGGAAAGTAGACCCCCTAAGGAACTTATCTAGATGTGTGGTGAGCACTTTGACCCACCAAGTGCTTCACAGAAGTTTATAATGCAGAGCCGTAAAAATAAAAATCATATTTTTTCACAAAAATGATCTTTTTGCCCCCAATTTTTTATTTTCCCAAGGGTAAGAGAAGAAATTGGACCCCAAAAAATGTTGTGCAATTTGTCCTGAGTACGCTGATAACCCCATATGTGGGTGTAAACCATTGTTTGGGCGCATGGCAGAGCTTGGAAGGGAAGGAGCGCCATTTGACTTTTCAATGCAAAATTGACTGGAATTGAGATGGGACGCCATGTTGCGTTTGGAGAGCCCCTGATGTGCCTAAACATTGAAACTCCCTACAAGTGACACCATTTTGGAAAGTAGACCCCCTAAGGAACTTATCTAGATGTGTTTTGAGAGCTTTGAACCCCCAAGTGTTTCACTACAGATTATAACGCAGAGCCGTGAAAATAATTTTTATTTTTTTTCTCAAAAATGATTTTTTAGCCCCCAGTTTTGTATTTTCACAAGGGTAACAGGATAAATTAGACCCCAAAAGTTGTTGTCCAATTTGTCCTGAGTACGCTGATACCCCATATGTGGGGGGGAACCACTGTTTGGGTGCATGACAGAGCTCGGAAGGGAAGGAGCGCCATTTGGAATGCAGCCTTAAATGGATTGGTCTGCAGGCGTCACGTTGCATTTGCAGAGCCCCTGATGTACCCAAACAGTACAAACCCCCCACAAGTGACCCCATATTGGAAACTAGACCTCCCAAGGAACTTATCTAGATGTGTTGTGAGAACTTTGAACCCCCAAGTGTTTCACTACAGTTTATAACGCAGAGCCGTGAAAATAAAACATCTTTTTTTTCCCACAAAAATGATTTTTAGCCCCCCAAATTTTTATTTTCCTAAGGATAACAAGAGAACTTGGACCCCAGAAGTTGTTGTTCAGTTTGTCCCGAGTACGCTGATAACACATATGTTGGGGTAAACCCCTTTTTGGGCGCACGGGAGAGCTCGGAAGGGAAGGAGCACTGTTTTACTTTTTCAACGCAGAATTGGCTGGAATTGAGATTGGACGCCATGTCGTGCTTGGAGAGCCCCTGATGTGCCTGGACAGTGGAAACTCCCCAATTCTACCTGAAACCCTAACCCAAACACACCCCTAACCCTAATCCCAACGGTAACCCTAACCACACCCCTAGCCCTGACACACCCATAATTCTAATCCCAACCCTAATCCAAACGTAAATGTAATCCAAACCCTAACTTTAGCCCCAACCCTAACTTTAGCCCCAACCCTAACTTTACCTCCAACCCTAGCCCTAACCCTAACCCTAAACGTGACTGAAATACGTGGCACTGAAATACGTGGCACTGAAATACGTAGCACTGAAATACGTGGCACTGAAATACATGATACGTGGCACTTAAATACGTGGCACTGAAACACGTGGCACTGAAATACGTGATATGTGGCACTGAAATACGTGGCACTGAAATATGTGATACGTGGCACTTAAATACATGGCACTGAAACACGTGGCACTGAAATACGTGATACGTGGCACTGAAATACGTGGCACTGAAATACGTGGCACTGAAATACGTGCAACTGAAATACGTGCAACTGAAATATGTGGCACTGAAATACGTGATACGTGGCACTGAAATACGTGATACGTGGCACTGAAATACGTGATACGTGGCACTGAAATACGTGGCACTGAAACACATGGCACTGAAACACGTGGCACTGAAATACGTGGCACTGAAATACGTGGCACTGAAATACGTGGCACTGAAATACGTGGCACTGAAATACGTGGCACTATGACTGTCAGAAAATGTTCATTAAACGGTTAGGGGTGAGGTTAGGGGTAGAGTTAGGGTTAGGGTTTGGATCCCTTTATCACCTTGATGGTGGTGGGTGGCTTTTCAGTGTGTTTTCTGTTTTTTTCCGAAAAAATGCATGCGTTTTTAACGCAAACAAACGCATGTGCTTAAAAACGCAAGAAAATACTGCAGGTTGTATTTCTGAAAATGAACGCATGCAGAAAAAAACCGCATGCGTTTGAAAACGCGACCAAACGCGTACAAAAAAAACGCATGCGTTTTCAATGTTAAATATAGGGAAAAAACGCATGCGTTTTTTTGTGCAAAAAACGCTGCAGACAAAAACGCAAGTGTGAAACCAGCGACGCTTTTTATAGCAAAAAAGTTTTTGCGTCTCCACATTTTGAGACCTATAATTTTTCCACATTTTGCTCCACAGAGTCATGTGAGGTCTTGTTTTTTGCGGGACGAGTTGACGTTTTTATTGGTAACATTTTCGGACACGTGACCGTTTTTGATCGCTTTTTATTCCGATTTTTGTGAGGCAGAATGACCAAAAACCAGCTATTCATGAATTTCTTTTGGGGGAGGCGTTTATACCGTTCCGCGTTTGGTAAAATTGATAAAGCAGTTTTATTCTTCGGGTCAGTACGATTACAGCGATATCTCATTTATATCATTTTTTTATGTTTTGGCGCTTTTATACGATAAAAACTAAAATATAGAAAAAATAATTATTTTGGTATCGCTTTATTCTCAGGACTATAACTTTTTTATTTTTTTGCTGATGATGCTGTATGGCGGCTTGTTTTTTGCGGGACAAGATGACGTTTTCAGCGGTACCATGGATATTTATATCAGTCTTTTTGATCGCGTGTTATTCCACTTTTTGTTCGGCGGTATGGTAATAAAGCGTTGTTTTTTGCCTCGTTTTTTTTTTTTTTTCTTACGGTGTTTACTGAAGGGGTTAACTAGTGGGGCAGTTTTATAGGTTGGGTCGTTACGGACGCGGCGATACTAAATATGTGTACTTTTATTGTTTTGTTTTTTTTAGTTAGATAAAGAAATGTATTTATGGGAATAATATATATTTTTTTTTTTATTATTTATTTAGGAATTTTTTTTTTTTTTTTTTTTTTACACATGTGGAAAAAAATTTTTTTTTACTTTGTCCCAGGGGGGGACATCACAGATCATTGATCTGGCAGTGTGCACAGCACTCTGCCAGATCGACGATCTGCTGTGCAGGGCTGCAGGCTTACCAAGTGTCTGCTCTGAGCAGACACTCGGTAAGCCACCTCCTTCCCTGCAGGACCCGGATGCCGCGGCCATCTTGGATCCGGGACCTGCAGCCAGGAAGGAGGTAGGAGACCCTCGCAGCAACGCGATCACATCGCGTTGCTCCGGGGGTCTCAGGGAAGCCCGCAGGGAGCCCCCTCCCTGCGCGATGCTTCCCTATACCGCCGGTACACTGCGATCATGTTTGATCGCGGTGTGCCGGGGGTTAATGTGCCGGGGGCGGTCCATGACCGCTCCTGGCACATAGTGCCGGATGTCAGCTGCGATATGCAGCTGACACCCGGCCGCGATCGGCCGCGCTCCCCCCGTGAGCGCCGCTGATCGGTGATGACGTACTATCCCGTCGGCGGTCATACGGGCCCACCCCACCTCGACGGGATAGTATGTCTGATGTCAGGAAGGGGTTAATTTTCAGAATCGCGGGGATTCCGCACACATAGGAATGCATTGATCCGCTTACTTCCTGCATGGGGCTATGCCCACCATGCGGGAAGTAAGTGGTTCATGTGCGGTAGGTACCCAGGGTGGAGGAGAGGAGACTTTCCTCCACGGACTGGGCACCATATAATTGTTAAAAAAAAAGAATAAAAATAAAAAATAGTGATATACTTACCTTCTTCTGGCCCCCGGAGTCCTCCCGCCTGTCAGCGGTGCACGCGGCCGCTTTTGTTCCCATGGATGCTTTGTGTGAAGGACCTGTGATGACGTAGCGGTCACGTGACCGTGATGTCATCGAAGGTCCTGCACACAAAGCATCTATAGGAACGGAAGCCGCCGCATGCATCACTGAGGAGATCGGGGGCCTTTGGAAGGTGAGAATAACCATTTTTTAATTTTTTTAAATTATTTTTAACATTATATCTTTTTACTATTGATGCTGCATAGGCAGCATCAATAGTAAAAAGTTGGTCACACTTGTCAAACACTATGTTTGACAAGTGTGACCAATCTGTCAATCAGTTTTCCAAGCGATGCTACAGATCGCTTGGAAAACGCTAGCATTCTGCAAGCTAATTATGCTTGCAAAACGCTAGTATTTAGCAGGAATATGCATGCCAATTCCGCATGCGATATACCCGCATCAGGAGTTGCAGAATTGCGGCAATTCTGCGACATGTGCACTTAGCCTTATTATTTATTTATATAGCACCATTAATTCCATGGTGCTGTACATGAGAAAGGGGTTACGTACAGCGTTATAGATATCGTTTACAGTAAAGAAATTTACGATGGCAGACTGGTACAGAGGGGAGAGGACTCTGTCCTTGCAGACTTACATTCTACGGGATAATGGGGAAGAGACAGAAGGTCGGGGGTGCAGCAGCTCGGGTGGTGGTGAGGCGGCAGCTTGGGTGGTGGTGAGGCGGCAGCTCAGGTGGTGATGAGGCAGCAGATTGGTTATTGCAGGCTGTAGGCTTTCCTGAAGAGATGGGTTTTCAGGTTCCGTCTGAAGGATCCGAGGGTGGTGGATAATCGGATGTGTTGAGGCATGGAATTCCAGAGGATGGGGATATTCGGGAGAAATCTTGGAGGCGGTTGTGTGAGGAACGAATAAGTGTGGAGGAGAGTAGGAGGTCTTGGGAGGATCGAAGATTATGTGAGTAAAGATATTGGGAGATTAGTTCAGAGATATAGGGAGGGGACAGGTTGTGGATGGCTTTGTAGATCAGTGTTAGTAGTTTGAACTGGATTCGGTGGGGAATTGGGAGCCAGTGGAGGGGTTTGCAGAGTAGCGAGGAGAGAGGTGGATTAGCCGGGTGGCAGAGTTGAGGACAGACTGGAGTGGTGCAAGAGAGCTAGCAGGGAGGCCACAGAGGAGGGTGTTGCAGTAGTCGAGGCGGGAGATGATGAGGGCATACACAAGAGTTTTAGTAGATTGTGGGCTGAGGAAGGATTATTATTAGACAATATACCCTGAACAGAGAGCAAACAGGTGTGTCTAATCGAAACAGATTGCTTGCTAAACTTTTTGTACCATGAAGGATGTAAGGGTACCGTCACACAGTACCATTTTGATCGCTACGACGGTACGATTCGTGACGTTCTAGCGATATCGTTACGATATCGCAGTGTCTGACACGCAGCAGCGATCAGGGATCCTGCTGAGAATCGTACGTCGTAGCAGATCGTATGGAACTTTCTTTCGTCGCTTGATCACCCGCTGACATCGCTGGATCGTTGTGTGTGACAGCGATCCAGCGATGAGTTCGCTGGTAACCAGGGTAAACATCGGGTAACTAAGCGCAGGGCCGCGCTTAGTAACCCGATGTTTACCGTGGTTACCAGCGTAAACGTAAAAAAAACAAACAGTACATACTTACATTCCGGTGTCTGTCCCCGGCGTCTCAGCTTCTCTGCACTGTGTGAGCGTCTGACGTCACCGCTGTGCTTTCCGGCTATGGCGCTTACACAGTGGAGAGAAGCAGAACGCCGGGGACAGACACCGGAATGTAAGTATGTACTGTTTGTTTTTTTTACGTTTACGCTGGTAACCAGGGTAAACATCGGGTTACTAAGCGCGGCCTTGCGCTTAGTTACCCGATGTTTACCCTGGTTACCGGGGACTTCGGCATCGCTCCAGCGCCGTGATTGCAACGTGTGACCGCAGTCTACGACGCTGGAGCGATAATCATATGATCGCTGCGACGTCACGGATCGTGCCGTCGTAGCGATTAAAATGGTACTGTGTGACGGTACCCTAAGGTTTCAAGAGATAAACAGAAAACAAAGGAAAAGGTTATTTTCTTAGGTCACTGCATTTCACCTCAGCTGAAACACATAACACCAGAAAGGGAAAAAAGCCATAAGCCAAGCAATTGTGCCCACGTCAATCAGTACACACATTTATGGGGCTGATCGGCTACTGTAGAGAATGGATTACTTCTGCATACACAAATCATGCAGCATCTCTTTGATGTGTTGCCAATGTGAAACAAGGGTCAGCCATACCAACTGAACACAGAAGCAAAAGAGGGGTTCAAAGACTTGAAGGAAGCCATTCTCTCAGTCCCAGCTCTAGGAATCCCAAATTATGACCTCCCTTTCCATTTGTACTGTTATGAATCGGGTACATGCTAAGGGTGTGCTGTTTTTAACACAACTACTTGCCAATGTGCAAGAGACACCAATCTCTAATGCAGATCTAGAGCTTTATGTAGATGGGTCACGGTTTTACAAAGATGAAGTACATCATACAGGTTATGCAATAGTTCAACATCAGGTGGTAAAAAGTGAAGCTTTTCCTTCTAGGATGTCTGCTCAGGAAGCTGAACTGAAAGCACTCGCTGAGGCATGTATAATGACAAAGCATTTACCGATAGTGCCACGCATTCAGCATTTTCCATGATTGCGGTCCCATACGGAAGAGCAGAAACCTTATTGGTTCTTCTGGTAAACTCATTAAAAATGCAGACTTGGTGGCTCAACTTCAAGTTGCTATAGTCAAGGTGCAAGCTCACACTAAAGAGCGCACTAGAGAAGCTGAAGGTAATAACCAAGCTGACATTGCAGCAAAAACTGCTGCTTTGCTACCTCTCCCTGCAGAAATATACACTGCAGGTGTTTCGGGGGGATGGACCTACAACTGCTCCAGAGCCTGCAAGATCAGGCCTCTGCACCGGAAAAAGAAGAATGGCAAAAGCTCTCAGGTGCTAAAGGAGAGGATGGACTGAGGAGAGCGGACAGTAAGTACTGCCTGCCTAGGGCACTATTCTTCATTATGTGTGCCCTTTCTCATGGATTGACGCATCAGTCTAAGAACACAATGGTAAGTCAGGTAAAAGCTAATTGGGTGACCCCAGAATTCCTAATTCAAGCAATTTTAGTGATACTAATCATTGCAGTGATGATAAAGTTATTTGTTATGCTTTTAAAGAAAATTCTCAGTTCTAATAGCAAATGTTTTCCAGGTAAATGTAAAGCTAAAATCGATACTGACTCTGAGATAGAGCAAACTCAAGTGATGACTACCTTGATAACTGCACTCCAACGTGAATGCATATTCTGCAACAAGCAAACTTTAGTAGATTTGGCTGATTGTATGTATTGTGAAAGACTAATGGTCTGATAAAAGACAAAGAACCCACAGAGAACTTACAAAGACTCATTGACAGTATGGACTCTATTATACTAACAAAAATTATATTCTATTTTCTAACACATATGTTAATATATTAATAAAAATGTCGATATTATATTATGTCAGAAAATGCCAGCTTGTTTTCCCACGCTTAAGAGTTCATCTGAGTTCAGGCTGTGAGGGAGCACAGGTTCAGTGACATCACCGCAAGTCACTGAAGCTCCGCTCCCAGCATTTCACTAATTCCCCAGTAGGTTACAGCTTCTACATTACTAAGCCAGGCTTAATGTCACCTTACAATACAAGGGTAACATTAAACCCTTATTACCCCATATTCCACCTCTACAGGGCAGGTGGAAGAGAGAGGCTAATTGCCAGAATTTCGGCTTTTCTGGGGTTGCTGTGGGCAGATGTTTTTGGCCAGGGGGGGACAATAACCATGGTCCCTCTTTAGGATATTAATATCTGCGGGCCCTCAGTCACTGGTTTTCCCTCTCTGGCGCAGAAAATTGAGCTGGAGCCCATGCCAGTTTTTTCAGTGAATACATTCTTTTATTAAATAAATACAGGTCCCAAATTTTACACACACTACTAACAGTATTAGACACTGACATCTATAAATCTAACTGTTCTGCAATAGCTTACTGTGTGTAAACCATGTTTCCTATCCTGTCGGCTTCTGCAATGATTTACCGAAGCCGACAAATGAATTATTGGCTATTCTGCTATCTACCTCTATGAAATATAAAGATATATGTATATATACAGTATATATATGTGTCACTGACATATATATATATATATACACCTATGTGTATATATTCTTTCTATTCTATACTGTATGCAGCAGATCATTTGCCGGCTTTTACTCTATTTATATTTATATATATATATATATATATATATATATATATATATATATATATATATATATATATATTACTGTAAAAGTCAGAAGGACGGTAAAACCTAGGATTTACCGGTCAATCTGGACATTCACCGAGGCCGTCGGTAAAAGCTCAAAATGAAAAGTAAAATTGGACTTTTACCGGTGAAGTCTTGGTAAATGTTAACATTTCTCAACAGCGTTGGTAAAAGTCAGATGTATTCCATATAAACAAACGATTTTGGACTTTTACCTGGGCGATTTGGTAAATCTTTACATTTACCAGCATGTGTTGGTAAAAGTAACTTTGAGTCACAGAATTCTGACTCTGACCAGCAGATGATGGTGGTAAAAGTTAACTAAACGCAATTTCCGACTCTGATGAAGGCCATAATTGTTAGAAATATTTTTATTCTTCAAAATGCAAATTCAAATAAACAAAGACAAATAGGAAAATGCAAATAGAAAACATTTATGTTGCAAAATACTTCTCAAAAATGATAAATTAACGCAAATACAAGAATAACGCAACTTCAAAACTATGTAATTCTGTAATTGTAGGAAACTACTTCTCAATTTATACACTACTATACCGGCAGCGTGTGTACTTCTTGTAACTTTTTGTGAGAGGGTGCTGCGGAACACTGATACCCTAAGATTCATAGGACGTTCTCTTTTGCATATTTTAGTGTGGGGTTAGTGGTTGTATGTTAGCGGGAAGTGGGCACTTTTGGTATGATCGGAACAATAATCATAGGATAGTCAGGATTGACATCTGTATATATAGAACGTACATACCTTACAGGGTAGCAGATACCTTACAGGGTAGCAGATTTTGTTCATTGTTATTACCATATTTTCCCCATTTACTCTTATTACATTTATAAAAACTTTGAACACAGTGTCCTCCATTTCCTCGCCGTATCTGCCTAATCAGACACCTTTCCCATTGTGTCCTCCACTTCCTCGCCCGCGGTGGCTTACACTTTTTATTACACCCTTCTCAGCTACATTTACCAAGATGCCGTGGTAAATGTGCACATTTACCAACTGCGCTTGGTTAAAGTCAGATGTTCCATCTTCACACCAGATATTTCTGACTTTTACCATCGCTGTTGAGAAATGTTAACATTTACCAACACTTCACTGGTAAAAGTCCAATTTTACTTTTCATTTTGAGCTTTTACCGATGGCCTCGGTGAATGTCCAGATTGACAGGTAAATCCTAGGTTTTACCGTCCTTCTGACTTTTACAGTAACATATATATATATATACACACTCACCGGCCACTTTATTAGGTACACCATGCTAGTAACGGGTTGGACCCCCTTTTGCCTTCAGAACTGCCTCAATTCTTCGTGGCATAGATTCAACAAGGTGCTGGAAGCATTCCTCAGAGATTTTGGTCCATATTGACATGATGGCATCACACAGTTGCCGCAGATTTGTCGGCTGCACATCCCAAAGATGCTCCATACAAGTCAGGATGGATCCATGCTTTCATGTTGTTTACGCCAAATTCTGACCCTACCATCCGAATGTCGCAGCAGAAATCGAGACTCATCAGACCAAGCAACGTTTTTCCAATCTTCTACTGTCCAATTTCGATGAGCTTGTACAAATTGTAGCCTCAGTTTCCTGTTCTTAGCTGAAAGGAGTGGTACCCGGTGTGGTCTTCTGCTGCTGTAGCCCATCTGCCTCAAAGTTCGACGCACTGTGCGTTCAGAGATGCTCTTAGGCCTACCTTGGTTGTAACGGGTGGCGATTTGAGTCACTGTTGCCTTTCTATCAGCTCGAACCAGTCTGCCCATTCTCCTCTGACCTCTGGCATCAACAAGGCATTTCCGCCCACAGAACTGCCGCTCACTGGATTTTTTTTCTTTTTCGGACCATTCTCTGTAAACCCTAGAGATGGTTGTGCGTGAAAATCCCAGTAGATCAGCAGTTTCTGAAATACTCAGACCAGCCCTTCTGGCACCAACAACCATGCCACGTTCAAAGGCACTCAAATCACCTTTCTTCCCCATACTGATGCTCGGTTTGAACTGCAGGAGATTGTCTTGATCATGTCTACATGCCTAAATGCACTGAGTTGCCGCCATGTGATTGGCTGATTAGAAATTAAGTGTTAACAAGAAGTTGGACAGGTGTACCTAATAAAGTGGCCAGTGAGTGTGTATATATATATATATATACATACAGTATATAAACTAAAAAAAAAAGGAAAAGCAGCACAAAATAATTGAAAAAAAGTGGACTTTAATGCCTGAACGGCGTGGCAACGTTTTGGATGTGTTATCCTTTGTCAAGCAATGAATACAAGGGTGAGACCACATTTTATATCCAACACATGCATATCGCATTATCTCATTAGAAAATCATTAAATATAATAAAGTCATAAGGGGGGCTTCCTGGACCTTGGTGACGTATTACAGACTTATGTCTGGGTCCCTTTAAATACGGCGGCACATCGAGTATGTTCCCGAGTAGAGAAGACCATTCTTATATATATGACCGTGTATGGAGTAGTTTAATGTTGTACATAATTTTTTTTTTTATATATATATTTTTTATGTTTTTCAGATTCTGTATAATAATTCCTGAGTAATGCAGAGTTCGGGGTTATTAGGATCGCTATTGTATTTTTTATATTGCTATTGCAATAGTTATGTGGTCCTGTCCTCCGTGTGGGCAAAGCCGCCCCTAGCTAACATGGCGCCATGGTCCTCGGAAGGCTCTGAGCAGCTGCAGGGCAGAGCATTGTGGGTCCCTGACTGTGATGTCACGGACATGTGCAGTAAGCAGTAAGCACGCCGTCATGGCTGCCATTACTGAGCTGTGAAACGAGATCACAGCACAAAGGAGATAGAACCAGGAGGAGTCGTGCACCAAGATCGGCAACATCCTTCTGTGGCGCGTAGCCGGTGGCCGGAACGCTGAGGAAGTAATAGGCTCTACGCATTACTTTGAACTACGGCAGGGCAGTTAACTCTAGGTTGGCTGTCTCACCTTTACACCTAATGAAAACAATGGAGGCAATTGTGGGAGAGGGGCGTCTCTAGGGTCCCTATAAAATAACTCCAGGCCTACCCCATCATACGGGTGCGTCCTATCCATATCATCTGGGGGACGGAGAGAAAGAACAGAAACATACACGACAGTTGTGAGGACTATCCCGTGGTGCTCAGCAGGGAAGTACTACAACACCTAGGCGCTAGTAGGTAGGCACTGATTTCCACCTGCAAAGGGAACTCTGGATGTGCCTTCGGACCGGCCGGTCTCAGCCAGCCCTGTTAGCAGTGCTCTGGATTGTGAATGCCGAAGCCTTCAGTAAAGAGACTGCAACCCTGTGTCCTCGTCATTTACTGCGACCTACACCGTCACCTACATCTTTAATTGGGCGCCCCTTAGCAGGGCCATGGGCCGGGTCAGGCCACCGTGACATCCCCAGAACCGAGAGACCCGGTACCGAGTACCCCGCTGTCCTGCGTCTGGGGGCCGCTCTATATATATATATATATATATATATATATATATATATATATATATAAGGAAGATTATTTCGTATTAAAACGATGTTTACAGTTGTGTCTTACAATGCGATTTTAACATGAGCTTTTACATAGAGAGAAATGAATATAAAAGCTCATGTTAAAATCGCATTGCATACGGATGCCATACGGATGTCACACTGATAATAGATGCGAGGAAATCACATCCTCGCATTGCAAATGGATTACATGCGGATCACTGTTCAGGGAACATTTGTGCGATTCTCGGCCGTCAAAATCAGACCGATTTTTTTTATACGGTAAGTGTGACTCCAGCCATAGCCATACACTAGGTGCTAGGTAAATCCTTATGGATCCATGAACACATGCGCATTTAACTGCATGATTAGAATGCAGCATTTTGGACGCATCGAAAATACGCTGCTTCCAAAACACTTCTACTTGCTAATCGTGGCCACATAGCCTTAGTGATACATCTCTGGAATCAGGGTCTTTTTTCACCTACGTTATGCTGCTCTCAGATGAGGCAGTAAAACCTGCTGACATTGCCTGGAATGAGATTTCTGAAGTTTCATGCACATGTTATTTTTTTCCTTACAAGTTTGAAGCAATTTCATATCTGCAGCATGTCATTTTTTTCAGCGTTTTTCACCCATTCTAATGAATAGGAAAAATGCTGCAAAAATGTTCGTATGTTATGCTGTGGTTTTTTTGCTAACACTTCAGTATTTGCAGTAGAATTGTGTGCTGCAAATTCTTAATGTGTGCACATAACCTTAGTTTGTTTACACATTTTTATGTCAATGTGGCTTTTACATATGTTTTATCTAGATTCATAAAGTGCGACTTTAAAAAAAAAAAAGCTAAATATGGTGTATCTCTACTCAAGTCCCCCCAGAGTGATTCTATGTATGTTATTTGATTCTATTATTTGTTATGATATTTTCCATTAAAATGTTTCGAAAAACAGTTTAACCCTTTCACGACATGCGCCGTACATGTACAGCGCATGTCGGGTCCCTTGCTTTGATGTGCGCTCCGGCGGTGAGCGCACATCAAAGTCGCGACATGTCAGCTGTTTTGTACAGCTGACATGTGCGCGCAATAGCGGCGGGTGAAATCGCTATTCACCCGCCGCTATTAACCTGTTAAATGCCGCTGTCAAATGCAGACCGGCATTTAACTACCGCATCCGGCCGGGCGGCCGGAAATGACGTCATCGCCGACCCCGTCACATGATCGGGGGTCGGCGATGCATCAGGAAGGTAACCATAGAGGTCCTTGAGACCTCTATGGTTACTGATCGCCGGGGGCTGTGAGCGCCCCCCTGTGGTCGGCGCTCACAGCACACCTGCAATTCTCCTACATAACAGCGATCTGATGATCGCTGTTATGTAGCAGAGCCGATCGGGCTGTGCCTGCTTCTAGCCTCCCTTGGAGGCTACTGAAGCATGGCAAAAGTGAAAAAAAAAAGTTTTTAAAAATGTGAAAAAAATATTAAAAATATAAAAGCTTAAATCACCCCCCTTTCGCCCCATCCTAAATAAAACAATTAAAAAAAACAAAAACCTACACATATTTGGTATCGCCGCGTTCAGAATCGCCCGATCTATCAAATAAAAAAAAGCATTAACCTGATCGCTAAACAGCGTAGCGAGAAAAAAATCCGAAATGCCAGAATTACGTTTTTTTGGTCGCCGCGACATTGCGTTAAAATGCAATAACGGGCGATCAAAAGAACGTATCTGCGCCGAAATGGTATCATTAAAAACATCAGCTCGGCACGCAAAAAATAAGCCCTCACCCGACCCCAGATCACGAAAATTGGAGACGCTACGGGTATCGGAAAAATTTTTTAAGCAAAGTTTGGAATTTTTTTTCACCACTTGGATAAAAAATAACCTAGACATGTTAGGTGTCTATGAACTCGTAATGACCTAGAGAATCATAATGGCAGGTCAGTTTTAGCATTTACTGAACCTAGCAAAAAAACAAGCAAAAAACAAGTGTGGGATTGCACTTTTTTTGCAATTTCACCGCACTTGGAATTTTTTTCCCATTTTCTAGTACATGACATGGTAAAACCAATGATGTCGTTCAAAAGTACAACTCGTCCCGCAAAAAATAAGCCCTCACATGGCCATATTGACGGAAAAATAAAAAAGTTATGGCTCTGGGAAGGAGGGGAGCGAAAACACAAAAACGAAAAAGGGCCGCGACTTGAAGGGGTTAAGGCTATGTTCACACTGGGCGTTTTTGCTGCTGTTTTTCCTGTAGTAAAACCTGATTTCTTGGCAGGAAAGAAGCTGTGGCAAAAACGCATGTTTTTGGTGCATTTTTGTTTGCGTTCATGTTGCGGTTTTGGTGCATTTTTTATGTGTTTTGGGGGCTAACTTGTGTCTCTTTTTGCATGCTAATAAAGCTGAGTGCCCCCAGAGCCTGAACTATGGTGACCTCAGGAACGTGGGAAAATGACAGTGCATTTTCCCATGGTCCAGAGTTCAACGTCGTTCAGGCTGAGAGGGAGCGCAGCTTCAATGACGTCACTGCTAGTCACTGAAGCTGCTCTCAGCAGCTCATTCACCAGTGGTTTTCAGCCAGAACAGTTGTATCTTAGCACCGTTCAGGTTGAAAACTGTATATCCCCCAGATATGGATTACTGCGTGGGACACTATGACGGACAGGTATGGTATATTGTTGCTTTTTTATTTTACTTTTATTACAGGAGATCGAGAGCTTTGCTGGGATTAGGCGTTTAAATAAAAATGGAAAACTGTGTTTAGTCTTATTTCAAATAAAGAATTTTATTCTGGCTATGTCTTTATTTAACATATAACTATAGGATTAGTAATGGATGGGTGTCTTATAGATGCCTCTCCATTACTAAGCCGTGGGCTTGATGTCACCTGAAAGGTGACATCAACCCCACAAATATTGCCCCACTTGCCACCGATACAGGGCAAGTGGGAAGAGCAGGGCAAAGCGCCAGAATTGGCGCATCTAATAGATGTGCCTTTTCTGGGCAGCTGCAGGCTGCTTATTTTCGGCTGGGAGGGGGCCAATATCTATGGCCCCTTACCAGCCTGAGAATACCAGCCCCCAGCTGTGAGCTTTAGCAAGGCTGGTTGTAAAATATGGGGGGACCATTTTTTAATTATTCATTAAAATTATTAAAAGAAAGGTGTGAGGATCCCTCTATTCTTGATAACCAATCTTGCTGAGGGTTGCAGCCCCCAGCTGTGAGTTTGGCTGGTTATCAAAAATAGGGGGAATCCATGCCGTTTTTTTTTTTTAAATTATGGCGCAGGAGCGGCAGATGAATACTCCCATCCGCAGCTCCTGCTTTCGCTGTTACTAGCGGTAGCAGGTGTCGGATGATGGGATCAGTTTTAGGCGCTCCCTCAAAACACATTTGTTCAGAGCTGCCTACCACATTAACTAATCAAGGTCATTTTATGTTTGTGTGTGTGTAGCCCATTCACTATCTCCATCTATCCCCCACCCCCTGAAGATGGCTGGACCATCATTGTAAATACACACCTGTACTTTGTATCTCCCCCACCTCATTGTAGATTGTAAGCTCTCACGAGCAGGGTCGTCTTATTTTGCTTTATTATTGTATTGCTAACCTATGATTGTTGTTTGAAACTGTTAAACTGTAAAGCGCTGCGGAATATGTTGGCGCTATGTAAATAAAGATTATTATTAAGATTATTATTACTATCAGTTATCCCATCAGCTGACACCAGGGACCGGAGGTAAACTTTATACCTCGATCACAGCTGAGCACTCCCGCTATCTTCTGACAGCGTGGGAACTACGGCTCTCTGACTGGCGGGGATGATTTCCCCACCAATCAGAAGCATTGTTTACTGCACTGTCATGCATATGACAGTGTGTCAAACACTGTATTGTTGGGCCCCATTCAAGTGAATGGGGTTCGGGTCCCCTCTGCTGGATGAAAGGCTGTATGGACGCATCATGCACCCTGCCATCTAGCTGTAGCGGAGCTGAGTGTGAGGTCACATCTGACTGTCCTTGACTTTTCTGCAGCAAATACGCTGCAAAAAAAGTCAACCTGCATAATTGCAGCATTTTTTCACCATCCATTCAAGTCAATGGGTGAAAAATGCTGAAAGAAATGACATGCTCAATGTCAAAAAAACGCTGCAAAGTACGAAATCCTGATGACAAAAAAAAAATGTGTATGTATGAGATTTCTGAAATCTCATAGGCTTTGCTGGTAGTGTAAAAAGCAGCTAAAAATTAGCATAAAAATGCCCAGTGTGATCATACCCTAAGGCCGGTTTCACACGTCAGTGGCTCCGGTACATGTGGTGTCAGTTTTCTCATGTACTGGAGACACTGACACACGTAAACACATTAAAATCAATGTGTCTCTGCACATGTCAGCGTGTTTTCACGGACCGTGTGTCCATTTGAAAAATACGGAGACATGTCAGTGTTCGTGGGAGCGCACATATCACACGGACCCATTAAAGTCAATGGGTCGGTGTAAAACACGTACCGCACACGGATGCTGTCCGTGTGCAGTCCGTGTGCCGTGCAGGAGACAGCGCTACAGTAAGCGCTGTCCCCCCAGCGTGGTGCTGAAGCCGCCATTCATTTCTTCTGTCCAGCAGCGTTCGCTGGAGAGAAGGAATGAAAAATCATTGTTTTTTTTTTTTTTTTGTGTTTAAAATAAAGATCCTTGTCCCCTCCCACCCCCTGTGCGCCCGCCCGCTGGAAATAAAATACTCACCCTGCTCCCTCGATGCTTCCTCTCAGCGTCGCAGCTCTTCCTGTATGAGCGGTCACGTGGTGCCGCTCATTACAGTGATGAATATGCGGCTCCACCTCCCATAGGGAGGAGGAAGTGAGCGCTGCTGCTCTCTCATCTTTTTCAGATATATGTGATGGGTCTGAAGGCAGGGAGAGTGACGCCAGTGCAGACTGGCTGCAGGGGCCACATGATGTAAGATTGTGTCACCCAAGCACTGGGAGGGACACTACTGAACGGTGCCAACCACCGGCATGATTAAAAGGTATGTGCGCAAGCCGAGTATTTGCTTGCAGAAATTTCTGCAAGGTTTCTGCATCTCGGCAGCAAAAACGCTGCTGCAGAAACACCCTTTTTTTGCCGCGTTTGCAGGCGTTTTTGAACTGCAGTGAATGTTTTTTTGAGCTAAATAAAGATATTTTAAAAAATGTTCGTGTCAGCATCTGTTGCTGACACCAAGCCCTAGGTTTAGTAATGAAGAGGTGTAAGGGTACTGTCACACAGTGCAATTTTCGTCGCTACGACGGCACGATCCGTGACGTCGCAGCGTCGTATGATTATCGCTCCAGCGCCGTAGACTGCGGTCACACTTTGCAATCACGGCGCTGGAGCGATGCCGAAGTCCCCGGGTAACCAGGGTAAACCGGGTAACTAAGCGCAGGGCCGCGCTTAGTAACCCGATGTTTACCCTGGTTACCATCGTAAACGTTAAAAAAACAAACAGTACATACTTACATTCCGGTGTCTGTCCCCGGCGTCTCAGCTTCTCTCCACTGTGTAAGCACCATAGCCGGAAAGCAGAGCGGTGACGTCACCGCTGTGCTCGCTTTCCGGCCGGCAGGCGCTCACACAGTGCAGAGAAGCTGAGACGCCGGAGGACAGACACCGGAATGTAAGTATGTACTGTTTGTTTTTTTAACGTTTACGCTGGTAACCAGGGTAAACATCGGGTTACTAAGCGCGGCCCTGCGCTTAGTTACCCGATGTTTACCCTGGTTACAAGCGAACACATCGCTGGATCGCTGTCACACACAACGATCCAGCGATGTCAGCGGGTGATCAAGCGACGAAAGAAAGTTCCATACGATCTGCTACGACGTACGATTCTCAGCAGGATCCCTGATCGCTGCTGCGTGTCAGACACTGCGATATCGTACCGATATCGCTAGAACGTCACGAATCGTACCGTCATAGCGATCAAAATTGCACTGTGTGACAGTACCCTAAGCCAGACACACTCATTACTAAACCAGTAAGTAAAGTGTTAAATAAACACACACACTCACCAGCCTATGTAGGATAGTTAACAGAATGATCCTACATAGGCTATAACCAAACAGCAAATAGCAGAAATCTGCGTGCACAGCAATACCTAATTTAAAAAAAATAAATTAATTAAAAATTGCATGGGCTCCCGCGTAAATTTCATAACCATTTCATTCAGTTGTTTAATATTGTAGAAAAAAAGCAGATCACAGACATGGCACAAAACTAAAGTCATTTCAAATGGCAACTTTCTGGCTTTAAGAAACACTAAAAGAAATCAAGAACAAAAATGTGGTAGTCAGTAATGGTTACTTTTTTTAACCAAGCAGAGGGGAAAAATTATGGAATCGCCCTGTAAATTTTCATACCCAAAAATAACACGTGCATCAAATTAGATCTGCTCGTTAGTCTGCATTTAACCCCTTAATCCCAAATGACGTACTACCCCGTCGAGGTAACCCGGGACTTAATTCCCAGGGATGGGATAGTACGTCATAGGCGATCGGCCGTGGAGCTGATTATTACAGCTGACATCCGGCACATTAAGCCCTGGAACACTGCAATCAAACATGATTGCAGTGTTCCGGCGGCATAGGGAAGCATCGTTCAGGGATTGGCTCCCTGCGTGCTTCCCTGAGACCCACGGAAAAACGCAATGTGATCGCGTTGTTCAGAGGGTCTCCTACTTCCTCCTCCCTGCAGGCCCCAGATCCAAAATGGCCGCTGGGCTCCTTCTGGGTCCTGCAGGGAGGTGGCTTGCAAGCAGTGGCGTAACTACAAAGTTATGGGCCCCGGTGCGAACTTCCAAATGGGGCCCCCCCTGCAGCCCTGCCATACAACTCAATGTAACCCCCATAGAATACAACGCAGCCCCCCTGATAGTATAATGTAGCCCCTCCATACAGGGGCAGTGAGAAAGACACGAGCAAATGGTGACGAGGGGGCAGGGGAGATGGCACAAGGGGGCTAGGGGAGACAGGCACAAGGGTAACAGGGGGGCTAGGGAGCAAGGAAGACAGGCACAAGGGGACACATGGGGGCTAGGAGGCAGAGGAGAAGGTTACAAGGGGACTAGTGGGCAAGGGAGACTGACACAAGGGGACAAGGGAGACTGACACAAGGGGACTAGTGGGCAAGGGAGCCTGACACAAGGGGCACACCGGGACTAGTGGACAAGGGATACAAGCACAAGGGGACACGGACAAGTGGGAAAGGGAGACTGACACAAGCACAAGGGGACAAAGGAGACAGGCACATGGGGACACACAGGGACTAATGGGCAAGGGAGACTGGCACACGGGGACAAGGGATACAAGCATAAGGGGACAAGGGAGACAGGCTCAAGGGGACACACGGGCCCCTGACCTGCCAGAGCAGCTTGCAGCGGCGACCGCTGCGACTGTGGTAATTACGCCCCTGCCTCACACACACTACAGATATCACACACACACTACAGATAACACACACACACACTACAGATATCACACACACTACAGATATCACACACACTACAGATATCACACACACACACACACACTACAGATATCACACACACACACACACACTACAGATATTCCACACACACACACACTACAGATATTCCACACACACACTACAGATATCACACACACACACTACAGATATAACACACACACACACTACAGATATCACACACACACACTACAGATATCACACACTACAGATATCACACACACACACACTACAGATATCACACACACACTACAGATATCACACACACTACAGATATCACACAAACACTACAGATATCACACACACACACACACACACTACAGATATCACACACACACTACAGATATCGCACACACCAGATACCAGCTCACATACACAACTCACAATCTCCTCTCTGGTACAGGGGTGGCTGATGTAAATCAGCTGCAGCTTCTCCTGACTGCGGCTCTGTCCCGCACCTCCCCCCTGCTCTCACCTTCTGTCCGGGGGCTGCAGAGCAGAAGCTGACAGTCTCACCATGATGACTGGAGCTGCTTCCTGTCTCTCACGTGCCCCGGCTGCCCCCTCCCCCTAGATACTGTTGCCGTGCAGGAGGAATCTCCTGCACTGCAACATGGTGTTGGGTGCCTCTGACCTGCCGGGCCCGGTCGCACTGGCGACCCCTGCGACCGCGGTAGTTACGCCCCTGCTTGCAAGCGACACTATACTGTGATGTCCCACACTGGGACAAAGTAAAAAAAAAAAATTACATGTGTTAAAAAAAAATAATTCCTAAATAATGAAAAAAAAATATTGTTCCAATAAATACATTTCTTTATCTAAATAAAAAAAACAATAAAAGTACACATATTTACTATTGCCACATCTGTAACGACCCGACCTATAAAACTGCCCACTAGTTAACCCCTTCAGTGAACACCGTAAAAAAAAAAAAAAACCAAGGCAAAAAACAACGCTTTATTATCATACCTCCAAACAAAAAGTGGAATAACACGCAATTAACAAGACGGATATAAACAATCATGGTACCACTGAAAACGTCATCTTGTCCCGCAAAAAAACGAGCCACCATACAGCATCATCAGCAAATAAATTTAAAAGTTATAGTCCTCAGAATAAAGCGATGCAAAAATAATTATTTTTTATATAAAATTTTATTGTATAAAAGCGCCAAAACAAAAAAAAATGATAGAAATGAGGTATCGCTGTAATCGTACTGACCCGAAGAATAAAACTGCTTTATCAATTTTACCAAACATGGAGCGTTATAACACCCCCCCCACACACACACACACACACACACACAAAAGAAATTCATGAATAGCTGGTTTTTGGTCATTCTGCCTCACAAAAATCGGAATAAAAAGCAATCAAAAAATGTCACGTGCTGTAAAATGTTATCAATAAAAACGTCAACTCGTTCCGCAAAAAACAAGACCTCACATGACTCAGTGGACCAAAATATGGAAAAATTATAGCTCTCAAAATGTGGAGACGCAAAAAATATTTTTTGCAATAAAAAGCGTCTTTTAGTGTGTGACGGCTGCCAATCATAAAAATCCGCAAAAAAAAACGCTATAAAAGTAAATCAAACCCCCCTTCATCACCCCCTTAGTTAGGGAAAAATAATAAAATTACAAATTTACAAACAATATGGGAAGGTTGTTAAGGCAAACATACTGGTAGACCAAGGAAGACACCAAAGCGTCAAGAATGGAAACTTAACCCCTTCATGACCCAGCCTATTTTGGCCTTAATGACCTGGCCGTTTTTTGCAATTCTGACCAGTGTCCCTTTATGAGGTAATAACTCAGGAACGCTTCAACGGATCCTAGCGATTCTGAGATTGTTTTTTCTTGACATATTGGGCTTCATGTTAGAGGTAAATTTAGGTCGATAATTTCTGAGTTTCTTTGTGAAAAAAACGGAAATTTGGCGAAAATTTTGAAAATTGCGCAATTTTCACATTTTTAATTTTTATTCTGTTAAACCAGAGAGTTATGTGACACAAAATAGTTAATAAATAACATTTCCCACATGTCTACTTTACATCAGCACAATTTTGGAAACAAATTTTTTTTTGCTAGGAAGTTATAAAGGTTAAAATTTGACCAGTGATTTCTCATTTTTACAACAAAATTTACAAAACCATTTTTTTTAGGGACCACCTCACATTTGAAGTCAGTTTGAGGGTTCTATATGGCTGAAAATACCCAAAAGTGACACCATTCTAAAAGCTGCACCCCTCAAGGTGCTCAAAACCACATTCAAGAAGTTTATTAACCTTTCAGGTGTTTCACAGCAGCAGAAGCAACATGGAAGTAAAAAATGAACATTTAACTTTTTAGTCACAAAAATGATCTTTTAGCAACAATTTTTTTATTTTCCCAAGGGTAAAAGGAGAAACTGGACCATGAATGTTGTTGTCCAATTTGTCCTGAGTACGCTGATACCTCATATGTGGGGGTAAACCACTGGTTGGGCGCACGGCAGGGCTCGGAAGGGAAGGAGCGCCATTTGACTTTTTGAATGAAAAATTATCTCCATCGCTAGCGGACACCATGTCACGTTTATAGAGCCCCTGTGTGCCTAAACATTGGAGCTCCCCTACAAGTGACCCCATTTTGGAAACTAGACCCCCCAAGGAACTTATCTAGATGCATAGTGAGCACTTAAAACCCCCAGGTGCTTCACAGAAGTTTATAACGCAGAGCCGTGAAAATAAAAAATAATTTTTCTTTCCTCAAAAATGATTTTTGGCCCGGAATTTTTTCTTTTCCCAAGGTTAATAGGAGAAATTGGACCCCAAACGTTGTTGTCCAGTTTGTCCTGAGTACGATGATACCCCATATGTGGGGGTAAACCACTGTTTGGGCGCACGGCTTGGCTCGGAAGGGAAGGCACGCCATTTGGCTTTTTGAATGGAAAATTAGCTCCAATCATTAGCGGACACCATGTCGCGTTTGGAGAGCCCCTGTGTGCCTAAACATTGGAGCTCCCCCACAAGTGACCCCATTTTGGAAACTAGACCTCCCAAGGAACTAAGCTAGATGTGTGGTGAGCACTTTGAACCCCCAAGTGCTTCACAGAAGTTTATAACGCAGAGCCATGAAAATAAAAAATAATTTTTCTTTTCTCAAAAATGATTTTTTAGCCCACAATTTTTTATTTTCCCAAGGGTAACAGGAGAAATTGGACCCCAACAGTTGTTGTCCAGTTTCTCCTGAGTACGCTGATACCCCATATGTGGGGGTAAACCACTGTTTTGGCACACGTCGGGGTTCGGAAGGGAAGTAGTGACGTTTTGAAATGCAGACTTTGATGGAATGATCTGCGGGCGTCAGGTTGCATTTGCAGAGCCCCTGATGTGCCTAAACAGTAGGAACTCCCCACAAGTGACCCCATTTTGGAAACTAGACCCCCAAGGGAACGTATTTAGATGTGTGGTGAGCACTTTAAACCCCCAAGTGCTTCACAGAAGTTTATAACGCAGAGCCGTGAAAATAATAAATGTGTTTCCTTTCCTCAAAAATATTTTTTTAGCCCAGAATTTTTTAATTTTCCCAAGGGTAACAGGAGAAATTTGACCCCAAAAGTTGTTGACCCGTTTCTCCTGAGTATGCTGATACCCCACATGTGGGGGTAAACCACTGTTTGGGCACATGCCGGGGCTCGGAAGGGAAGTAGTGATGTTTCGGAATGCAGACTTTGATGGAATGGTCTGCGGGCATCATGTTACGTTTGCAGAGCCCCTGATGTGCCTAAACAGTAGAAACCCCCCACAAGTGACCCCATTTTGGAAACTAGACCCCCCAAGGAACTTATCTAGATGTGTGGTGAGCACGTTCAACCCCCAAGTGCTTCACAGAAGTTTACAATGCAGAGCCGTGAAAATAAAAAAATCATTTTTCTTTCCTCAAAAAAGATGTTTTAGCAAGCAATTTTTTATTTTCACAAGGGTAACAGGAGAAATTGGACCCCAATATTTGTTGCACAGTTTGTTGTGAGTACGCTGATACCCCATATGTGGGAGTAAACCACTGTTTGGGCGCACGTCAGGTCTCGGAAGGGAAGTAGTGACATTTGAAATGCAGACTTTGATGGAATGGTCTGCGGGCGTCATGTTGCATTTGCAGAGCCCCTGATGTGCCTAAGCAGTAGAAACACCCCACAAGTGACCCCATTTTGGAAACTAGACCCCCCAAGGAACTTATCTAGATGTGTGGTGAGCACTTTCAACCCCCAAGTGCTTCACAGAAGTTTATAACGCAGAGCCGTGAAAATAAAAAATAATTGTTCTTTCCTCAAAAATTATGTTTTAGCAAGTAATTTTTTATTTTTGCAAGGGTAACAGGGGAAATTGGACCCCAACATTTGTTGCCCAGTTTGTCCTGAGTAAGATGGTACCCCATATGTGGGGGTAAACCACTGTTTGGGCGCACGTCGGGGCTTGGAAGGGAGGGAGCACCATTTGACTTTTTGAACGCAAGATTGGCTGGAATCAATGGTGGTGCCATGTTGCGTTTGGAGACCCCTGATGTGCCTAAACAGTGGAAACCCCTCAATTCTAACTCCAACACTAACCCCAACACACCCCTAACCCTAATCCCAACCCTAAGCGCAACACACCCCTAACCCTAGTCTTAACCCTAATTCCAACCCCAACTCTAATTCCAACCCTAAACCTAAGGCTATGTGCCCACATTGCGGATTTGTGTGCGGATTTTTCCGCACCGTTTTTGAAAAATCTGCAGGTAAAACGCACTGCGCTTTACCTGCGGATTTACAGCGGATTTCAAGTGTTTTTTGTGTGGATTTCACCTGCGGATTCCTATTATGGAGCAGGTGTAAAACGCTGCGGAATCCGCACAAAGAATTGACATGCTGCGGAAAATACAACGCTGCAGATCCACGGCCAATCCGCTGCGGATCCGCGGCCAATCCGCTGCGGATCCGCAGCCAAATCCGCACTGTGTGCACATGCCCTAACCCTAACCCTACCCCCTAACCCTACCCCTAGTTCTAACCCTAACCCTACTGGAAAATGAAAAAAAAATATTTTCTTTTTTATTATTGTCCCTACCTATGGGGGTGATAAAGGGGGGGGGGTCATTTACTATTTTTTTTATTTTGATCACTGTGATAGGTTTTATCACAGTGATCAAACTATACCTGGAACGAATCTGCCGGCATTTTGGAAGATGGCGGCGCCCATGGAGAAGACGGATGGACACCGGGAGCCTTGGTAAGTATAAGGGGGTGGAGATCGGGGCACGGAGGGGTGTCGGAGCACGGGGGGGTGGCATAGGAGCACGGGGGGAGCGGACAGGAGGACGGGGGAGCGGAGCACAAGACGGAGGGGAGCGGACCACAGATCGGTGGCTTAGGGGGGCGATCGGTGGGGTGGGGGGGGGTCACATTAGTGTTTCCAGCCATGGCCGATGATATTGCAGCATCGGCCATGGCTGGATTTTAATATTTCACCAGTTTTTTAGGTGAAATATTACAAATCGCTCTGATTGGCAGTTTCACTTACAACAGCCAATCAGAGCGGTCATAGCCATGGGGGGGGGGGGGTGAAGCCACCCCCCCTGGGCTGAAGTACCACTCCCCCTGTCCCTGCAGATCGGGTGAAATTGGAGTTAACCCTTTCACCCGTTCTGCAGGGACGCGATCATTCCATGACGCCACATAGGCGTCATGGGTCGGATTGGCACAGGTTTTCATGACGCCTACGTGGCGTCATGGGTTGGGAAGGGGTTAAAGCAATATGTCTCCAAAACAGGAAATGCACAACAAAACAAATGAGGAACGAATGGGTGGAAACTGGAGTCAACGTCTGTGACCGAACTGTAAGAAACCACCTAAAGGAAATGGGATTTACATACAGAAAAGCTAAATGAAAGCCATCATTAACACCTGAACAGAAAAAAACAAGGTTACAATGGACTAAGGAAAAGCAATCGTGGACTGTGGATGACTGGATGAAAGTCATATTCATTGATGAATCGCAAATCTGCATTGGGCAAGGTGATGATGCTGGAACTTTTGTTTGGTGCCTTTCCAATGAGATTTATAAAGATGACTGCCTGAAGAGAACATGCAACTCTCCACAGTCATTGATGATATGGGGCTGCATGTCAGGTAAAGGCACTGGAGAGATGGCTGTCATTACATCTATATATATAATTGTCTAAGGGTTTTTCCGTCTGTCTGTCCTGGAAATCCCGCGTCTCTGATTAATCGAGGCTGCCAGGCCTCGACCAATCAGAGACGGGCACAGCATGTCGACGATGATGTCATAATGGAAATCCCGCGTCTCTGATTGGTCGAGGCCGCCAGGCCTCGACCAATCAGCGACGGGCACAGTATCGATGTAGATGTCATAATGGTTGCCATGGCGACGATGTCATAAAGGTTGCCTCGACCAATCAGCGACGGGCACAGTCTGCCGCGAATTCTGGAATCATCATTGTCCATATACTACGGGGACATGCATATTCTAGAATACCCGATGCGTTAGAATCGGGCCACAATCTAGTCTATATATAATTGTCTAAGGGGTACTTCCGTCTGTCTGTCCCGGATATTCATTGGTCAAGGCCTCTGTCTGTCATGGAATCCAAGTCGCTGATTGGTCGCACCAGCTGCCTGTCATGGCTGCCACGACCAATCAGCGATGGCCACAGTCTGATTAGTCCCTCCCTACTCCCCTGCAGTCACTGCCCGCCGCCCCCATACTCCCCTCCGGTCTCCCCCCGCAGACCCCGGCAGTGCCAGTCTCCTGCCCGCAAACAGCTCAGGTGGTGGGCTCCACACTCCCACCAGCCTGGCACACCGCCTTCCACCTCCCGGGACCGTCCCCTGCTTACCGTCACCCCGTACTTGAGAGCGATGCCCTGCACGGTGTCCCTGGGGCCAACCGGGTGCTCTATGCACCTCTCGGCCCAGGGCGCCGTCACGCTGGCCGCGGCTGTAGCACCGGCCACAGTCCCGCCATCTTCTGCGGAGGAATACACGCTCCGGTAACGGTAAGAACACTACATGTGCTGAACTAGAGCCTCCACTGCCAGCAGCCGCCAGCAGGGGGCGCTCCTCTCATCCAGCACGGGGAAGCGCGGCCGTGTTATCCCGGGGCCCCCAGTGTGGAGCACGTGTCCGGGAACGCTCCGCCCCTGGCGGCATCTCCAAGCTGCACGGTGTGCACGGCAGACATGCTGCGACCTCAGGACACCGTAGCATTCATCTTATTTACTCTATCAGTGCTGTTAGTATTTTATGGGCAGTATTGTCATGAATCCCAATGGCTAGGGATAGCACAGGACAAGCAAGGTACAAATATATAACGGACGAGCTCTAGGGTGATGGAACCTGGGCTGACCGCTGCCCTACGCCTGACAAACGCAACTAGAGATAGCCAGGGAGCGTGCCTACGTTGGTTCTAGACGCCACGCACCAGCCTAAGAGCTAACTAGTACTGCAGAGAAAATAAAGACCTCACTTGCCTCCAGAGGAACGAACCCCAAAAGGTATAGTTGCCCCCCACATGTATTGACGGTGAAATGAGAGGAAGGCACACACATAGAGATGATATATATAGGTTTAGCAAATAGAGGCCCGCTGTAAACTAGAAAGCAGAACGATACAAAAGGGGTCTGAGCGGTCAGCAAAAAACCCTAATCAAAAAACCATCCTGAGATTACAAGAACCCATGTGCCAACTCATGGCACATGGGGAGAACCTCAGTCCACTAGAGCTACCAGCTAGCATAGAGACATAATAAGCAAGCTGGACAAAAAACCAAACAACTGAAAATCAGCACTTAGCTTATCCTGAAAGATCTGGGAGCAGGTAGGCAGGAACAAAACAGAGCACATCTGAATACATTGATAGCCGGCAAGGAAATGACAGAAAGGCCAGGTAAAATAGGAAACACCCAGCCTCTGATGGACAGGTGGAAACCAAAGGCCGCAACCCACCAAAGTCACCCAGTACCAGCAGTAACCACCAGAGGGAGCCCACAAACAGAATCCACAACAGTACCCCCCCCTTGAGGAAGGGTCACCGAACCCTCACGAGAACCCCCAGGGCGATCAGGGTGAGCTCTATGGAAGGCGCGGACCAAATCAGTCGCATGAACATCGGAGGCGACCACCCAGGAATTATCCTCCTGACCATAACCCTTCCACTTAACCAAATACTGGAGTTTGCGTCTGGAAACACGAGAATCCAAGATCTTCTCAACAACATACTCCAATTCTCCCTCCACCAGCACCGGAGCAGGAGGCTCAACCGAAGGAACAACGGGCACCTCATACCTCCGCAACAACGACCGATGGAACACATTATGAATAGCAAACGATGCTGGGAGATCCAAACGAAAAGATACAGGGTTAAGAATCTCCGAGATCCTATAAGGACCGATGAACCGAGGCTTGAACTTAGGAGAAGAGACCTTCATAGGGACAAAACGAGAAGACAACCACACCAAATCCCCAACAAGAAGTCGGGGACCCACGCGGCGACGACGATTAGCAAACTGCTGA
The DNA here is from genome assembly GCF_051348905.1 of Ranitomeya variabilis. Lineage (NCBI taxonomy): Eukaryota > Metazoa > Chordata > Amphibia > Anura > Dendrobatidae > Ranitomeya > Ranitomeya variabilis. Next base: position 566,072,079 of record NC_135234.1, on the reverse strand, counting down.
GTCTTCTCCTGAGATAACTTCAAATTGTCCACCACCTGATTCCAAATTTGATGTAGCCTGTCCACCACCACGTCCACTCCAGGACAATCCGAAGACTCCACCTGACCAGAGGAAAAACGAGGATGAAACCCCGAATTACAAAAAAAAGGAGAGACCAACGTGGCAGAACTAGCCCGATTATTAAGAGCAAATTCGGCCAGTGGCAAAAAAGCAACCCAGTCATCTTGGTCAGCAGAAACAAAACACCTCAAATAAGTTTCCAAGGTCTGATTAGTTCGCTCCGTCTGGCCATTCGTCTGAGGATGGAATGCAGACGAGAAAGACAAATCAATGCCCATCTTGGCACAAAATGTCCGCCAAAATCTAGACACAAACTGGGATCCCCTGTCAGAAACGATATTCTCCGGAATCCCATGCAAACGAACCACGTTCTGAAAAAATAAAGGGACCAACTCAGAGGAGGAAGGCAACTTAGGCAAGGGCACCAAATGAACCATCTTAGAAAAGCGGTCACACACAACCCAGATAACGGACATTTTCTGTGAAACCGGGAGATCAGAAATAAAATCCATGGAAATGTGCGTCCAAGGCCTCTTCGGGATGGGCAAGGATAACAACAACCCACTGGCCCGAGAACAGCAAGGCTTAGCTCGAGCACACACTTCACAAGACTGCACAAAGGTACGCACATCCCTAGACAAGGAAGGCCACCAAAAAGACCTGGCCACCAAGTCTCTAGTACCAAATATTCCAGGATGACCAGCCAACACAGAAGAATGGACCTCGGAGATGACTCTACTGGTCCAATCATCCGGAACAAACAGTCTTTCTGGTGGACAACAATCCGGTTTATCCACCTGAAACTCCTGCAATGCACGTCGCAAGTCTGGGGATACGGCGGACAATATTACCCCATCCCTAAGGATACCAGTAGGCCCAGAATCTCCAGGAGAGTCAGGCACAAAACTCCTGGAAAGAGCATCTGCCTTCACATTCTTTGAACCTGGCAGGTATGAAACCACGAAATTGAAACGAGAAAAAAACAACGACCAACGAGCCTGTCTAGGATTCAAACGCCTGGCAGACTCAAGGTAAATGAGATCCTTGTGATCAGTCAAGACCACCACACGATGTTTAGCACCCTCAAGCCAATGACGCCACTCCTCAAATGCCCACTTCATGGCCAAAAGCTCCCGATTACCCACATCATAATTGCGCTCGGCGGGCGAGAATTTTCTAGAGAAGAATGCACATGGCTTCATCACCGAGCCATCAGAACTTCTCTGTGACAAAACCGCCCCCGCTCCAATCTCGGAAGCATCAACCTCAACCTGAAAAGGAAGTGAAACATCTGGTTGACACAACACAGGAGCAGAAGAAAACCGGCGCTTAAGTTCCTGAAAGGCCCCCACAGCCGCAGGAGACCAATTAGCAACATCAGCACCCTTTTTAGTCAAATCAGTCAAAGGTTTAACAATACTGGAAAAATTTGCAATAAACCGACGATAAAAATTAGCAAACCCCAAGAACTTCTGTAGGCTCTTAACAGATGTAGGTTGTGTCCAGTCACAAATTGCCTGAACCTTGACGGGATCCATCTCAATAGTAGAAGGAGAAAAAATGTACCCCAAAAAAGAAATCTTCTGGACTCCGAAGAGACACTTTGAGCCCTTCACAAACAGAGAATTGGCCCGCAGAACCTGAAACACCTTCCTGACCTGTAGAACATGAGACTCCCAGTCATCAGAAAACACCAAAATATCATCCAAATACACAATCATAAACTTATCCAGATATTCACGGAAAATATTGTGCATAAAGGACTGAAAGACTGACGGAGCATTGGAGAGTCCAAAAGGCATTACCAAATACTCAAAATGGCCCTCAGGCGTATTAAATGCGGTTTTCCACTCATCACCTTGTTTTATCCGCACCAGATTATACGCACCGCGAAGATCTATCTTAGTGAACCACCTAGCCCCCTTAATGCGAGCAAACAAGTCAGTCAATAATGGCAATGGATACTGATATTTGACTGTAATCTTATTCAGAAGGCGATAATCTATACAAGGCCTCAGGGAACCATCTTTTTTTGCCACGAAAAAAAAACCTGCTCCCAGAGGGGACGAAGATGGACGATTATGTCCCTTTTCCAAGGACTCCTTAATATAATTCCGCATAGCAGTATGCTCTGGCAGTGACAGATTAAATAAACGACCCTTAGGGAACTTACTGCCAGGAATCAATTCTATAGCACAGTCACAATCTCTATGAGGAGGGAGCGAATTGAGCTTAGGCTCCTCAAAAACATCCCTATAGTCAGACAAAAACTCAGGGATCTCAGAAGGAGTAGATGAAGCGATTGAAATCGGAGGTGCATGATCATGAACCCCCTGACATCCCCAGCTTAACACAGACATTGTTTTCCAGTCCAGGACAGGATTATGAGTTTGTAACCATGGCAGACCAAGCACTAGTACATCATGTAAATTATACAGTACAAGGAAGCGAATCACCTCCTGATGAACGGGAGTCATGCGCATGGTCACTTGTGTCCAATACTGCGGTTTATTCATAGCCAATGGTGTAGAGTCAATTCCCTTCAGAGGAATAGGAACTTCCAGAGGCTCCAGACTAAAACCGCAGCGTTTAGCAAATGACCAATCCATAAGACTCAGGGCAGCGCCCGAATCCACATAGGCATCAACGGAAATGGAAGACAGTGAAAAAATCAGAGTCACAGACAAAATGAACTTAGGCTGCAGAGTACCAATGGCAAAAGATTTATCAAGCTTTTTTGTGCGTTTAGAGCATGCTGATATAACATGAGCTGAATCACCACAATAAAAACACAATCCATTTTTCCGCCTATAATTTTGCCGTTCACTTCTGGACTGAATTCTATCACATTGCATAGTCTCAGGTGCCTGTTCAGAAGACACCGCCAACTGGTGCACGGGTTTGCGCTCCCGCAAACGCCGATCAATCTGTATGGCCATAGCCATAGACTCATTCAGACCTGTAGGCGTAGGGAACCCCACCATAATATCCTTAATGGCCTCAGAAAGACCATTTCTGAAGTTTGCAGCCAGGGCGCACTCATTCCACTGAGTAAGCACCGACCATTTCCGAAATTTTTGACAATATATTTCCGCTTCATCATGCCCCTGAGAGAGGGCTAATAAAGCCTTTTCAGCCTGAATCTCCAGGTTGGGTTCCTCATAGAGCAATGCCAGAAAAAACGCATCCACACTGAGCAATGCAGGATCCCCTGGTGCCAATGCAAATGCCCAATTCTGAGGGTCGCCCCGCAGGAAAGATATTACAATCCTGACCTGTTGAGCAGGGTCTCCAGAGGAGCGAGATTTTAAAGAAAGAAACAATTTACAATTGTTCCTGAAATTCAGGAAGGTAGATCTATCTCCAGAGAAGAACTCTGGAATAGGAATTCTAGGTTCAGACATGGGAGTGTGAACAACAAAATCCTGTATGTTTTGAACTTTTGCCGCGAGATTACTCAGGCTGGAAGCCAAACTCTGGACATCCATGTTAAACAGCTAAGATCAGAGCCATTCAAGGGTTAAGAGGAGGTAAGAAGCAGCTAGACAGCAATTAAGGGCTAGGCAGCAAAACTCTGAAGGGAAAAAAAAAAAAAAAATTTCCCTTAAACACTTCTTATTCTCCTGCTTCAGCCCAAACAATTAACACTTTGTGGCCGGCTATACTGTCATGAATCCCAATGGCTAGGGATAGCACAGGACAAGCAAGGTACAAATATATAACGGACGAGCTCTAGGGTGATGGAACCTGGGCTAACCGCTGCCCTACGCCTGACAAACGCAACTAGAGATAGCCAGGGAGCGTGCCTACGTTGGTTCTAGACGCCACGCACCAGCCTAAGAGCTAACTAGTACTGCAGAGAAAATAAAGACCTCACTTGCCTCCAGAGGAACGAACCCCAAAGGGTATAGTTGCCCCCCACATGTATTGACGGTGAAATGAGAGGAAGGCACACACATAGAGATGATATATATAGGTTTAGCAAATAGAGGCCCGCTGTAAACTAGAAAGCAGAACGATACAAAAGGGGTCTGAGCGGTCAGCAAAAAACCCTAATCAAAAAACCATCCTGAGATTACAAGAACCCATGTGCCAACTCATGGCACATGGGGAGAACCTCAGTCCACTAGAGCTACCAGCTAGCATAGAGACATAATAAGCAAGCTGGACAAAAAACCAAACAACTGAAAATCAGCACTTAGCTTATCCTGAAAGATCTGGGAGCAGGTAGGCAGGAACAAAACAGAGCACATCTGAATACATTGATAGCCGGCAAGGAAATGACAGAAAGGCCAGGTAAAATAGGAAACACCCAGCCTCTGATGGACAGGTGGAAACCAAAGGCCGCAACCCACCAAAGTCACCCAGTACCAGCAGTAACCACCAGAGGGAGCCCACAAACAGAATCCACAACACAGTATACTATGTGTGTGTGCTGTATACTATGTGACTGGGCAATATACTACGTGTCTGTGCTGTATACTACGTCACTGGTCAATATACTATGGCTGGGCAATATACTACGTCACTGGGCAGTATACTACGTGGCTGGGCAATATACTACGTCACTGGGCAATATACTATGTGGCTGGGCAATATACTACGTAGCTGGGCAATATACTACGTGGCTGGGCAATATACTACGTAGCTGGGCAATATACTATGTGACTGGGCAATATACTACGTAGCTGGGCAATATACTACGTGACTGGGCAATATACTACGTAGCTGGGCAATATACTACGTGGCTGGGCAATATACTATGTGGCTGGGCAATATAGTACGTGGCTGCCCAATATACTACATGGCTGGGCAATATACTACGTGGACATGCATATCCTAGAATACCCGATGCGTTAGAATCGGGCCACCATCTAGTCTCTTATATAAGGGTTTAAGAATTAAAAGTTTGAAAATTGAAAAATTTTCAAATTTTTCACCATATTTTTGATATTTTCACAAATAAACGCAATTCATATCGAAGACATTTTACCACTGTCATGAAATACAATAAGTCAGGAAAAAACAGTCTCAGGCCGGCCTCACACTCAGCGTATGTAAATACGGTCCGTTTTTTACAGCCATAATACGCAGAAAAGTCCCCAAAATAGTGATCCGTATGTCATCCGTAGGCAGGGTGTGTCAGCGTATTTTGCGCATGGCATCCTCCGTATGTAATCCGTATGGCATCCGTACTGCGATATTTTCTCGCAGGCTTGCAAAACCGACATCTAATGGATTTATGTGCTCAAATGTTCGTTAAAACATATATATATATATATATATATATATATATATATATATATATATAGTATATATATATATATATATATATATATATATATAATTGTCTAAGGGTTTTTCCGTCTGTCTGTCTGTCCTGGAAATCCCGCGTCTCTGATTGGTCGAGGCCGCTAGGCCTCGACCAATCAGCGACGGGCACAGTATCGACGTAGATGTCATAATGGTTGCCATGGCGACGATGATGTCATAAAGGTTGCCTCGACCAATCAGCGACGGGCACAGTCTGCCGCGAATTCTGGAATCATCATTGTCCATATACTACGGGGACATGCATATTCTAGAATACCCGATGAGTTAGAATCGGGCAACAATCTAGTATATACAGTTAGGTCCATATATATTTGGACAGAGACAACATTTTTCTAATTTTGGTTATAGACATTACCACAATGAATTTTAAACAAAACAATTCAGATGCAGTTGAAGTTCAGACTTTCAGCTTTTATTTGAGGGTTTCCACATTAAAATTGGATGAAGGGTTTAGGAGTTTCAGCTCCTTAACATGTGCCACCCTGTTTTTAAAGGGACCAAAAGTAATTGGACAGATTCAATAATTTTAAATAAAATGTTCATTTCTAGTACTTGGTTGAAAACCCTTTGTTGGCAAGGACTGCCTGAAGTCTTGAACTCGTTGACATCACCAGACGCTGTGTTTCCCCCTTTTTGATGCTCTGCCAGGCCTTCACTGCGGTGGTTTTCAGTTGCTGTTTGTTTGTGGGCCTTTCTGTCTGAAGTTTAGTCTTTAACAAGTGAAATGCATGCTCAATTGGGTTGAGATCAGGTGACTGACTTGGCCATTCAAGAATATTCCACTTCTTTGCTTTAATAAACTCCTGGGTTGCTTTGGCTTTATGTTTTGGGTCATTGTCCATCTGTAGTATGAAACGACGGCCAATCAGTTTTGCTGCATTTGGCTGGATCTGAGCACACAGTATGGCTCTGAATACCTCAGAATTCATTCGGCTGCTTCTGTCCTGTGTCACATCATCAATAAACACTAGTGACCCAGTGCCACTGGCAGCCATGCATGCCCAAGCCATCACACTGCCTCCGCCATGTTTTACAGATGATGTGGTATGCTTTGGATCATGAGCTGTACCACGCCTTTGCCATACTTTACTCTTTCCATCATTCTGGTAGAGGTTGATCTTGGTTTCATCTGTCCAAAGAATGTTCTTCCAGAACTGTGCTGGCTTTTTTAGACGTTTTTTAGCAAAGTCCAGTCTAGCCTTTTTATTCTTGATGCTTATGAGTGGCTTTCACCGTGCAGTGAACCCTCTGTAGTTACTTTCATGCAGTCTTCTCTTTATGGTAGATTTGAATATTGATACGCCGACCTCCTGGAGAGTGTTGTTCACTTGGTTGGCTGTTGTGAAGGGGTTTCTCTTCACCATGGAGATTATTCTGCGATCATCCACCACTGTTGTCTTTTGCATTGATGAGTTCACCAGTGCTTTCTTTCTTTCTCAGGATGTACCAAACTGTAGATTTTGCCACTCCTAATATTGTAGCAATTTCTCGGATGGGTTTTTTCTGTTTTCACAGCTTAAGGATGGCTTGTTTCACCTGAATGGAGAGCTCCTTGGACCGCATGTTTACTTCACAGCAAAACCTTCCAAATGCAAGCACCACACCTCAAATCAACTCCAGGCCTTTTATCTGCTTAATTGAGAATGACATAACGAAGGGATTGCCCACACCTGTCCATGAAATAGCCTTGGAGTCAATTGTCCAATTACTTTTGGTCCCTTTAAAAACAGGGTGGCACATGTTAAGGAGCTGAAACTCCTAAACCCTTCATCCAATTTTAATGTGGATACCCTCAAATGAAAGCTGAAAGTCTGAACTTCAACTGCATCTAAATTGTTTTGTTTAGAATTCATTGTGGTAATGTCCATAACCAAAATTAGCAAAATGTTGTCTCTGTCCAAATATATATGGACCTAACTGTGTATATATATATATATATATATATATATATATATATATATATATATATATATATATATATCATTGAGACACATATATATATATATTCTGTATGTATATTTAATTCAGCGCGATATATGTGAAAAGCCGGTAATTCAATTGCCGGCTTCTCATTTCTCCTTCCCAAACCCGACAGGATTAAGCCAGATTAATAATGGAGAGGCGTCAGTTATGTCACCTATCCATTATTAATCCAATTGTATGAAAGGGTTAAAAAACACACACACATTATTAAAAAGTATTTTAATGAAATAAACACACAGGTTGTTTTAATATTTTATTGCTCTCTCAATCCACCTGAAGACCCTCGCTCTGCAAAATAAAAAACCAACAATATACATACCTGCTGTTGATCTGTCACGTCCCATGAAGTAAATCCATCTGAAGGGGTTAAATCATTTTACAGCCAGGAGCTGTGCTAAAGCACTCGCTCGTGCCTGTAAACCCCAGGTGCTGAAAGGAAAGCTGGGTGATCTGTACTTACATTGAGTCGCGGTGAGGCACCCTCTGCTGGATGTCCTCATGAACTGGAGCCTTGGAAAAGTTCCCACGCTCGAGTTCATATGAGTTCATCCAGCAGAGGGCGCCTCACCGCGACTCAATGTAAGTACAGATCACCCAGCTTTCCTTTCAGCACCCGGGGTTTACAGGCACGAGCGAGTGCTTTAGCACAGCTCCTGCCTGTAAAATGATTTAACCCCTTCAGATGGATTTACTTCGTGGGACGTGACAGATCAACAGAAGGTATGTATATTGTTGGTTTATTATTTTGCAGAGCGAGGGTCTTCAGGTGGATTGAGAGAGCAATAAAATATTAAAACAACCTGTGTGTTTATTTCATTAAAATACTTTTTAATAATGTGTGTGTTTTTTTAACCCTTTCTTACAATTGGATTAATAATGGATAGGTGACATAATTGACGCCTCTCCATTATTAATCTGGCTTAATGTCACCTTACAATTGCAAGGTGACATTAACCCTTCATTACCCCATATCCCACCGCTACACGGGAGTGGGAAGAGAGTGGCCAAGTGCCAGAATAGGCGCATCTTCCAGATGTGCCTTTTCTGGGGTGGCTGGGGGCAGATGTTTGTAGCCAGGGGGGGCCAATAACCATGGACCCTCTCTAGGCTATTAATATCTGCCCTCAGTCACTGGCTTTACCACTCTGGCGGAGAAAATTGCGCGGGAGCCCACGCCATTTTTTTCCGCCATTTAACCCTTTATTTTAGCAGCTACAGCACCCAAATTTTGCACATACACACTACTAACATTAGTAGTGTGGAATATGCAAAAAAAAAAAGGGGATATGAGATGGTTTACTGTATGTAAACCATGTCTCATATCCTGTCGGGTTTGGGAAGGAGAAATGAAAAGCCGGCAATTGAATTACCGGCTTTTCACTAACACCGTTGCGTATTTCTCGCAAGTCACACTGCTGGTCCGTGTGTAATCCGTATTTTTCTCGCCCCCATAGACTTTTATTGCCGATTTTTTTTTTGCGCAATACAGTGACAAACGCAGCATGCTGCGATTTTCTACGGCCGCACAAGACCGTATATTACGGATGCGTAATATACGGCAGATATGAGCTGGGCCATAGAGATTCATTGGGCCGTGTGTAATGCGAATTTTACGGACGTAGTTTATGCGCTCATACGTCCGTAAAACTCGCTAGTGTGAGGCCGGCCTCAGAGTCAGTGGGATCTGTTGAAGCGTTCCAGAGTTATAGCCACATACAGTCACTAAGGGGTTAAACTCGCCTATTTGTGCATTTGTTTATCAGCTAGGACATGGTACATCACATGGGGTTGGGTAGTAGACTTGCAATGAGGGTATTGCACATGCTTGAGAAAGGAGGTCCCTTCCATACGTCACACAAGTGTGCACATGCGTGCTTTACTTCTATATGCTGATTTCTGGACATTGACCATTGCTCGATTAGGACTGAATTGTATCTGTGAATACAGATGAAAATCAAATTAAAGATGCACTCCCACAAAATGTGTTATTCTCTTTACTTGTGTAAATGTATATGTAACATAGTGTAAAGCCGGGGTCAGACTAGCGTATGGCATCTGATGCGAGAGCATCGGATGCGATATGCTAATGACCCTCGGCTCCTGCTCTGCTGCAAGCGGGAGCTGAGTGTCATGCATCTGTGCTCCGAGCCTTTCACACAGAGAGGATCGGAGTACAGCTGCGGAGGTAGCGGAGAAATGAATTTCTCCATCTCCTCCATTGCCGGGGTGAGCATATATCGCACATCACTCGATGTGCACTCCAAGATGGTGAACAAAAAATCTCCATCTTCTCCATTCTGTGAGTCTGTGGAAATTGGACTGCACTCATATGTCATCTGAGTGCAGTCCGATATTATCCATGTACCAGTAGACTTGAATGGGTGAGAAGCATCTGATTTTAAAGTAAAATCGCAACATATTGTAATTTTTTTTCACTGGCATAAAAAAAAATCATGCATCAGCACTGCTCATTTGAATGACATTGGTTCAAGTGCTAACCAATAAAAAAATCAAATAGCACTCGTCCGATGATATACGCTGGTGTGAGTGAGCCCTTACAATGTAAGTTTGCATAGCGTCAAAACGAGACTCCATAGACTTACATTGTATAAGAGACTTTGGGCTCTTACATGATTTGGTGAGTTAGAAGAGAAGTGATATGATTGGGAAGAGGGCCCGAGCTGCACTGGTATACAGTGATGTTGGTGACAACGATGTCTGAACGGTTTTATATTAAGTTTATGGTGCTGATCAACAGTGCTCATCAGCTGATGAACTCCAGTGAACTTTCTCACCGCAGCTCAGCGCTACACACTGCAGAAGTGATTACCTCCTGTGTCAGTGTGTGGCCGGCTGTCCTTTAGAGCTGTCACATCAGTGACTGTTCTCAAAGTCATCAGGATTGTCATGGGACATTATGGATTATCTTACTGGTGGACAGATGAGGAATACTGTTTATTATTTTATTTTTGTTACAGGAGACCATGGCTTCAGTGGATTTGGCAATGACTCGAGTATGGTTTAATTTAGTTTCATTAAAGGAGTCTGTCATTATATTAAATGAAGGACTTTATTCTGGGTGTTTTTTTATGACTACGGGGTTAGTAATGGGGGCGTCTTATATATGCCTCTCCATTACTGACCTGTGGGCTTCATGTCACCTGACAACACAAAGGTGACATAAACCCCCCCAACTGTCACCTTATTTGCCACTGCACCACGGCAAGTGGGAAGAGTGAGGCTAAGCGCCAGATTTGGTGCATCTTATTGATGCCTCATTTCGGGAGTGGCTGAGGGCTGATGTTTTTAGTGTGGTAGGGGGCCAATATCCATGGCCTCCTCCTAGGCTATTAATATCAGCCTGCAGCTGTCTGTGTAACACAGTTGTTACAGTGGCATTGCTTTCCTCATGGGGAGAGTGTTGTCATGCTTGGAAGCAAGCAAAGATCTTTTTTATCAGGTAACCATAAACGTACAACATGTTCACACTCAAGGCCAGAAGGGGGAGCTCTGATCCAGCTTATGGATGGCTCCCCTCTATACATATTCTGGTCTGGAGGGAAAGCTAATGAGTTCCTGTCAGAGAGAGAGAGGAGAAGGAAGCAGAGGGGCCGTGCAGCCATGAGGGTGCTGCAGCTCCTGGATAGAGAATACAGAAGAACAGCTTGTAGTGAGCGTGCAGGAGAGCGAAGCAAAGGAGAGTGAAACTTGGGGAGAATAGCTGCGACTGAGCTATCCCCTGGAAGAGCGCAGACACCAGTAGCCGGAAGACCGAGGTTGTGTCGGACTCTAAGAGGTACAGCAGAAACCGGCAGGACAGCTTGACTACATGTCACCTGTCCGCCTTAATACCCAGGAGACACAGTGGCGCATAGAGCTCGGGTCGTGATAAAGACCCTGTAAAAATTCTCTAGCCACCTGTCATATGGGTTAGTGTCCCACCTTTATGGAGGACAGAGAGAACTGTGAGGACCTTGACAGAAGCCACAGGCAGTAAGGCACTACACTACAGCGCTAGTAGGAAGGCTTCTAACTCCACCTGGTAAAGGGGACTCTCACTTCCAAGCTGGCCGGACCCTGCCTGTATCTGTAATCCAGGAACCTGGACTGTGGCAGCCTGAAGTCTTCAGTAAACCAGGTAGAGTCTGCAAACCTGTGTCCTCCGTTTCTTTATACACTATCCACCATCTCTAGCTACACACCGGGAGCCCTGGGGACCCAACTTCACCTGTGGGAAGTTATACCATCTTAGCTGCCATAACATCACCCCAGAGCACCCCTTTAAGCAGCGTTGGTCCCCACTGACCGAATACCACAGGTGGCGTCACGAACACAAACTTTATTCAAATCCCTTTTACATGGGCGCCCAGGGCCACGGACCGGGTCACCACCGCCGCAACATCCCCTTAAGTACCGGACCCGATACCGAGTACCCCACGGCCCTGGCGGGCGTTCCATCTGCCTACCCTTTGCTGGTTAGATTTTATAGGGGGACCCTACATCAATTTTTTCTGGGGTCCCCTTGTAAACTAGCCAGCAAAGGCTAAGCAAACAGCTGTGAGCTGATATTAATACAACCCCTGGCAAAAATTATGGAATCACCGGCCTTGGAGGATGTTCATTCAGTTGTTTAATACTGTAGAAAAAAAGCAGATCACAGACATGGCACAAAACTAAAGTCATTTCAAATGGCAACTTTCTGGCTTTAAGAAACACTAAAAGAAATCAAGAACAAAAAATATGGTAGTCAGTAATGGTTACTTTTTTTTAACCAAGCATAGGGAAAAAATTATGGAATCACTCAATTCTGATGAAATAATTATGGAATCATGAAAAGCAAACAAACAAAAAATCACTCCAAAACATCACTAGTATTTTGTTGCACCACCTCTGGCTTTTATAACAGCTTGCAGTCTCTGAGGCACGGACTTAATGAGTGTCAAAACAGTACTCTTCATCAATCTGGCTCCAACTTTCCCTGATTGCTGTTGCCAGATCAGCTTTGCAGGTTGGAGCCTTGTCATGGACCATTTTCTTCAACTTCCACCGAAGATTTTCAATTGGATTCAGATCCGGACTATTTGCAGGCCATGACATTGACCTTATGTGTCTTGTCTTTTTTCAAGGAATGTTTTCACAGTTTTTGCTCTATGGCAGGATGCATTATCATCTTGAAAAATGATTTCATCATCCCCAAACATCCTTTCAATTGATGGGATAAGAAAAGTGTCCAAAATATCAACATAAACTTGTGCATTTATTGAAGACTAGATGGTGGCCCGATTCTAACACATCGGGTATTCTAGAATATGCATGTCCACGTAGTATATTGCCCAGCCACGTAGTATATTGGGCAGCCACATACTATATTGCCCAGCCACGTAGTATATTGCCCAGCCACGTAGTATATTGCCCAGCCACGTAGTATATTGGGCAGCCACGTACTATATTGCCCAGCCACGTACTATATTGCCCAGTCACGTAGTATATTGCCCAGCTACGTAGTATATTGCCCAGTCACGTAGTATATTGCCCAGCTACGTAGTATATTGCCCAGTCACATAGTATATTGCCCAGTGATGTAGTATATTGCCCAGCCATGTAGTATATTGCCCAGCTACGTAGTATATTGCCCAGCCACATAGTATATTGCCCAGTGACGTAGTATATTGCCCAGCCACGTAGTATACTGCCCAGTAATGTAGTATATTGCCCAGCCACATAGTATATTGCCCAGTGATGTAGTATACAGCACAGCACGTAGTATATTGCCCAGTCACGTAGTGTACAGCACACACACATAGTATACTGCCCATAAAATACTAACAGCACTGATAGAGTAAATAAGTGTCAGGGAGAGACTAGGTGAGCGAGAGCTAATAACCCGGGCCCCTGCAGTTTCCCTCAGACTAGGGAAATCCTGACTGACCCTCTACCTGGAGTTTACACTGAAGGTGTGCATGTCCAGGCCTCGAACCTCACCCTGTCTCCTGAGCTCAGCCCTAGGCTGAAACCTCCGCCCACCACCCAGTGAAGATGTTATTCCCCAATACCCACAGTTAGCACAGACAAGGATAAAGGAAAATATACACCACGCCGCAGTCACTCAGGAATACACTATAAATGTGCAGGGCAAAATAAATACAAATATAGGAAGGAGTAAATAAGACAAAGGAAAATACACCACCAGCAACGAATCTCCAACCACCAGACCGAGATAACAACGCACAAGACAGAAGCTATAATCGGCGACGCCCAAAGATCAGGAGAACTATTTAAAGGCAGTGGGCATGGCCCAGCTTCCAATCCAAGGATTAGGTAAATTAACCCCGGAACAGCTAGATAAAATCTAGCAGACGCCAATCAAAAGCGGAATTACCGCTGTCTGTCGGACGACCTGGTCTGAACAGCGTCCGACATGACAGTACCCCGCCTTCTACGAGGGACCCCAGGGCCCTCACGGCTAATAGGACCCGGCTTGTCCGGATGACGGCGGTGAAACAACCTGACCAGCCGGTCAGCATGAACGTCCGGGGCTGGTACCCAGGACCTCTCCTCAGGCCCATAACCACGCCAATGTACCAAGTACTGTAAAGTGCAACGCACCACACGAGAGTCAACCACCTTGGAGACTTCAAACTCCAAATTACCATCCACCAAGACTGGAGGTGGCATAGGCGCCACGTCCACAGAACCCACCACCTTCTTTAGAAGAGACCTGTGGAACTCTGTGTATCTTAAACACCGTAGGGAGCTCCAATCGGTACGCTACTGGGTTAATGACGCGGTGACCCTAAATGGACCAATAAACCGTGGACCCAATTTAAGGGATGGTATTTTGAGTCTTATGTTTTTTGTGGATAATCACACCCAGTCATCCACACTCAGGTCCGGACCTGGCACACGCCTACTTTCAGCCACACGTTTGTACCTAGCACCCACACTCAACAGGCGCTGTTTAACTCTCCTCCAGACTGATGACAATTGTGTTCCTAACTGGTCCTCATCCGGAACGCCGGAAGAGCCCCTCTGATTCAAGGTGCAAAATTGAGGATGTAGCCCGTAAACACAAAAAAACGGAGACTCCCCAGACGACTCCTGGCAGTGATTATTGATGGCAAACTCAGCCAAAGGAAGAAAGGTAGACCACTCCTCCTGGTTATCAGAGACAAAGCAGCGTAAGTACTGTTCCAAATTTTGGTTCATACGCTCAGTCTGACCATTTGACTGAGGATGAAACGCCGAAGAATGAGACAACTTGATCCCCAGCCGTGAGCAAAACGCTCTCCAAAATTTTGCCACAAACTGAGACCCCCTATCAGACACGATGTCAGATGGAACCCCATGAAGTCTGACCACCTCCTGCACAAATACTTGGGCCAGAGTCTTAGCGTTAGGCAACGCAGGCAAAGACACAGTGCGACATTTTAGAAAACCGATCAACAATCACCAAGATGACTGTGTTTCCAGCTGATGAGGGCAAATCAGTGATGAAATCCATGGAGATTTCCGTCCATGACTTACTAGGTACCTCAAGAGGAAGTAGTGTGCCAACAGGAAGGGAGCGAGGTGTCTTAGCCCTAGCGCACGTTGTACAAGCTGACACGTATGAGACCACGTCCTGTCGGATCTTGGGCCACCAAAACCGACGTGACACCAACTCCAAGGTACCTCTAACCCCTGGGTGACCAGCCAGGACAGCATCATGATGCTCCGCCAAAACCTTTAGGCGGAGATGAAGTGGTACAAAAGATTTGTTGACCGGAGGCTCAGATGGTACCTCCTCCTGAGCCTCGGCAATCTCAGCCTCAACCTCGGTAGTGAGAGCCGAAACCACAACACCCTGTTGGAGGATGGGTACTGGATCTTCCTGAGGTTCTCCCCCTGGAAAACACCTGGACAGAGCATCCGCCTTAGTGTTTTTAGACCCCGGTCTGTAAGTGACCACAAAATTGAACCGCGTGAAAAACAATGCCCAGCGAGCCTGCCTGGGGGACAGATGCTTGGCAGACTCCAAATACAGCAGATTCTTATGATCGGTAATAACAGTTACCTGATGTACCGACCCCTCCAAGAAGTGTCGCCATTCCTCAAAGGCCAACTTAATTGCCAACAACTCTCTGTTGCCGATATCGTAGTTACGTTCGGCGGACGACAGTTTCTTGGAGAAATAGGCGCACGGACGTAAACCACTCAAAGATGAGCCTTGAGATAGCACCGCCCCCACACCTACCTCAGACGCATCGACTTTCACAACAAAAGGTTTTGATACGTCTGGCTGCACAAGAATGGGCGCTGAAACAAAACTGTTCTTAAGAAATTCAAATGCGCGCACAGCAGCCTCAGGCCAAACGGAGAAATTGGTACCCTTTTTAGTGATGTCAGTTAGCGGTTTAGCAATGATGGAAAAATCCTTGATGAATGTCCTATAGTAGTTAGAAAACCCAAGGAACCGCTGAAGTGCTTTCAGGTTATCAGGACGTTCCCAACGCAGCACCGCCTGCACCTTAGCGGCGTCCATTTTAAAACCAGAAGCAGACACAATATAACCCAAGAAAGGCAACTCTTGAACAGAAAATACACATTTTTCAAGTTTAGCATAGAGCTTATTCTCTCTGAGAATCTGTAACACCTGCCTGACATGATCTAAATGAGTATCACGGTCGCAAGAATATATGAGAATGTCATCTAGGTACACGATAACGAATTTCCCCAAAACATGCGAGAACACATCATTGATGAAATGTTGGAACACTGCAGGTGCGTTAGTCAACCCAAACGGCATCACCAAATTTTCAAAATGACCCTCAGGGGTATTAAAAGCCGTCTTCCACTCATCACCTTGACGGACTCTTATGAGGTTGTACGCCCCCCTGAGGTTAAGCTTGGTAAACCACTTAGCACCTGCCACCTGGTTGAACAAATCTGGTATCAGAGGCATAGAGTATGGATCACGAACCGTAATCTGGTTCAACTCCCTGAAATCCAAACACGGGCGTAATCCGCCATCTTTCTTCTTCACGAAGAAGAACCCTGCTTCCACCGGCGAGGATGACGGCCTGATGTGCCCTTTGCTCAAGCTTTCAGCAATGTAATCTTTTAACGCTTGTCTCTCCGGACCAGAGATGTTAAACATCCTTGCTTTAGTCAATTTTGTCCCCTGGTTTAAACCCGATAGAACATTCATAAGGACGATGTGGCGGCAACTCTGAACAACCCTTCTCAGAGAACACATCCACAAAATCTTGAAGTGACTCCGGAACGCTTGAAGTCACTGCAGCCACACATGTGGCCAGGCAATTCTCCTGGCAGAACTCGCTCCACCGAATTATGTCCTGAGTTTTCCAGTCAATTACCGGGTTGTGCATAGACAACCAAGGAAAACCCAAAACCACCTGAGCAGGAAGATTCCTGAGCACCTTACATGTAACCCGCTCGGAATGTAGAACTCCAATGTGGAGTTTCACCTCAGCCACAAATTCAGTAATCTCCCCCTGAGAGAGAGGAGCAGCATTGATGGTGACCACGCGGATAGGATGAGACAGTTTTTCAATCCTAAAACCTGCTGTGTGCGCAAACTCCTCATCAATGAGATTTGTGGCTGAACCACTATCCACAAAAACAGTAATTGGCAGCTCACTGCCAGCAACAAAAACCTTAGCAGGGAGCATGCACTGAGAAACCACCATGGAGGATATACATAAGCTCAGACTGGTCTCCTCCACACCCTCTGAGCTTAGAAGTTTTCCACCTTTGCGTTTTTCTTAGGCAGCAGAGGACAGATGTTAATAAAATGACCCATTTTACCACAGTAAAAACAGGCTCCCTGCTTCCTGAGCTCAGGGACTGGAAGCTTCACATGTGACACCCCTGCGATTTGCATAGGCTCCGTGGGCTCACCGGCAGCAACCTCACGTGAACCTAAAACCTCTCCCATAGGCGGTGTCACATGCTCCCCCTGACCCAAACGGCGATCAATGCGGACAACCAGACTCATGGCGGAATCTAGAGAAGCAGGAGTCTCGTAAATCAGAAGGGCTTTTTTAACCCTTCCAGAAATCCCATGTATAAACTGACTCCGCAATGCTGGATCATTCCATTGTGTATCGATCGCCCAGCGATGAAATTCAGAACAGTAATCCTCTGCAACTCGCTCCCCCTGGCGAATTGAGCGTATCTTAGATTCTGCTAGAGCCATTTTGTCAGGTTCATCGTAGATTTTCCCAAGACAGGAAAAAAAACTCCACAGAGTCAAATGCAGCAGAATCAGATGGCAAAGAAAACGCCCATGCTTGGGGATCACCACTCAACAATGACAACACCAGGCCCACACACTGATCCTCATTACCTGAAGATATTGGGCTCATACGGAAATATAGTTTGCAAGCTTCACGAAAAGAAACAAATTTACTGCGTTCCCCAGCAAATTTTTCAGGCAAAGGAAATTTAGGCTCAGCAACTCTTCCTGTCGCTCCAGCTTGCACATTAGACACTGCTAGTCCCTGTTGCTGTACTGCCCCCCTCAACTCAGTGACCTGTAGGGACAGTGCCTCCAACTGGCGGGTTATGGAAGTCATGGGATCCATGACAAAACACAAAAAAAAGAAACCCCTTTTTTTTTTTTTTTTTTTGTGTTGTTAGGCCGATTATAATGTCAGGGAGAGACTAGGTGAGCGAGAGCTAATAACCCGGGCCCCTGCAGTTTCCCTCAGACTAGGGAAATCCTTACTGACCCTCTACCTGGAGTTTACACTGAAGGTGTGCATGTCCAGGCCTCGAACCTCACCCTGTCTCCTGAGCTCAGCCCTAGGCTGAAACCTCCGCCCACCACCCAGTGAAGATGTTATTCCCCAATACCCACAGTTAGCACAGACAAGGATAAAGGAAAATATACACCACGCCGCAGTCACTCAGGAATACACTATAAATGTGCAGGGCAAAATAAATACAAATATAGGAAGGAGTAAATAAGACAAAGGAATATACACCACCAGCAACGAATCTCCAATGTTGTGAATTCTGCTTTTGGGTTCCCTCTGGTGGTAGTAGGTGGTAATGCAGTTGTCCCTGGGTTGCAGTCCTGGTCAGGTGTGTCTGCTGATTGCAGTTCTGACTGGGGTATTTAGGTGTGCAGGATTCATTAGTCCTTGCCAGTTGTCAATTGTTGTTGGGAGGTGTGGACCTCTGCCTGGTTCCTCCTGTCTTTCTGCCAAATCAGCAAAGATAAGTGTCTGGTTTTTTTTTCCTGTGGCACACATGCTGTGTGCTTCACAATTCAGTGCTATTCTTTGTGTTTTTCTTGTCCAGCTTAGATTGTGTCAGTATTTTCTCAGTCTTGCTGGATTCTCTGGAGTGGCAGATATACATTCCATGTCTTTAGTTAGATTGTGGAACTTGTTGTATTATCTGTTGTGGATATTTTTGGAAGGGTTTTAATACTGACCGCCTAGTAATCTGTCCTATCCTTTCCTATTTAGCTAGAGTGGCCTCTTTTGCTAAATCCTGTTTTCTACCTGCGTGTGTCTATTCTTCTCCTACTCACAGTCATTATTCGTGGGGGGCTGCCTATCCTTTGGGGGTCTTCTCTGAGGCAAGATAGCATTCCTATTTCCATCTATAGGGGTATTTAGTCATGCGACTCCAAGGTCACCGGATCATAACAGTAATTTAGGTTGTACAGTACTGATAGTAAATGAACTAGCGATCCTTTTTGTCCGCTTAGGGCAGACTGAAATGACATGAGAAGCGTCGCCACAATAATAACACAACCTATTCTGACGTCTGAATCCTTGTCGTTCCGTTCTAGACAAAATCCAATCACACTGCATTGGCTCAGGACTTTGCTCTAAGGACGACGCCACAGCGCGCACAGTTTGACGCTCCCGCAAACGCCGATCAATCTGAATGGCCAGAGACATAGAATCACTCAGACCGGAAGGCGTGCGAAACCCCACCATAACATCTTTAACGGATTCAGAAAGACCCTTTCTGAAAATTGCCGCCAAAGCATCATCATTCCATTTAGTCAACACAGACCATTTTCTAAATTTCTGACAATACAATTCTGCCGCCTCTTGACCCTGAGACAGGGCCAACAAGGTTTTCATCCTCATTTTTCTTCTGGGCAGGTTGAGCCTTCTGACTGTCCTGGTGTGGATTCTGTGGTTGACAGGTTGCAGCAGATTTGGGCTCATGTGGTGGACAATTTGGTGTTGTCTCAGGAGGAGGCTCAACGTTTTGCTAACCGTCGTCGGTGTGTTGGTTCCCGGCTTCAGGTTGGGGATTTGGTTTGGTTGTCTTCCCGTCATGTTCCTATGAAGGTCTCTTCCCCTAAGTTTAAGCCTCGGTTTATTGGTCCTTATAGGATTTCTGAGATTATTAATCCGGTGTCTTTTCGATTGGCGCTTCCGGCCTCTTTTGCTATCCATAATGTCTTCCATAGATCTTTATTGCGGAAATATGTGGTGCCCGTTGTTCCCTCTGTTGATCCTCCGGCCCCTGTTTTGGTTGATGGGGAGTTGGAGTATGTGGTTGAGAAGATTTTGGATTCTCGTTTTTTGAGGCGGAGGCTTCAGTACCTTGTCAAATGGAAGGGTTATGGCCAGGAGGATAATTCTTGGGTTTTTGCTTCTGATGTCCATGCTGCTGATCTGGTCCGTGCCTTTCATCTGGCTCTTCCTGATCGGCCTGGGGGCGCTGGTGAGGGTTCGGTGACCCCTCCTCAAGGGGAGGGTACTGTTGTGAATTCTGCTTTTGGGTTACCTCCGGTGGTAGTAGGTGGTAATGCAGTTGTCCCTGGGTTGCAGTCCTGGTCAGGTGTGTCTGCTGATTGCAGTTCTGACTGGGGTATTTAGGTGTGCAGGATTCATTAGTCCTTGCCAGTTGTCAATTGTTGTTGGGAGGTGTGGACCTCTGCCTGGTTCCTCCTGTCTTTCTGCCAAATCAGCAAAGATAAGTGTCTGGTTTTTTTTCCTGTGGCACACATGCTGTGTGCTTCACAATTCAGTGCTATTCTTTGTGTTTTTCTTGTCCAGCTTAGATTTTGTCAGTATTTTCTCAGTCTTGCTGGATTCTCTGGAGTGGCAGATATACATTCCATGTCTTTAGTTAGATTGTGGAACTTTTTGTATTATCTGTTGTGGATATTTTTGGAAGGGTTTTAATACTGACCGCCTAGTAATCTGTCCTATCCTTTCCTATTTAGCTAGAGTGGCCTCTTTTGCTAAATCCTGTTTTCTACCTGCGTGTGTCTATTCTTCTCCTACTCACAGTCATTATTCGTGGGGGGCTGCCTATCCTTTGGGGGTCTGCTCTGAGGCAAGATAGCATTCCTATTTCCATCTATAGGGGTATTTAGTCATGCGGCTCCAAGGTCACCGGGTCATAACACTCCAACCACCAGCTCTCCTCACCAGACCGAGATAACAACGCACAAGACAGAAGCTATAATCGGCGACGCCCAAAGATCAGGAGAACTATTTAAAGGCAGTGGGCATGGCCCAGCTTCCAATCCAAGGATTAGGTAAATTAACCCTGGAACAGCTAGATAAAATCTAGCAGACGCCAATGAGCAAATAGTGGTCAAAAGCGGAATTACCGCTGTCTGTCGGACTACCTGGTCTGAACAGCATCCGACATGACAATAAGATGAATGCTACTGTGTCCTGAGGTCGCAGCATGTCTGCCGTGCACACCGTGCAGCCTGGAGATGCCGCCAGGGGCGGAGCGTTCCCGGACACATGCTCCACACCAGAGGTCCCGGGATAACACAGCCGCGCTTCCCCGTGCTGGATGAGAGGAGCGCCCCCTGCCGGCGGCTGCTGCCAGTGGAGGCTCCAGTTCAGCACATGTAGTGCTCTTACTGTTGCCGGAGCGTGTATTCCTCCGCAGAAGATAGCGGGACTGTGGCCGGTGCTACAGCCGCGGCCAGCGTGACGGCACCCTGGGCCGAGAGGTACATAGAGCACCCGGTCTGCCCCAGGGACACCGTGCAGGGCATCGCTCTCAAGTACGGGGTGACGGTAAGCAGGGGACGGTCCTGGGAGGCTGAAGGCAGTGTGCCAGGCTCGTGGGAGTGTGGAGCCCACCACCTGAGCTGTTTGCGGGCAGGAGACTGGCACTGCCGGGGTCTGCGGGGGGAGACCGGAGGGGAGTATGGGGGCGGCGGGCAGTGACTGCAGGGGAGTAGGGAAGGACTAATCAGACTGTGGCCATCGCTGATTGGTCGCGGCAGCCATGACAGGCAGCTGGCGCAACCAATCAGCGACTTGGATTCCATGACAGACAGAGGCCTTGACCAATGAATATCCGGGACAGACAAATGGAAGTACCCATTAGACAATTATATATATAGATATGTGTCACATCAGTAGCGTAGCTACCGGGGGGCAGCGCGCCGATACAGTTACCTTCTGCGGCAGAGCAGGGAGAATCGATCTCCCTGCTCTGCCACCCGCTATGGGGCCCCTGAGCAGGCCGGGGGGGCCCGGTGCCAGTAGTGGACCTCCTGCCCGTCACTGCACTGATGAGGGAAGGAGCGCAGTGTTGCGCTCCTTCTCCTATCATCTCCCTGTCAGCATCTGGCGTCACCGACGCTGACAGTGGGCGCGATGACATCACCACCCAGCGCCCGCTGTCAGAAGATGAGCGGGAGTTCGGTGCACCGCTGGAACAAGGAGGAAGAGAGGTGAGTATTTATTTATTGTTTTTTTTTATGGGGGCTGCCTTATACTTCAGGATCTGCCTATAAGGGTGCTGCCTTATACTTCAGGATCTGCCTATAGGGGGGGCTGCCTTATACTTCAGGATCTGCCTATAGGGGGCTGCCTTATACTTCAGGATCTGCCTATAGGGAGGCTGCCTTATACTTCAGGATCTGCCTATAGGGGGCTGCCTTATACTTCAGGATCTGCCTATAGGGGGGCTGCCTTATACTTCAGGATCTGCCTATAGGGGGCTGCCTTATACTTCAGGATCTGCATATAGGGGGGCAGCCTTATACTTCAGGATCTGTCTATAAGGGTACTGCCTTATACTTCAGGATCTACCTATAGGGGGCTGCCTTATACTACAGGATCTGCCTATGGGGTGCTGCCTTATACTACAGGGTCTGAATATGGGGTGCTGTCTTACACTACAGGGTCTAACTATGGGGTGCTGCCTTATACTACAGGGTCTGAATATGGGGTGCTGTCTTACACTACAGGGTCTACCTATGGGGTGCTGCCTTATACTACAGGGTCTGAATATGGGGTGCTGTCTTACACTACAGGGTCTACCTATGGGGTGCTGTCTTATACTACAGGGTCTGCCTATGGGGGTGCTGTCTTGTGCTATAGAGTAGGCCTATGGGGAGTGCATTATACTATATGGAGGTGCAGCGCCCCAGAGTCCTGGTCGTTGCAGTACTGTGGCTCCGCCACTAAGGGGAGCTATGGTACGTCTGATGGCACTGAAGGAGTTCATCTGAGCAGGTATCACAGACACCAATACATTTCACCGCCGGGCCTCCAGGGGGAGCTAAGGGTTCTATTTACTAGGCCACTCTCCACAACACTGGTAAAACTGGGGGTCAGGCAGGAAGTTAGACAGAAAGCTGACTGGGTTGGAGCCAGGCAACACCTTGTGGCAGAGGGTGTTGCAGGAGAAGATTCGGTAGGGTCTCTGTCAGGGGTGGGATCCTGACAGAGGCTTGGCAAACTGAGAGAACGTAACGGGACCGTGCCTGCTCAGTATAGCGGCGGTGCCCAAGGAAGGACTAGAAGCGAGATAGATTGTGCTGAGTGAGAAACGAGATCAAAGCAACAAGGAGAATACCAGTAGGGGTCGTGCTGTAAGACCGAGGCAACATCCTACTGAGGCGCAAACAACCGGTGGCCGGAACGCCGAAGGAAGTATTTCTATATACAGCTTCAGGCAATACTTCGAACCTACGGCAGGACAGTCAGTCTCAGGCGGGCTGTCTCACCTAAATCACCTATGCAGTCTTGGGGGGCAACTTGTGGAGAGGGGCGACTCTAGGGTCCCGGAAGAGCTCCGAGCCTACCCGTCAAACGGGTGCCGTCCTAACCGTAACATCAGGGAGGGACAGAGGATTAGCAGAACATCATCTAATCGTGTTGTGAGGGAACTTAAGAAACAGACACAACAGTTGTGGGGACTTTCCGTAAGCACAGCAGGGAAGGACCGCAACACATAGCGCTAGAAGGAAGGCACAGATTTCCACCTGTAAAGAGAACTCTGGAGGTGCCATTGGACCGGCCGGGCTTGCGCAGCCTGGTTATCCGGATTCCGGACTGAGGACCCAGAGATCTTCAGTAAAGAGGTAAAGAGACTGCAACCTGGTGTCCTCGTTATTTATTGCACCGCACCACCACCACTACCATCACCCATCATATCTATCACTGTACGCCCCTCGGCAGGGTCACGGACTGGGCCTAGCCACCGTGACAACCCCAGAGCAGAGACTCAGAGGCCCGGTACCGGGTATCCCTCGGCCCTGCGGCAGTGGGGGCGCTACAGAGGCTTATGGGGAGTGCATTATACTATATGGAGACCTATGGGGAGTGTATTATACTATATTTAGGATGATCTAGTGCATTATACTATATGGAGGCCATCTAGTGGGCCATCATACAGTGTGGAGATTACAGTGAAGGGGCCATCATACAGTGTTGGAGCTATCAAACAGTTTGGGGGCTTCTAAGGGGTCAGCATACTGTGTGGATGGCATTATACTGTATAGGGGAGCTGTACAGGGGGCAGACTCGGGACATTATTAAATGTAAAGTGGGCACTTCTTGTTATAGGGGATCTCAGGTTACTGTGACTATCAAAGGGACACACATGGCAATATTACTTTCTAGGGAGCAAAATGTGGGCACTGTTTTCTAGGGCACTTGCACCCGGCATTACTATATTATAGAGGGTTGCTTTAGAATTTAGAAGGCACAGAGAACCGCACAGCAGGTGCAGTAATAGGGACACATACGGCAGCAGTGGCTCAGTATTGGGGTATCAGGGGCAGTAATAGGGACACATATGGCAGCAGTGGCTCAGTATTGGGGTATCAGGGGCAATAATAGGGACACATACGCCAGCAGTAGCTCAGTATTAGGGTATCAGGGGCAGTAATAGGGACACATATGGCAGCAGCGGCTCAGTATTGGGGTATGAGGTGCAGTAATAGGGACACATATGGCAGCAGTGGCTCAGTATTGGGGTATCAGGTGCAGTAATAGGGACACATACGGCAGCAGCGGCTCAGTATTGGGGTATCAGGGGCAGTAAATGGGACACACACAGCAGCAGCGGCTCAGTATTGGGGTATGAGGTGCAGTAATAGGGACACATACGGCAGCAGAGGCTCAGTATTGGGGTATCAGGGGAAGTAATAGGGACACATACGGCAGCAGCGGCTCAGTATTGGGGTATCAGGTGCAGTAAAAGGGGCACATACGGCAGCAGTGGCTCAGTATTGGGGTATCAGGGGCAGTAATAGGGACATACAGTATATGGCAGCAGCAGCTTAGTATTGGGGTATCAGGGGCAGTAATAGGGACACATATGGCAGCAGCAGCTCAGTATTGGGGTATGAGGTGCAGTAATAGGGACACATACGGCAGCAGTGGCTCAGTATTGGGGTATCAGGGGCAGTAATAGGTCACATACAGCAGCAACGGCTCAGTATTGGGGTATCAGGGGCAATAATAGGGACACATACGCCAGCAGTGGCTCAGTATTAGGGTATCAGGGGCAGTAATAGGGACACATATGGCAGCAGCGGCTCAGTATTGGGGTATGAGGTGCAGTAATAGGGACACATATGGCAGCAGTGGCTCAGTATTGGGGTATCAGGTGCAGTAATAGGGACACATACGGCAGCAGTGGCTCAGTATTGGGGTATCAGGGGAAGTAATAGGGACACATACGGCAGCAGCGGCTCAGTATTGGGGTATCAGGTGCAGTAAAAGGGGCACATACGGCAGCAGCGGCTCAGTATTGGGGTATCAGGGGAAGTAATAGGGACACATATGGCAGCAGTGGCTCAGTATTGGGGTATCAGGGGCAATAATAGGGACACATACGCCAGCAGTAGCTCAGTATTAGGGTATCAGGGGCAGTAATAGGGACACATATGGCAGCAGCGGCTCAGTATTGGGGTATGAGGTGCAGTAATAGGGACACATATGGCAGCAGTGGCTCAGTATTGGGGTATCAGGTGCAGTAATAGGGACACATACGGCAGCAGCGGCTCAGTATTGGGGTATCAGGGGCAGTAAATGGGACACACACAGCAGCAGCGGCTCAGTATTGGGGTATCAAGTGCAGTAATAGGGACACATACGGCAGCAGAGGCTCAGTATTGGGGTATCAGGGGAAGTAATAGGGACACATACGGCAGCAGCGGCTCAGTATTGGGGTATCAGGTGCAGTAAAAGGGGCACATACGGCAGCAGTGGCTCAGTATTGGGGTATCAGGGGCAGTAATAGGGACATACAGTATATGGCAGCAGCAGCTTAGTATTGGGGTATCAGGGGCAGTAATAGGGACACATATGGCAGCAGCAGCTCAGTATTGGGGTATGAGGTGCAGTAATAGGGACACATACGGCAGCAGTGGCTCAGTATTGGGGTATCAGGGGCAGTAATAGGTCACATACAGCAGCAACGGCTCAGTATTGGGGTATCAGGGGCAATAATAGGGACACATACGCCAGCAGTGGCTCAGTATTAGGGTATCAGGGGCAGTAATAGGGACACATATGGCAGCAGCGGCTCAGTATTGGGGTATGAGGTGCAGTAATAGGGACACATATGGCAGCAGTGGCTCAGTATTGGGGTATCAGGTGCAGTAATAGGGACACATACGGCAGCAGTGGCTCAGTATTGGGGTATCAGGGGAAGTAATAGGGACACATACGGCAGCAGCGGCTCAGTATTGGGGTATCAGGTGCAGTAAAAGGGGCACATACGGCAGCAGCGGCTCAGTATTGGGGTATCAGGGGAAGTAATAGGGACACATACGGCAGCAGCGGCTCAGTATTGGGGTATCAGGTGCAGTAAAAGGGGCACATACGGCAGCAGCGGCTCAGTATTGGGGTATCAGGGGAAGTAATAGGGACACATACGGCAGCAGCGGCTCAGTATTGGGGTATCAAGTGCAGTAATAGGGACACATACGGCAGCAGCGGCTCAGTATTGGGGTATCAGGGGAAGTAATAGGGACACATACGGCAGCAGCGGCTCAGTATTGGGGTATCAGGGGCAGTAATAGGGACATACAGTATATGGCAGCAGCATCTTAGTATTGGGGTATCAGGGGCAGTAAAAGGGGCACATACGGCAGCAGTGGCTCAGTATTGGGGTATCAGGGGCAGTAATAGGGACATACAGTATATGGCAGCAGCAGCTTAGTATTGGGGTATCAGGGGCAGTAATAGGGACACATATGGCAGCAGCAGCTCAGTATTGGGGTATGAGGTGCAGTAATAGGGACACATACGGCAGCAGTGGCTCAGTATTGGGGTATCAGGGGCAGTAATAGGTCACATACAGCAGCAGCGGCTCAGTATTGGGGTATCAGGGGCAATAATAGGGACACATACGCCAGCAGTGGCTCAGTATTAGGGTATCAGGGGCAGTAATAGGGACACATATGGCAGCAGCGGCTCAGTATTGGGGTATGAGGTGCAGTAATAGGGACACATATGGCAGCAGTGGCTCAGTATTGGGGTATCAGGTGCAGTAATAGGGACACATACGGCAGCAGCGGCTCAGTATTGGGGTATCAGGGGAAGTAATAGGGACACATACGGCAGCAGCGGCTCAGTATTGGGGTATCAGGTGCAGTAAAAGGGGCACATACGGCAGCAGCGGCTCAGTATTGGGGTATCAGGGGAAGTAATAGGGACACATACGGCAGCAGCGGCTCAGTATTGGGGTATCAGGTGCAGTAAAAGGGGCACATACGGCAGCAGCGGCTCAGTATTGGGGTATCAGGGGAAGTAATAGGGACACATACGGCAGCAGCGGCTCAGTATTGGGGTATCAAGTGCAGTAATAGGGACACATACGGCAGCAGCGGCTCAGTATTGGGGTATCAGGGGAAGTAATAGGGACACATACGGCAGCAGCGGCTCAGTATTGGGGTATCAGGGGCAGTAATAGGGACATACAGTATATGGCAGCAGCATCTTAGTATTGGGGTATGAGGTGCAGTAATAGGGACACATACGGCAACAGCGGCTCAATATCGTGGTATCAGGTGCAGTAACAGACACATACGGCAGCAGTGGCTCAGTATTGGGGTATCAGCAGGATGAGGGGTTTGTGCAGGTTGGGAATAGATAGTGATGGGGCTGGAATATGAGAAGTGAAACGTGTCTTTGTTGTATTCTCTGCAGACGAGTCCTGGCTGGAAGAAGTTATCATGTCGGTCTGGGCCAGATGGTAAAGACGGGAAAAGTGAACGATTCCATCAGAAAGGACGTCAGCGGTAAGTCATTATCTGTAACTGTGCTGTGGTCTCTTACATGTTCTGTAGGGCTGGTATCTACCACTGACCATATGGCGGTAATATCCATGTTGGTTGTTATATAGAGATTATCTTCAGTAATAGCATGATCATCTGCTGAGGTTCTCCTCCACTATTAGGGCGCGTCACCGAATTGTAATGAAGATTACCTGGTTAGGGGCCCACTCAGAAGCCCCCCCCCCAAACCAAAACCCTAGCTACACCTCTGTGTCACACAAAATAGTTCAATAACATTTCACACATGTCTACTTTACATCAGCACAATTTTGGAAACATAATTTTTTTTGTTAGGAAGTTCTAAGGGTTAAAAGTCGACCAGCGATTTCTCATCTCTACTACAAAATTTACAAAACCATTATTTTAGGGACCACCTCACATTTAAAATGACTTTGGGGGGCCTATGTGACATAAAATACCCAAGTGACACCATTCTAAAAACTGCACCCCCCATCCCCCCCCAAGATACTCAAAACCACATTCAAGACGTTTACTAGCCCTTCCGGTACTTAACAGAAGCTAAAGCAATGTGAAAGGAAAAAATGAACCTGTAACTTTTTTTCACAAAAATTTTACTTATGCTCTAAATTTGTTATTTTCACAAGGGTAACAGGAGCAAATGGACCCTAAAATTTGTTGTTCAATTTCCCCTGAGTATGCCGATAGCCCATATAGAGAAATCCACTGTTTGGGAGCATGTCAGGGCTTAGAAGGAAAGGAGCGCCATTTGACTTTTTAAACACAAAGACGCCTGGAATCGAGAGTGAACGCCATGTTGCATTTAGAGAGCTCCTGATGCGCCTAAACAGTGGAAACCCCCCACAAGTGACTCCATTTTGGAAACTAGACCCCTTAGGAAACTTATCTAGATGTGTCATGAGCACCAGGAACCCCCAGGTTCTTCACAGAAGTTTATAATGTAGAGCTGTGGGGAAAAAAAATCACATTCTACCAACAAACATGTACTTTTAGCCCAATTTTATTTTATTATCACAAGGGAAACAGGAAAAAAAATGAACCCCAAAATTTGTTGTACATTTTCTACTGACTACAATGCTACCCTACCCCATATGTGGGGTGTGGTAAAGTGGGTCACTCAGCTGACACAGAGGTAGGCACAGGAACACTGTCTCTTTTAAATCCTTTCTCGGGTTTAATATAGACATGCGGCATAAACCCAAGTGAAGACAAAATAAACGTCCCCTAAGGGCAAAACAGGAAAATAAAAAATATAGTATAACACCGTCCAAATGTGTGCAGGAAGTCCGCTCGCTCTGGAGAAATCAGCACACAAAGGTTCAGCTTTCCTTCACAGGACACACCACACTGGCGCTCCACTCTCCAGGCCTACCGAATGCTGACTGCCTCTGGAAGCCAGCTATTTAAGCCCAGGCCACACCCTGGGGGTGGAGATAAGGTGGACAACCTCCCACCCACTCTATTTTTGTCCACATAAAACTCGCCATGTCGCATTTGGAGAGTCCTTGATGTGCCTAAACAGTGGAAGCCCCCCACAAGTGACCCCATTTTGGAAACTAGACCCCTTAGGGAACTTATCTAGATGTGTCGTGAGCACCTGGAACCCCTAGGTGCTTCACAGAAGTTCATAACGTAGAGCCGTGAAAATAAAAAAAATCACATTCTACCAACAAATATGTACTTTTAGCTCCAATTTTTTTATTTTCACAAGGGTACCTGGAGAAAATGGACCCGTAAATGTGTTGTATATTTTCTACTGAGTATGCCGCTACTCCATATGTGGGGGAATATTACTATTTGGGCTCAGGCAGGGCTCAGAAGGGAAGGAGCACTGTTTGACTTTTTGAACGGCTGGAATCGAGAGCGGACATCATGACGCGTTTGGAGAGCCCCTGATATCTCTAAACAATGGAAACCCCCACAAGTGACACCATTTTGCAAACTAGACTCCTTAGGGAACTTATTTAGATGTGTCATGAGCAAAAAAAAAAATCACTTTTTACCCACAAAAATGTACTTTTAGCCCTATTTTTTTATTTTCACAAGGGTAACAGGAGAAAATGGACCAAGACATTTGTTGTGCAATTTCTCCTGAGTACGCCGATACTCCATACGTGGAGGAAAACCACTGTTTGGGTGCACGGCAGGGCTCGGAAGGAAGGAGTGATATTTTGGAATGCAGACTTTGTTGGAATGGTCTGCAGACGTCATGTCGCCGTTGGAGAACAGTGAAAAAAAACACGTAACCCCATTTTGGAAACTACACCCCTCAAGGATTTTATCCAGGGGTATAGAGAGCATTTTGAACCCACAGGTGCTACACAAAATTTGCTAACATTAGGTAATCATATGTAAAATTTTCATTTTTTTTCACAAAAATGATGTTTTAGCCCCAAATTTGTAATTTTCACAATGGATAATATGAGAAAACCAACCCCATAATTTGTTGTGCAATTTATCCCAAATGCGACTATACTTCATATGTGGTCAAAAACTTGTGCTTGGGCACATAGCAGGGCTAGGAAAGGAAGGAGCCTTTGATAGATTCTGAATGCCATGTCACATTACAAGAGCCCCTGACATGTGAAAACAGCAGAAACCCCCACAAGTGACCACATTTTGGAAACTAGACCCCTCACAGAATTTTATGACATTGAGATGTAGAAATATGAGATTTTAGTGGTAAAAATGAAATTTCTATATTTGCTGCAAATTTGTTAGGTACACAAGGGTTAATAGGTGAAACTAGACCCCCACAATTTCTTGCGCAGTTTCTCCCCAACGCAGTGCTGCCCCATATGTTGTCAGAAATTACTGTTAGGCCACACAACAAGGCTGAGAAGGAAGGAGCACTATTTGGCTTTTGGAGTACAGATTTTGCTAGAATAGATTGTGGGCGACATTTGCGGAGCCCCAAAGGTGTCAAAACAGAAAACCCTGAAAAGTGACCCCATTGTAGAAACTGCCCCTCTCAATGAATTAATCTACGGCTGCAATGACCATAGCAGCTACTGACATAGACTGGCTTAGATTTATGGGTAAGATGTGCGGTTCACTTTTGTTTTCTATATCTCCTATAGTCATACGTATGACATGATTTGCATAGGAACTCTGCCTTAGATAGGGACATAGTTGCAATTACTGAGGCACTTTACACTGCACTAGGCACTTTCTATGATTGCAGTTATATTGCATGCATTATATTGTGTGAGCCGTTTTTCTTGCCCATTCTGTGACTACAGCCTGTGTCTTCTGTATGTGCACCATTCTGTACTTTGTTTTGTTAGTCTGTATTTATCTAGTTATTTATAATAAAATTTATTGTTACTATTTTTATACGTTTGTATGGGACTATTTACTCCATTTTTTGCTGTAGGATTGGAATATTGCGGAGGGTCCTTGTGACAGGGATTTTGTCCAGATGTATAGGATATTATATCCTGGTACTTATTTTTAGGTGATGTATCATTGGTACTTGTTTTCGTTATTTATGACCTTGTTTACTCAGGCTTGATTGTATGCATCTGGTCCACTCTTAAAGGGCCACTGTCACCCCCCTCCAGCAGTTATAAACTAAAAGAGCCACCTTGTGCAGCAGTAATGCTGCATTCTAACAAGGTGGCTCTTTTAGTTTTTGGTTCAAGTATTCCCAAAATAAAGCGATTTGAAACTTAGCCAAAATACCTGTCTTTAGACAGGGAGGCGGGTCCTCACTCCCCAGCTTAAACCGCTACTCTGCCGTCACTCCAATCTTCAGGCGATTTCGGCGCCGCCCCCTCAGCGCTGTTTACGCTTCAAAACCGGCGCCTGCGCTGTGTGTTATGCATTATGCACAGTGCGGGGCTGGGATTCCAAAGGTGGGTGGCCGCACTGCCCGCACAGGCGCAGTCTGCAAGCCTGGCTGGGACGTCAGATGGCCAGAGCTTACTGCGCCTGCGCAGCACAGTAGTACACAGCGCAGGCGCCGATTTTGAAGCGTAAACAGCGCTGAGGGGGCGGCGCCGAAATCGCCTGAAGATTGGAGTGACGGCAGAGTAGCGGTTTAAGCTGGGCAGTGAGGACCCGCCTCCCTGTCTAAAGACAAGTATTTTGGCTAAGTTTCAAATCGCTTTATTTTGGGAATACTTGAACCAAAAACTAAAAGAGCCACCTTGTTAGAATGCAGCATTACTGCTGCACAAGGTGGCTCTTTTAGTTTATAACGGCTGGAGGGGGGTGATAGTGGCCCTTTAATTCTCTGACCAAGATGAGCAGAGACCACTCCTCTCTGCTTCACACCTGAACGCACTTAGTTTTCCATATATTGCATAGCAAAAGTCTGCAATGACTTTAGTCTGCAGTGTGATCCGTAGAAGTGTGTCCTAAAAGTGTGGATTACATTAGAATTAAAACCTGAATTGGAACTAAAGGTAACTGGCCAGACACTGCAAACAATGTTTCAGTTTGTTTTCACTTTTACCCCTATAATCTTTCACTTTCTGCTACCTCCCCCAATCCCCACACCAAGTAAGGAACTGTTCATCTCCTCTTCAATCCTCCCCATCCATCTCACCTCCTCCTCAGAACTGTTTCTTAACATACAATCCTCTGTCTCAAAGCACAGGCAGCCCCCTCATGCCCTCTCCTGCTCCCACCTGCTAACACTATCTCTGCTCCTTATCACTGCTGGTGATATCTCTCCAAATCCTGGTCCTCCTCACCATATTCCCACAGTCATTTCTACCTCCCATCCACGCTCCATCACAAACTTCTGTAACCTCTCTAACCTTATACCCATTCGCCCAGCCACCGCTTCCCCTGTCCCACTAACAGGAGCTCTGTGGAACGCTCGCTCTGTCTGTAACAAGCTTTCCTACATCCATGATCTTTTTGTTACTACCAAACTTTCCTTCCTCGCCATCACCGAAACCTGGCTCACCCCTTCTGACACAGCCTCCCCTGCTGCACTCTCTTACGGTGGCTTCCACCTTTCTCACACACCCCGCCCCAGCAGCAAGCATGGTGGAGGAGTTGGTTTTCTCCTATCAGATAACTGCTCCTTCACCCCAATCCCACTGCCACCCTCTGTTACCCTCCCTTCCTTTGAGGTGCACTCTGTGTGCATCTACTCCCCCTCCAGCCTCCAACTGGCTGCCATTTACCGCCCCCCAGGGCCAGCCACCACCTTCTTTGACCACTTCACCACCTGGCTACTTCATTTCCTTTCTGCGGACATCCCCACTATCATCATGGGCGATTTCAACATCCCCATTGACACTTCCCTCTCAGCTGCGACTAAACTTATATCTCTCACTTCCTCCTTCGGCCTCACTCAATGGTCTTCTGCAGCCACTCACAAAGATGGTCACACACTGGACCTCATCTTCACCCACCTCTGCTCCCTATCTAACCTCTCTAACTCACCTCTTCCACTCTCTGACCACAACCTTCTCACATTCTCATCTCTCTCCACTCCATGTCTACAATCCCCACCCCACAAACTTTCACACCCTCGCAGAAATCTTAAACATCTTGAAATACATTCATTCTCTGAATCCCTCCTCCCTCTCACAGACATAAGTTCCATACACAATGCGGATGACGCTGCCGCTCTATATAACACCACAATAGCTGTAGCTTTGGAATCTGCTGCCCCACTTACACATACCAAAGCTCGCAAAATCAACAGACAGCCCTGGCACACCAGCCTGACCAAAGAACTGAGGCGAGCTTCCAGGGCTGCTGAGCGCAGATGGAAAAGATCCCACTCCAATGAGCACCTCATCGCATTCAAACAGTCCCTCACTACTTTCAAGACCACACTCGCCACAGCTAAACAAACCTACTTCTCATCTCTCATATCCTCCCTGTCTCACAACCCTAAATAGTTATTCAACACCTTCAATTCTCTCCTGCATCCCCCAGCACCTCCTCCCTCCCCACTTATCTCCGCTGAAGACTTTGCCTCATTTTTCAAGCAGAAGATTGATAGCATCAGAGACAGTTTTGGTCAACAACCCCCAGAGCTTCCCAGCCCTCCACCTCCAAAACCAACTTCTCCACCATTACAGAAGATCAACTCTCCACTCTACTCTCAAGATCACATCTCACCACCTGTGCACTTGACCCGCTCCCATCCCACCTCATCCCAAACCTCACAACAGTCTTCATCCCAACCCTAACTGTTGTGAATTCTGCTCTTGGGCTCCCTCCGGTGGTTGTAAGTGGCAGCGCTGCTGTCTCTGAGTCGCAGCATTTGTCAGGTGTGTTCACTTTTTGCAATTTTGACTGGGCTATTTAGTCTTGCTTCACCCTTTAGTCAGTGCCAGTTGTCCATTGTTCCTGGAGGATTCACATCCCTGCCTGGTCCCTTCTGCTTTGCAGTTCTTTTCAACAAAGATAAGTTCTGGCCTTGATTTTGCTGTCCACATGCTGTGGCCTTATTGTTCAGTTTTTTTTCTATGTTTTGTCTTGTCCAGCTTGGTCTGTATAAGGATTTGTTTAGCCAAGCTGGTATCTCTGGAGATGCAGATATACCCTCCATATCTTTAGTTAGCTGTGGAGTTTTTGTATTTTCTGTGGTGGATATTTTCTAGTGTTTTAATACTGACCGCATAGTACTCTGTCCTATCCTTTCTATTTAGCTAGAAGTGGCCTCCTTTGCTAAATTCTCATTTCAGTCTGTGTATGTTTTTTCCCTCTCCTCTCACAGTCAATATTTGTGGGGGGCTGCCTATCCTTTGGGGATTTTCTCTGAGGCAAGATAGTTTTCCCTTTTCTATCTCTAGGGGTAATTAGTCCTCCGGCTGTGATGAGATGTCTAGGGAGCGCTAGGTACATTCCACAGCTACTTCTAGTTGCGGTGTTAGGTTCAGGGTCTGCGGTCAGTACAGGTACCACCGTCTCCAGAGTACGTCTCATGCTGCTCTTAGGCCACCAGATCATGATAGTACAACTGGCCAACAATGAGTTAACCGCATCTCAGAAGAAGGGAAGGAAAGTGTTGAGCCATTTTTTTTTCTGTAATCTGTTGTGTTTTTTTTTTTCTTCCCTCTTTACCTCTGGTTGGCTCAGGAGTTCGGCGCTGATATGGATGTTCAGGGATTGGCTTCTCATGTGGATCAACTTGCTGCTAGAGTACAGGGTATTTCTGATTATATCGTTCAGACTCCAGTTTTAGAGCCTAGAATTCCAACTCCTGATTTGTTTTTTGGGGATAGGTCCAAATTTCTGAGCTTTAAAAATAACTGTAAACTGTTTTTTGCTCTGAAATCCCGTTCCTCTGGTGATCCCATCCAGCAGGTTAAAATTATTATATCTCTGCTGCGTGGTGACCCCCAGGATTGGGTATTTGCCCTGGAACCTGGGAATCCGGCGATGTTTAATGTAGACACCTTTTTTCAGGCGCTTGGGTTATTGTAT
Source organism: Ranitomeya variabilis (assembly GCF_051348905.1). Lineage (NCBI taxonomy): Eukaryota > Metazoa > Chordata > Amphibia > Anura > Dendrobatidae > Ranitomeya > Ranitomeya variabilis. The sequence continues at coordinate 566,036,789 of NC_135234.1, read as the reverse complement.
GACGAACCTAATTCAGTGGATCATGCTGAGAAGTCCTTGGCCCTGTCTCAGGGTCAAGAAGCGGCAGAATCATATTGCCAGAAGTTTAGAAAATGGTCTGTACTGACTAAATGGAATGAGGATGCCTTGGTGGCAATCTTCAGAAAGGGTCTCTCTGAATCCGTTAAAGATGTTATGGTGGGGTTCCCCACGCCTGCTGGTCTGAGTGATACTATGTCTCTGGCCATTCAGATTGATCGGCGCTTGCGCGAGCGCAGAGTTGCGCACACTATGGCATTGTCTTCCGAGCGGAGTCCTGAGCCTATGCAATGTGATAGGATTGTGTCTAGAGCTGAACGACAAGGATTCAGACGTCAGAATAGGTTGTGTTTTTACTGCGGCGATTCTGCTCATGTTATTTCTGATTGTCCTAAGCGTACCAAGAGAATCGCTAGTTCTGTTACCATCAGTACTGTGCAACCTAAATTTCTGTTATCTGTGACCCTGATCTGCTCATTATCGTCATTTTCTGTCATGGCATTTGTGGATTCCGGCGCCGCTTTAAACTTAATGGACTTAGAATTTGCCAGACGTTGTGGTTTCCCCTTGCAGCCTTTGCAGAGTCCTATTCCTTTGAGGGGCATTGATGCTACACCGTTGGCTAAAAATAAACCTCAGTTGGACACAGCTGACCATGTGTATGGCGCCAGCCCATCAGGAAGATTGTCGTTTTCTGGTGTTGCATAATTTGCATGATGCTATTGTGCTGGGTTTCCCATGGTTACAGGTGCATAATCCGGTATTAGATTGGAAATCTATGTCTGTGACTAGTTGGGGTTGTCAGGGGGTTCATGGTGACGTTCCTTTGATGTCAATAGCCTCCTCTCCCTCTTCTGAAATTCCTGAGTTTTTGTCAGATTTCCAGGATGTATTCAATGAGCCCAAGTCCAGTTCCCTTCCACCGCATAGGGACTGTGATTGTGCTATTGACTTGATTCCAGGCTGTAAGTTCCCTAAGGGCCGACTTTTCAACCTGTCTGTGCCAGAACATACCGCCATGCGGAGCTATGTTAAGGAGTCCTTGGAGAAGGGGCATATTCGGCCATCTTCTTCACCATTGGGAGCAGGTTTTTTTTTTGTTGCCAAAAAAGATGGCTCCTTGAGACCCTGTATTGATTATCGCCTCTTGAATAAGATCACGGTCAAATTCCAATACCCTTTGCCTTTGCTTTCTGATCTGTTTGCTAGGATTAAGGGGGCTAGTTGGTTTACTAAGATTGACCTTCGAGGGGCATATAATCTTGTTCGTATTAAGCAGGGTGACGAATGGAAAACTGCGTTTAATACGCCCGAAGGCCATTTTGAATACCTTGTGATGCCATTCGGACTCTCTAATGCTCCATCTGTGTTTCAGTCCTTCATGCATGATATATTTCGGAATTATCTTGATAAATTCATGATTGTATGTTTGGATGATATTTTGATTTTTTCAGATGATTGGGAGTCTCATGTGAAACAAGTCAGGATGGTATTTCAGATCCTTCGTGATAATGCCTTGTTTGTGAAGGGGTCTAAGTGCCTCTTTGGAGTACAGAAGATTTCTTTTTTGGGCTTCATTTTTTCTCCCTCATCTATAGAAATGGATCCGGTTAAGGTTCAGGCCATTCATGATTGGATCCAGCCCACATCCGTGAAGAGCCTTCAGACATTTTTGGGCTTTGCTAATTTTTATCGCCGTTTCATTGCCAACTTCTCCAGTGTGGTTAAACCCCTGACCGATTTGACGAAGAAAGGCGCTGATGTGACGAATTGGTCCTCTGCGGCTGTTTCTGCCTTTCAGGAGCTTAAACGCCGATTTACTTCTGCCCCTGTGTTGCGTAAGCCGGATGTTTCTCTTCCTTTTCAGGTTGAGGTTGACGCTTCTGAGATTGGGGCAGGGGCCGTTTTGTCTCAGAGGAATTCTGACGGTTCCTTGATGAAACCGTGTGCCTTCTTTTCTCGAAAGTTTTCGCCTGCGGAACGCAATTATGATGTCGGCAATCGTGAGTTGTTGGCTATGAAGTGGGCATTTGAGGAGTGGTGACATTGGCTTGAGGGGGCCAAGCACCGTATTGTGGTCTTGACCGATCATAAGAATCTGATTTATCTCGAGTCTGCCAAACGGCTGAATCCTAGACAGGCCCGATGGTCCCTGTTTTTCTCCCGTTTAGATTTTGTGGTCTCGTATCTTCCGGGTTCTAAGAATGTTAAGGCTGATGCCCTCTCTAGGAGCTTTTTGCCTGATTCTCCCGGGGTCCTTGAGCCGGTCGGTATTCTGAAGGAAGGGGTGATTCTTTCTGCCGTCTCCCCTGATTTACGACGGGTTCTTCAGAAATTTTAGGCTGATAAACCTGACCGCTGTCCAGTGGGGAAATTGTTTGTTCCTGACAGATGGACTAGTAAAGTGATTTCGGAGGTTCATTGCTCTATGTTAGCCGGTCATCCTGGGATTTTTGGTACCAGAGATTTGGTTGGTAGGTCCTTTTTGTGGCCTTCTTTGTCACGGGATGTGCATTCTTTTGTGCAGTCCTGTGGGACTTGTGCGCGGGCCAAGCCTTGCTGTTCCCCCGCTAGTGGGTTGCTTTTGCCTTTGCCGGTCCCTGAGAGGCCTTGGACGCATATTTCTATGGATTTTATTACGGATCTTCAGGTTTCCCAGAGGATGTCAGTTATCTGGGTGGTTTGTGACCGGTTTTCTAAGATGGTTCATTTGGTACCTTTGCCTAAGTTGCCTTCCTCTTCTGATTTGGTTCCGTTGTTTTTTCAGCATGTGGTTCGTTTGCATGGCATTCCGGAGAACATTGTGTCCGATAGAGGTTCCCAGTTTGTTTCTAGGTTTTGGCGGGCCTTTTGTGCTAGGCTGGGCATTGATTTGTCTTTTTCTTCCGCATTTCATCCTCAGACAAATGGCCAAACCGAGCGAACTAATCAGACTTTGGAAACTTATTTGAGATGCTTTGTGTCTGCTGATCAGGATGATTGGGTGGCTTTCTTGCCATTGGCCGAGTTTGCCCTTAATAAACGGGCTAGTTCTGCTACCTTGGTTTCACCCTTCTTTTGTAACTCTGGTTTTCATCCTCGTTTTTCTTCAGGGCAGGTTGAGCCTTCTGATTGTCCTGGGGTGGACTCTGTGGTTGACAGGTTGCAGCAAATTTGGGCTCATGTTGTTGAAAATTTGGTGTTGTCTCAGGAGGGGGCTCAGCGTTTTGCTAACCGTCGTCGGTGTGTTTTGTTCCCGGCTTCGGGTTGGGGATTTGGTCTGGTTGTCTTCCCGTCATGTCCCTATGAAGGTTTCTTCCCCTAAGTTTAAGCCTCGGTTTATTGGCCCTTATAGGATTTCTGAGATTATCAATCCAGTGTCTTTTCGTTTGGCCCTTCCAGCCTCTTTTTCCATCCATAATGTTTTTCATAGATCTTTGTTGCGGAAATATGTGGCGCCCGTTGTTCCCTCTGTTGATCCTCCTGCCCCGGTGTTGATTGATGGGGAGTTGGAGTATGTGGTTGAGAAGATTTTGGATTCTCGTTTTTCGAGGCGGAGGCTTCACTATCTTGTCAAATGGAAGGGTTATGGCCAGGAGGATAATTCTTGGGTTGTTGCCTCCGATGTTCATGCTGATGATTTGGTTCGTGCCTTTCATTTGGCTCGTCCGGATCGGCCTGGGGCTCTGGTGAGGGTTCGGTGACCCCTCCTCAAGTGGGGGGTACTGTTGTGAATTCTGCTCTTGGGCTCCCTCCGGTGGTTGTAAGTTGTAGCGCTGCTGTCTCTGAGTCGCAGCATTTGTCAGGTGTGTTCACTTTTTGCAATTTTGACTGGGCTATTTAGTCTTGCTTCACCCTTTAGTCAGTGCCAGTTGTCCATTGTTCCTGGAGGATTCACATCCCTGCCTGGTCCCTTCTGCTTTGCAGTTCTTTTCAACAAAGATAAGCTCTGGCCTTGATTTTGCTGTCCACATGCTGTGGCCTTATTGTTCAGTTTTTTTTCTATGTTTTGTCTTGTCCAGCTTGGTCTGTATAAGGATTTGTTTAGCCAAGCTGGTATCTCTGGAGATGCAGATATACCCTCCATATCTTTAGTTAGCTGTGGAGTTTTTGTATTTTCTGTGGTGGATATTTTCTAGTGTTTTAATACTGACCGCATAGTACTCTGTCCTATCCTTTCTATTTAGCTAGAAGTGGCCTCCTTTGCTAAATTCTCATTTCAGTCTGTGTATGTTTTTTCCCTCTCCTCTCACAGTCAATATTTGTGGGGGGCTGCCTATCCTTTGGGGATTTTCTCTGAGGCAAGATAGTTTTCCCTTTTCTATCTCTAGGGGTAATTAGTCCTCCGGCTGTGACGAGATGTCTAGGGAGCGCTAGGTACATTCCACGGCTACTTCTAGTTGCGGTGTTAGGTTCAGGGTCTGCGGTCAGTACAGGTACCACCGTCTCCAGAGTGCGTCTCATGCTGCTCTTAGGCCACCAGATCATAACACCTAACCCATCTCTTCAACCTATCACTAACAACTGGTGTTTTCCCCTCAAGCTTTAAACATGCCTCCATCACACCTATCCTCAAAAAGCCCTCTCTTGACCCATCCTCTGTATGTAGCTATCGCCCTATATCACTTCTCCCTTATGCCTCCAAACTACTGGAACAACACGTCTACCTTGAACTGTCCTCCCATCTTTCTTCTTGCTCCCTCTTTGACCGCTTACAATCTGGCTTCCGGTCACACCATTCCACTGAAACTGCCCTAACTAAGGTCACCAACCACCTCTTAACCGCCAAGAGCAAGCGACACTACTCTGTCCTCCTCCTCCTCGACCTGTCGGCTGCCTTTGACACAGTGGACCATTCCCTATTATTGCAGACCCTCTCATCCCTTGGTATCACAGACGTGGCCCTATCCTGGATCTCATCATACCTAACAGATCGGACATTCAGCGTCTCCCACTCACACACCACCTCCTCACCTCGCCCCCTATCTGTCAGAGTCCCGCAAGGTTCAGTCCTTGGGCCCCTGCTCTTCTCCATTTACACCTTTGGCCTGGGACAACTCATATAATCTCATGGCTTTCAGTATCACCTCTATGCTGATGACACACAGATCTACATCTCTGGACCAGATATCACCTCCCTACTAACCAGAATCCCTCAATGTCTGTCCACTATTTCATCCTTCTTCTCTGCTAGATTTCTGAAACTTAACATGGCCAAAACAGAATTCATCATCTTTCCCCCATCTCACATGACCCCCCCAACGAACCTAACTATTACAGTAAATGGCTGCCCACTCTCAACAGTCCCACAAGCTCGCTGCCTCGGGGTAATCCTTGACGCTGATCTCTCCTTCAAACCACATATCCAAGCCCTTTCCACTTCCTGCCGACTTCAACTCAAAAATATTTCACGAATCCGTTCATTCCTCAACCAAGAATCTGCAAAAACCCTAGTCCATGCCCTCATCATCTCTCGCCTTGACTACTGCAACCTCCTGCTTTGTGGCCTCCCCTCTAACACTCTCGCACCCCTCCAATCTATTCTAAACTCTGCTGCCCGACTAATTCACCTGTCCCCCCGCTATTGCCCGGCCTCTCCCCTCTGTTAATCCCTTCACTGGCTCCCCATTGCCCAGAGACTCCAGTACAAAACCCTAACCGTGGAGTACAAAGCCATCCACAACCTGTCTCCTCCATACATCTGTTAAACAAAACCCAGCACTCAACTTTGCGGTGAGAACCTAAAAGGAATTTATTGATCCCAATGCGTGATAAAGATGTTTCGGTCCCTACACGGGGCCTTCATCAGTAACTGAAAAGATGCATATAGACATAAACATGTCACAGACCATCATATAAAATAAAATTAAACCAAAACCAAAGGGAAAAAAAACAAGAAAAACAGAAGTATATACAAGCAAATACCACAGAAAATATTAATAGTGGCTAAATTACAGACAAAGGTGAATTCACTATAGAAAGCTGTCACTAATCATGGCATGCAACATATTAAGTCATTGTTAGAAACATACCGTACAGAGGGATATGTGGTAAGGAAGTCGGCTATGGAAGCCTGTGAGGGAAAAATAATGGTGGTATTTGGACGCCTGAAAGTGAGGCAGGATCGTGAGAAAGCAATAGTGTTGTCTTACCAGTAGCATAGATGTAGTTATAGAACGAGGGTTTCCACTTAAGGTAGGGACAAAGCCTATATATAGAATTATATTGGTAGGTATTAGAGCGTGGCGCACATAGATGTACATATATATAACAGGGCAGTGCATGCTGGCGCAAACATGGCATGTGTGGAAGCCGGATAATGCGTACCTGTGTCCTGTGGTGCCGCGGTATCCACCGCTGTGAAGAGGACACAAGGAAGTGGACTAATTAATGCCAAATGATGTTAGGGATCCAACCGGAGTGAGGTTCCGGTTTCATGGCGTGGGCCGGACTGCACTGCGCATATGAGGAAGTGACACGTGCATGGGGATGTCACTCCTTGCGTTCCAACGCCGAAGATCTATGCGTTCCACTCAGAGTGACACGGGCCGGACTGCACTACGCATGTGCGGAAGTGACGCGAGTATGGAGATGTCACTACATGCGTTCCACCGGCGAGAGATCTATGCGTTCCACTCATAAAGAGTGATGGGGCTCAATGCGTACTGAATTAAGAGCATGTACCAGGCGTGTGTACGCTGCGGAGTTAGTGATGATAACGGAGCAAAGAGATATTTGGTGAACATAATGGGGTTACCTGGCTATGGAAGTGGGTTATGTCATGAGAGAACTAAAAGGGGGAAAAATGTAAAGGAAAACAGGACTAGGTATACAATGACCAAGTGCACTTATCAGATAGAGAGGTGATGCAGATCGGTTCATTTTAGACCCATAGGTGAGGTGAAGAGATGCTAAACATGCAGGTTTCTATTCAGTGCTCAGCGGTGTCCGTGGGTCAATAGAGGTGACTCTGGAGGGATAAAGGAAAAGTATTAGTATATGAGCAGACAAGCATTCTAAATCATTTATAAAAATGCCATCAGGTCATAATCCTTATTTAGACCCTTGGGAGAGATAGTTTCCAATGTATGGATCCAAAATGCCTCCCGTTTTTTTAATAAAGAAACCCTGTCACCACCTCTCCTAGGAGGTGGAACTGAATCGATGACCTGGTACCTAAGCTGTGACACCGAGTGCCCATGGGACTGAAAATGGTTAGGGATTGGTATTAACAGGTTATTGCAATGGATTGTGGATTTGTGCTTAGAGATCCTGTTTCTGACGGGCTGCGTAGTTTCACCGATGTAAAGGAGGCCACACGGGCATTTTATCATATACACTACGAAGGAGGAATCGCACATGAAATAATCTTTGATGTGGAAGACCCTACCAGACCTGGGGTGACGGAAAGTATTACCTCTTTGGATATTATTACACTGGGCACAGTGTAAACAGGGAAATGTACCCGTTTTAGGTTTAGACAGGAAGCGTTGTCTTTGAGGGATGTTTGGGCCAATATCGGCCCTCACTAGATTGTCCCTAAGATTTGGCGGTCTCTTGAAACAGGGTAAAAAGGTTTCCCTGAATTCCAGCACATTGGGATAAGCAGTGGCTAACAAGTGCCAGTGTTTTCTAATGGACTTATGTAGTATATATGAAGCAGGGTGGTAGAGATGGACAAACGGAATACGTTTGTCCGTATTTCTGACAGGGATGGTGGGTGGGGGGTCCCTTGATTGTTCCAAGACATCGGGAGGATAACCCCTCTTTTCAAACTTATTGGTCATATCCTGGAGGCGTTTATTTCTCAGGGGGCCGTCTGGAATGATGCGTTTAACTCTATGAAACTGGGATCTAGGGATAGAACGTTTGACTGGAGGGGGATGGAAGCTTTGAAAATGAAGTATGCTATTCCTATCCGTTGGTTTAATATAGAGGTCGGTGGATAGTGAGCCCTCACAATCTTTGAGGACCATAGTATCCAAAAAGTTGATGGCATGGTGGTCATAATTCATGGTGAATTTAATCCCTGGCCAGTAGTGTTGAGCATTCCGATACTGCAAGTATCGGGTATCGGCCGATACTTGCTGTATCGGAATTCCGATACCGAGATCCGATATTTTTGTGATATCGGGTATCGGTATCGAAACAACATTAATGTAAAAATGTGTAAAAGAGAGAATTAAAATAAAAAATATTGCTATACTCACCTCTCCGACGCAGCCTGCACCTTACCGAGGGAAGCGGCAGCGTTCTTTGTTTAAAATTCGCGCTTTTCTTTCCTTTACGTGAGTCCCGGCTTGTGATTGGTTGCGTGCCGCCCATGTGACCGGCACGCAACCAATCACAGCAAGCCGTGACGTAATTTCAGGTCCTTCAGGATTTTAAAATTACGTTCCGGCGTTGTGATTGGTTGCGTCGCAGTCACATGGGAGACGCAACCAATCACAGCAAGCCGTGACGTAATTTCAGGTCCTTAAGGATTTTAAAATTACGTCCCGGCTTTGTGATTGGTTGCGTCGCAGTCACATGGGACACGCAACCAATCACAAGCCGTGACGTCACGGGAGGCTGGACACGCGCGCATTTTAAAATGGGCGCGTGTCCAGCCTCCCGTGACGTCCCGGCTTGTGATTGGTTGCGCCGCGGTCAACCAATCACAAGCCGGGAGGCTGGACACGCGCCCATTTTAAAATTTTAAAAATGCGCGCGTGTCCAGCCTCCCGGCTTGTGATTGGTTGACCGCGGCGCAACCAATCACAAGCCGGGACGTCACGGGAGGCTGGACACGCGCCCATTTTAAAAAGCGCGCGTGTCCAGCCTCCCGTGACGTCCCGGCTTGTGATTGGTTAATGGCGGCCATGTTGCCGGGACGCGGACCAATCACAGCAAGCCGTGACGTAATTTCGTCACGGCTTGCTGTGATTGGTCCGCGTCCCGGCAACATGGCCGCCCTGACCAATCACAAGCCGGGACTTCACGTAACCAAGTAAAAGCGCGAATTTTAAACAAACAACGCTGCCGGTTCCCTCGCTGAGGTCCAGGCTGCGTCGGAGGGTGAGTATAGCGATATTTTTTATTTTAATTCTTTCTTTTACACATTTATATGGATCCCAGGGCCTGAAGGAGAGTTTCCTCTCCTTCAGACCCTGGGAACCATCAGGAATACCGTCCGATACTTGAGTCCCATTGACTTGTATTGGTATCGGGTATCGGTATCGGATTGGATCCGATACTTTGCCGGTATCGGCCGATACTTTCCGATACCGATACTTTCAAGTATCGGACGGTATCGCTCAACACTACTGGCCAGGCATCGTTGAGAAACGCAAAGAACTCCTGTAGGGACTCCAATGAGCCCCCCCAAATGCAAAATATATCATCGATATAACGTTTCCAGAGGGAAACGTTATTGATGTATAAGGGATGTTGATAAATAATTGAAGATTCAAACTCAGACATGTAAGTATTAGCATAGGGGGGCGCTACATTGGAGCCCATGGCGGTCCCACAGGTCTGCAGGAAAAAGGTACTCTGAAATAGAAAAAAGTTGTTATACAACACAGTTGTCAGAAGGTCCACACAAAGATTGATTTGGTCGATGTCAAAGCCAGACTTGGTGAGTGAATGATGGACTGAATTGATACCATTGATGTGTGGGATGGAAGTATAGAGGTCTTTGACATCGAAAGTGACCAGTAGGGTATCGATCGGAACTTGTTTGATTTGTGAAATACACTGTAGGAAATCCCCTGTGTCGAGAAGAAACGAGGATGAGGTTTGGGTGATGGGGGTCAACACTTTTTCTAAATAGATGGACAATGGAGACAGGATAGAGTCGGTAGAGGCGACTATGGGTCTCCCTGGAGGATTATGTAAATCCTTATGGATTTTAGGTAAGGTATAGAATACCGGTGTTGTGGGATTCTCCTTTTTTAGAAATTGATGGGTCTTGGCATCAAGGATGCCAAGTGAAGAGTATTTAGACAGAATGGTCTCAATTTTCACACGGATCTCCGAAGTGGGATCCTTAGTAAGTTTAGTATATACCGTATTATCTCCTAGTTGTCTATTAATCTCAGATATATATGCCATTTTATCCATCACAACAAGGGCACCGCCCTTGTCCGCCGGCTTGATGACAAGGCTGTCATCCTTTTGTAGTGATGACAATGCTTGTCGTTCGGTGGGAGATAAATTGTGGGGAAAGAACAATCTGTTCTTTTCAATATCATTGCGTATATTATGAAATGAATCTTGGATGAAGCCTATAAAAGTTTCTACTGCGTGGGACATCTGGGGTGGGCGAAAAGAACTTTTATTGCGGAGACCCAAATTAGAGATGGACATGGGATTAATATTGGTAGTAGCAGTATCAGAAGTAGGTGATGAAGCAAAATGAGCTTTAAGTCTGAGAAGACGGAAAAAACGCTGTAGGTCCATTTCAAGTTGAAATGTTTTACACTGATACGAGGGACAAAAGGATAGGCCCTTTTGAAGGACATTCAATTCGGCAATACTGAGGGACCTAGATGAAATATTAACCACAATAGACTCTATACCTTGGATCTCGTGATCCTTGTAAAGTCCTGGGCGGTTTTTCTTTCCGTGGCCCCGTCTGGTCTTCTTCTGGGGAAGCGACGCCGTGGTCCTAAAAAAGGGGCAGAGGTGGAGGGGAGAGAGTTCCTGTCCGGCTCTGAACCCGATGTGGAGTAGTCCGTAGAGGATCTTGGGTTGCGAGAAAATTGACGTCTTGATGAAGAGTTGCCCTGCCATCGATAAACTTGGTTGGTTTCGTAATCTATCGTGTCTCTGGAGAATTTGCTGCGCTTGCGGTTGTCGGTGTCCCTTATATGCAAGTTGATACGGTCCTGGATTTGAGTTTTCAAAGATTGAAGTTCGTCGGGGGTGCCAACAGTAGCGAGTTGCGACTCAATATTCTTGATCTGTGCTGTGTTGGTCTGGATGGCCTTGTGGAGATGCTCTAGGGTGAGTGTTATCAAATCAAAAGAGCACTTGTTAAGTATCTGTTCGAACTTACTACAAAACTCAGGACAATCGTGACCATCCGTATGCCGTCCATTTTTTACAGATACGTTACCATTCTGTGGCATACAACACTGTAAATGGTCCTGTAAATGATTGTAGAAAAATAGTTGCAGAGAAAAAGCTGATATCATAGAACACAGACCTGTCCAAATTGACTCCATCTGCCTCATAAGTTAGTGGTTCCATCAGGGTTTTGTTTGAATCGCAGTTTTAGGGGATTTACACAGAAACCCTGACGTAAGCAATCAGCAGAGAGTGCAGGACAAATGTGTGCTGAGCATTATTCCGACTTTTGGGAGGTAGAATAAACAAATAGACAGCAGTACCAAAATAGTTCTTATTTTTATTTTTGCACAGTTCACCGTGCGGTATAAGTGATGAGGTGGATTTATTCTTCGTGTCGGTACGATTACAGTGAAACCAGATTTATATAGGTTTTTTAGGTCTGGCTGATTTCACACAATAAAAATGCTTTTTTCTAAAAAGTGGGGTTTTTTGTTGCCATATTCTGAGAGCTGTAAGGTTTTTAATTTTTGGCAAACCGAGCTGTATGAGGGGTTGTTTTTAGCGGGAGGAGTTGCAGATTTCTTTGGTACCTGTTTATATATAGCAATACAGTTATTGTTTTTTTTGTGCTGTTCACCGAGCGGTAAAAGTGATAAGACTGATTTGTTTGTTGGGTCGGTATGATTACAGGGATACCGGATTTATATACTATTTTTTTATAATTTGCTATTTTTACACACTAAAAACAATATTTTAGGAAAATGAATTTGTTTTTGCACTGTCCTATTCTGAAAGCTGTAACCTTTCTATTTTTTGGCTGAATGAGTCACATGAGGACTTGTTTTTTGAGGTAGAGTTTGGCGTTTTCATTCATATCATATTTTTTTGCATATAACTTTTTGATCTCTTTTTATTTACTTTTTGTGAGTTACTATGATGAAAAAGCATTTTTTTTTACAGCGCTTGCTAAGCGGAATAAATAATGAAAAGTTTTAAAAAGCAGGTCGTTACGGACGCGGCAATACCAATAATGTGTACGTTTTTTTTATTATTGTTTTAGAAAGATTGTGTTTTGAATGGCGAAATGGATTTGAGTGATTTGTGTGCACATATTTGTGAGGTTTTTTTACTCTTACACATTTTATTTTACTTTTTTCACGTTTTTAATACACTTTTTTACTTTTTCTTACTTTGGGACATGTAACATTTTTACATTTATCACTGGTCTCATACAGTGCTGTACTCATGTACAGCAGTGCATGAGACTGTCAGTGACTCACTGACTCAGCTTATTGCTGGATCTCACAGGCCACCGTACACTGGGGTCATCACATGACCTCAGGGTACCATGATAACCATCGGGACCGTGATTCTCATCGCGGAGGTCCGATGGTTACAAAAGGAGTCTTATGACCCCCTTGTAACAACTTAAACACCGCTGTTGCAATTGACAGTTGTATTTAAGGGGTTAATTGGCCCCGATCGGTTGCAAAACTGGTCAGATCTGATACTGCAGGGTGTCAGCTGTCATGTACAGCTGACACCCGTGGGAATCGCCTCCGCTTGGCGGTGCTATTCCCTTATTCCTCAGCGCCATTAAAAAGCGGCACTGAGGAATAAGTACGCTTAATGATCACCGTTAAGGCTGGCATCACACTAGAGAGTTTTACGGACATATGAGAGGCGCAAAAACTACGCATTGCACACGGACCAATGATTCTCTATGGGGAAGCTCCTATCTGCCGTATATTTCGCAGCTGTATTTTATGGCCGTAGAAAATCACAGCATGCTGCGTTTGTCTGCGTATTGCGCAAAAAATCCGCCAATGAAAGTCTATGGGGGCGAGAAAATTACTGATTACACACGGATCAGGCGTGTGACTTGCGAGAAATACGCAGCAGTGTTCTATAGAAGAGCCGGCAATTCAGTGCGGTGTACAGTAAGAACACACTGACAGAATAGAATAGAATAGGTAGAATAAATGTCTACACATAGTATAGGTATATATATACATATATGTCATTGAGACACACATACATATATATATTTAATACAAAGCTAGATAGTATAAAAGCCGGTAATTCAATTGGCGGCTTTTGCTATCTCCTTAGCAAATCCGACAGGATATGAGACATGGTTTACATACAGTAAACCTTTTCATATCCCTTATTTTTTTACATATTCCCCACTAATAATGTTAGTTGAGTGTGTGTGCAAAATTCGGGGGCTCTAGCTGTTAAAATAAAGGGTTAAATCACAGAAAAAACCTGGCGTGGGCTCCCGTGCAATTTTCCCTGCCAGAGTGGGAAAGCCAGTGACTGAGGGCAGATATTAATAGCCTAGAGAGGGACCATGGATATTGCCCCCCCATTCAGCTAAAAACATCTGCCCCCAGCCACCCAGAAAAGGCACATCTGTAAGATGCAATTGAATTACCGGCTTTTAACCCCTTCACCCCCAAGGGTGGTTTGCACGTTAATGACCGGGCCAATTTTTACAATTCTGACCACTGTCCCTTTATGAGGTTATAACTCTGGAACGCTTCAACAGATCTTGGCGATTCTGACAATGTTTTCTCGTGACATATTGTACTTCATGATAGTAGCAACATTTCTTCGATATAACTTGTGTTTATTTGTGCAAAAAATGGAAATTAGGCGAAAATTTTGAAAATTTCGCAATTTTCCAATTTTGAATTTTTATGCCCTTAAATCACAGAGATATGTCACACAAAATACTTAATAGGTAACATTTCCAACATGTCTACTTTACATCAGCACAATTTAGGAACCAACATTTTTTTTTGTTAGGGAGTTTTAAGGGTTAAAAGTTGACCAGCAATTTCTCATTTTTACAACACCATTTTTTTTTAGGGACCACATCTCATTTGAAGTCATTTTGAGGGGTCTATATGATAGAAAATACCCAAGTGTGACACCATTCTAAAAACTGCACCCCTCAAGGTGCTCAAAACCACATTCAAGAAATTTATTAACCCTTCAGGTGTTTCACAGGAATTTTTGGAATGTTTAAATAAAAATTAACATTTACATTTTTTTTACACAAAATGTATTTCAGCTCCAATTTGTTTTATTTTACCAATGGTAACAGGAGAAAATGGACCCGAAAAGTTGTTGTACAATTTGTGCTGAGTACGCTGATACCCCATATGTGGGGATAAACCACTGTTTGGGCGCACCGCAGAGCTCAGAAGGGAAGGAGTGCCATTTGACTTTTCAATGCAAAATTGACTGGAATGGAGATGGAACGCCATGTTGCGTTTGGAGAGCCCCTGATGTGCCTAAACATTGAAACCCCCCACAAGTGACACCATTTTGGAAAGTAGACCCCCTAAGGAACTCATCTAGATGTGTTGTGAGAACTTTGAACCCCCAAGTGTTTCACTACAGTTTATAACGCAGAGCCGTGAAAATAAAAAATATTTTTTTCCACAAAAATGATTTTTTTAGCCCCCAGTTTTGTATTTTCCCAAGGGTAACAGGATAAATTGGACCCCAAAAGTTGTTGTCCAATTTGTCCTGAGTATGCTGATACCCCATATGTGGGGGGGGGGAACCACTGTTTGGGCGCATGGCAGAGCTCGGAAGGGAAGGAGCGCCATTTGGAATGCAGACTTAGATGGATTGGTCTGCAGGCGTCACATTGCATTTGCAGAGCCCCTGATGTACCCAAACAGTAGAAACCCCCAAAAGTGACCCCATATTGGAAACTAGACCTCCCAAGGAACTAATCTAGATGTGTTGTGAGAACTTTGAACCCCCAAGTGTTTCACTACAGTTTATAGCTCAGAAATATACCGCACTCACAAGTGGAATATCATGCAAAGTGTGAACAATTTATTGTGTACATAAACAACGTAGCATCACTGTACAAATGAAATTTACAAAGCGTTATGAACAAATGATGTTTCGGACCCTCCGGGTTCTTAATCATATATCGCTTTGGCAAAGTGATGAGTGGTAAATGAACACACCCAAAGGGAAGGAACAAATTAACTCAGTCTGTTTGCTAGAGACGTGGTGTACAGCGTTCGTATGGGGAATAAGTCACATTAGCTGAGCCTTAAGTGAGCCAGGAAGAGCGGCGCTCCCGCGCCCTGCTGTAGCTGTGTGTCAAACAAACACACCCCTAACCCTAATCCCAACGGTAACCCTAACCACACCCCTAACCCTGACACACCCCTAACTCTAATCCCAACCCTAATCCCAACCGTAAATGTAATCCAAACCCTAACCCTAACTTTAGCCCCAACCCTAACCCTATCTTTAGCCCCAACCCTAACCTTATCTCCAACCCTAGCCCCAACCCTAACCCTAGCCCTAACCCTAGCCTTAACCCTAGCCCTAACCCTAGCCCTAACCCTAGCCCTAACCCTAGCCCTAACCCTAGCCCTAACACTAGCCCTAACCCTAGCCCTAACACTAGCCCTAACCCTAGCCCTAACCCTAGCCCTAACCCTAACCCTAGCCCTAACCCTAGCCCTAATGGGAAAAAGGAAATAAATACATTTTTTTTATTTTATTATTTTTCCCTAACTAAGGGGGTGATGAAGAGGGGTTTGATTTACTTTTATAGCATTTTTTATAGCAGATTTTTATGATTGGCAGCCGTCACACACTGAAAGACGCTTTTTATAGCAAAAAAGTTTTTGCGTCTCTACATTTTGAGAGCTATAATTTTTCCATATTTTGGTCCACAGAGTCATGTGAGGTCTTGTTTTTTGCGGGACGAGTTGATGTTTTTATTCGTAACATTTTCGGACACGTGACAGTTTTTGATCGCTTTTTATTCCGATTTTTGTGAGGCAGAATGACAAAAAAACAGCTATTCATGAATTTCTTTTGGGGGAGGCGTTTATACCGTTCCACGTTTGGTAAAATTGATAAA
Organism: Ranitomeya variabilis; assembly: GCF_051348905.1. NCBI lineage: Eukaryota > Metazoa > Chordata > Amphibia > Anura > Dendrobatidae > Ranitomeya > Ranitomeya variabilis. The sequence continues at coordinate 566,020,828 of NC_135234.1, read as the reverse complement.
GCAGTTTTATTCTTCGGGTCAGTATGATTACAGCGATACCTCATTTATATAATTTTTTTGTGTTTTTGGCGCTTTTATACGATAAAAACTATTTTATAGAATAAATAATTATTTTGGCATCGCTTTATTCTGAGGACTATAACTTTTTTATTTTTTTCTTTGACGCTGTATGGTGGCTTGTTTTTTGCAGGACAAGATGACGTTTTCAGCGGTACCATTTATTATTTATATCCGTCTTTTTGATCGCGTGTTATTCCACTTTTTGTTCGGCGGTATGATAATAAAGCATCGTTTTTTGCCTCGTTTTTTTTTTTTTCCCCCTACGGTGTTTACTGAAGGGGTTAACTAGTGATATAGTTTTATAGGTGGGGTCGTTACGGACACGGCGATACTAAATATGTGTACTTTTATTTTTTTTTTTATTTAGATAAAGAAATGTATTTATGGGAATAATATATATATATTTTTTTCTTTATTTAGGAATTTATTTTTTTATTTTTTTTACACATGTGGAAAGATTGGTGATCTGACAGCTTGCATAGCACTCTGTCAGATCACCGATCTGACTTAGAGCACCGCAGGCTTACCAGCGCCTGCTCTGAGCAGGCACTCGGTAAGCCACCTCCCTCCCTGCAGGACCCGGATGCCGCGGCCATCTTGGATCCGGGACCTGTAGCGAGGAAGGAGGTAGGAGACCCTCGGAGCAACGCGATCACATCGTGTTGCTGCGGGGGTCTCAGGGAAGCACGCAGGGAGCCCCCTCCCTGCGCGATGCTTCCCTGTACCGCCGGCACACCACGATCATGTTTGATCGCGGTGTGCCGGGGGTTAATGTGCCAGGGGTGGTCCGTGACCGCTCCTGGCACATAGTGCCGGATGTCAGCTGCGATAGTCAGCTGACACTGGCCGCGATCAGCGGCGCTCCCCCAGTGAGCGCCGCCGATCACGCTGGACGTACTATCCCGTCGGTGGTCATACGGGCCCACCCCACCTCGACTCACTCGATAGTACGTCCAATGTCAGAAAGGGGTTAAGCTATCTAGCGCTGTATGAAATATAAATATATATAGATGTGTCTCACTGACATATACAGTATATATATATATACTGTATATATATATGTATATATATATATATATATATATATATATAGACTGTATACAGTATATGTTTTCAAGAATATTTGAGCCCATGGATCCATTCTATGTCCATTTTACAAGCCAGAGAGAAAATCTCGCTGTACGGATGCCATACGGATTACATACGGAGGTTTACATGCACAAAATACGCAGACACACCCTGCCTACGGATGACATACGGATCACTGTTTTGGGATCATTTCTGCGTATTACGCCTGTTAAAAACGGACTGTATTTCTCTACGCTGAGTATGAACCCGGCCTAAAAGGCGTATCGGCAGTCGTTAAGGGGTTAAGAAGAATGCAAATGTAAGGGACACATTACACTTCTTGTGTCTATAAATCTTGTATTGTTTTTCAATCTGATAACTTGCTGCTCACTGGGGCTCTGACTACTGTTCTACAGAGCCCCCGTTAAGACAGAGCTGAGGCTGCGCAGAAGATCACAGTTACAAGATATCATTGAAGAAGTGAAACTTCACTACAAAATCTGGCCTGTATGGAAACTTGCCCAGACACCAGGTGCTTTAAAGGTCATGCGCACGGGCTTTGTTTCCTTCTGAATAACTTGTATATAATTTATACATTACAATTGGTCTAATTATAAATTCCATGTCTGTCACATGTCACATTTTGGGAGGTCTGAATGATGCTGCTAATTTGAAGTGTGAGTCCGTAGATGTAACCCATATTTTATTGTGATTGTCTTTACGTTCAAGTTGTACAAAACTATGGACTGGATGATGCAGCTGTTGTAAATTGCAGCACCAGGGGGCGTTACAAGAAACCAAGAAAATAGGTGTATCAGCCTTCAGCCTTTTTAAAGGAATTTTCTGAGCCAATTAATATCTGATGTTAACACTCATGTAGGACTTAAAAATGAGTTCAGTTAGTGGTAGAAAAATACAATAACCAGTGCCTTGAATAAAATAATGCTTTTCCAATGTTTGAACACTTTGGTAAAGATAACTCATTTACAGATTGTTGCCATTGCTCTGTGGGTCAAACGGGGCAGTAAACTGGTAATTTTACAGAAGGAAAATGCTGTTGGCTGCAAATGGCCTTTGCCTCAGTAATGCAGTACTACATCTACTCAGGTAAATTGTCATATACGGGGGAGTTTGAATGTATAGAGTAGGGGTGTGGATCCTCCTGCCCAGGGGCCGTTTAGGGCCAGTGACATCATTTACTCCAACCTTGCGACATTTTCCTGATGTTATCTGTCTCTTCCCCTTCTCCTCTAGTCTCTATTGATAGAGGTTAAGAGTACGAGGTGCAGAGAATCGTGGATTCTCGGAGGGTCCAAAATTCCCTCCAATTATCTTGTTCACTGGAAGGGATACGGACCCAAGGAGAGATCCTGGGTTCCGGCTCACTCGGTGAAGGCTGATTGTTTGGTTGGAGCTTTTCATCGTAGGTTTCCTGGAAACCTCGGGTCCGGTGGCCCCCTTGAAGAGGGGGTACTGTCGCGATTCCTCTGCTATGAGTGTCTGGGACTCGGTGATGGACAGCTCTGTCATCCTGTCCTGTGGCGTGCTGTGCTGTCGGTGCTTTGATTGACCTATCTGAGACTGGAGGGTGCAGAGATTTCCACAGGTACTCACAGTTCTTGGTAATTGCCCTGCTATTTAGTTGAGCTGTCTGGCCCAGATCTCTGCCAGTCAAAAGCTTGTTCTAAGCCTGTGCTCTCTGGTGTGTGTTTGCCTGATCTCCTTGCTGTAAGTTCTGATCTTCTGCTGCTGACCATATGACTGTGTTCTGACTACCCGTTTGTTATTGCCCCTTTGTATCTGATATTCTGCTGCTGACCTTTGGACCGTGTTTAGACTACCCATTTGTTATTGCCTCTTTGCATCTGATCTTCTGCTGCTGATCTTTGGACCGTGTACTGATGACCCGTATTTTATTGGCCCTTTGCATATGTGCTATTTCTCTGGTATTCTGACCCTGGCATGTGACCTGACTTATGACTTTGTATTTTCCCTTAGTTTTCTGCGTGCTCTTTTGGTATTGACCCCGGAATACCCGGAAACTTACAAACGTCTCCATGTCTGTCATTACATTCTGCCCTGCAACAATTGGCTAAAGTTGTTCTTCAAAAACGTAATGCTTTGGCCACTCCATGCGTGCATTCGGCACCTAGTACTAATGTTACTTAGAGTCCTTCGTTTGAGTAACTTTCTCCTTAATTGAACCACATAGCAGAGCATTATCTGTATTAGTTGTATTATGTGCTGCGGCTTCCAGTGTAAATTGACCTAAACTTGTTGCATTTGGTTGACTGCTCTGTCTAAACCTCAACAGACGAGCATTTAGTTAAACTAAAAATAGAAGTTCTTCAGGATGATGTTGATGAAATGGTCTATAAATTTAGCAGCACACTGAGGGTCCTATGTTCTCTTGCAAACGTGATATATAATCTGAATGTTATGGATCCAACATGAAGTGTCAGGAATCAGTTTAAAATGTCACAAGGAAGTTCAGATGTTACCTGAAACCATTGGCTATGATATGATCTCAGCATGGCTTCAATGGGTGGAAAGCAAATGTCAGAGGTGAAGATACTTTATTACATCAATTGCTTAACCTTGTACTCGATCCAATCTGTGGTTATGCACATGAAGTAATTATATTGAAGATTAGTAATTATTGCAATATGATGAAAATCTTGCAAAAAAGCAAAAAATAGAATTATTCTTACCGTTAATTCGGTTTCTAGTAACCCACCACGACAGCACACCTGGAGGATGTTACCCCTTTCCTAATAGGGACAGGAAATGACAAGAGGTTAAATAACCCCTCCCTCATCCTCCCCCTCAGTGTTATTATAAAGGACCACAGGAGAAGGAATGCTTCAAATTATATATTTATTCTTTTCAGAACGCATATTAAGCAAAGGGAGGGATTACTCCTGCTGTCGTGGTGGGTTACTAGAAACCGAATTAACGGTAAGAATAATTCTATTTTCTCTAGTAACCCCCCACGACAGCACCTGGAGCAGTACCCAAGAGTAATTTTAGGGAGGGACTATAGCTCTAAGGACTTTTTCTCCGAAGGCTAAGTCTTCCTTTGACATCAGGTCTAGCCTGTAATGTTTAGAAAATGTATGGACCGAGGACCACGTGGCAGCTCTGCAAATTTGCTCAATGGAAGCACTGGCTTTCTCGGCCCAGGAGACAGCTGTTGCTCTGGTAGAATGAGCTGTGAATTTTTCTGGCGGTGGAAGGCCTTGGATCTGATAAGCCTCCAAGATTGCTCTCTTGATCCAATTGGCAATTGTAGATTTGGAAGTTTTCTTTCCCTTATTCTGGCCCAGAAGGTGAATAAACAGATTCTGATCCTTTCTAATCTTCTCTGAAGCTTGAAGATAATAAAGTACTGTTCTCCGAACATCCAAAGTATGAAACTGTTCCTCTTTCTCATTCTTCGGTTCCTGATAAAAGGAGGGGAGAATTATCTCCTGCGACTTGTGAAAATCAGAGACGACTTTTGGGAGAAAGGATGGATCCAATCGCAGGATAAGCCTGTCCTGTAGAACTTTCATGTAGGGCTCATTGATTGACAGGGCTTGAAGCTCGCCAACTCTTCTGGCTGTAGTTATAGCTACTAGAAAAGTGGTTTTCCAGGCGAGTCTATCCATACTTATTGATGACAAGGGCTCAAAAGGTGGAAGTCTAAGTCCTTTTAGGACTATATTGAGGTCCCAGGATGGGACTATATTCATGGGTTTTGGAGATATGCGGGATGCCGCTGTCATAAATCTTCTTATCCACCTATGATCAGCTAAGGATTGATCAAAATACGAGCTCAGGACTGCCACTTGTACCTTGAGGGTGCTGGGTCTAAGACCTTTTTCCAGCCCATCCTGTAAAAAATCCAAGATCCTGGATAGGTCTGGCAGGTCTGGGTTAGGCCGTTCAGGAGCACGCCATGTGATGAAGGTCTTCCAAATCTTTTGGTAGATTGAATTAGTTACTGCCTTTCGGCTTTTTTGTAACGTTTTAATGACTTTCTTTGATAGCCCCTTGGCCTCTAGAATTGAGAATTCAGAAGCCAGGCATTTAGGTGTAATCTCTCGGGATTTGGATGGAGTATTGGCCCTTGGTAAAGAAGGTCTCTGATCAGAGGGAGTGCTATTGGTCCATCTATCTTTAGGCTGATGATAGTCCCGAACCAGCTTCTTTTGGGCCAAAATGGAGCCACCAAGATTACTTTGACCTTCTCTGTTCTTATTTTCTGTAGAACCTTTGGTAGAATTGGTAATGGAGGAAATGCATACGCCAGTGTAAATGTCCATGGCTGGACCAATGCGTCCACACCTAGCCCCGGATTGGTTGGATCTAGTGAAAAAAATTGTTTCACTTTTGTGTTTTGACTGTTTGCAAATAGGTCTACTTCTGGCTGTCCCCATCTTCTGGCCAGTATCTGAAAGACCTCTGGGTCTAGGCTCCATTCCCCTGGATGGATCTTTGTTCTGCTCAGAAAGTCGGCCTGTACATTTAATTCTCCTCTTATATGTAGGGCAGATAGAGAGAGTACATGTTCTTCGGCCCACGAAAATATTCTGGCTGATATTGCTTTTAGATCCTCGTGTCTTGTGCTTCCCTGATGGCGAAGATGGGCAACTGTTGTTATGTTGTCCGAGTATATCTTTATGTGGGAATTCTGAACAAGAGCTACCGCTGCTTTGAGGACCTCCTCTACCGCCTTTAGCTCTCTGAAGTTCGAGGATTGATGACTTATTTCGATTGGCCAGTCTCCTTGAAACATATGTTGATCTACCGTAGCTCCCCAGCCTCTGCCGCTGGCATCTACTGTTACAGTCACTACTGGGTCCTGAACCCAGGGAACTCCTCTGACTAAATTCTCCTTCTGTAACCACCATGTCAACGAGGACTTTACGTGCGGTGGTATTTGGATGTTTTTGTCTAGATAATCTGGGGAACCGTCCCAGATTGACAGAATATAAGTCTGAAGTATTCTGGTGTGGGCTTGTGCCCATGCCACCATCTGGATGCATGACGTCATGGTTCCGAGAACCGACATGGCCCATCTCAGAGATACTTTCTTTTTGTCCCGCAACATTCTTATCTTTGATGTGAGCAGGGTTCGTTTTTGCTCAGGTAAGAAAGATGTTTGGTTGTGAGAGTCTAACAGGACTCCTAAGAAGATCTTTGATGTTGCTGGAACCATATCTGATTTTTTGGGGTTCACCACCCAACCTAGAGACGACAGGATCTGGACTGTTGTTTGAAGATGTTCTTGTAAAATTGGAACTGTGGGAGCCACTACCAGGAGGTCGTCGAGGTACGGGATTATGCATATGCGTTGTCCTCTGATGTAGGCCATTACCTCGGACATGATCTTTGTAAAGATCCTTGGGGCCGAAGATAGACCAAACGGGAGGACGTTGAATTGAAAGTGGTCTATCTCTTTCCCTCTGGCGACTGCGAATCTTAGAAACTTCAGATAAGTTGGATGAATTGGGATGTGATAATACGCATCTTGAAGATCTATGGTCGCCATAAAGAAATCTTGTCCTATTAAGGGCACTGTCGTTCTGACGGATTCCATCCTGAATCTTCTGTAGGTTACGTATTGATTCAGGGGTTTCAGATTGATTATTATCCGATGAGATCCATTTGTTTTTTTTTATCATAAATAGGTTGGAATAATGACCCTTGTTCTTCTCGTTTTCCGGAACTGTGGAGATCACATTGTTGGCTAAGAGATCTTGTACTCCCGCTATCAATGTAGATTGTAGCTTTGGTGTCGACAATCTTGTTGTCTTTAATCTCTTTTGGGGATATGATACAAATTCTATCTTCATCCCTTCTCTGACCAACGTTAAGGCCCATTGATCTATACAGATCTTTTGCCAGTATGGGAGGAAGCTCGAGATTCGACCCCCCACCGTGGTGGCGTCATTGCTTTCTCTGATTTTGGGGCTGGGAGAGAAAAAGATTTCTATCTTTCCCCCCTTTTGGATAACTCCAACGTCCCGTTTTCCCTTTTCCCCTGTATTGAGGGGTCTGCTCTTGTTGAGTGCGGAAAGGCCTTTTCCTAGGGTTCCTAGGTTCTGGTAAGGCTTTCTTTTTATCTGAAGCCTTCTGCAGCAGATCATCCAGGGCCGGCCCAAACATATACTTCCCCTTGAAGGGAATAGAACAGAGCCTCATCTTAGAGGTCATATCACCAGACCAGGATTTTAGCCAAAGTGCTCGTCTTACAGAATTTGATAGTGCCGATGATCTCGCTGTTACCCTTACTGCTTCTGCGGAGGCATCCGCTAAGAAGCCTGTTGCTTTTTGGAAAATCGGAAGAGAAGCCAGAATATCTTCTCTGGGGGTACCTGAGGATAAGTGTTCTTCTAATTGCCCCAGCCAGCGGTGCATTGAACTAGCCACACAGGTAGATACTGAGTCAGTAAGGATGTTGACGTCTCCCATGACTTTCTTAGTAGTCCGTCCATCTTGCCTTCCAGAGGATCTCTCAATTGGGAGGCATCCTCAAATGGTAGCGTGGTTTTCTTGGCTACCCTAGCAATCTGGACGTCCACTTTTGGAACTTCCGACCAACATGCGGATGTTTCCTCATCCACTGGAAATCTGTCCTTAATCTCCGCTGGAGTAGTCAGCCTTTTCTCTGGGAATTCCCACTCATCCAGAACTAAATCACGAATATTCTTATGGATGGGAAACACCTGTCTTTTCTTAGAACGGAGCCCTCCGAACATCTCTTCTTGTACTGATTGAGTAGTTTTTTCTTCCTCAATTTCCATAGTCTTCCTTACCGCTGTAAGGAGCTCCTTTATGTCAGTCGAAGAGAAGTAGTATCTGTCCTGCTGGAAAGCTTCAGCGTCCAGAGACAATTCACGCTCCTCTGGGGGTTCGTCTGACGTCTCTCCTTGAGAGTCCTCCTGCACTTCATCTTGTGGATTAAGTCTCCTTTTCTTAGCTTCAGGAGGAGCACTTGGGGAGGGTGTAGGCTGGGAAAGGGTGGCCAGCAAAGTCTTAATTTAATGCTGGATTATGCCTTTAATCTCTTCCATCAGAGATGGCTGTTCCTCCCTGATAATCTTTTCTGTGCACTGCTTGCACAACGGTTTCTTGTATGAAGAGGATAGTTTCTTCATACAAACTGCACACTTGCGGGCTTTATTTTTGCTTCCTGATGCGGATTCCCTGTCCCCCTAAAAAGGAAGGAGAGGGAATCATAAGATTACAATCCGCATCAGGGAGTGGACACCCTGGGCCAGACTACTTACTGGGGCCGGGATGGTGCTGGGATCTGCTGATGCAGAGCGCGAGGAAGCAGACATCTCCATGGTTTTCACCACACAGTGGGCTTACCTGAGATGTCTTCCTGTCCGGGGCCTAATATAGGCGACCGGACTGCAGCACCTGTCCTCATGAATAGAGGACCTCCTCCTCCGAAGTCCGGATACACGTGGGAGGGAGTACCGCCGACGTAATCCGCGCTATTCGTTTTGCGTTCCAGTCTGGAACGCACAAGGACCTTCCACTTCACCGAAGCCGGCCGGCGTCTGACGTCACATCCTGCCGCCGGCTTCAGACCGGAAGTCCTTACACGTGCGCTGGAGGAGGAGAAAGGCTGGAGAGCTCAGAGAGGCCTCCAGCCAAAGAATGCCCCCAGACCTTGCCGTGAAGGTGCGGAATGGTGGCCAGGAGTCCCGAGTCCCGGAGGAGACGGGAGCAGCACTCGGGGAAGAGACGTAAGTCCGTTCCCGGCTGCCCGGCAATAATACATATATCCCCTGGTGACCGCTGCCGGCACAGTACACCTGGGATGACCTCTTCATCCCTAGTAGGGACAGGAAAAAACACTGAGGGGGAGGATGAGGGAGGGGTTATTTAACCTCTTGTCATTTCCTGTCCCTATTAGGAAAGGGGTAACATCCTCCAGGTGTGCTGTCGTGGGGGGTTACTAGAGAAAAATTGTTGAAACCCAGGATTTTGTTTGTTGTTAAAAATAATACATGTCAAGGACAACAGCCGAGGGGGGGTTGCAGAAATGCCACCGTTGTTACCACTGTCTCACAGATGACACTGGAGAGATCATGCAGATCTCTGTTATGATCCCAATGGCAGAGGATCTCTGATATTCCGGCAAGATAGCAAAAATATAAATACTGCTCTAGGGAGGTGGAAACTGGGCTAACCGCATACCTGATCCTGACACAAACAACTAAAAGTAGCCGGTGAACGTGCCTACGTTGGTTCTAGATGTCTCGAGCCAGCCGGAGAACTGACTACCCCTAAAGGGAAAAAATAAGACCTCGCTTGCCTCCAGAGAAATTGAACCCCAAAGATATAGAAAGCCCCCAACAAATAATAACGGTGAGGCAAGAGGAAAACACAAACGTAGAGATGAACTAGATTCAGCAAAGTGAGGCCCAATAGTCTAGATAGCAGAAAATAGATAGTGGACTATGCGGTTAGCAGAAAACCCTACAAAACATCCACGCTGAACATTCAAGAACCCCCACATCAACTGACGGTGTGGAGGGAGAATATCAGCCCCCTAGAGCTTCCAGCGAGTCAAAAATCAAATGTAAAGCAAGCTGGACAAAAACACTGAATAATGCAAACGATCCAAATTGTACAAAACAGACTAAGGCTAAGTTCACACTAGCGTTGTGCGCCGCTGCGTCGGCGACGCAACGCACAACGCACGCAAAAACGCGGCAAAACGCACGCAAAAACGCTGCGTTTTGCGACGCATGCGTCGGTTTTTGCCGAAAATCGGACGCAAGAAAAATGCAACTTGCTGCGTTTTCTTGGTCCGACGCTTGCGGCAAAAAAGACGCAAGTGTCGCACAACGCAACACAAAAAAACGCATGCGTCCCCCATGTTAAGTATAGGGGCGCATGACGCATGCGTCGCCGCTGCGTCGCCGACGCAAACCCGACGCAAATTAGCTTAACGCTAATGTGAACGTAGCCTTAGCTTTTCTTGCATGAGGCAGACTGAAAGGAATCCGGAGGAGACCAAATAGGTCTGGATACAACGATGCCAGGCAAGAGACTGAGTCCAGAGGAGACTCAAATAGGAAACACCCGCTGCTTAACGACACAGCTGGAGCTCAGGCCTGCAACAAGACATACCTAACACAATACCGTTAGTGACCACCAGAGGGAGCCCAGAAACACAGTTCACAACAGTTCCCCCCCCCTTGAGGAGGGGTCACCGAACCCTCACAAAGACCCCCAGGGCGATCAGGATGAGCAGCGTGAAAGGCATGAACCAAATCAGCCGCATGAACATCAGAGGCGACAACCCAGGAATTATCCTCCTGACCATAGCCTTTCCACTTAACTAAATACTGGAGTTTCCGTCTAGAGATACGAGAATCCAGAATCTTCTCCACCACGTACTCCAACTCGCCCTCAACCAAAACCGGGGCAGGAGGCTCAACAGCAGGAACCATAGGCACCACGTACCGCCGCAACAAGGACCTATGGAACACATTATGAATAGCAAAAGACGCTGGAAGGTCCAAGCGAAAAGACACCGGGTTAAGGATTTCCAAAATCTTATAAGGACCGATAAAGCGAGGCTTGAACTTAGGAGAGGAGACTTTCAAAGGAACATGCCGAGAAGACAACCAAACCAAATCCCCAACAAGAAGTCGGGGACCCACACCGCGGCGGCGGTTGGCAAACCGCTGGGCCTTGTCTTGTGACAATTTCAAATTGTCCACCACATGGTTCCAAATCCGCTGCAACCTATCCACCACAGAATCAACCCCAGGACAGTCAGAAGGTTCAACCTGACCCGAGGAGAAACGAGGATGAAAACCAGAGTTGCAGAAAAAGGGCGAAACCAAGGTGGCAGAACTAGCCCGATTATTAAGGGCAAACTCGGCCAGTGGCAAAAAGGTAACCCAGTCGTCCTGATCAGCAGAAACAAAACATCTCAAATAAGTCTCCAACGTCTGATTAGTTCGCTCGGTCTGGCCATTAGTCTGAGGATGAAAAGCCGACGAAAAAGACAAATCAATACCCATCTTAGCATAAAAGCATCGCCAGAATCTGGACACAAACTGGGATCCTCTGTCAGATACAATATTCTCAGGGATGCCATGCAAACGAACCACATTCTGAAAGAACAAAGGAACCAAATCAGAGGAGGAAGGCAACTTAGGCAAGGGCACCAAATGGACCATTTTAGAAAAACGATCGCACACCACCCAGATGACAGACATCTTCCGAGACACCGGAAGATCCGAAATGAAATCCATGGAAATGTGCGTCCAAGGCCTCTTTGGGATAGGCAAGGGCAAAAGCAACCCGCTGGCACGAGAACAGCAAGGCTTAGCCCGAGCACAAATCCCACAGGACTGCACAAAAGAACGCACATCCCGCGACAAGGAAGGCCACCAAAAGGACCTGGCCACCAAATCTCTGGTACCGAAAATCCCAGGATGTCCCGCCAACACCGAAGAATGAACCTCAGAAATAACTCTGTTGGTCCATCCATCAGGGACAAACAATCTCTCTGGTGGACAACGATCAGGCCTATCAGCCTGAAATTTTTGCAGCCCTCGTCGCAAATCTGGGGAAATGGCAGACAAAATTACTCCCTCTCTGAGAATACCAGCCGGCTCAGAGACTCCCGGAGAATCAGGCACAAAACTCCTAGAAAGTGCATCAGCCTTCACGTTCTTCGAACCAGGCAGGTACGAGACCACAAAGTCAAAACGGGAGAAAAACAACGACCAACGGGCCTGTCTAGGATTCAGGCGCTTGGCAGACTCGAGGTAAATCAGATTTTTATGATCAGTCAAGACCACCACACGATGTCTAGCTCCCTCGAGCCAATGTCGCCACTCCTCAAATGCCCACTTCATGGCCAACAACTCCCGATTACCAACATCGTAGTTCCGCTCAGCAGGCGAAAATTTCCTTGAAAAGAAGGCGCATGGCTTCATCACGGAGCCATCAGAACTTTTTTGCGACAAAACAGCCCCTGCACCAATTTCAGAAGCATCAACTTCAACCTGGAAGGGAAGAGAGACATCCGGCTGGCACAAGACTGGTGCTGAAGTAAACCGACGCTTCAGCTCCCGAAAGGCCTCCACGGCCGCAGGAGACCAATTCGCAACATCAGAACCCTTCTTGGTCATATCCGTCAAAGGTTTAACCACGCTGGAGAAATTAGCGATAAAACGACGGTAAAAATTAGCAAAGCCCAAGAACTTCTGCAGGCTCTTAACAGACGTGGGCTGAGTCCAGTCATGAATGGCACGGACCTTAACTGGGTCCATCTCCACAGTAGAAGGGGAAAAAATAAAACCCAAAAAAGAAACCTTCTGTACCCCAAAGATACATTTTGAGCCCTTCACAAATAGAGCATTCTCCCGCAAAACCTGAAACACCATCCTGACCTGGTTCACATGGGTCTCCCAATCATCAGAAAAAAAAAAAATATCATCCAGATAAATAATCATAAATTTATCCAGATATTTCCGGAAGATGTCATGCATGAAGGACTGAAACACAGAAGGAGCATTAGATAATCCGAAAGGCATCACCAGGTACCCAAAATGACCCTCAGGCGTATTAAATGCCGTTTTCCATTCATCTCCCTGCTTTATGCACACAAGGTTATACGCACCACGAAGATCTATCTTGGTGAACCAACTGGATCCCTTAATCCGAGCAAACAAATCAGACAACAATGGCAAAGGATACTGAAATTTAACAGTGATCTTATTCAGAAGACGATAATCAATACAAGGTCTCAGAGACCCGTCTTTCTTGCCCACAAAAAAGAATCCTGCACCAAGAGGGGACGAGGATGGGCGAATATGTCCCTTCTCCAAAGACTCCTTTATATAACTCCGCATCGCGGCATGCTCTGGCACAGATAAATTAAAGAGTCGTCCCTTAGGAAACTTACTACCAGGAATCAAATCTATTGCACAATCACAGTCCCTATGAGGAGGAAGGGCACTGGACCTGGCCTCATTAAATACATCCTGAAAGTCTGACAAAAACTCAGGGATCTCAGAAGGAGTAGAAGAAGCAATAGACACCAATGGAGAATCACCATGAATCCCCTGACACCCCCAACTAGACACAGTCATAGCTTTCCAATCTAAAACTGGATTATGGGCCTGTAACCATGGCAGACCCAAAACGACAACATCATGCATTTTATGCAGTACCAAAAAACGAATCACCTCCTGATGTACAGGAGTCATGCACATGGTCACCTGCGTCCAATACTGAGGTTTATTCTCTGCCAATGGCGTAGAATCAATTCCTCTAAGAGGAATAGGATTTTCCAAAGGCTCCAGGACAAAACCGCAGCGCTTGGCAAACGACAAATCCATCAGACTTAAAGCAGCACCAGAATCCACAAAAGCCATAACTGAGTAAGAAGATAATGAACAAATTAAAGTCACAGACAAAATAAACTTAGGCTGAAAAGTACCAATGGCGACAGGATTAACTTTTTTCTTTAAACGTTTAGAGCATGCTGAGATAACATGTGTTGAATCACCACAGTAGAAACACAACCCATTTTGACGTCTATGATTTTGTCGCTCGGCTCTGGTCAGAATTCTGTCACATTGCATAGAATCAGGTGACCGTTCAGACAGCACCGCCAAAGGATTAACAGATTTGCGCTCCCGCAAACGTCGATCAATTTGAATGGCCAGAGCCATTGAATCATTCAGACCTTTAGGGATAGGAAACCCCACCATCACATCTTTAATGGCTTCAGAAAGACCATTTCTGAAATTTGCGGCCAGTGCACACTCATTCCATTGAGTAAGCACGGACCATTTCCGAAATTTTTGGCAATATACCTCAGCTTCGTCCTGACCCTGAGAGATAACCAGCAACATTTTTTCAGCCTGATTTTCAAGATTAGGCTCCTCATAAAGCAAACCAAGTGCCAGAAAAAACGCATCAACATTCACCAATGCAGGATCTCCTGGCGCCAGAGAGAAGGCCCAATCCTGAGGGTCGCCGCGCAAGAAGGAAATAACAATCTTAACTTGCTGAGCGGAATCACCAGAGGAACGAGGTTTCAGAGACAGAAACAATTTACAATTATTCCTAAAATTCAGGAACTTAGATCTATCTCCAAAAACCGGCTCAGGAATAGGTATTTTTGGTTCAGACATAGGGCTATGGATAACAAAATCCTGAATGCTTTGCACCCTAGCAGCAAGCTGATCCACACTAGAAGTCAAAGTCTGGACATTCATATCTGCAGCAGAGTTTCAGCCACTCAGAGAAAAAGGGGATGGAAGAAGCTAGGCAAACTGCAGCAAAAAAAACAACAAAAAACTCAGAACTTCTTTTTAATCCCGCTTCTGCGATGCATTAAACATTTTCTTTTGGCCTGGCATTCTGTTATGATCCCAATGGCAGAGGATCTCTGATATTCCGGCAAGATAGCAAAAATATAAATACTGCTCTAGGGAGGTGGAAACTGGGCTAACCGCATACCTGATCCTGACACAAACAACTAAAAGTAGCCGGTGAACGTGCCTACGTTGGTTCTAGACGTCTCGAGCCAGCCGGAGAACTGACTACCCCTAAAGGGAAAAAATAAGACCTCGCTTGCCTCCAGAGAAATTGAACCCCAAAGATATAGAAAGCCCCCAACAAATAATAACGGTGAGGCAAGAGGAAAACACAAACGTAGAGATGAACTAGATTCAGCAAAGTGAGGCCCAATAGTCTAGATAGCAGAAAATAGATAGTGGACTATGCGGTTAGCAGAAAACCCTACAAAACATCCACGCTGAACATTCAAGAACCCCCACATCGACTGACAGTGTGGAGGGAGAATATCAGCCCCCTAGAGCTTCCAGCGAGTCAAAAATCAAATGTAAAGCAAGCTGGACAAAAACACTGAATAATGCAAACGATCCAAATTGTACAAAACAGACTTAGCTTTTCTTGCATGAGGCAGACTGAAAGGAATCCGGAGGAGACCAAATAGGTCTGGATACAACGATGCCAGGCAAGAGACTGAGTCCAGAGGAGACTCAAATAGGAAACACCCGCTGCTTAACGACACAGCTGGAGCTCAGGCCTGCAACAAGACATACCTAACACAATACCGTTAGTGACCACCAGAGGGAGCCCAGAAACACAGTTCACAACAGATCTCACCACTTCCACCAATTGTCAAGGATAACAGCTGGGGGCGATCACGCAGATCCCACCACTGTAACCACTTTTTCAGAGATGACACAGGAGAGATCACACAGATCATCTCACCACTGCCACCAGTTGTAAAGCATAACAGCTGGGAGGGGGGGAAATCACACAGATCCCAACACTGTAACCTCTTTTTCACAGATGACACTGGAGAGATCGCGCAGATCTCACCACTGTCACCAGTTGTCAAGGATAACATACAGAGGGAGGGTTCACACAGATCCCACAACTGTTATGACATCAGAAAGATCCGACAGATCCCACCCCTGTCAACAATTTGTCATGGGAATGCAACTCTGCTGCCTGCGATGGTCAGGAGAATTACACAATTGGCTGATGAATAATGGACAAGGCTGCGGCTGCTTCCACTATTAGACTGGCTATTGGGGAACTCACAGTGAGCGTATGGTATGTAAGCCTTTGATTCCAACATATGGAGTATATATATATATACCCCTGTGCGGTCCCTGCCAGCTCTACAATAAAAATAAAAGGAACCACTACTAGCTGCCACCAACAGTCATTTACACCAACCGATTGGACACCCGTTACAGGTAGCATATTGCTTCAGGGGTAGTGTTGAGCATTCCGATACCGCAAGTATCGGGTATCGGCCGATACTTGCGGGTATCGGAATTCCGATACCGAGATCCGATACTTTTGTGGTATCGGGTATCGGTATCGAAACAACATTAATGTGTAAAATAAAGAATTAAAATAAAAAATAGGGATATACTCACCTCTCCGACGCAGCCTGGACCTTACCGAGGGAACCGGGAGCCTTCTTTGCTTAAAATGCGCACGTTTCCTGCCTTCCGTGACGTCACGGCTTGTGATTGATTGCGTGCCGCCCATGTGACCGCGACGCGACCAATCACAGCAAGCCGTGACGTAATTTTCAGGTCCTGAATGCCTAGAATTATGAATTAGGCATTCAGGACCTGAAAATTACGTCACGGCTTGCTGTGATTGGTCGCGTCGCGGTCACATGGGCGGCACGCAACCAATCACAAGCCGTGACGTAATTTTAAAATGCGCGCGTTTCCTGCCTCCCGTGACGTCACGGCTTGTGATTGGTCGCGTCACCCATGTGACCGCGACGCGACCAATCACAAGCCGTAACGTAATTTTCAAATCCTGAATGCCTAGAATTATGAATTAGGCATTCAGGACCTGAAAATTACGTCACGGCTTGCTGTGATTGGTCGCGTCGCGGCCACATGGGCGGCACGCAACCAATCACAAGCCGTGACGTCACGGAAGGCAGGAAACGCGCGCATTTTAAGCAAAGAAGGCTCCCGGTTCCCTCGGTAAGGTCCAGGCTGCGTCGGAGAGGTGAGTATATCAATATTTTTTTATTTTAATTCTTTCTTTTACACATTAATATGGATCCCAGGGCCTGAAGGAGAGTTTCCTCTCCTTCAGACCCTGGGAACCATCAGGGATACCGTCCGATACTTGAGTCCCATTGACTTGTATTGGTATCGGGTATCGGTATCGGATTAGATCCGATACTTTGCCGGTATCGGCTGATACTTTCCGATACCGATACTTTCTAGTATCGGACGGTATCGCTCAACACTATTCAGGGGTACATTTTACAGAGAAAGAGGAACAGAGCTATTAAATGTTATATATTTAATCCAGAAAAGTAGGCAGTGTTTATAAAAAAATATACACAGATGATACAGAATGGTAACAAAACAATCCACTATTTACAATTACATGAAATAAAAAGGAATAATGAATGAAAATGACTAAACCTGATGTCAGGGAAATGGCTCAGAGCTTAGCGAAGGGAAGCACTCCGATTGGGAAAATGGAACACTCTCACTTATGTCTTCCAGAATGAGCAATTACAGAGACCCAAACATTCTATTTTTTTTGCCGGAAGGAAAAAAAATCTCCAGTGCGGGAAACTAGATAAATGTAAGTAAAATTTTACCTTAATTTCTTCAATTAAAAAGCATATAGCTTGTACACCACATTATGGTATGCAGCATGTGGACATCCGGCGTTCTTAATACTCTACGCTCTCATAGTCACATGTAATCATGAACCTATTACAGAAGGTACCTACTGTAATTTTCAGATTATAAGTCATGGAGCGCCCACTAGGGCCGTGGGGTACTTGGGCCGGGTCCGACGGTTCTTAAGGGGGTGTGTCACGGCAGCAGTGACCCGGTCCATTGCCCTGGGTGTCCAATAAAAGTAATGAAATTAAAAGGGAATAAAGTTTATAGGGGATTTGGTTGTGACGTTACCCGTGGTGTCTGGCAATAAAGAAATGATCGACGCTGCGATTCAGGTCCACTGGGGCAGTTGGTGATGCAGCAGAGTTGGTACAGCTCTCCACGGGTAGAGCTAGGCCCCAGGGCAGTTGTGGTGTTAAAGGTGATGGTGGTGGTTGTAGTGCAGGGCAGGTGTTGCAGCAATAATTCAGAGGACTAAGCAGGGTGTAGTTTCTACACTTTACTCACAGTTCCTTATGAAATCCCCAGCCGGGTGCTGTGTCCTCCGGGTCTGTGGTTCAGTCAGCTCCCAGGTATTTCGGGGTACACTTTGCCAGAACCCCCTTCTTATGTTCCTTCTCACTGCGCTGGCTCTCGCCTCTCCTGCCCTGCGCCTTCACACATCCTTATAAAGCTCTTTGGTCTTGCCCATGTTGTAGAGGTTAGCGTCTGACTGATTAATTGAGTCTGTTGACAGGAGACTCTTATAAGTTGACTATGTAAGACAGCTGTCTTTAATGCAGGTAACGAGTTGATTAGGAGCTCCGAACTGGTCTGTAGGAGCCATAACTTTTAATGGTTGGCAAGGGGATCAAACACTTATTTCCACTGCAAAATGCAAATACATTTATATATTTTATACAATGTGATTTTCTGGATTTTATTTTTGATATTCTATCTCGCAATGTTAAAATTAACTTACCCTTAAAATTATATTTATAGTGTTCATTTCTTTGTTAGTGAGCAAACTTACAAACTCAGCAAGGGATCAAATAATGATTTCCTTCACTGTACATCACCATAGACCAGACCTGTGCAAAGTGCGGCCTGTGGGCCACATCTGGCCTTTTGGCTGTCTCAGTCCAGCCCACAGACCGAGACAGCCAAGGGGCTGGAAAACAGAAGTCCACGGGCCGCACCGTGTCTGTCCGCTCACTGTCTCCATCTGCGCTGAATTCAGTGGTGGATGAGGGGCCTCCGGCCACTTCCTCCACCAATCAGTGCGTGAAACAGCTGATGCGATGACGACATTTCATCGCATCAGCTGTGTACTGCAGAGAGTCTGTGCGCCAGAGGCAGGAAGAGAAGCAGAGCGCCGGGGAACTGGACCGTGGTGAGTATGTGGTGTTCATTTTTTTTCATGGGTATGGGATGTTTTTACTGCTGTGTTTACTAACTATTGTGCCAAAGTAGTAACCAAGACCATTCTAAAATATAAACACGCAGTCTCATAGTAAGATGAATACAACATGTGAGGGAATACAGACAAATATAGGGTGCCAGAATCCACTATACAGCTCTGTCCCCTGCCATGTATACTTTCTGAGAGATAGGGTAACGATAGAGCGAGGTGCCAGAGTACACTATACAGCTATCATCCTCCATTAGCCAAATCAATCCAAAATTTCTCAGTGTAACACGGTATACCTGTATGTGGACGATTCCCAGGGATATAGAAGGATCCACTCAGCATCCCCTCACCCCGACGTGCGTTTACTACGCAAATACGGGAACAGAACCAAGCTCATTACATAGATATGATAACAGTACCAAGCTTACTAAATGGAGACGGGAAGGGAACAGGACCAAGGTTACTACATACATATGGGAACAGAACCAAGTTTACTACATACATATGGGAACAGAACCAATATTGCTACATAGATACAGTAATAAAACCTACCTTACTATATGTAGTAACAGGAGCGAGCTTACTGCATAGCTACAGGAACACAATCAAGTTTACTACATATATACTATACCAGAACCAAGCTTACAACATAGATACCGGAAAAGAACCAAGCTTACTCTATAGATCCAGGAACTGAACCGAACTTGCAACATAGATACAGTAATAGAACCAAGCTTCCTACATAGATACAAGAACAGAACTGCGCTTACTAGATACTGTACTAGAACTGAGATTATTACATAGATACAGAAGCAGAACCAAACTTACTACATAGGTATGGAAACAGAACTGAGCTAACTATATAGATATGGGAACAGTATCAATCTTACTACATAGATATGGGAAGAGAATCAGTTTATTCTATAGCAATAGAACCTGATGATGGTGCAAAACGTTTGTGGTTTGGAAAATGCATATTATCATCATAGTTTTATATTATTTGCCAAACTGCATGTTGTGTTCACAGAAACTGTGAACATATGGCTTGGTGATATACCCTATGTCATGGCCACTCCTTCCGCTCATACTTATCCGCTGCGGCGCGCTCCTCCTGCAGGCGCGCGTCCTCTCCTTCATTCTTCTCCGCTCCCTGGCCCTCGTCTGGTGCGCGTGTGCACCGCCCACTCAAGCACTTCCTCTTTCTGATTTACAGGCGCTCTGTATCTCCTCTCTGTGATCCTGGAGGACCGTGACCCGGAAGTCCTCCAGCACTCCATGTATATAAGGCGATTCCTTCCTCTGCTCCTTGCCTGTCTGTCATTTGTGCTTCTGTGACTCAGGTCCACCTTTGTCTTTGCACTGTCTGTTTTGAGTCTCCACTCTGTCCAGCCAGTTCAGCTTCTCTGTCTCTCCCAGGCTTCCTTGTCTCCTCATCCAGTCCAGCCCTCCCAGTGTCCTCTCCGTACTCTTGTTAGTCTGGTGTCTCTGTCATGTCCTGCTTCCTTTGTGTCTTCCCCTTCGCAGTGCTCCTTTGGTCTCGCCTGTACCCACCTCTTACCTAGCTGTACTTCTTCTTACCCCGCTCTGTCCATCCTACGCCTAGCTTTTCTATTTTGTACCTCCTACTACCTGTCTCCGGGATCCAGCTTCTGCGGCAATAGTCTCTCTTGGGTCTGCCCCTAACGCTCCCTGTATAGGGGGTAGTCTACCTGGTCAGCTCACCCTTGGGAGGTTCGTTGTCGTGGATCTGCGGGTTCACCCCAGGTATTCCAAAAGATCTCACAATAGGACTGCACTCGGATGACATCTGAATGCAGTCTGATTCTCACACCCTAAAGTTAAAATCTCAATTTTTCTTCATCTTATGGACTATTCTCAGATTTAAAGAGTCATGTGCAAAAATGTGATTTTCCTGCAGATATTAGGGTTAATTAGTGTTAAATTGCTGGTTGGCTACCAAGAAAAAATAAACTTACACACACCAGGGAGCCCCTGGCTTTCAGCCATATGAGTGTGCACGGAGCGATAACAGTCACTACTCACTATATACCCTGGGTAGTGGTATACCCTGGGTAGTGGCTGTAATCACTCCCCAGCAGTTTGACAGCTCACTCTATAGCTCATCTGTATAGAGCAAGCGGTGAGCAGTGACTGTAGCTCCACTATGCATGACTCCTTGCCCCTACGACTGGAAGCTGGAGACTCCTGGGAGGGTTTAAGTTCTTTTTCGCCAGGTAGCCACACTTTCAATAAGGTGGCCTGATAAGTATATAGAGGATATGTCTGCTCTCCTGTGTGGTATAGTATTTAGAGGATCTGTAAGCTCTCCTGTGTGGTGTAGTATATAGAGGATGTGTCCCGTGAGATGTAGTATATAGATGATATGTCAGCTCTCCTGTGTGGTATAGTATTTAGAGGATCTGTAAGCTCTCCTGTGTTGTGTAGTATATAGAGGATGTGTCCCGTGTGGTGTAGTATATAGAGGATGTGTCCCATGTGGTGTAGTATATAGAGGATGTGTCCTGTGTTGTGTAGTATATAGAGGATGTGTCCCGTGTGGTGTAGTATATAGAAGATGTGTCCTGCATGGTGTAGTATATAGTGGATCTATCCTGTGTGGTGTAGTATATAGAGGTTCTGTCAGCTCTCCCATGTGGTGTAGTTGAAGCGATGGCCGGGGGACCACCACGGTGCAGGAAGACTACTGTACACAAGATGAGGTGCAAATAAAGGGTAGATTTATTGGGAGGCAAGGAACGAAGTGAATATGTCATCTCTCCTGTGTGGTATGGTATACAGAGGATCTGTCAGCTCTCCTGTGTGGTGTGGTATATAGATGATCTGTCAGCTCTCCTGTGTGGTGTAGTATATAAAGGATCTGTCAGCTCTCCTGTGTGGTGTAGTATATAGATGATCTGTCAACTCTCCTGTGTGGTGTAGTATATAGAGGAACTGTCAACTCTCCTGTGTGGTGTAGTATATAGAGGATCTGTCAGCTCTCCTGTGTGGTGTAGTATATAGAGGATCTGTCAGCTCTCCTGTGTGGTGTAGTATATAGAGGATCTGTCACCTCTCCTGTGTGGTGTAGTATATAGAGGATCTGTCAGCTGTCCTGTGTGGTGTAGAATATAGAGGATCTGTCAGCTGTCCTGTGTGGTGTAGTATATAGAGGATCTGTCAGCTCTCCTGTGTGGTGTAGGATATAGAGGAACTGTCATCTCTTATGTGTGGTGTAGTATATAGAGGATCTGTCAGCTCTCCAGTGTGGTGTAGGATATAGAGGATCTGTCAGCTCTCCTGTGTGGTGTAGAATATAGAGGATCTGTCAGCTCTCCTGTGTGGTGTAGTATATAGAGGATCTGTCAGCTCTCCTGTGTGGTGTAGTATATAGAGGATCTGTCAGCTCTCCTGTGTGGTGTAGTATATAGATGATCTGTCAGCTCTCCTGTGTGGTGTAGTACATAGAGGATCTGTCAGCTCTCCTGTGTGGTGTAGTATATAGAGGAACTGTCATCTCTTATGTGTGGTGTAGTATATAGAGGATCTGTCAGCTCTCCAGTGTGGTGTAGTATGTGGAGGATCTGTCAGCTCTCCTGTGTGGTGTAGTATATAGAGGATCTGTCAGCTCTCCAGTGTGGTGTAGGATATAGAGGATCTGTCAGCTCTCCTGTGTGGTGTAGTATATAGAGGAACTGTCATCTCTTATGTGTGGTGTAGTATATAGAGGATCTGTCAGCTCTCCAGTGTGGTGTAGGATATAGAGGATCTGTAAGCTCTCCTGTGTGGTGTAGAATATAGAGGATCTGTCAGCTCTCCTGTGTGGTGTAGTATATAGAGGAACTGTCATCTCTTATGTGTGGTGTAGTATATAGAGGATCTGTCAGCTCTCCAGTGTGGTGTAGGATATAGAGGATCTGTCAGCTCTCCTGTGTGGTGTAGAATATAGAGGATCTGTCAGCTCTCCTGTGTGGTGTAGTATATAGAGGATCTGTCAGCTCTCCTGTGTGGTGTAGTATATAGAGGATCTGTCAGCTCTCCTGTGTGGTGTAGTATATAGATGATCTGTCAGCTCTCCTGTGTGGTGTAGTACATAGAGGATCTGTCAGCTCTCCTGTGTGGTGTAGTATATAGAGGAACTGTCATCTCTTATGTGTGGTGTAGTATATAGATGATCTGTCAGCTCTCCAGTGTGGTGTAGGATATAGAGGATCTGTCAGCTCTCCTGTGTGGTGTAGTATATAGAGGAACTGTCATCTCTTATGTGTGGTGTAGTATATAGATGATCTGTCAGCTCTCCAGTGTGGTGTAGGATATAGAGGATCTGTCAGCTCTCCTGTGTGGTGTAGTATATAGAGGAACTGTCATCTCTTATGTGTGGTGTAGTATATAGAGGATCTGTCAGCTCTCCAGTGTGGTGTAGGATATAGAGGATCTGTCAGCTCTCCTGTGTGGTGTAGAATATAGAGGATCTGTCAGCTCTCCTGTGTGGTGTAGTATATAGAGGAACTGTCATCTCTTATGTGTGGTGTAGTATATAGAGGATCTGTCAGCTCTCCAGTGTGGTGTAGGATATAGAGGATCTGTCAGCTCTCCTGTGTGGTGTAGAATATAGAGGATCTGTCAGCTCTCCTGTGTGGTGTAGTATATAGAGGATCTGTCAGCTCTCCTGTGTGGTGTAGTATATAGAGGATCTGTCAGCTCTCCTGTGTGGTGTAGTATATAGATGATCTGTCAGCTCTCCTGTGTGGTGTAGTACATAGAGGATCTGTCAGCTCTCCTGTGTGGTGTAGTATATAGAGGAACTGTCATCTCTTATGTGTGGTGTAGTATATAGAGGATCTGTCAGCTCTCCAGTGTGGTGTAGTATGTGGAGGATCTGTCAGCTCTCCTGTGTGGTGTAGTATATAGAGGATCTGTCAGCTCTCCTGTGTGGTGTAGTATATAGAGGATCTGTCAGCTCTCCTGTTTGCTGTAGTATATAGAAGCTCTTTCGGCTCTCCTGTGTGGTGTAGTATATAGAGGCTCTGTCGGCTCTCCTGTGTGGTGTAGTATATAGAAGCTCTGTTGGCTCTCCTGTGTGGTGTAGTATATAGAGGATCTGTCGGCTCTCCTGTGTGGTGTAGTATATAGAGGATCTGTCAGCTCTCCTGTGTGGTGTAGTATATAGAGGATCTGTCAGCTCTCCTGTGTGGTGTAGTATATAGAGGATCTGTCAGCTCTCCTGTGTGGTGTAGTATATAGAGGATCTGTCAGCTTTCCTGTGTGGTGTAGTATATAGAGGATCTGTCAGCTCTCCTGTGGGGTGTAGTATATAGAGGATCTGTCAGCTCTCCTGTGTGGTGTAGTATATAGAGGATCTGTCAGCTCTCCTGTGTGGTGTAGTATATAGAGGATCTGTCAGCTTTCCTGTGTGGTGTAGTATATAGAGGATCTGTCAGCTCTCCTGTGGGGTGTAGTATATAGAGGATCTCTCCTGTGGGGTGTAGTATATATAGGATCTCTCCTGTATTGTGTAGTATAGCGGTCTCCAACCTTTTTGACCTTGAGAGCCACATTCAGCACTGAGAGAGGGTCGCGAGCCACATTCATCTCTGAGAGGGGGTCTCGAGCAACATCCTGCTTATGTCCCCCTCAAAGTCGTATCAACCAAAGCCACCATTACTGGTATAATGATAACCAAAGCTTTTGCACAGAAGTCACTCCAAAGCAGTACACGGAGATCCAGGGGTTCCCACAAAGCCCCCTTTCAGTATTATCCCATCCAGGACTCCCAACACTCTGTTGTATCCAGCTTTAAGAACCTCCTCTAACAGGCAGTAACATCCTCCAGCGTACCATACCTAAAACATCTCTAAACCCCAGTATATGTGCATCCAGATCTTATCTTCTGTGCTGGGCTACTCAAATATTCACAATTTTGCGATGTACTCTTCATGCCTGTTTGCTACACCTGGAGCTAATGCACCAAGCTGGCAGACAGTCGCGAGGCACAATTCCTGGGACCGCGAGCCACATGTGGCTCCCGAGCTACAGGTTGGGGACCCCTGGTGTAGTATATAGAGGATCTGTCCTGTATGGTGCAGTATATAGAGGATCTGTCAGCTTTTCTGTATGGTGTAGTATATAGGATCTGTCATGTGTGATATTTTTACATAACTGGATGGTGGGCCCCAAGAATGATTTTTCTCTGGTGGGCCCAAGGTCATCCAGTCCACACTGGGTCTGTGTGAGACTGAACTCAGGTCAGAGAAGGCAAAGCTACTGATGCACCCTTGAGGGATACAGTGGTATTGTTGCCCATGGCAACAGGCAGATACAGACATACTGACTGTGAACCGAAGGATAAAAGTTCTGGATTTATTTTGTTGGTTTGAAAATGAAGACTTTTACATTGGACTAACCTGGGTCACTGCATCTTTACCGCTGAATTAAATATGGTGAAGAATGCTGGCAGTGTAACTGAGGCATGCCGCGGAAAACCTGCATTTCTGTGATTAAACCTTCAAAGTTACAAATCAGATCCGTGGACAAAATGCACGACAATGGGAAGGGGGTGATTGGAGCGCCCCCAAGGGCTAGGGGTTACTCGGTACTGGGTCCTTCAGTTCTCAAGGGGGATGTCACGGTGGCTGACCCGGTCTGTGGCCCTAGGGACGTCCGTTGTAAAAGGGGGAAAGGTCTTTAAAGAGATATGTCCGTGACCCACCTGTGGTATTCGGTCAGGGTGACCGACGCTGCTTAGGGGTCAGCTGGGGTGATGTTATGGCAGCTAGATGGTATACCTTCCCACAGGTGAAGTATGTCCCCAGGGCTTCCCAGTGTGTAGATGGTGGATGGTGTGAGACACAGTGAAGATTGAGAACAAAAGGTTGCAGTCTCTTTACCTTTTTACTGAAGGCTTCAGCATCCACAGTCCAGAGCACCAGATCACAGGGCAGGCAGAGTCCGGCCGGTTTGGAGGCAAATCCAGAGTCCCCTTATCCAGGTGGAAATCAGTAGCCTTCCTCTAGCGCCTGGGTGTTGTAGTACCTTACTGCTAAGCTTCTCATAAGGTCCTCACAACTGCAGTTGGTGTTCTAGATGTTGTCTCTCTCTGTCCCCCAGATGGATAGGACAACCCGTATGACCGGTGGCCTGAGGCTTTTTACAGGGACTCTAGCACGCCCTGGCCTCTCGTGGGTGCCACCTTGCCACCTGGGTATGGGGCGGATCAGTAACGTGAAATTAGCTGTCCTGCCGGTCTCTGGAGCAAGGCATAAAGGACTGTTGCTCCCTCGGTGTTCCGGCTACCGGATCCTGCGCCTCAGAAGGAGGCAGCCTGTGCAGGGCAGAACTCCTTCTGGTTTCCACTCCTTTTGATATGACTTCTTTCTCACTCTCTACAATACAGTTCTCTGTTCATGTCCTTTCTTAGGAACTGCTGCACGTGGGGCAGGCGCAGCTCCGTGGCCTTCTGTCTAGGCCTCTGACAGGATCCCACCCCTGTCAGGGACCAACTACCTGAGCCGAAGCTCAGCCAGCAACTGCCTGAGCTCAGCTCAGCTAGCATCTGCCTAACTTCCTATCCAGGCCACCAGTTTTACCTAATTGTGAGGAGTGCCCTAATAAATAGGAGCATAGCTCCCCCTGGTGGACTGGAATATGAAATGTGTTGTATGCTTGTGGTACCTGGTAAAGAGATCTCCTTTATTGCCTCCAAACGTAACATCACTCCCCCCTAGAGGAGAATAATAGTACTGCAACGACCAGGACCCTGGGGCACTGCATATGGAAGCCCAAACCTTAGGAAAGGGGGAAGTGGAGACCCCTAGGCAGATCTGACACCGTTTCCCCTAATATCCCTAAATAGGTTCCGCACCTATTACCGAGCAGGAGCTTAATCCCTGACTGTCTGTATCGACAGGCCCTGGATAGGGAAGTGACGGAGTGACACTAGTCAGTTCCTACTACAACTATAGACAAATAAGGTAAACAAACAAGGGAAGACACTTAGCTTGAAAAGACACAAAAGAGATCATGCCAGATATCCTCCAAGAGAATTCCAACAAGGAACTAGTCGACTACTAGTACATCCAACCACACAGAGGGAAATAGAACTATCACCAGTGCCTTGCTGAAGCGACTAAAGATATTTAAACATCCAGCAAAGGTGCGTTAATCAGCAGCAGACGGTGGAGATTACTGCTAGGTCCTAGAGGGAGAAGGATATCACTCCACAGTAGAGATGCAAGATCCAGAATGTGCCTGCAGAGCCAAGCTCAATTACCTTCTACAGCTGGATCCAGAATGACTGTCTATCACACTTGACATACCCATGACAAAGTCAGGTGAGCACTGAGGAAGATGAGTCCTGAGGACTACATGAAGGCTTTCTTCACAGTCTTTGAATGCATAGCAGAGTGGAAGAACCTGCCAACTTTCCAGTGGGCTGAAGTAGTGGCCCCATTCCTGATGGGAGATGCCCAGAAGACCTAATTTGACCTCTTTCGGGAGGATACCCAAGACAATGGGAAACTCAGTGCTGATATCCTTGCCCAACTGGGGGTTAACACTTATGTACAGGAACAACTTGTGTACCGGTGGTCTTTTTTATCATGTGACCTGACTTGTGACCTTGAGGCCCCCCAAAATGGGCTGGACAAAATTGTTGGCACCTTTCCAAAATTGTGGGTAAACAACACTGTTTCAAGCATGTTTTGCTCATTTAAACTTATCTGTTGCAAGTAACAGGTGTTGGCATTATGAAAATCACACCTAACCAAATATAAAGAGGGAGACGTTGACTCAATATTTGCATTATGTGTCTGTGTGCCACACTAAGCGTGGAGAACAGAAAGAGGACAAGAGAACTGTCTGAGGACTTGAGAACCAAAACTGTTGAGCAATATCAACAATTATGCGCAATATAATCAAGAAGTTTACAACCCATGACACTGTAGCAAATCTCCCTGGATGTGAACTCCAGAGAAAAACTGATGAAAGGTTGCAACGCAGGATAGTTTAGAAAGTGGGTAAGCAGCTCCAATCAAGTTCCAAAGAAATTCAAGCTGTCCTGCAGGGTCAGGGTGAATCAGTGTCAGCACATACTATCCTTCAACATTTGAAAGAAATGAAATGCTACGGAAGGAGACCCAGGTGGGTCACTGCTAACACAGAGTTTGCCAAAATGTACATGAGGAAGCCAAAATATTTCAGGGAAAGCATCTTGTGGACAGATGAGACCAAGATACAGCTTTTGGCGAAAGCACATCATTCTTGTCACGCTCACGCCCTGACTGGTGGGCGTGAGCTCGGGGGGATTGTGGCCCCACTGTGCCACAAACCAGACTACCCTGGAAGGGGCGTGACTATGACAGCTGCCTGGGTTTTCACTGGAGCCCCTGATGGTGAGGTCAGGCTTGTGCAGCAAGCAGCTGCCAGGTGCTACTCCAGGGTGGTGTCTGGCTGTGGTTGCTGATCCCACTTGGGAGACAGGAACACCAGGATTGGTGCGGGCATCAGGCAGGACTGGCAGAAGAGCACGGCTGAAACTCGGACGAGTAGGCTGGCACGGCTGAGACACAGGGCTGGCAGAGACACGGCAGAGAACACAGGGCTGGCAGGAACACAGGACTGGTAGGGACGGCAGGAGACACAGGACTGGCTAGGATGGCAGGAACACAGGACTGGAAGGCACGGCAGGAACACAGGACTGGAAGGCACGGCAGGAACGGCAGGACTGGCAGGAACACTGGATTGGAAGGCACGGCAGAGAACACAGGACTGGTTGATGTGGTGTATGAAGGAACAGGTAGGGACCTGTTCACACAGGAGGTGCAGGTACGGATATGTAGTATGGAGGAACAGGTAGGGACCTGTTCACACAGGAGGTGCAGGAACGGATAAGAAATATGAAGGAACAGGTAGGGACCTGTTCACACTGGAGGTGCAGGTGCGGAAACAAGCAGAAAGGAATGAGGTATGAAGGAACAGGTTGGGACCTGTTCACACAGGAGATGCAGGTACGGAAACAAGCCAGAAGGAAAGGAGAATGAAGGAACAGGTTGGGACCTGTTCACACAGGAAGAGAACCGCAAGGCTGCGGATAGGAAAGGTAGAGCAGCGAGAGATAGTGAAGCAACAAAAGCTAAGCAGAGCAGAACCCCAAGGAATGCGGAGAGGAGCTGCAGCAAGAGATTTCTGCAGAAGCTAAGCAGAGCGGAGCCACAAGAAATGTGGAGAGGAGCTGCCGCAAGGGATAACTGCAGCAGCAGAAGCTAAGCAGAGCGGAGCCACAAGGAATGTGGAGAGGAGCTGCAGCAAGGGATAGCTGCAGCAGCAGATCAGAGCAAAAAGGAGCAAAACCGCAGGAGTACGGAGCAGAGGTAAAGCCACACAGGTACAGAGCAGGCAGAGCCGCAAGAGTGCGGAGTGTAAGCAGACTGAGAACACGAGGAAAGACACAGCAGGGAAGGAAGCCACAGACAAGGAGACCGAGATAAGACTAAGTTCAGACAAGGAAATGGAACAAGACAAGAAACAAGGACAAAGACTCAGGGACCAGGATATTCTGCCTCCTGGAGGGCGGACAACAAGACCAAGGCAATATCACAGAGAAAAGCCTCCAGAGAGGGAGTAACACAGAGCAAGGCCTGGCAAAATCAGAAGCTAGACACTAACTGAGCTAACACATTGCACAGGCCCAGTCCACTGGGTGGAACTGCACTAAATACTGGAGGCCTCCTGGCAATTGGTCAGGAACAGATTAGACAGATGCACCTGATTCCTATAAGAACCAGAGAGTGCAGGCGCCGCCCCCCTATACACACAGCCATGAAGCATGCAGAGAGCAGAGACACAGAACATGGAGCTGGCATGAAACAGAAACCACATCATGACTTGGAGCAGTGGGTAAGATAGTGTGAGAGATGAGAGGCTATGCCGTGATGCCAGCAGAGTTGTTACAATTCTATTGTTTACCGAAAACGGAATGAGAGAAGAACACAGTACTTAAAGTCAAATATGGTGGACATTAGAAGATGTTTTGGAGTTGTTTTGCTGCCTCTGGCACTGGGAGCCTTGACTGTGTGCAAGGCATCATGAAATCTGAAGACTACCAAAGGATTTTGGATCGCAGTGTAGTGCCGAGTGCCAGAAAGCTGTGTGTCACGCACAGTGTAGGAAAGACTAAATGGAATACGAAGGGAAAGGGGAAGGGAACCCAACACTAGGGAAGGGGGAGTGGAGACCCCTAGGCAGATCTTACGTCACCCTGTCTGCTCTAAGCGTCCCTATATAGGTTCAGCACCTATTGCCGAGCAGGATATCTAACCCCTGCCTGACCCTGGCGAGAAGCCCAGGATAGGAAAGGACAGGATGTGCACTAGTCAATCCCCACTACCACTATAGACAGATGGGATACACAAACAAGGGGAATACTTAGCTTGAGTAGACTCCGAGAGAAACACAGACATCCTCCAAACACCAGAGAGGAAGATATCACAGGCAACTCTTAGCGGCAAGCTGGGAGTTATAAACACCAGCTTGCTGTCAGGTGTGTCAACTAGAGCTGGGGAAAGTTGCAGTGGGTCCTAAAGTCAGAAGGACTATGAAAGAGTCTGCAAAGCCAACCGCTGAGACCTTCTGCAGCTAGATGCAGTGCGACTGTCTGCAGCCTCTGACACACCTGTGACACTGGGTTTGCATCCTAGGTCATGGGTCTTCCAGCAGGACAATGAACCCAAACATAGTTCTGATCTGGCCAGCAATGAGTCTGGATCTAAATTCCACTAAACACCCATGGAGAGATCTTAAAATTGCTGCTGGGAGAAGGCTCCCTTCAAAAATGAAATACCTGGAGCAGTTTGCTAAAGAAGGGTGGACCAAAATTCCAGTTGAGAGATGTAAGAAGTTTATTAATTTTTACAGTAAGCGATTGATTGCAGTTATTTATTCCAAAGAGTGTGCAGACAAATATTAAATTGAGGGTGTCAACATTATTGTTTGGCCCATTTTGGGGGTTTTGTGTGAAATTATGTCCAAATTGCCTTTTTTTAATATGTTTTTTGTGCTGTTCCAGTACACACAAAGGAAATAAACATGTATAACAATACATGTTTAATTACAATAATTTTCTGGGAGAAATACTTAATATTCTGTAACAATTTCAAGGGTGCCAATACTTTTGGCCATGACTGTCTACTGTGCTGCATGCAGTGTACACTCATATGGCGGCTCCTGTAGCTGGCCAGTTGGATGTGTTATGCTTTATACTGTGCCATCCAAAAGAAGTACCTTGGGCGATAAAGTCACAAGTGGAATAGACATGGCAACTGACCATCAGTCAGCCTTATTCTTTCTTACCTGGGGGACTGTTGAAGCATAATAAATGAATAACCATTTGAATTAATTAATATTTTACATATATATCTTTAGTGAACCCCGGAATACCTTTTAAAAGACAGTGTGTTGTCAAAAAATGACCTATTATGTAAATAAGGTTTTTGTGTTATGACTGATGCTGCAAAAAATGAACTATTATGTAAATGAGGTTTTTGTGTTATGACTGATGCTGCCATCTCCGCGAGGTTAATTTGGAATGACAAAGAGGGAATCTTGCTGTGTGTCAGGCAGTGCAGCGGCAGCTGCCGAGACTGGAGCATGGAGCAGCGCGGGCACGTTGAGAGGTGAGGAGTGTTTTTTTTTTTTGTAACTATAACAGTGAGTACTGGACTATGGGGCCATTCTTGGGGGGAGGGGGCTGTGCTGTATACTAGATGTCTGTGCTATATACTACATGGCTGAGTTATATACTACGTGGGCTGTGCTATATACTATATGGGCTGTTATATGCTACGTGGGCTGTGCTACTGTATATACTACATGGCTGCTCTATATACTACGTGGGCCGTGTTATATACTATGTGGCTGTGCTATATACTATATGGGCTGTTATATGCTACGTGGGCTGTGCTATATACTACATGGCTGTTCTATATACTATGTGGGCCGTGTTATATACTATGTGGGCTGTTATATGCTACGTGGGCTGTGCTATATACTTAATGGCTGTTCTATATACTACGTGGGCCGTGTTATATACTTCTTGGGCTGTGTTATATAATATGTGGCTGAGCTATATACTATATGGGCTGTTATATGCTATGTGGGCTGTGCTATATGCTACGTGGCTGTGTTATATGCTACGTGGGCTGTTATATACTACATGACTGTGTTATATGCTACGTGGCTGTGTTATATACAACGTGGGCTGTGTTATATACTACATGGCTGTGTTATATGCGATCATGAATCATGGTATGTGTTAAAGGGGGGGCCCACTGAGACTCTTTCGCCCGGGGCCCTCAAAAACCTGGAGCCGGCCCTGCACACCGCTCTCACCAAATCCAAACAGTGTAAAGAATTATCCGCAGGATTGGAAAGAGAAAAGGGCAGTGTGAAGGAAGAGCAATCTCTTTATTTTAGGGAGGAAGGAAGAAACCACCTTGGGGAGGAATAGGACATAACAATACCTTGTCAAGATAAAGGACAAAAAGGATAGTGGCAGGACAAAGCCGACAGTTCAGATATACACCTGATAGAAGTGAAACCAATCAGGAATTCCACTTTCCAGGAAAAGCCAGAGTAGAAAAATGCTGTTGATTGGATTAAAAGGAGGATGATCGAGTGCACTAAGCACCAGGGTCAGGTGTCAGGCATCAAATGGAGCCCAGTAAGGAGGAACAGAGTGGGCAACGCCATGAAGAAAAATCCTGAATTGAAGTTTTGAAGCCAGGCCCATCTAAAAAAGAATGGAGAGGGATGAAACCTGGTCCTTGAGAGAACTGAGAGCTAAACCAAAACTCCAGACCTGAATGCAGGAAGACAAGAAGGAAAGATAGAGAAAAAGCCATAGGCGAGAATTTGAGATTTGCTTCAGCGGAAGAGGGCCTTCCAGGTATGATGGTAGATACGAGACAAAGATGGTTTCAGAGCTAGCGGGTGCTAAGTTGTGCAACCGCTAGTTCTGGTTACAAACTAGAGCACCTTGTGATTGATACTGGATCCCATCAGGTCAAGATCTGGAGTAACCCAGTAGGCAAATTTGATCGAAGACAGTTAGATGCAGACTCCACTCTGCCATGGGTAATCCTTCACAACTTAGGAAGTAGGTGGCCCAGTTGTCCACTTCCAGAATGTGAATCACTGAAATGGCTGGGATTATTCATACCACCCAGTTGCGAATCTGTGAGACATCTGACATTGCTTGACAACTTCGAGTTCCTCCTTGATGGTTGATGTTAGCCACGATGGTGGTGTTGCAGAACAGGATGTGGATTTGTAGATCCGACAGCTGATCTCGCCAATGCAATTGAGCAATATGAATGCACAGAGTTCCTAGATGTTGATCCGGAAGACTGCTCCCCAATAGAGAAGGCTGGTATCCATTATCACAATCTTCCAGTGAATAAGAAGGAAGAAATGACTGAGAAAAATGAGGGGAGAGACCCTCCACCATCTCAGAGACTCTCTGACCTGCAGGATAGACGAGACTTGTCCTAATGAGAGGGCAGAGCCATCTGCAGCAGCCCAGTCTGGAACTAAAGAAAGGGGATTGCTTCCATAGCCAACACAATCTTGCCTAGGAAACTTATGCAGAAGCGGAGAGGAAGAGGAGATGGGCGGCACACAGATTGGATGGCAGTCTGTAGGGCCAATTTCTTGTGTTCTGGAATGAAAACTTTCCCAAGCACTGTGTTGAACAGTATTCCCAGGAAGATGATGCGCTGAGTTGGGATCAGAGAAGACTTTTGATTGATGATCCAAAGCAAGGTAACGTGTCCAGCATGATCTGCAGACTCTGTAGGTTCTTGGAGTAAGCAGGAACCTTGACAAGGATGTTGTTCAGGTAGGAAATGACCACTATCCCATTGATGTGCAGAAAAGCCATGACAGCAGCCATGACCTTTCTGAAAACCTGGGGAACCATGTCCAACTCAAAGTGGGGTCAGAAATTGAAAGAAGAACATATTGACGGCAATACAGAGAAGAAACTTCTGATGTACTTGGAAAATGAGAATGTGAAAATAGGCATCCTGTATGTACACTGAGGCAAAAAAAAGAGGCAACAACTGAGCGAAGAAACTTCATCCTCAATCGGCGTAGGCAGACAAGCCTATTCAGCAATTTGATGTCCAGAGTGGGATTGACTGAAGCATCCTTCCTGTGTCCTGGGGATTGCTAAAAGGTTTGAATAAAACCGTTCCTGGATAGGAACCATAATAATGACACCTGACAGGAGAGGGGAGGAAATGGCATGGAAAAAACGGTTGCCCGTGAGGGGTCCTAGCAGGACGAGATAGAAAGAAAAAAAAAATGGTCTCACGGAAGAGTGAAAGATTCTATCTTGTATCTGGAGGAGACGATTTCTCTGAGCCAGGCGTCGTTGATCATGGAGAACCACGCATTCAGAATGAAAAGAGACAGGTGCCTATCTGAATAGGGATCCCGAATGTAGATGTCCTGTTAAGTGGAGGAGAACCTGTTAGTTCTGGTACGTAAAGACTGGTCTGGTTGCATGAATGCCAGAATGGATTCTGTTTGAACGAAGGCCTCTTTTTTTTTTTTTTATAGAGGGACGGCAGATCTGCCTTGGCTATCAGGCAGGAGTTGATGAAAGGAGTGAAACTAATAATGGTTATGATTAGATGAAGATTGTAGGGATCTCTTCTGCAAAAGCAGGGTGTTCTTCCCACCTAATTTCTCAGCGAGGAAACGAAATCTGTGAAAAATAAGGTTCGTGAAGGACCGTTATGATGTGTGGTCCGCACTCCACATCTTACAGGGGTTGCGCTCTACTAGGACAACACCTTTTCAACCTGAATGTTTGACCCCCCATTAAAATAAAAACACCTATACTCAC
Organism: Ranitomeya variabilis; assembly: GCF_051348905.1. Taxonomy (NCBI): domain Eukaryota; kingdom Metazoa; phylum Chordata; class Amphibia; order Anura; family Dendrobatidae; genus Ranitomeya; species Ranitomeya variabilis. Next base: position 565,986,216 of record NC_135234.1, on the reverse strand, counting down.
CTCTCATGCCGGTGCTGTTCCAGCGGTGTTGGCGTTCCTGGGGCTCACATGAGATTGTAATGTCACGTAAGCCCTATGCCCAATTTAGACATATAAGTTATCAAGGGAAAGTGAACAGCCAGTCGCAGCCCTGACTTGCTCTTGATTACTTATATGTTAAAAGGCAGGTACAGAGACATTAGCTGTGTTTGGGTGGAGGGCTCGCGTGACATTACAAGCTCATATGAGCCTCGGGAACATCAGTGCAGACACCGCTGGAACAGCGCCAGCATAGAAGGTGAGTATAGGTGTTTTTATTTAACGGAGGCAAACATTCAGAATGAAAAGGGATTGTCCTATTAGTGGAAAATACATTTGAGCCAGAAGATACAGAGGATAGCCATTATTGTGCTCAAAGCTTGTGTTGAGCAGCCAGCTACTTCGAGAGGCAGAACAGAGGTACTTACGCACATGGGAGATCAGGTCTGCAAGGTTTACCAGCTCTGACTGCGTAACCCAGAAATAATTTTTTTGTGTAGTTGCTTTGGCAAGGACATGATTGCCTTGGCAAACCAGGTCATAGCGAAAGATGGACGCAGAGATAAACCTGCAGCTTCAAAGATGGGCTTGGCAATGGATTCCATGCTTTGGTCAGTGGGGTCCATCCTCTGAGATGTTGCATTAGAGGTTGAAAGGATCATGGTCCTAGAAAGTCTAGACACCAGCAGGTTCAGCAAGGAAAAGGAGGATCAGGTAGCAATGAGATCTGTAGGAAAAGGTGAACAAAATCTCCATATGTGTACGTGTGTGAAAATGTTTTTCGGGTTGAGTCCATTCTTTGTCCAGTACCTCACTAATTTCAGAGAGGTAGAAAAACATTTGACTGTACTTCTGACCCTCCTCAAAGACATGGAGTCAACAGAGGGTGAGGGGCTTGCTTCCTTTATATCAAGGAATTGGTTTACAGTGAAGACAAGAATGTCAACCATATCTCAGCTTAGAAACATGAGCAAAATCCAGGTCTGTGTCTGAATCAGATTTGGTGATCCGATACCTAAGGTGATCGTGCCCCAGAGAAAAAGTGCGTTAATGTGAGTGTGGTCTCGGAGTTGTGGAGAGAGACAAAAAATGGAATGAGGATCTCACTGTAGGATGCTTTGACCACTGACGAACTATGCAATGCTGGTGCAGAGTGGTTGATGGGTCTGACTCATTATGGGCAATGGTTGAATATCCGGTGCAGAGGTATGGATAGCAGCTTCTTGATAGTTATCAGGGTCTGGGATACCTTGGTCAAATTTGTAACAGACTGAGAGAGGTTAATGGCCCAGGCTAGTGAGGGCACACTTTTGTCGCAGACCACGGGGGGGGGGGGGGGGGGGGGGGGCTACGAAGGTGACGGGAGGCACTGTGCTGGTTACCATGGGTTGGCCCACTGGCCCACTTGGAATTTTTGCTTACAGTATAGTATTTTCTACCTCAAAGACATCCTCCTCACTGACGGGATCAGGGGTGGAACCTGGGTCCTTAAAGAAGGAGCTCAAATCTACTGGTTTGAGGAGGGAAACATGAAGTTAGGCACACGTAACTGCGTTGATCTGTTTCAAGACTTCAAAAGAACCAATGAAGTGGGGACCCAGTTTGTAGGTAGGCACCTTCAGATGGATGTACCTGTAGGAGAGCCACACCTTATTTCTGGGCCTAAAAATTGGAGCATCCAGGCGTCTTTTGTCCGCATGCCTCTTCATACATTGTGAGGCCTTCTCCAAAGCAACCTTGGTGTTGCTCCACACTTTCTAGAATTCCTCTGTAAAGGTGTCAGCTGGAGGAACGCCTGAAGACCCAGTGATGGGAAGAGGGATCCCAGGTTGGAGGCCAAACACAATCTGAAAGGGAGATCTTCCTGAGGATTCACTTACTTGATTGCTATATGAGAATTCCGCCCAAGGCAGCAACTTGACCCAGTCATCATGATGCGCATTGACAAAGTGACGCAGGAATACGGTCAAGATTTGATTGGTCCTCTCTACTTGCCCATTGGATTGAGGGTGGTATGCAGAAGAAAAGTCCAGTTCCACTATTACTAATTTACAAACCACTCTCTAGAACTTGGAGGTGAACTGGATGCCCCTGTCGGACACAATGTGGAGAGGAAACCCATGAAGACAGAAGAGGTGGTGTATGAAATGGTCAGCGAGCTCAGGAATAGATGGAAGACCAGGTAACGGAATGAAGTGGGCCATCTTCGAGAAGCGATCCACCACTACCCAGATAACGGAACAGCTGGAAGAGATGGGAAGATCCGTAATGAAGTCCATCGCAATGTGCTGCCAGGGAGCTGAAGGAATAGAAAGAGGTAATAGCTGCCCGGAGGGCAGAAGTTTAGCAGTCTTGTTGCGGGCACACGAAGGACAGGCTGCGACATATTCCAGGATATCTTTGCGCATGGTGGGCCACCAGCAGTAACGGGAGATGAGTTGCAGAGTCTTTTTTCTGACCGGTGTGGCTGGCCAATTTGGAAGAGTGACCCCACCGGAGGACACGACTCCAGTCCGAAGTGGGCATGAGAGTGTTTCCCGGGGGAAGCCGAGCAAGATTAACTGAGGCTATGGACACCAACCTGGATGGCTTGATGATGTGCTGCGATTCTTCCTCAGAATCAGGAGCCATGAACGCTCTAGAAAGTGCATCGGCTTTAACATTCTTGTCAGCTGGACGAAAATGAAGGACAAAATTAAATCGGGCAAAAAACAAGGCCCACCGGGCCTGATGGGGATTCAGCCTTTGAGCGGATTGGAGATAAGCAAGGTTTTTATGATCAGTGAAGATGACAACTTGATGGACTGCTCCTTAGAGGAGATGTTGACACTCTTGCAGAGCCGACTTGATTGTCATCAATTCTTGATCTCCCATGGAATAGTTCCTTTCAGAAGTGGAAAAAAACTTCGGGAAAAAACCTTAGAGAAAAAAAACAACAGGTGACCATACGACCGGTAGATGACTTCTGGGTGAAAACCGCTCCAGCACTTATGGAGGAAGCGTCAACCTCAAGCGAGAATTGCTTATCAGGGTCCGGTCGATGGAGAACAGGTGTGGAAGAGAAGGCCTGTTTTAGAGAAACAAAAGCTTCCTGTGCCTCGGGATCCAATCCTTCGCGCTTGTGCCTTTCTTGGTCAAAGCCGAGATGGGTGCCACTCGGGTGGAGAAGTGTGGAATGAATAGACAGAGTAGTTGGCGAATCCCAGGAACTGTTGTATGGCTTTCAGCCCGGATGGGCGAGGCCACTTAAGGACGGCAGACACCTTCTCCGGATCCATCTTCAACCCCGTGGACGAAACTATATAACTGAGGAAAGGCAGAGAGGATTGTTGAAAGAGACACTTTTCAAATTTGGCATAAAGTCTGTTCTCTCTGAGTCTTTGTAAGACCTGACATACTTGCCTCAAGTGTGAGGCTAAGGCTACTTTCACACTAGCGTTGTGCACTGCACGTCGCTATGCGTTGTTTTGTTGAAAAAACGCATCCTGCAAAAGTGCTTGCAGGATGCCTTTTTTCTCCATAGACTAGCATTAGCGTCGCAGTGCGACGCATTACCACACGTCGCAACCGTCGTGCGACGGTTGCGTCGTGTTGCGTTGGACCGCTGCCACCAAAAAAACGTTGCATGTAATGTTTTTTGGTGCGTCGTGTCCAGCATTTCCGACCGCGCATGCGCGGCCGGAACTCCCCCCCTCCTCCCCGCACCTCACAATGGGGCAGCGGATGCGTTGAAAAACAGCATCCGCTGCCTCCGTTGTGCGGCGCATTCACTGCTAGCGTCGGTAAGTTGCAACGACGCAATTCGACGTGCGTCGTACGACGCTAGTGTGAAAGTAGCCTAAGTCTGCAGAGAAGATCAAGATATCGTCCAGGTAAACAACAACATAAGAATAGACATTCCACCCACACCCATAGTAAAACAGGTGGTCAGGAACAATGTCCCCACCCCTGTGCGTATAACTCCCAATAGGAACTATATAAGAGGAGGACAACGGGAGTATATATAGAAAAGTAACAATTTTATTGAAAAACACAATTAAAAACACACACATTTAAAAGACACCAAATGAATGTACCAGGAATCCATATTATATCCCATTTTAACAACCAACCATTGGAATGTACAAAGAGAAGATGTGCGGTAACTCCATGTAATCCTACCAAGTGGACCCAGTTCCCAATGACCACCCTATATCCGCAGTAATATATATAAGCCTGTGCAACTATGAAGTTAGAAAAGGTGCCAATACAAGAACCTGATCCACAATGGAGACTAACATGGAGAGTGCCCGGAGGAGCAGCAAGAGTAACAAGCCATGCGGCGTTAGAAAATCCACCTCCCAGAGCACAAGCACAATCTTACCCACATGAGGATCCCTGGACTGAGCGTCACCCCCGACGCACGTTTCGCTGCTATCCTAGCGGCTTTCTCAAGGGGAAGTGTCATTTCCTCAAAACACCTAACCTTATATCCTGTAGGACCTGCGTCACATGACAGTCATGTGTATTATGATCCTAGTGGCTTAGGATCACAAATCTAACCAGCTAAGTAGAAAATAATAGGACGAGCTCTGGGGATGTGGTAACTGGACTAACCGCAAACCTGATCCTAACCGCACACACTATAGGCAGCCGTGGAACGTTTCCTGAAATCCTAGACGTCTCTTCACGGCCTGAGAAACTGACTACCCCTAAAGAGAAAGTAAAGATCTCACTTGCCTCAGAGAAATCCCCCAGAGATATAGATGCCCCCCACAAATAATAACGGTGAGTTAAGAGGAAAAGACAAACGCAGAGATGAAACAGGTTAAGCAAATGAGGCCCGCTAACGTTAGATAGCAGAAAATAGCAAGGGATCTGTGCGGTCAGTAAAAAACCCTATGCAAAAATATCCACGCAGAGAATGCGAGAACCCCCACACCAACTAACGATGTGGGGGGAGCAACTCAGCACCCCAGAGCACCAGCAAGCAGGGAAATCACATATTAGCAAGCTGGACAAAAACTCATCATATACTAGGAAACATCTTGAACACAGATGAGCAAAAATAAGCAAACAGAACTTAGCTTCTCTTGGAGAGACTGATAACGGATGTAGACAGGAGCAATCAGAATAGCACTGAATACAACGGCAACAGGCAAGGAATGAAGGACCAGGTGGATTAAATAGGAAACCTAACTAGCAGATGACGAGACAGCTGATCCTGCCAGAAACCTGCAAAATAACAAAAAGAGCCACCAGGAGGAGCCCAAAGAGAGAACTCACACAGTACCACTCATGACCACAGGAGGGAGCCCGGAAACAGAGTTCACAACACATGTGACCGGGTATTTACACCACTGCTTGTATCGGCACATGTGTCCACCGCTCTCCGCCCCGCAGCCCCGCGGGCCGGCCCACGTCTGAAAAACAGTGAATGGCAGCCAGGTAACCCCAGCAACCAAACAGCCACTCACAGACGCACCGCGGCCGGACTTTGGAGGTGAAGGGGGGGGAGGCAAGTGAGCACACGCGCACTGCAGCCTATAATTTGCACCCTACCACAAACTTATAATTTTATATTCTATTATTCAACACCGCAACTATACAGTCTGTACAATGCCCATTATAACATGCAAAATGCAATTTAAGCAATATTCCAATTCCGCAGTTGCAGCGAAGTGTGATGTCATCATTAGCATGATAGATTAGGATGCGTCCTTCTTCAACCAGGATATTTAGATGTAATATAATAAAATCACTAAATACAAAACAAATAAGAAAAATACAACGTTAAAAAAAGAAGAGAAAACAACAGAAAGGAGGGAAAAACCACAACAATAAATTTCCATAGGCTTATAAATCACTCAGACCTTACAGGAATGGGGCAAAATTTAGAGCAGTGGTGTAAATACCCGGTCACATGACTGTCATGTGACGCAGGTCCTACAGGATATAAGGTTAGGTGTTTTGAGGAAATGACACTTCCCCTTGAGAAAGCCGCTAGGATAGCAGCGAAACGTGCGTCAGGGGTGACGCTCAGTCCAGGGATCCTCATGTGGGTAAGATTGTGCTTGTGCTCTGGGAGGTGGATTTTCTAACGCCACATGGCTTGTTACTCTTGCTGCTCCTCCGGGCACTCTCCATGTTAGTCTCCATTGTGGATCAGGTTCTTGTTTTGGCACCTTTTCTAACGTCATAGTTGCACAGGCTTATATGTATTACTGCGGATATAGGGTGGTCATTGGGAACTGGGTCCACTTGGTAGGATTACATGGAGTTACCGCACATCTTCTCTTTGTACATTCCAATGGTTGGTTGTTAAAATGGGATATAATATGGATTCCTGGTACATTCATTTGGTGTCTTTTAAATGTGTGTGTTTTTAATTGTGTTTTTCAATAAAATTGTTACTTTTCTATATATACTCCCGTTGTCCTCCTCTTATATATAACATAAGAATAGAGCAGATCTCTGAAAATGTCATTTACAATTCCTGGAAAACTGTGGGTGCATTACTTAGGCCGAACGGCATTACCAGGTATTCGTAGTGTCCATCCCGGACACGAGGAGGAGATGTTCCGGGGAGCAGATCAATCTGAGAGTCATACGACCTGTGCAGAGGTAGTCTCCCTGCTTCCTTTTTTCCCTGAAGCCCAGTAAGAGGAAGGTAGACCCAGCAGGGCAGTAGGCAGAACTGGAGGTGGAACAGGTTGAACATGGATGATACCCCGGTCTGAGCAGGAGTCCCCCCAGCGCAGAACCTCTCCCATCTTCTAATTTAAGACTGGTTCATGCATCCGGAGCCAGGGTAGACCTAAAAGCAAGGGCTGAGACAAACCAGGCAACACATAGAAATGGAGTCTTTCTGAATGCATTAGACCTCTGGCACAGTCTGGAGCCGAACGGGCTTGGTCAGGGGTTTGCTTGGAAACCACAAAAAAGTATTATAACGCCTTAATATCAAATATGAGAACCATAAAAAAACAAAAGACCTAAAACAATAGTTTTTAATAGTAATGATTAAAAACATATAATTTTAGGTCTTTTGTTTTTTCTGGTTCTCATATTTGGTCAGGGGTTTGCCATCCACGGATGTCACCTGCAACAGATCTGGAAGATGCTGGACTGGTATCTGGTATCGGCCCACGACCGCCTGCTGAATGAGATTCCCGGAGGCTCCAGAGTCCAGGTGATAGAGTTACGAAAATTTTACCATGCCAAAAGACACGGAGACCGTTATTTGCAGTGATGGAGAGAGATGTTCCTTAGCTAGGGTAGCGTCCCCTACAGACCCTAGGCACTGGATTTTACCGACTTCTTTGGGCAGGAGTGGATCCGACGCTCTGAACTGCCACAGTGGAAACAGCTCCCCTCCAGGTGATGCACCTCCTGGCGGTGGTTGGCCAAGCTTACTTGATACACTTCCATAGCCTCAGGAGAGAAGGACGAAGTCAGGGAGGCCCAAGATTTGGAGAACTAGAAAGCAGGCGGTAGGGCCTCTTATCACGTTTGATATCCTTGGAACATTCCTGAAACCGTATGTCTATCCAGACTGACAGGGAAATCAGGTCATCCAGAGTTGTAGGCATGTCCCGTCCCGCCAGCTCATCCTTTACTCTTCCCGAAAGACCTTTTCAGAAGGCAGCCACCAAAGCCTCGTTGGTCCAGGATAACTCAGATGAAAGGGTACGGAATCGAACAGCATACTGAGCCACTGTAAGAGCCTCCTGGCGTAGCCGAAGAGCCGAAGCTGTCGACATGACACTACCGGGTTCGTCAAAGGTCCTGCGGAATGCTTCTAGAAGACTGGAGATTAGTAACCAGAGGATCCCCTCTCTCCCAGAGTGGATTCAGCCAGGCGAGGGCCTCTCCAGCAAGGTGAGACATAATGAAGCCCACCTTGGCCCAATCAGAAGCAAACTTATGCCCCAGGAGTTCAAAGTGCAGCGTGCACTGGTTAATGAACCCCCGACACTGAACGGGTTCGCCATGGAAGCAGGTGGGAGCCGCCAGGCGAGGACCTTTACTTGATGTGCAACTAGATATCTGGATGCCGGTAGCTGAGACGGGTACAGTTGAATAAATCAGGGAATCCATGCGAGTAGACAAGTTGCACAGATAGACCTTGATCTTGTCCTGTTGATCCCTCAGATGGGTAACTTCTTGACATAGCTCCACGGCCAGAGGCACCTGGGATCTAGCTGGTTCCATGGCCGGAGCAATCTGTAACGAATGGAAGCAGAGGCACAGTTGGGGGGGGTGTGCCTACATGAGTCCCAGACACCCGTGGTAAGTTTCCTCGAACAGGGTCAGAATGGAATGCCTGGGGGACTGGGGTGCTACCTCCAGTTAGACCCTGGACACGTGGCAGCTGTCCCAGCGGGACAGACGGACAAGCAGGGTTGACAGATGCCGTGGAGCAGACACTGGTGGTACTCGAATTGTCCAGAGGTACGGATGGCAGAATGATGGGACATGATGGAACTGGCGTAGACAGAACGGTCGTTGTCCAGGATTGCCGGGTAACAGGTATCTGATAGTTTGCGGAGACAGAGTAAGCAGCGCACTGGCAGAACACTTCAGAAGCTGAAGCACACACTAGCCAAAACCGGGAGCTAGCAACAGAGGATACTTGTTGCCCTGGCACCCTCCCTATGGCAGAGGGGCTACAAATAGTAATTACTAACACGCCATTGATCAGAAGTACTTTTTGAAAAATGCACGCTGTCATTAAGAGACCGGGAGCGTGCACGACCTAAGCACTCTACCCGAGGACCTGCTGGCCACACGCTAGGAAGCAGGGGGAAGAGAGGAAACAGGGGCTGCAGCAAGATGTCACAGGGCTGGAACAGAGCGGGAGCCCCGCCGGGACCCCGCGAAGGTACGGGACTGGGACCGGGTGTAACATTTGGTGATAATTCTAAGTGGTATGTGTGGAGAAAACCAGGCACTGCTCATTACCTGCCAATACAATCCAAACAGTGAAACATGGTGGTGGCAGCATCATGCTATGGGGGTGTTTGTCAGCTGCAGGGACAGGATGACTGGTTGTCAATGAAGCAAACATGAACGTGGCCAAGTACAGAGATATCCTGGGTGAAAACCTCTTCCAGAGTGCTCTGGACCTCAGACTTGGCCGAAGGTTCACCTTCTAACAAGACAATGACCCTAAGCACACAGCTAAAATAGCAAACGAGTGACTTGAGAACAACTCTGTGACCATTCTTGCCTGGCCCAGCCAGAGCCCTGACCTAAACCCAATTGAGCATCTCTGGAGAGACCTGAAAATGGCTGTCCACCAACTTTCACCATCCAACCTGACGGAACTGGAGAGGATCTGCAAGGAAGAATGGCAGAGGGTCCCCAAATCCAGGTGTGAACAACTTGTTGCATCATTCACAAGAAGAATCATGGCTGTACTAGCTCAAAAGGGTGCTACTACTCAATACTGAGCAAAGGGTCTGAAGACTTATGACCATGTGATATTTCAGCTTTTCTCTTTTAATAAATTTGCAAAAATTACTACATTTCTGTTTTTTTTCAGTTAAGATGGGGTGCAGAGTGTACATTAATGAGAAAAAAATAACTTTCTTTCTTTTGAATTTACCAAATGGCTACAATGGAACAAAGAGTGAAAAATTAAAAGGGGTCTGAATACTTTCTGACCCACTGTATGTATCAGCTTTCAGGTTCCCAATTCAGGACCTTGGTAGACCCGTAGTGTCTCCCAACTCTAATCTGGGGCGAGGATCTGCGATTTTCTGCACATGGCAGCTGCAAGCCCCTTCCTTGTTGTGGCCAGGAACATTGCTTTACAAGTGATGTGGAGCAGAAACGTAAAATACGTAACACAAAGTAAGAAGAAAATCATCAATTCAAATAAAGACGTGACCGGGACAAATATATATATATATATATATACAGTATGTATCTTCCTTTTCTCTTTACAGTCATCCGTGATGTCGGCAAAAGTGATCTGAATGAGAAATAATGTCGAGCTGTCAACACTGCATGTATGAATAAGGCGTAAATGGGGACATGGGCCGGCCTGCACTGGTTATGGAGGTCTCCATCTATTGCGTAAAGACAAGTTGAGTAATATTGTGTGAAATCACAGCTGCAGGAGGTCTCGGGTGATGACCCCAAAAGGACAGAAGGAAATGATGGGAAAAGTGGGGGGATCAATACAGGAATAGCAACGCCTGCATGAACCGCCACCCAGGGCCGCTCCTGCGCTGTCATCGGGCACGGCGCCATCATGGAGAAAGGGGAGCGCTCCCAGAGTTGGCGACTGTCCATGGCCCAGACAGACGGGTGACAAGGGTGTACTGAGCCAAGTAGCCACAGTGTGCCAGTTACTGGAGGCAAAGAAATATGGAGCAGTTGCCTATGTCAACCAATCAAATCCTTTCTTTCATTTTATTAAAAGCCATCTGTAAACCATAAGCCACGTCCTGACTGGTCACCAGCTGACACGTGCGCTCCCCACTGGATGCATGCCGTGCTACCGCCTCCAATCTGCTTAGTACATAGCTTTCTCTCAGTAGGTATCTGCCGACGTGATGACGTATGAACGTGCTGACGTGTCCCGGAATTTCCAGCATTACAGGGAAGCCATAGTAACATGAAGCCACGCCCCCATGCGTTTGGCACACCCTGTAGGCGGAGCGGAGGTAACCACGGGGGCGGTCCAGACCTGAGCGGAGGTTTCCAGTGCGGCGCTGGTGATCGCTGTGTGTCCAGGTGACAGATAGGAGAGGAGGCGGCGGATCCCGCACAGGAAACGAACCGGACGGGAAGCGAACAGGAAGCGGCGGCGACACTCGGCCAGCGCCGGCTCTGCGGGTCATGGATCATCTCCAGGCTGCCAACCGATACCAAGTGGTAAGTCACCTGGACGGCTGCTGACGTCATGTGAGGCGTGATGTCACTGGGATGGCAGTGGCGCTCTGCAGTGGGCCATTGGCCTCCCTCTGTGCTGTGACGTTCCCCAGTACCTGGCCGCGCTGCTCATGGTGGATGCTGGGGGCCTGTGCTTTGTGCGGTGGTGCTGGGGTGAGCAGAGATGGCTGAGGTGGCAGGTTACAGTTCTGGACCTGGGGGGCTGCAGTGTGACCCCGGGGTACGATCCTGTGAGCTGTTGGGCAGTGCCGCCATATCTGCCCTTGGGTCCGCGGCATCTGCCCCCGCGGCATCTGCCCCCGCGCCCGCGGCATCTGCGCCTGCGGCATCTGCCCCCGCGCCCGCCGCATCTGCCCCCGCGCCCGCCACATCTGCCCCCGCGCCCGCCGCATCTGCCCTTCACATCTTCCCTTCACATGTCCATATTATAACACAGAGTGTGTGTTCATGGAAAGCCCACGGAGACCTGTCCGTTACATTCCATCAGCACAGATGACAAGGACCAATACAAGTCTGTGAAAAACACGTACAGCTCATGGATGGCATCTGTGTCCTGCCCGAGTTATCCGTGCAAAGTAGAGAAGTTTTCTAAGTTATTTCTTACTTCATCCATCCTGGAAAAACGCTGATGACTGATGGTTAAAACGGTCATACGGTGACAGTGATGGTGAAAACGGACACACGGATGACACACTGATGGTAAAGAAGACACACTGATGGTGAAAACGACACACTGACTGATAGTACGAACATCCACACCTAGGACGCACTGCTGGAAATCACTGATGGCAGCGGTACAGCTTCTTCATTTGTGTCTTATATGCACGTGTGATGAAGGCCTGGGGATTATGGGGGCCACTGGGATTGATTCCGTTTGATAGTGAGGCCCTCAGGAAAGAAAAGGTGGATCTCCGGTGCTGTAAGCTGACGTGTACGGCCCCATCTGGTGTAATGAAAAGTGGTTCCTGAGCCACAGTTCCTCTCTAGTAACATCTGTACAGATCGGACTGAGACCTTACTGGTGACATGCAGGGATTGTCCTCAGCGAGCGGTGGATGGCTAGTACGTTTTGGTTCTCAGCTAGGTAGCCTGACATGGGTATAGAGAGATGTTGGGCCTTGGTGCCTGAAGAATGCCACCGGAGAACAGAGGGCAGTGTGAAAGGACAGCAGTACCAAGATAATGTATGGTCATTGGGGGAACCTGGTACCAGACCTTGCATTTGGGCCCATGATCTGTAGGTTATGGCTGCACAAGGCCAGTCCTCTACTGAAACCAGAAGCTTTCTATGTAAAAGAAGGAGATCAAGGTGTTCCTCCTGCTGGGACGCCCCTCTTTCTATGTCTATGTAACAGACTACAGGGATGTCGTATTCTGGGATGCCCTATGTATTATATGGGGACTCACTAATGGCACATCTGCATCTTGTGACTCTGGTCTGGTCACCTGTAAATTCACAGTCCATGGTAAGTCCATCCGGAGGTATGTCAGCATAACCCAGGTGATTCTAGTTATGGGACTTGCAGGATAGACTATTTGTGTTACACTTTGGACCGGCCTTTATCTGTAACCTACGATCGGGTGTAGTCACATATAGATCAGGAAGGAACATGGTCCTTCCAGTGTAATATTAGCGTCTTTAGTCGTTCGAGAGATTACGGTTAATATTGCTCTCATTATTGGTTTTTCATAAATGAAGCTATTCCTAAAACCTAGATACTGGGAATGTCTGTTAGGATATGCTTCCGCTCTGTTTTTTTTTTGTTTTTTTTTTATTTCCATACAAAAACATACATGTCAACTGTTTTGTTATTTCAGCTTTTGAAATATTCCAAAACAGGTCAACCAAGTCAGTTGAGAGAAGAAATACACATAAACAGTGTGAAACAAACACTTTTAGTTTTTGCTTAAGATTTTTTGCAAAATCCTCTGAAAATCTTTGGTGACCTGCAACTCGCCATATTCTAAAATTGTAACAGTGGGTAATGTACACACAACTAGGATTCAGGTGCGGTTGCTGGGTCCAGCCGTCATTATGTGGCCACAAGAAGCAATTTGCAGTCATGCGCCAACTAGAGTCTCAGATGCTTTTCTCAATAGGAGATTGTGAGACGTGACTGAGACTCTAGTAGGCACATGACAACCACTGGAATCGGTAAGCTGCGCTGGATTCTAACTGTGTGTGTTTTACCCACCATTAGGATTCAGTACATGATTCATTTACTTCTGTGAAGAGTCAGTTAGACTGTCAGGACCCTCATCTATTCTCCAGAGCAGGTTAGTTACTATAAAGAACATCTCTTGCGCTGTAGGATCTGTGGTCTACAGATTGCCCGTTAATTTCCATATAACCTATGCAATGTTCCTTTTTCCCCTGTAGTGGCGCTAGAAGGTATATGTTTGTTGCCAAATTCGCCCACAGGCTACAACTGCTTATTGTGGGGCCCAGCAGCCTAATACCCTGTGTGGAGCTTATGCAATGGGACTTTCTAACTAGAAATTGAGGTATTGTCCAAGTCATAAAACCCATGTCGGTTGTCCCCAGCTAACCTGATGGCTCTCATCTAGAGTTTGTCAAGTTAGGGAGTGAGGTGTGTACATTTTGCCTAAGTTGAGAATTCCTATTGTCTTTTTATGTCTGTTACTAAGGCTAGGTACACATAAAATTTGTTCCCAATGTCTGGGACATACCTAAGGCTCCCTACAGTAGCCACGGTCTAGATGGATGCCATTGCCGAGTCATCCCTCCACCACAGGGGCCCATTGTACAGAAACTTACACCACGTGGACCATGTTTCTTGCAGTTGTCCTTCTGCGCTTAACATATGCAGTTACATAAACGGTATGGAAACCCTTTACGACCAGACTTGGGCTGAAGAACCAGACTTGGGCTGAAGAACACACTTTTGACCTTCAAGTTGTAAATGACAACATTTTATGTCCAGAAAAGCTCCCAATGTATACTGTGGGCTAAGTGCACGGACACAATGTACACCTAGCCTAAGGCTACTTTCACACACCAGTCCTTTACCATCAGGCAGGAGCTGGCGAATTTTTGAAAAGATCCGCTGCAAATTGTGAAAAACTGATCCAACGGATGTTTTTTTTTTTATTTTTTTTTTAAATAATTGGGGGGGGGGAAATGCAGTTTGAACTTCCTGTTCCAGGGTGAAAGAGAGAGAGACGAGGAGTGAGACAGGGCTGCAGCCTCAGTCCAACGCTCTTTAACATCTACATCAATGAGCTGACAGTGGCCCTAGAGTCCTCCTCAGCACCAGGACTCCCCCTCCATGACACCCAGGTGAAATTTTTGCTGTATGCGGATGATCTCGTGCTATCGCCAACTGAGAAAGGCCTCCAAGATCATCTGAAAATCCCAGAGACCTTCAGCAGCACATGGGCACTGCCAATCAACCAGAAGAAAACTAATTTTGTGGTGTTCCAGAAAAGAAAGCAGAGACCTACTGGCCATCCTACCTTTATGGTAGACAACCATCCACTTACAGAAAACAGGTACACCTACCTCGGCCTAGAACTCAGCCAGTCAGGGAGCTTCAAGCAAGCCATAGAGTTACTAAAAGACAAGGCGTCCAAAGACTTCTGTGCCATCAGAAGGCGTCTGTACCATCTCAAGGCACCAGTAACCGTCTGGCTAAAAATCTTTGACTTCATCATTGCCCCAATCCTTCTGTACGGCAGTGAGGTCTGGGGCCTAGTATCATACCCAAACTGATCAAAGTGGGACACTGGGCCGACAGAAATATTCCACCTAGAGTTCTGCAGACATCTTCTCCAAATCCATCGGAGCATATCAAACAGCGCCTGCCGAGCAGGGCTGGGCAGATTCCCACTACACATCGCAATAAAGAAGAAGGCACTGTCATTCAAGGCTCACCTACAAAGTAGCAGTCCCATCTCCTACCATCACAAAGCCTTCCTACACCAGGAAGCCTCCCAACAAAAAGTACCCAAAGCCAGTCTGACCAAGCCATCAACCTACATGGCCGGACAAAAGGTAAAATCCAGAAGGTGGTACACAAAGTCAAAGAAGAATATCTCAACATCTGGAGGAATGACATAATCAAATCCAAGAAACTGACGATATACCAGAACCTACAGAGGGAGTTCAAACTGGCCCCATATCTAGAGAAACTAGAAAACCCCAAACAGCCTACTCATTGAATCCGGGAGGCACTGACAGAACTACAAGCACCGAGAGAATAGACTCTGCCAGCAGTGCCCCCAGGAGGCCGTGGAGGATGAGGCCCACTTCCTGCTGAGGTGCCCCAAATACTCCACAGTGAGGGACACTCACTTCAAGAGACTGTCTGATCTCCTCCCAGACTTCACCTCCATAGTGGAGGTAGAGAAACTGCCGATAATACTGGGGGAAGAGGAAAGTGCATTGGCCATAGCAGCAGAATATGTCAGTGCCTGCCACAGACTGAGGAGCCTGATATCCCATTGACTCCAGTACCCCAAACCTGAACATATCCCTATCCCCCGACTAAAAAGCCTGATATGTCATGGACTCCTATACCCCACCCTGGAAACATCCCCTATCCTTTTCCTACCCCACCCCCCTATTTTTACCATATGCTTTGGCAATACTAACATGTACTTAGTCCTGCCAATAAAGCTCAATTGAATTGAGAGAGAGAGACGCCCCAGAACGGAAATTGTGCATGATTTGTATGGAGAACGCATTAAAAACCGGATTCATCATTTCACATCTCAGTTTCATCCGTTCATCGCTGGAACCTTTTTCGCCAGACAGAAAAAATGTTCCTCTGTACGCTTTCTCCATCTGCCGTAACCAGCTTTTTTGACGGATCTGGCAAAAAATGGATGAAACGTATGGCCATCAGGCACAATCCGGCGCTAATACAACTCTATGAGGAAAAAAACGGATCAGGCGGACCAAAAAACGGATCCTTTTTTCAAAACTCGCCGGATTGTGCCTGACGGCAAAAGCCTGATATGTGAAAGTAGCCTAAGAGTACCTGCCTACGTTTGGTGGCACTGTCTAGAAACAACTGTTTTTGGGGATTTTGTGCTCTCTAAAAACGTATTTGGGATCTGTGCTCATCGAACCACAGAAGCAATTTTCCATACATACATTTACTGTGGGAGAAAATGCAGCCTGTTGTAGTCTTGTACATTTCATGGACGAGGGGATTCAAGTTTTAATTGTGCCTAATGGCACATAACAGTGGAGTCGGATCATGATGTGAACGAGTGCTCGGAGCTACTTTTGGGACACTTAAAGGGAACCTGTCACCCCCAAAGCCCCCCCCCCCCCCCCCTGTCGTTTCAAACTAAAAGAGCCACCTTGTGCAGCAGTAATGCGGCATTCTGACAAGGTGGCTCTTTTAGTTCTGGGTGTTGTAACTCCCGAAATAATCAGTTTTATAATTTGTCAGAAATACCTGGTCTTCAGTCCTGGAGGCCGGCGTTTCCCCCCTGCTTTCCACGCCACACAGCTGTCACTCACATCTTCTTGGCACCGGGCGCCGCCTTCTCCTCACCGCTGTTTTGAAAATAGCCGGTGCCTGCGCTCTTATCCCCTGCCTGGTGCAGGTGCAGTGAGTGCTGCCCGTCTTTCCTCACATGCAGCCCAGCTGACTGCGCCTGCACGGCCGCCCTGCTTGTGATTCTCAGCCCCGCAATGTGAATAAATCATAAGTCACTGTGGGGCTGGGAATCACAGGCAGGGCGGCGCGCAGGCGCAGTCAGCTGGGCTGCATGTGAAGAAAGACGGGCAGCACTCACTGTGCCTGCACCAGGCAGGGGAAAAGAGGGCAGGCGCCGGCTATTTTCAAAACAGCGGTGAGGAGGAGGCGGCGCCCGGCACCAAGAAGATGTGAGTGACGGCTGTGTGCTGTCTGAAGCAGGGGGGGAAACGCCGGCCTCCAGGACTGAAGACCAGGTATTTCTGACAAATTATAAAACTGATTATTTAGGGAGTTACAGCACCCAGAACTAAAAGAGCCACCTTGT
The DNA here is from genome assembly GCF_051348905.1 of Ranitomeya variabilis. Lineage (NCBI taxonomy): Eukaryota > Metazoa > Chordata > Amphibia > Anura > Dendrobatidae > Ranitomeya > Ranitomeya variabilis. Next base: position 565,969,314 of record NC_135234.1, on the reverse strand, counting down.
CAGAATGCCGCATTACTGCTGCACAAGGTGGCTCTTTTAGTTTGAAACGACTGGGGGGGGGGGGGGGGGGGTGACAGGTTCCCTTTAAATCCACAATTTGTCTTGAGAAATCCTATATTTATATGATCTTGGCCTTTTACAGCGCAGCCAGGTCTACACAGCCTGCCAGGTTACCACATCATGTCTGCTACCCATGACTGGGCATGTTTTGGCAACGGCTTGCAGACTATTGCTTGTCATCAGAATTCAGAAGTCCTCCGTATGACACGTATTGGCATCGGGGAAGAAGCACTACAATAAGTACTGTTCCCCAGCGGCAGATGCTGAAGCCGGCTCTCATCATTCTCCACTGCTCTGCCGGTGATCGGCGCAAGCAGAGGAGAATGATAAGAGTTATGATAAAGTCGGAATGATGACAGCAGGTGGGGGCTTTTGGGACTATTACTCCCATCATCCGACACCTGCTGCTGTTAATAACAGTGACAGCAGGAGCGGATGACCGAGGTATTCCTCAGCCGCGGCCTGCGATCTAACTAAATGAATGAAAATCCCCCGTATTTTCTATAACTAGCCAGGCAAAACTCACAGCTGGGGGCTGCAACACTTAGCTGTTAGCTTCAGCAAGGTTGGTTAACAAGAATGGAGGGGTCCCCACGCTGTTTTTTTAAATTTATTTAAATAAATAATTTTAAAAAAACTGCATGGGGTCCCTGCATTTTTAACAACCAGCCTTGCTAAAGCTCACAGCTTGGGGTTGGTATTCTCAGGCTGGTAATGGGCCATGGATATTGCCCCCCCAGCCTAAAAACAGCAGCCCCCAGCTGTCCAGAAAAGGATAGAAAAGAATAGATGCTCCAATTCTGGCGTTTTGCCCGACTCTTTCCACTTGCCCTGTAGCGGTGGCAAGTTGGGTTGATGTCACCTTTGTATTGTCAGGGGACATCAAGCCCACGGCTTAGTAATGGAGAGGTGTCTATAAGACACCTCTCCATTACTAATCCTATAGTTATGTTAAATAAAGACACAGCCCGAATAAAATCCTTTATTTGAAGAAACAACACAGACTCCTTTAATATTCTAAATTAAACCATACTTACTGCAACGCCTAATTCCTCGATCTCCTGTAATAAAAAAAACAAAAACCCCAACACTATACCATACCTGTCCGTGGGTCTGTCCTACGCCGTAATCCAATGTCTGGGGGCTAAATAGTTTTCAACCTGGACTGTGCCAAGATGCGACAGTCTCGGCTGAAAACCACTGGTGAATGAGCTGCTGAGAGTGCAGCATCATTCCCCAGTGGTGACATCATTGAGGCCGGGTGGAACTGCGGTGACCTTAGGACCGTGGGAAAATGCCAGGCATGATGTCACCGCTGGTGAATGATGCTGCACTCTCAGCAGCTCATTCACCAGTAGTTTTCAGCCGGGACGGTCGCATCTTGGCACTGTCCAGGCTGTTAACTATTTAGCCCCCAGACATGGATTACGGTGTGGGACAGACCCACGGACAGGTATGGTATATTGCTGTTTTTTTTTTTTTTTTTATTACAGGAGATCGAGGAATTAGGCGTTGCAGTAAGTATGGTTTAATTTAGAATATTAAAGGAGTCTGTGTCGTTTTTTCAAATAAAGGATTTTATTCTGGCTGGGTCTTTATTGACCATATAACTATAGGATTAGTAATGGATAGGTGTCTTATAGCTGCCTCTCCGTTACTAAGTCGTGGGCTTGATGTCACCTGACAATGCAAAGGTGACATTAACGTTTTTTTAAACACATCCAATTGTGGAAATTATTTTTACTCCAAGATCTAGTGATTAAAATGTACTTAATTCCTGGAATAAACACCATTAAGTGCTTGAATTACGGAATGTCCTTTTCTATTCCTATGGCTTCTGTATAAGGCAATCCTGACTGCTCACGTGTAAGATTCTTACGCCTTCCCATTTTTTTGGACTCTATATTGATGATTTTGGCCCAGCTCTGTAATTTTGTCCTAGTAACTTATTTCTGCTGCAGACCTTATTTGTTTATTTATTTTTTTACCAGCCTGTGTGTGTATATATGTACAGGCCTTCCCTATATAGAAATGCAATTTGTAATTATTGTTGTTTTTATCATTGGCTCATCCAAAGATAACTTTGCCCCCTCTCCTCCTTTATAGCCATGAACCAATTGTCAGTCACGAAATCCAGGAGTGGGGACGGCTCTTATGTGCCTGATACTGCAGTTCCTTTTTACATACTTGTGAATCAGTAAATATTAATTAATGATGACTTGCAGTATAATAGGCATGGGAGAACAGGAACATGTTTACACTGATTCTGACACCTAGGTGCTGGTTGCTGCCATTCCCGCTAAGTTTAACACTCAAATAGATTGCTTATGACAAGAAAAGTACAAAGGAAGAAAATGAAGAACATGTGGTCTCTTCTTATTTCTCACCATTACTTACCATCATTATCTTCGAAAAAGTGTGGCTGTGAATAATTCAGCAGAGCTACTTTGTGTCTTCCTTGTTTGGGGGACCTTTATAGTTGTTGACCTGGGAGTGTAAATGTACACAGCAGTCAACCATTCTGTGTCGAGAAGTCACAAGGGATGTGTTTGGCTTTACTCTGCTGTCCTGAAGTATGAAATCTACCCTCTTGGTAGGTCGTCCTGCCTCTAACTACTGCTCACCTACAATAAATCATACCAAGAAAGATACCATACCAAGTAATTTCACAACCCTTTTCACCTGTAAGATCACCTATAATCTGTACAAGTCAATTAAAAAACAAACTAAAATATGTTTAGGTCTAAAATTTAAAACTAAACAACTAAAAAAAATGTAGTTGCATAAATAAGCGCACCCTTATTATAATACTTTGTTTGAAGTATCCTTTGAATTTATGACACCATTCAGTCTTTTTGGGTAGGAGTCGATCAACATAGCACAATTAGCATAGGCAATGTTTTTACTCTTCCTTGCAGTATTACTACAAATCCGTCAGATTGAGAGGGCATCTCCTGTGCACAGCCCTTTTTAGTTCATACCACAGATTTTCAATTGGATTCAGGCCTGGGCTCTTATTGAGCCATTCCAAAACTTTGATCTTCTAGTAAAGACATTCTTAAGTTGATTTTGAGGTATGATAAGAGTCAGGCTATGTGCACATGTTCAGGATTTCTTGCAGAAAATTCCTGAGAAAAACCTGAAATTTTCTGCAAGAAATCTGCATGTGTTTTTGCCGCGTTTTTGGTGCGTTTTTTTCCAGATATTTCCCAATGCATTTTATAGTGGGGAATTCCGCAAAATTAATGAACATGCTGCGTTTTTTACCGCGATGTGTTTTTTTCCGCGGGAAAAAACGCATCATGTACACAAAAATTGCAGAATTCATTCTAAATGATGGGATGCATATTGTATGCTTTTTTTTTTTTGTGTGTGGTTTTATAGCGTTTTTATCGCGAAAAAACCGCGAAAAATCAGCAACGTGTGCACACAGCCTAGCCTCAATGTCATGCTGCAAAGTGAAATTTCTCTTCACCTTTAAGTTTTTAACAAGTATGAAGGTTTTTGTTGCTAAACTAACTATTTTAGAATTGTTAACAATTCCCTACACATTGCCTAAAGCTCTAGTTCCAGCTGCCGAATAACAGCCCTAAGGCATAATTCTGCCTCCGCCATGCTTCACTGTTGGCATGGTATTGTATTGGTGATTTGCAGTGTTGGCTTTGCGACAAACGTGCCTTTTGTAACTATGGCCAAAAAATTCAACCTTTGTTTCATCAGACCATAACACATTTTCCCACATGCTCCTGGTAAACCTGATCTAGTTTTTGGCAAAACATAGCCGGGCGTAGATGTTTTTCTTTGTAAGACTATGAAAAATACTGGACATTGTTGTCAAATGCTGTACACAACCAGTGTTTGCCAGAAATTCCCGCAGCTCCTGTGATGTTGCCGAAGGGCTCTTGGCAGCCTCAAATTCCATTTTTTTCTTTTTATCTTATCTATTTTTGAGTGACATCCAGTTCTATATAATGTCACTTTTGAGCCAAATTTAAGCCAATTCTTGACAGTCTAAACAATATTTTATGTTATTTTTAATGCCTTGGCCACTTTTTTGAACTCTTCTGACTGATAACTTGCAACAATGAGATACCTTTGCTTTGTTGCAAGTTGTTTACAGACCATGGCTTTTGCTGTAAAATGGAACTAAGAAAATGTGAAGAAAATCCAACAAGAACAGAACTTTATATGGTGTTATTCAGAATAAACTTAAATGATGGCAGCTGAGTGGCGATGAGCGAATGTGCATGGATAAGGTGTTATCCGAGCATGCAACGGTGCTAACCGAATGACTTTAGCTTGCTCGAAAAATATGTTCCAGTCCTCGCGCTTTCATGTCTCGCTGCTGTTCAATATCCCCAACACTTGCAAGAATTGCCTGTTGGGCAATCACTACACTACAGCTGAATACTGACTACTGTTTAGCATGAGTTTAAATTTGATTGGCTAATTCTGAACACAACCACATCCCCAATTTTTAAAGAGTTCCCACTCATGCAACCATGTTGTTTTTATTTTCCCTCAAACTGATTTCAGCTCATTTCCCAATGGATTGTACAGATTATGGGTGGCTTTAAAGATGGAAAAAGTTTTGAAATGATTCTTATGACAACACAGCATTTAATCTTTAATTATCCAGACGTCTAATTTCAGTAGGCCATGAGAAATAGGTTATTTAAATGTTGGCTCTTGAGTTGTTTGCTGCAGCTTACTGTCTGCTATCTTTGGGGGACAGGGACAGAGTAATTGTACAATAGATGTATGCTAGTATGTTGATTATCCATTGTGTGAGTCCATGTAGTTTGTGGACTTGCAAAACATAGAAGGATGCAGATTGATTAAATATGCAGAGAATGATAGTAAAACTCATCCCACAATCCCCCTGACCTGTGGTTGATGACTTGAACCACAGATGTGGGCATTAAAAGGGATTTCTATCGTTGTGCAAGAGGGAATCAGGGGAGACTCTTTACAAAACCACAGCCAGGAACACTCCTACAAAATAGCTGCCAGGACACCATGGTTCCATCAAGAGGGACATAGATTTGACATTCTACAGGATGCCAGCTTAAGGACCACGGCCCTAGCTGGAAGAATACAAATCTGCTCCATTGACCATCCCTGAACCCATGGAGACACTTGGAAAAGCCAGGATTGGGACCCTACGGTCACCTGACTCCATGGAGAAGTTTGGAGAAGCCAGGTTGGGATCATCCGGTTGCCAGGCCACATGCCTTAGTGGACTGTCAGCTTCCTAAGCTTGTTGGTACCTCCTCTCTGTGGGTGCCTGCCAAAAGTGGAGTGCCACAGGTGGAGATAGTCAGCCCTGGAAGCCCCAAAGTCGCAGCTGCTCTTATCCTGGCGAGGTCAGACTCTGTGCTACAATCTTGGTTATTTTTTTGGGACAATTATGTATGTTATTGTCTGTTTGGTGGTTCAATAAATTAATGCCACCCTATTTTATCCTCATCCTGTTTTGTCTGCGTAGTATTATGCCCATGGGAAAGGAGAGTGGGTGTTCAGTGGTGATGAACCCCTTGTCCATGCGGTCTTGGGACAGCGGAGGAGAGCATAGACTGACTCCCCCCTCCCCCCCCCCACACACACACCCCGTGTCTCCGCAATTCTTTTTCGTGTGATTTTTATTTTTTTTCTACATGACAAAAACCTTGCTTTTTAACTAGGTGTGTAGACTTTTTATATTGACTATAGACTGTAGTTTTGTTCCATATATCTAAATTCTAAAGGTATAGTTACGTGGGCTGATGTCTGCCCATGTTGAAGGTTGATTAACAATATACAAGTCAGTCAGTGCTTGCTGGAAAGCCTCTTCACACAGGTCAATGCAAAATGCATGGGGGCAGAATAATTAGTGTGATTGTTATATCCCTATACAGCAGGCATATTGTCAGCAACAAATTGCCTGATTAGATAATTTACGCAGGCAATTTAATCAGCGGGATGCAAAGAGTTTGGCTTGTTCATTTACCAGTGCTGTGCCTACACGGGTCAATGATTGGGAACAAACATTCTTAACAATGCTCATTTGCCAAGTATTGTCTTTTTGAAAGGGCTTTTAGTTTATTTAGTCATCCCTCAGTCTTTTTTGAATGGAACAGCAAGGTAGGGTCCCATACACATTAGACTAAAATCAGACGAACACACCGATTCAGTGGTATCGGACTATAGTCTAATGTGGTATGGGGCCCTTCAATAGCTCTAACCCAGCAGATGATGTCTGGGTAAAGAAGGGTACCGGTTGCATTACCTACCACCAGTCTTTTTGTTCTCATCAGAGATAAGTTTCTGATAGCATCTTTAGAGCACCCAAGAGCTCTGGGCTGAGCCTAGCGTTTCTGCGTACGAGGATGTCGGCTGACAGCAATCTGATGGGTATGGCCTCATGTGTGACTGACTGCTACATTCAACTCCTGGCTGTGGTCTTGTGGCCAGTGAAAAATAGTGGACATAAGTCGCCCATTATGGTGATCGGTGGAATCCAAGCAGTGAGGCTCCCACCAATCTAACAATTGTTCACAAATAACTGTTTCATTCTTTTTGTTCAGATTTCCAAAGTATTTGCCATATTCTCTACAGTTCACAGATTGTGTTCCACTGGACCCAGCAGAAGGCGGTATGTTGGCTGGCCTCTCCGTACGTTGTTTTGGTTCCTGAATAAGGACATTATAATGCCATTGCTCATGAATTGTCACAGTTGCCACATTGTATTGTCACTCTAATAAAGTAACGTTCTGGAAAGCTCATCCTGGCTAACCTGTTTAGAAGCAGCCTGGCTTGGAGCTAGAGGTTGGTCTGTGCTAGCTTTTCATGAAATGCTTGTTCTGTAATAGATCCTAAAACTTGGAAGTGAGCCGGTTTTGGCATTTATATTACTAGCGGGGAATCTGGTGAATCTGTTATATTGCTCAGTTAGCTTCGGCCGTTATAGCATCATATCTTGCTTTATTCTGAATTATTTCCGCAGCACTTTAAAGACATCATCTTTCCCGTATTAACCTGAATTGTGCCTTAGCACAAGAGCTTTTACTTGGGTGATAAGTGTCATCATGCAGTCAGGATCAGTTTAGGATTTTAGTTTCTGATTTTGCTCATAAATCCACATGAAATCTGGAAATATTCCATATCGCACAATATTGGGGTCATTTTTTTTTTGTTTTCATAATTAAAAAAAACAAAACTGCTAGAATAAGTGGCGTTTCGGCCTTCATGTACCGTACCTTGAATGGAAATCCATAAACACAAATGACAGTGAAGCATGGTATAATATGAATATATCCACCATTAGCTACCATGCAAACAGGACTATAATAGCCTATCATCAACTACTACATAGATTACCATAGAAAAGAAGATCATAAGGCAATTTTTCTTATATCAAACATAGAATTTTATTAAAGTGCTACAAAATTTTAAAAAACATATTGCCAGATTTGGGGAGTGGAACAGTATCCCCCACTGTTTACCAATGTTGACGCGCAGCACCAAGCGACAAACGAATAGAACCCCATATCAAAAATCATGGTGGGAAACCCTAATGGTTCTAATGATTATTCTATACATAGGTGATCTCATATAATCTAGGGATAAAAAATCCACAACAGTGTATACCCATATACTTCAATATAACCCCACCAATGCACAGCCTAGCACACTACCATAGTATTAGATTATACTACACCAGATGTTTAATTGCATAAGCGGTCAGTGAACCGATATAATTACCTTCAGAAGGCTGGGATGTGGACTACCCGCTGTCGCTTGGGCCCGCACGTCCGCCCCGACGCGCGTTTCGGACTCCTTTCTCAAGGGGCCTAAGATATGCATGTGTCCCAATCCTTTTTATAGTTCCGGTAAGCGGTAATTCCACCGCGAGACCGGAAGTGATGTTCCATGTCCCGGAAGTGACGCGCACTGTTGCCAGGTCACCAGGCACGCCAGCAGGCGTCGGCGTCATAGCGTGGGCGGAAGCGGGGCGGGCCCCAACCAAGCCAGGAGACGCCGAAAGCCAGCGGGCGTGACCGAAGCCGGCAAACATGCGCGTGCAGGGACAGGAACATAGGGAATGGTGCATCTATGTATGTCTCCATAATGGAGCACCCTAGTCACGGAGGAAATGACCAATGGTATAAATTCCCGGGTATAGATGTCCTAAACCCAACATAAACATGTATGGCAATTCCTATATACATAACAACGAAACAAAACATGTCTGGAACACCCTTACATATATAACAATGGAACAATCATGTATACTATACACACTTAGATGACTATCATGGTTCTTATTCCAGACGAAACATATACCTGGAACACCTCCATAATTATAACAATAAAACAATCATGCATAGTATACACATTTAGGTGGCTATCGTGGTTCTATTCCAGTCCATCCTGCTCCGTTGCACAGTATTGAGTCACATACTGTACATATTCATGTCTTGCCACAGCTGGCTTCCACCGGACTAATGGGAAACATGGGCAATCAAGTGACAAATATGTGATAATACACTAAAATAAAAAATAAAATATAAGTTAAAAACATGGAAAAGAAGTTGGGGATACCTAACCACATAACGGCGGGAATGGGAGAGCACTTACAGAAACGGGGCGTAACTAATGTTCTCATTGAGTCCAGATGGATGGACAGTGCCCAAAGTCCATATCCACCTGGACTCAAGTTGGGATAACCTCCTAGCCATGTCTCCACCACGGATACTTATATCCAACATGTCGATCCCACGGACCCTAAATAACGTCTCGTCGCAGTTGTGGTATTGTCTAAAATGGCGGGGAATAGTTTTTAATGTTGAAACATCTATTGTGGTCACTGCGGCAGCTATACCCCGTATGTGTTCCCTGATGCGTATTTTGAGTTGCCTCGTCGTCATACCTATATAGATCTTCCGGCATGGGCATACACCATAATAGATCACATATCTGCTAGTACACGTGATCCTTTTTCTGATCTTAAATATACGGGAGCCGTCTTGGCTCTCAAAAGTGTCAATCCGATCAATATTCGTGCACGCCACGCACTGACCACACGAGAAACAACCATCCCGCGCCGTCGGCGAATTCAGGAAGGTATCATGGGGTTCCCCGATGTAGTGGCTCTGGACTAGATGGTCCCATAAATTTTTAGATCTCCTAGCTGCTATTGCAGCCCTTGTAGGTATAAATCTGGAGATTACTGGATCGGCTTTTAGAATATGCCACGATTTGTCCATAATGCTCCTTATACGGGCAAACTGCGAGTGGAAATCCGTCACAAATCTGATAGTATTCTGATTATTTTTAACTTGTTTAGGACCATATAATAGGGTATTTCTAGATGAATACTTGGCCCTATTGAAGGCTTTCTTAATCATGCGGTTACTATAGCCGCGTTCCCTCAACCTCAATTTGAGATCCTCCGACTGGACATTGAAATCATCCTCCGTTGAACAAAGTCTTCGAAGACGTAGAAATTGCCCAGTCGGGACTGATTGGATCTCATATGTCCCGGATGGGAGGAGGTCGCATGCAGCAACATGTTCGTGAAGGTTGGTTTACGAAAGATGTTTGTATCTCTCCTTTTTCATCTTTTTGTAATAGTACATCCAAGAACTCAATAGTTTTTGGATTGTACTTATATGTAATATGTATATTCAGCTCATTGTTATTTAGGGCTGTCATAAATATCTCAAGGTCATCTTGTGACCCCTGCCATATCAGTAAAATGTCGTCGATGTACCGCGTCCACGAAAGGACACGGCACATCGACGACGACTGATCCGGCAGGGAGAGGGGTCTCTCCCACAGCCCCAGGAACAGGTTGGCATATGAGGGGGCAAAGGACGACCCCATCGCTGTCCCCTGGAGCTGCAGGTAGAAAGACCCCTTAAAGATGAAAAAGTTATGGGTCAACGTGAATCTGAGAAGTTCGACAATTAATTTCTGAATATCTAAAGGTAAATTTGACATACTTAGGAAAGTGTCCGTAGCTCGAATCCCGTCCGTATGTCTGATACTCGTATACAGGGATTCTACGTCCCCCGTCACGAGCAACACATCATCTTCTAGTTGTAAGCCGTCTACCCGTTTTAATAAATCCCCAGTATCTTTAAGGAATGATGGCAACCCCTCCACTATCGGTTGTAATTCCACTCCCCAAATCTGGCAATATGTTTTTTAAAATTTTTTAGCACTTTAATAAAATTCTATGTTTGATATAAGAAAAATTGCCTTATGACTTGGATTGATGCTGCTATCCGAAGGGTATATTAGAGTATTCCCCCCTCTAACTTGGTTAGTGCCACATTTCTCCTTTCTGTGTCTCCTGCTATATGGCTGTGTTGACAACACACCCATTTTGTATTTTGTGCATTGATGCATGTATTATTATTATTATTATTATTATTTATTTATATAGCACCATTAATTCCATGGTGCTGTACATGAGAAAGGGGTTACATACAGGGTTATAGCTATCATTTACAGTAAACAGGTTTACAGTGACACACTGGTACAGAGGGGAGAGAACCCTGTCCTTGCGGACTTACATTCTATGGGATAGTGGGGAAGATACAGAAGGTAGGGGTGGGCGGCGGTGGTGAGACGGCGGCTCGGTTATTGTAGGCTGTAGGCTTTCCTGAAGAGATGGGTTTTCAGGTTCCGTCTGAAGGATCCGAGGGTGGTGGATAATCGGACGTGTTGAGGCATGGAATTCCAGAGGATGGGGGATATTCGGGAGAAATCTTGCAGGCGATTGTGTGAGGAACGAATAAGTGCGGAGGAGAGTAGGAGGTCTTGAGATGAACGAAGATTACGTGAAGGAAGATATTGGGAGATTAGTTCAGAGATATAGGGAGGGGATAGGTTGTGGATGGCTTTGTAGATCAGTGTTAGTAGTTTGAACTGGATTCGTTGGGGGATTGGGAGCCAGTGGAGGGATTTGCAGAGGGGAGAAGCAGGGGAGTAGCGAGGAGAGAGGTGGATTAGGCGGGCAGCAGAGTTGAGGACAGACTGGAGTGGTGCAAGAGAGTTAGCGGGGAGGCCACAGAGGAGGGTGTTGCAGTAATCGAGGCGGGAGATGATGAGAGCATGTACAAGAGTTTTGGTAGATTGTGGGCTGAGGAAGGGACGGATTCTGGCAATATTTTTGAGTTGGAGGCGACCGGAGGTGGCAAGAGCTTGGACGTGAGGTTTGAAGGACAGGGCAGAGTCAAGAGTTACCCCGAGGCAGCGGATTTCAGGAGCGGGAGAGAGCGTGATGCCGTTTACCATAATAGATAGATTGGGTAGGTGGGATACGTGAGGTGGGGGAAAGATGATGAGTTCGGTTTTGTCTACATTGAGTTTTAGGAAGCGAGAGGTGAAGGAGGATATGGCTGACAGACACTTCGGGATTCTGGACAGCAGGGAGGTGACATCTGGGCCAGAGAGATAGATCTGAGTGTCGTCTGCATACAGGTGGTACTGGAAGCCATGGGACTTTATGAGTTGTCTTAGGCCAAGGGTATAGATGGAAAAAAGTAGGGGTCCTAGGACAGAGCCTTGAGGGACTCCAACAGAGAGAGGGCGGGATGAGGAGGTAGTGTGGGGGTGGGAAACGCTAAATGTGCGGTTGGATAGGTATGAGGCAATCCAGGACAGGGCGAGGTCTTTGATGCCAAGGGAAGAAAGGAATCTGTAGCAGTAGGCAGTGATCGACTGTGTCGAAAGCAGAGGACAGGTCAAGAAGGAGGAGGATGGAGAACTGTCTGTTAGCTTTGGCTGTGACTAGGTCATTAGTAATTTTTGTCAGGGCAGTTTCGGTGGAGTGGTGGGGGCGGAAGCCAGATTGGAGGTTGTCAAGGAGAGAGTTAGATGAGAGGTGGGAGGAAAGTTGACCATGGACATGCTGCTCAAGGAGTTTTGAAGCAAACTGGAGCAGCGATATGGGGCGATAGCTGGGCATAGCAGTTGGGTCAAGGTTAGTTTTTTTGAGGATAGGTGTGATGGTGGCATGTTTGAAGGCAGAGGGGAAGGTACCAGAGGAGAGCGATAGGTTGAAGAGATGGGTTAGGGCTGGAATAAGCGTGTTAGTGAGGTTGGGGAGCAGGTGGGAAGACATGGGGTCAAGTGCACAGGTGGTGAGGTGTGATTTGGAAAAGAGGCGAGTAAGCTCTCCTTCAGTGATGTTGGAGAGGGAGGTTATTAGGGAAGGGCAGAGGTCTGGTGTATGGAGTGGTTGGGGTGGTGGACAAGTAAAGGTTTGCCTTGTTTGGTCGATCTTGTTTTTGAAGTAGGTGGCAAAGTCCTCGGAAGAGATGAAGGGAGTTGGAAGTGGCAGTGGTGGGCGGAGGAGAGAGTTAAATGTGCAGAACAGTTGTTTTGGGTTGTAGGATAGTGAAGATACAAGGTTAGTGAAATAGGTCTGTTTAGCAGAGGTGAGGGCTGATTTGAAGTCAAATGTAGCTTGTTTGAAGGCGGTGAAGTCGTCTGGCAGGCGTGTTTTCTTCCATCGCCGCTCCGCAACCCTAGATGCTTGTCGAAGTTTTTTTGTGACATTGTCATGCCAAGGTTGCCTATTGGTTTGTCGCACTGTGCCATGCATGAGAGGGGCGACTGAGTCTATGGCTGATGTGAGGGTCGAGTTATAGAAAGCGGTGGCGCTGTCCGTGTCATGCAGTGAATGTATGTGATTGTTATAAATTAATAAACATTTTGAATACTTTTATACAACTATGTTTAAGTGGACGTTTTTTTCTCCGTATTTTTGTGGTCATATACATTATGGCCTTGACTCCTCAGAATTCTGGCATAAAGTGATTTTAAAAGTCGCAAAATTTTGGTTCGACTCTGAGTTGCGCCCACATTTTGCATCTTTTTGTGTTTTCACAACTGTTTCTTCCAGTTTTGCGAAATTGGGGGAGATGGGGGCATTGAGTCACATCCAATCTGATTCATGATGAGCTGTGCGTTCTTGCGCCAGAAATCTTACACTCGCTGTGTATGTGCACTTGGCTTATAGTATAGTATGTCAGTAGCGTATCCTGACATTTTGGGTAACTTTACCGTAGGCCCCTACTCGCCAGGCAGAGGCCAAAAATGTTTCTTTTGGGGTCCATCTGATAGGTATGTGTCTACATACCGTTTGACTTGCTGTGTAGGAAAGTGATGCAGGTTGTGCTTTCTCATTTAAAGGGCCACCAATCATATACCATGCAGTATACACTTTTACAATGGGTCCCAGTGGTGGGCAGATGCCTAGGCAGTATGATGGTCTACCCTGAATGGCCTGACAATGCCCACAAGCATATTGTGTATTTAGCCTAATTCAGTGTGCTCGTCTGAAACCTAATTTCAGAACATTTTGGCCATTGTAATAATAATTTAAGATTTGGCTAGAGTTACCTTGAATTTCTTGTACAGGCGGTAAAATAATTATTGAACACGTCACCAATTTATTATGTAAATATATTTCTAAAGATTCTATTGACATGAAATTCTCACCAGCTGTCTGTAACAACTCATCCAATCCACACAGGCAAAGAAATCAAACCATAGATGTCCATAAAGTAAGTTTGGTGAAATAATGAGAAATGATATAGGGAAAAAGTATTGAACACATGAAGAGCCATGGAAAGTCATGACACCAGCTGAAATCTGTCAGTAATTAGAAGGCAATCCTGCCACTTAGTGAAAAATAATACATCAACTGGTTCAACTGATGGCCTATTAAAAAGGCGTCTCATTACCAAGGTGCCACACAAGAAACATCTCAAGATGGGTAAAACCAGTGAGCTGTCTGCTGATGGCATTAGTTGCGGAAGACTTTCTAAACTACTGAAGATTCCAGTGAGAACTGTTGGGGCCATAATGCAAAAGTGAAAAGAACATTTCACCATAAACTGGAACAGCAGACCCGTAGCCAAAGAGCTGAAGCGGTTCGCCAAATGATGTCAGGCGCTCAGCATCAAAGTATACACTACTTCTGAAGATAGAAGAATATGTGGCATTCACCCCCCAAAAAATAGCTTGATCGAGCTGTGCAGGTTACAGAGGCATGTGGGGAAAGACCAGAAGGACGACAGTCATTTCGCGTAACAACGCTTCCATGGGTTTGCTCAACAACATTTATACAAGACTGTGAAATAATGGGAGAATATAGTCTGATTAGGAGACCTAAACTTAACTCTTTAGATGCCATAAAACTCACTTTGTTTGTTTGGAAGCCAAAAGGTACTCATAAGCCCCAAAACACCACACCAACAGTAAAATTTGGAGGTGGGAGCATCATGGTGTGGGGCTGTTTTTCAGCATACAGCACTGGCAAATTTCATATAATTGAAGGAAGGATGAATGGACAAATTTGCGTAGACATTCTTGTTAAAAATCTGCTGCCATCTACCAGGATCATGAAGATGAAACGAAGGTGGACAAATAAGCAAGACAACAAACCCAAACACACAGCCAAGAAAACGCTCAATTGATTTCACAGACAGACGATAAAGCTCCTATAATAGCCCAGCCAATAACTGAACCTGAATCCAATAGACCATTTATGGAATGAACTAAAGCTCAGAATTCATCGAAGGAGCCTACGTGCCCTTCAGGATTTGAAGAGTGTTTGTGTGTACGAATGGACCAAAATCACACCTGAGCAATGCATGTGACTAGTTTCTCCATACAGGAGGCATCTTGAAGCAGTCACTAATAAAGGCTTTTGTAGGAATATTAAATACATTTTAGAAAGTGTGTTCCATACTTTTTCCCGTGTAATTTCTCCTTATTTCACAACTAACTTTATGGACATCTATGGTTTGATTTATTTGCCTTCGTAGATTGGATGGGTTGTTACCAACATCTGTTGATAATTTCATGTCAATTGCATCTTCAGAAATATATTTACTTAGAACATTAGTGAGGTGTTCAATACCTATTTCACCTTCTGTATTTGTAAAGCTCTGACATAAATCTGAGCTGTCAGCATCAAGCTGGGCACTTGGTAAGAAAGCTGTGAGCAGACAGCAGCACATACCTTGTCTAGCTGAACCTGCCTGATAACATTGTCATTGTGATGAAGTGTCATGGATGGAAGATTAGGATGATGCTCTTCTCAGTTTGAATGATATTACACTGTGGCCTACTTTTTTCATTGAGTAATAACCATGTACACCGCCTAGATTCCTATAAGGAAACATCACATCGTAAAATGCTAATAATTTAATTGATAATCCAATAGCTAAATAATTTGTAAGAAAACTAATAAACATTTATGATCATGCTATATAAAAGCCAGTGTTAAAATCCGTAGTACCAAAGTTCTCTGAAGGGGGAAGATGTAACTTAACATTTTTGTCCTTCCCTTCATTTTTGTTTAGGCATTTGCAAACCTCATCTACATGTAATAAAGTTCTATAAATTGTCACAAATAGACAAAAATCCTTCATTCATAAAACAGTCCCACTGGTGACTGACAGTCGATAACACAAAGATAAAAAAAGGGATTGTTGTCACATGCACTGGTAAGGAAAAAAACAGACATTCTAGATAGGAAAAGTCTGACATGGAGAACACCCTTAGTCATAATGATTTACAATAATTTTTTTATGTCACAATAATGCCTTTTTTTCTATGTTATCTACCATATACTTCAGTATACCTATCTTAAGGCCTCTTTCACACGTCAGTGTGTCCAGTACGTGTGGTGGCCGTTTTCACACATACCGGAGACACTTAACACACGTAGAACTATTCAAGTGAATGGGTTTGTGCACATGTCAGTGTGTTTCCACGGACCCTGTGTCCATGGGCAAAATACGCTGACATGTCTGTTGTTTTTTTTTTTATTATTATCAGCACGGGCCGCAAAACGTCCCGCACCCGGATGACACACAGGCGTGTCATCAATGGGTGCTGAAGACTGCTCTCCTCATTCTCCCCAATTTTATTGGTAATCAGCGCAAGCAGAGGATAACAGCGAGAGCAAGCGACGGCCTACACCTGCTGCCGCTAATAGCAGTGAGAGCAGGCGGCGGCTGATGGGAGTATTCATCAGCTTCTGCCTGCACTATAAATAAAAAATAAATAAAATGGCATAGGTTCCCCTATAGCTTTGATAAAACTCACAGCTGCGGTTTGCAACCCTCAGCTTTCATTTTCAGCAATGCTGGTTATCAAGAATAGGGGGCCCCACTCTTTTTTTTTTTTTTTTTTCTAATTATATAAATCAATTATAAAAAAACAAACGGCTTGGGGTGCCCCCATTTTTGACAAAAAAAAAATAAAAATATGTATGTATATACATATATACGTGTATACGTATACATATACATATACACACCAGCCTGAAATTGTCAGGCTGGTAGGGGGCTTTGGATATTGCCCGCAGCCCCCCAGGTCACGGAGGCTGTGTCCCCAGCCATGCTGAACTGCGGCGACCTCCACACCGTGAGAAAAAGTCAGAGTTCACCGCAGTTCAACTCAGTGAGTTCACCGCAGATCTTTGATCTTTTCTCTGTGGTGAACTCACTGAGCTGAACTGTGCCGTACTCAGTGACCTTTTCCTCACAGTGCTGAGGTCAGCACAGTTCAGCTTCAGTGACTGGCAGTAACCTCGATGATGTCACCGCGGCTCACTGATGCTGCGCTCGCAGCAGCTCGTTCATCAGTGCTTCTCAGCCTGGACAATCGCGTCTAGGCACCATCCAGGTTGAATACTATTTATCCCTAGACATGGATTACAGCGTGGGACAGAACATTGGACAGGTGAGGGATATTGCTTTTTTTATTTTTGTTTTATTACAGGAGATGTTGGCTTCAATGGAATGAGCGTTAGGTGAGTATAACTGTTTGTTTTGTTTAAATAAAAATGGAAAAGTGTGTTTTTGCTTTGATTTCAAATAAAAGACCTTATAATTGCTGTGTTTATTTACCACACAACTATAGGATTAGTAATGGACAGGTGTCTTTTATAGTGGTCTCTCCATTACTAAGCCGTGGGCTTGATGTTACCAGACAATACAAAGATGTCATCAGTCCCACAAATATTACCCCACTTGCCACCACTACAGGTCAAGTGGGAAGAGCTGGGGAAAGCTCCAGAATTGGCGCATCTAATAGATGTGCCTTTTCTGGGCAGCTGCAAGCTGCTATTTTTAGGCTATGGGGTCAATATCTTTGGACCCTTATCAGCCTGAGAATACCAGCCCCCAGTTGTCTGCTTTAGCAATGCTGGTTGTCAAAAAGGGGGCCACGCCTTTTTTTTTAAATTATTTATTTAAAAAATTAAAATAGCGTGGGGACCCCTCTATTCTTGATAACCAGCCTTGCTAAAGTTGACAGCTGAGGGTTGCAGCCCCCAGCTGTGAGTTTTGCCTGGCTGGTTTTCCAAAATTCAGGGGAATCCATGCCGTTTATTTTATTATTTTATAACTCAGGCGGCGGCTGATGAATAGTCCCATCAGCCGACGCCTGCTCTCACTGTTATCAGTTGAATATAACTCTCAACATTCTCCCCTGCTGGCGCTGATCACCGGCAGAACAGGGGAGACTGATCAGAGCTGTCTTCAGGACCCTGCACCGTGGAACAGCGCTAACTGTACAGCTGCTTTCCCGGCGCTGTTACTTATGGTACTGATACGCCACACAGTTGACACGCATGTGCCACAATTATTACACGCGTGTGCCACAAGTATTACACACATGGACACTGATATCTCCGGTATTGTTTTTTCCAGTACAGGAAATATCAGGACGTGTGAAACCGGCCTTAGGCTAAAGGTACCTTCACACGAAACGACATCGCTAGCGATCCGTGACGTTGCAGCGTCCTCGCTAGCGATATTGTTTCGTTTGACACGCAGCAGCGATCAGGATCCTGCTGTGATGTCGCTGGTCGCTGAATAAAGTCCAGAACTTTATTTGGTCGTCCGATCGCTGTGTATCGTTGTGTTTGAAAGCAAAAGCAACGATACCAGCGATGTTTTACACTGGTAACCAGGGTAAACATCGGGTTACCAAGCGCAGGGCCGCGCTTAGTAACCCGATGTTTACCCTGGTTACCAGCGTAAAAGTAAAAAAAACAAACAGTACATGCTCACCTGCGCGTCCCCCAGCGTCTGCTTCCTGACACCTACTGAGCGCCGGCCCTAAACTGAAAGTGAAAGCACAGCGGTGACGTCACCGCTGTGCTGTTAGGGCCGGAGCTCAGTCAGTGTCAGGAAGCAGAGGCTGGGGGACGCGCAGGTGAGCATGTACTGTTTGTTTTTTTTACTTTTACGCTGGTAACCAGGGTAAAAATCGGGTTACTAAGCGCGGCCCTGCGCTTAGCAACCCGATGTTTACCCTGGTTACCCGGGGGCCTCGGCATCGTTGGTCGCTGGAGAGCGGTCTGTGTGACAGCTCTCCAGCGATCAAACAGCGACGCTGCAGCGATCGGCATCGTTGTCGCTATCGCTGCAGCGTCGCTTCGTGTGAAGGTACCTTTAGTTCACTTATCCAGCAATCATCTGTTTGAAACAGATCTAGTGATTAAAGGAGAAAAAAAGTATTCATTTCAAATGTAAGGAAAGCGGATGGATATTTAATGGTTCTGTTTTTCTTCTATCTCTGGATTTAAAAAAATGAATCCAGTTGATATCCCTTTTTTTATCATTTTTTTTTTTTTGCAAGCTACACAAAAAAGTTGTGATCGACCTTAGTCCTGTTAAAAAACAAAAAAAAAAACAAAAAAAAAAAAACTGATTGCTGCTGGATCCGTTAGTTGTTATTATTGAAGTCAATGTGAATGGGTCATAGTTTTTAGGGCTTGTGCACAGGTTGCAGATTTGCTAGCTAAGCAGTCCTGACGCCAGCAAAGTGAATGAGAAAGCTGATGTGTCATGCACATGTTGCATATTTGTAACTTGCAGATTTGATCCAGAAAATAATCTGCAGCATGTCAATTCTCAGTGTGTTTTTGCCAGCGATTTTCACCATTGACTTCATTCAAATTGGTCAAATGCGGGGCAAAAATGCTTCAAAAACGTGTGTTTTTGCAGCTGTGTTTTTCCTGCCAAGAGATGCAGATATGTCTACATCCATTTACGCAACGTGTGCACACAGCCTTACAGTATTCTAGTTTGAAACGTTCAGTATTTGTTGTTGCTTCAATGTCGGGTTATGTTCATACATAGCAGAAAACGTCCGCTGTAGACCACCAATCCACAACCAATCTGCAGACAAACCCCTTGTGTCCGCGCTCATTCGGAGATCTGTATTATCATGTTGAAGAAAAATCGTTTATTTTGTTTCGCTTGTCGTCCAAGGTTTAGCAGTTTTGTTCAGATGAGGAAAAAAACATCTCTACTTTTCACTTATCTAGCAATCCTTGAAAAACAGTCAGCATGGTTTGTGTGTGTATGGAGCACATCTTCGTCAGTCTGTGAGAGAGCGATTATTGTAGGGCACCGCTCAGGGCCGGTCAGGGTGTTGTGTTACCAGCCGGGTCACTGGCACGTGGCACAGTATGTCTGTGGCCGTACAGGCAGCTCATGTGCTGCGTTCACAGGTAATTTGAGTTGTGGTTTACAGTAATCTTTTAACTCTTGAACATGACATTTCATTTTTTGTCTGATTTTCTGGAAAGCTTAATACTCAATGTCGGCTTTAATCCTGTTCTTAATGATATATGGCTCATAAAAAAGTATATGTAGATTTCAGCAAACCGGTGAATATTTGGTCTCTAATGTCTAATTCACAATGGTTAAAGGGGTATTCCAGTTGGAAACCATTATCACCCATTCACAGGATTGGTGGTAACTTTTAAATCGGTGGGGGTTCAACTCCTGAGTCCTCCAACAATCACCAGTACGGGGCACTTTGCCCCCATAAGAATATATAGGAGAGCGCATGCTTGACCGCCACTCGTTCCCTATGGATTTGTGGGACCACTGTTTTCCATTCTCACTGGGGTAAAAGTGCTCCATTTTGGCGATCACTGAGGGTCTTCGGATTCCTGCAGATCTAGGCGTAATCGCCTATCCTGTGGAGTGTGACCAGATGATAACGTCTATCTACTGGAATACCCCTTTAATTTAGTGCTACAATTTACATTCACAGATTTCTCACCTTATTGAGCATTGATTGACTATATACAAGTCAATGGAAACTCATTTACAAATGGTTACCACCACCATCATCCTATTCATACAGCATGCATATTGTCTGCAACACATCGCGAGGAGACAACGACGACTTTTAGGCTTTATAAATAGCCCAATCATCAGTGAACATATTTACAGCCAATGATCAGGAATGGTCATTCTTATCAATGGTCCTTCTACGATTACAGGCTTGTGTGTATGGGCCTTTAGTGGGTTATGTGAAGTACAGTTAATCTTCAGTAATCTGTTTTCCATCCCTCAATCAGAAAGTTTATGGATTTGGGGAGCTGTTCACCACTTTTTATGGAAGCGAAATAGAACGTCCTAAACGGTTTGTCTAGTGTTGACAAGAAAGTCTACAGTCACTCTGTGTGCTGTCAGGTCTACGGTGCCGGCACAAGGAGCTGGAGATCTAGTGGGAATGTGGCCAGGAGCTTCCAGATCACATACTTGTAGTCATATGACCGCCCGCTTCTGGCGTCGGTACCGGAGAATCCTGACAGTACACGCTGTGAGGCTTCACAAGTGGTCTTTACCTAGTCATGCTCACTTTTTGGACCAGTGAAAGCTGTGGGCCATCAACAATACCAATGAGGCAGACCAACTTCAGTATATGGGGAGCCTTAAGCCATTGCCTGACACTTATGGTGCTGCTTATCTTTTTGGACCACAAAAGATCAAGCATATTGAAATTCATTATGCCCAATCCCACATTATTAGATCAGAGGATAGTTGAGCTGACCCTATACCAACTGACTAATTTTGCAAACTTTTTAATGAAATTTGCCCAGCCGTCACATCATTCACTTTTCACAGGAGCCTTGACGGAGCCATTGTCTTCTTGTCGTTGGATCCCATTTACTTCTTCTTTCTAGATGTAATCGTTTAGCTTGTATTGTATTGCAGTGCTCATGTACTCGGAATCCTTATGTTTTGCTGATATATGGCAGCTGGTTTGGTCTACGCACATGCCAAAAACGGTCAGCATTGCCCTTCTAGAGCAAAGACGCTGGCTTCGTGTGAGCGAGATGTCAATGTATGGTATTTGTGGTTGAGCTTTGCTTGATCTGACGGAAATACCCAGAGATCTCGTTCTTTCTGGATATTTCAAGTAAATGTCATTTAAACATCAAAAAGTATACCATTTGTGTTTGTCACCAAACATGAATCTGGTCCCTGACCAGCAGGAATTAGTGACATTTTTGAAGCCATACTGCCCAAGGCACTTGTAATGTAACAAGCTTATGTGGTCTTTGTAGTTGACCTCTACAGTCTACATACAATAACTTTATAAAATATAGTATCTCATATTTACATCCATTAAGAAGA
The DNA here is from genome assembly GCF_051348905.1 of Ranitomeya variabilis. Taxonomy (NCBI): domain Eukaryota; kingdom Metazoa; phylum Chordata; class Amphibia; order Anura; family Dendrobatidae; genus Ranitomeya; species Ranitomeya variabilis. Next base: position 565,947,793 of record NC_135234.1, on the reverse strand, counting down.
TATTACAGGCGAACAGTATGTGGAGATATGTCTGCTTTATGGACATGATGGAGCCGTTCTGTGCCCGTGACCCCATTTATTAGCCAGAATGACGGGGTGCACAGGTAGATAAGCCCATTTGTGACTTCATGTAATGCTTCTCCGACAATAAAAACTGGTCCATTGTGTTACAGAAGTGGGATCCTCCCTTTCAATATAAAGCCAATGTCTTCAGAATGAAGCACATGACTTTTCTAATGAGTGTAAGCAAGTTACCAAAGTTACCTAGCCTTTAAGTCGGCTCATCATTTTTTACATTGATTTCCTATGGGGGAACGTAAAGGTTCTCCTGGTACCAGGGTGGCTGGCATCTATCATTATTTTCCTCCCATTAATATTGCTTTCAGAAAAGAGGTCGAGTGTCTCCAGTTCTTTCTCTGTAAGAACCACTGTATGATGTATGATCCTTGAAGATGTGTGTTGTAGGGACACAAGGCGTGACGACCTGGCTCTCAGTGATGTGTTATACTGTGATCTTCTGTCCCAGACTGATCTCATTCATGAAGGACTTTTCTGTGTTCTTCTCTGACCGTGTGATTTTATACAGCAAGGTTTATTTCTATTGTATTTGTAATAATTACCGCAGTGCACAGATTAGTAATGGAAGTATACCATTCTATCACTTCATATACGGGTCCTCCCATCTTACCTGGTCATAAACAGTAGGTACATTTTGTTTAAAAGGGTCTTTCTTTTTTATGATTGATCCTTGGGTTTTCAATACCAGATCACTGAGGGTCCGACACCTGGCACCGCAGCCCATCAGCTGTTCCCACCTCTTGCGGAGGATGGATGTACACAGTTGGGAATGAATGGTAGTGGATCTGTGGTAATCGGCAGCGGCTACTAAATAGTTGGTGGAGCTCTGCTACTGGTTATCCATCACTGGAACTTATAAGTTCAGTGACCGTGCCCGATGTCGGACCCCAAAGATCTGGTATTGATCACTTAGCCTAAGGATCATAGTATTGCAATATTCCTGTAGTTTTCTCTCCAGACTCCCCCATAAATATACACATTACTTGTCACCCATGATGCCAAAGGATCAGACATGGTACAATCCCTCAGGCCTCTGTGCACCATCAACAGGCTCCTGTACATATTACATCATCTTGAACCTTTTTTATGTGTAGAATGCAAAACAGACCAGAGTGACTGAGACCAGGTAGTAATATTAACTACATCATCTACGGTAGTAATTAACCTTTCACGTTCCATATTATGTCCTTGGGAGGTGGAGCAAGTGAACTCATATATATATTTTTTTCCCTTTCTTAGCTAGAGAATGAGGAAGATGCCTCGGAGACCCCAACTGCAGAGCAGCCATCAACCTCATCACAAGCTTCTCAAGCTTGCCAGACCACAGCCGCAGCTTCAGTAGATGCGTCTCCACCCCCGTACAGCAGCATTGTCGTGGACAGTGGTGTGGACACTGGTATGTATGGTGATACGCTGTGATCATCGCTGCCCATTCATGTGTATCGGCCATGTGGAAACCTTCTTTTCAGTCCAAGGAGAACTGAATTACTACATGAAACGTTTCACTGCATGATCCTTAATTTGTATAGCAATGTACAGCTCCTAGCATATGATTGCAGGTAGTATTAGTTGGAAGGGGACTACCCATCCCAACATGTGAGGAGCCCTTAAGGTGTCCTTTCCACCCTGTGGGGAACTGCAGCACAGCCCCATGCAAGCAAATGGGCCACCAGGAGTCCACTCCATAGCCGGCTGTTACAAAGCAGCAATATGAAGGAATTCAGAACTAAATCAGGACCCAACCATGATTGACATCCTAGTGATATGACCTCTCTTTTAGAAGATGAAAATATATCTTTTATGTGAACCTTTCACTAGGTCAAAAGTAACCAATTGTAGCTCATATTTTATTCCCTCTGCTCAACTGTGTATTCCATTTTTGTGTGTGTGTTCTTTGTAAATTTGCTCTGGCGGTATTAACTTTTTTGTCTAGTCTTACATTTTATGGTGTTTTTGAGTGTTAGTGGCTGACAGGATTTTTCTGTCTTTAGGTTATTCTGCATAATTACCCATTCAGCCACGAGTCCTAGTAAAGACCATAAAAATTAGCGCTAAATAAAAAGGCCCGTTTCTCTGTAACAGTATGGCGGAGTTGAGAAAACATAAGTCGGCAATACTCCGCCATTCTGTGTCCACCCCCACTGTGCCCTTCTTTGTAATGTCCGCCCCCCACAGTGCCCTTCTCTGTAATGTCCCCCCCACATTGCCGTTCTCTGTAACGTCCCTCCCCACATTGCCCTTCTCTGTAATGTCCCTACCCACATTGCCCTTCTCTGTAATGTCTCTCCCCACATTGCCCTTCTCTGTAATGTCCCCCCACATTGCCTTTCTCTGTAATGTCCCCCCCCACATTGCCCTTCTCTGTAATGTCCCCCCCCACATTGCCCTTCTCTGTAATGTCCCCACCCACATTGCCCTTCTCTGTAATGTCTCTCCCCACATTGCCCTTCTCTGTAATGTCCCCCCACATTGCCCTTCTCTGTAATGTCCCCCCCCACATTGCCCTTCTCTGTAATGTCCCCCCCCACATTGCCCTTCTCTGTAATGTCCCTACCCACATTGCCCTTCTCTGTAATGTCTCTCCCCACATTGCCCTTCTCTGTAATGTCCCCCCCACATTGCCCTTCTCTGTAATGTCTTCTCCACATGGCTCCTCTCCATACTATTCCCACATACCCCACAGGCCCTGCACCTCTGCATACTGCTCCTGGAGCGTTCACTGTTTCACGCTGTGTCCTTGCCTCTTCCGCGCTGCGACGCCTGCAATAGCAGCAGAGCGCTGCGGTCATGCCTTTGGGCCGGGCTGACGAGCGCTGCTCCGCTCTGTCCCAGCGCCAAAGTGTTTAACTGTATTTGTCTGAAAGATGAGAATTCAGTTGAACATGAAGAAGTGAGAACTGGAGTCACTCGGTTCTCTGGGGGCCCCATAACATCCTTCGGCGAGGTGTTCTTCATGCCTGATCTAGAAGGTGCTGCTGACCCCAGCGACCACCATATTATTATATTTTGGGAACTTCCCCTTAGTTCTTATTTTTAAATGTAGTCCGAAGCGTTTCCTGCGTTAGAGAGTTTCCTTATTACACAGAGTGAACCTAGATCTGTTAGGGTACCGTCACACAGTCACACTTTGATCGCTACGACGGTACGATCCGTGACGTTCCAGCGATATCCATACGATATCGCTGTGTCTGACACGCAGCAGCGATCAGGGATCCTGCTGAGAATCGTACGTCGTAGCAGATCGTTTGGAACTTTCTTTCGTCGCTGGATCTCCCGCTGACATCGCTGGATCGTTGTGTGTGACACCGATCCAGCGATGTGTTCGCTTGTAACCAGGGTAAACATCGGGTAACTAAGCGCAGGGCCGCGCTTAGTAACCCGATGTTTACCGTGGTTACCAGCGTAAAAGTAAAAAAAAAAAAACAGTACATACTCACATTCCGGTGTCTGTCCTCCGGCGTCTCAGCTTCTCTGCACTTTGAGCGCCGGCCTGCCAGAAAGCGAGCACAGCAGTGACGTCTGACGTCACCGCTGTGCTTTCCGGCTCTGCTGCTCACACAGTGGAGAGAAGCAGAACGCCGGGGGACAGACACCGGAATGTAAGTATGTACTGTTTGTTTTTTTTTACTTTTACGCTGGTAACCAGGGTAAACATCGGGTTACTAAGCGCGGCCCTGCGCTTAGTAACCCGATGTTTACCCTGGTTACCCGGGGACTTCGGCATCGCTCCAGCGCCGTGATTGCAACGTGTGACCGCAGTCTACGACGCTGGAGCGATAATCATACGACGCTGCGACGTCACGGATCGTGCCGTCGTAGCGTCCAAAGTGTGACTGTGTGACAGTACCTGTACCTGAGACTATAGGAGCACCTGCTGTGACTGCTTGTGTGTCCGGAGAATCATTGTTAGGAGCGGTGGGCTGCCCTGCACGGCCTGATGACACATGAATAATATGTCCGCTCTAGGATGGCTGTCTGGATGTCCTTCCTATTCATGAACAGAGGGCTCTTCAGTTCTGGCTGGTCTCTTCCAAGAAGACCAGATAATGGGCCGTTTCATTGGATGAAGATGGCACGGTTTGTTTAGCGGGCACAATGATTCTAGAAGACTGAATACATTGTTTCTTAGCTTGGCAATGTGAAATCTTCCATTTTATTATACCCGTGACTAGTGAGCTAGCTGTCAAGCGAAATCCTACGTCTCCGTACTGAGCCTTCATACGGTCCCATTCCTGACGTGCAGCAGTTTCTGTATAGCCCCATGGCACCATTGCACAGTAGTTCACCTATTAATACCACTTGTTGTAATGCTAGAACGTACGCTTGATGCTTTTAATCCTAGTTACCTTATGCTTGTAGTAAAATGACGCATTTTTCCTGTTTTTTCTTGGTAGAAGCACAGAATGAATTCTACCCTGTGCCGCCCCCTTATAGTGTGGCGACCACTCTTCCAACATATGACGAGGCTGAGAAGGCTAAGGCTGCGGCCATGGCCGCTGTCGCCGCTGAGGCCGCACAGAGGGTAAGTCGTTTTTCTGTTGGTTGCTTATTTTACATATTTTTTTTTTTTCTTGTAACATTTAATTATACGTTGATCTTTTTTTTTTCTAATTTAACCTGTGATGACACCGCACTAGACATAGACGCAAACTCTACACTGAAATGAATGGGACTGCAATGCACATACGTCCCTTCTGTTAAGAAATAGGCTTCACGTTCCTCATAATTCCGATCTAGCACCGCATATCGACCATTGCAGGGAGATTCCCAGGTGCCCCCCAGCATGGGTGCTATGTGGTGGTTCCTCTTTCTGCAGAAATAAGAGAACCCAGTTGATCCCGGTGAAACCTGTTTCTTGTTGATATTGATAGTCTGGATAAAAGACTGGACGTTCCTCTCCGTACATACAGTAGGGCGGGAGCCTGATTAGCCCAGCGCTGCATCGCTTCTTGCTTGCATTCCTTCTGTGTCTCGGCTGATGGACCCCCAGGCTCTGTAATACTTGTATTGCAGCATATATCCGTGCTATTCAGTATGTAAAAAATGACAAAAACCCTGATGATGATCTATATAAGTAGGGTCTGTCTGTGACTGTTTAGATCCAGAGGTTGACAGATTCGTCAGTATATTAATTACAGTAATTCTTGGCAGCCATGATGCTATTCTGAATATAAGTTTACGTTTCAGCTCCGATAGAAGCTTTCATTTGTCGCCAAAATGACAAATTTGCAATGTAATGATTAAATTGGAGAAAAGTAACAATTTTCAACTGGAAGATTTAAGCGAAGTTCAGACATTGAGAATTTACTGCAGATTTCTGATGCGGATTTCCCACACAGTAATTTACAAAATCCCGTTCACAGGTTACGGAAAGAAAAAAAAAAAAAAACTGCCCCAAAGTGAGAGCATTTCACATCTGCGGCGTGATCATTCTTGTGGACTTTCATCGCAGATTACACCATGTCCAGTGTTTTGTAATGGAGTAGAGTGAAATCAGCGGCAAATACACAGTGAAATTTGAAAAAAAAAACACTTGTCATGGGTTTGCTGTGACTTTGTGACCAAAACAGTGGATTTTTTTCCCCTAAACATGGCATTACACGCTTAGGAGCCTAGAAGAAAAAACAGCCCGTCCATATAGTATGTGTAATGGCTGCCATTCCCTGTGAACACGTTGGATTAAGAAATCATCCCAGAATATCAGTGTGTCCATGTAATTTTCCTTATTCCCAGCTATGTTTTAAAGCTAATCTATTTGTGGCTGTGTAAAAGTTAATTTAAGACCTAAATTATGAGTGCGCTCATCCTGTACTATAAATTGTGCTGTAAGCACTTATGTAATGTCTACTCCTCATAGTCGGCACACCCAGGAAAAGTGCTTTCCAATAAACAACAAGCCATAATTGGAATGAAATTATGTAAGAAACCGGGTGTAGGGTTGGCCTCCACATGTTGTGTAACATAATGGCTGAAGCCGCGCAGATAAATTTGTTTACTGTAAATGATATCCTTAACTCTGTACATAACCCCTTTCTCATGTACAGCACCATGGAATTAATGGTGCTATCTAAATAAATAAATAATAATAATGATGATGATGAGTGTGACACATGATAATATTAATAATAATTTTATTTATATAGCGCCAACATATTCCGCAGCGCTTTACAAGTTATAGAGGGGACTTGTACAGACAATAGACATTACAGCATAACAGAAATCACAGTTCAAAACAGATACCAGGAGGAATGAGGGCCCTGCTCGCAAGCTTACAAACTATGAGGAAAAGGGGAGACACGAGAGGTGGATGGTAACAATTGCTTTAGTTATTTGGACCAGCCATAGTGTAAGGCTCGGGTGTTCATGTAAAGCTGCATGAACCAGTTAACAGCCTAAGTATGTAGCAGTACAGACACAGAGGCTATTGAATGCATAAAGTGTATGAGAACACGATGCGAGGAACCTGATTATGTTTTTTTTTTTTAAATTTATTTATTTATTTTTTTTATTAGGCCACACAGGGATAGTTAGGTTAATGCGTTGAGGCGGTAGGCCAGTCTGAACAAATGAGTTTTTAGGGCACGCTTAAAACTGTGGGGATTGGGGATTAATCGTATTAACCTAGGTAGTGCATTCCAAAGAATCGGCGCAGCACACGTAAAGTCTTGGAGACGGGAGTGGGAGGTTCTGATTATTGAGGATGCTAACCTGAGGTCATTAGCGGAGCGGAGGGCACGGGTAGGGTGGTAGACTGAGACCAGAGAGGAGATGTAGGGTGGTGCTGAGCCATGGAGTGCTTTGTGGATGAGGTTAGTAGTTTTGTACTGGATTCTGGAGTGTATGGGTAGCCAGTGTAATGACTGGCACAAGGTAGAGGCATCGGTGTAACGGTTGGTGAGGAATATGATCCTGGCAGCAGCATTCAGGACAGATTGGAGCGGGGAGAGTTTGGTAAGAGGGAGGCCGATTAGTAGAGAGTTACAATAGTCCAGACGAGAATGAATAAGTGAGACAGTAAGAGTTTTTGCAGAGTCGAAAGTAAGAAAAGGGCGAATTCTAGAAATATTTTTGAGATGCAGATAAGAAGAGCGAGCCAGTGATCGGATGTGGGGGGTGAATGAAAGCTCGGAATCAAGGATGACCCCAAGGCAGCGGGCATGTTGCTTGGGAGTAATGGTGGAACCGCACACGGAGATGGCGATGTCAGGCAAAGGTAGGTTAGTAGAGGGAGAGAACACAAGGAGTTCAGTTTTTGACAGGTTCAGTTTCAGATAGAGGGAGGACATGATGTTAGAGACAGCGGTAAGACAATCACTGGTGTTTTCTAAGAAGGTCAGAGTGAAAGCAGGAGAAGCAGTGTATAATTGTGTGTCGTCAGCATAGAGGTGGTACTGGAAACCAAATCTACTGATTGTTTGTCCAATAGGGGCAGTATACAAAGAGAAGAGGAGAGGGTCTAGGACTGATCCTTGAGGAACCCCAACAGTAAGGGCAAGGGGAGAGGAGGAAGAACCACAAAACATACAGTGAAGGATCGGTCAGAGAGATAGGAGGAGAACCAAGAGAGAACGGTGTCCTTGATGCCAATGGAGCGGAGCATAGTGAGGAGGAGCTGATGATCCACAGTGTCGAATGCTGCGGAAAGATCCAAGAGAATTAGCATGGAGTAGTGACCATTAGATTTAGCTGTTAGTAGGTCATTAGAGACTTTAGTGAGGGCAGTTTCAGTAGAGTGTAAAGAGCGGAAGCCAGATTGAAGAGGGTCGAGAAGAGAGTTATCTGAGAGATAGCGGGTAAGACGGGAGTGGACGAGGCGTTCCAGGAGTTTAGAGATGAAGGGAAGATTAGAGACAGGTCTATAATTAGCGGCACAGTTTTGTGCCGCTAATCTACAGCTGGCCATATTAAGAAGCAATGGGACATATGTTGGATAGGCTGGTGGCCCACAACCTCTCGGCCGCTAGTGTTATAGACCACATATAAACACTCTAGTATACAGAAGTCATAAAATACAGAAACTGTTGTTTATAACCTCCAATAATCTGGGGAAAACGGTCTCCTGTTTTTCTCTAGTTCTAGTGTCTATGGTCGCTTTTAGAACTTGTTAGATATTAGCAGCTAATTTGTTTAAAGGGGTTCTCAAAGAATGTCATAAAATGGCCCCTGTCACGTAATTCAGAGGGCAGCCCGTCCTAGTCACATAAGGATGGGCTGCAGTCTGATGGAACTTCACTCCCGAGACCTGTGTCTCTCCAATGTCAGAAGACAAGTATCATGAACGCACATATTGGAGCTGCTGGAGACGTGTGTGACAGGAGAAGAAACTAGGCGCTATAGAGTTTAAGTCCTCTTTTTCTCAGAAGAGGCAATCTTGCCTTACGCAGGCATGTACTATGGAGGACAGAGAATGAACTTCAATCCAATATTGCAGCCAGCATGCAGCCAGCGGGTAATAATAATAATAATAATTTTTATTTATATAGCGCCAACATATTCCGCAGCGCTTTACAACTTAAGGAAAGGGTTAATCAAACATCCGAAAACCCCACCCCTATGGCTGAAAATTGTTCCCTCCAAATTCAGGTGACAGAGTCCCTTTAAGTCCTCTTTTTCTCAGAAGAGGCAATTTGCATAGAAGAAGAAATAAATCTTCTCATGGGCTGACTGAGAGCAGAGACTGGAGAAAAAAATCTTTGTGCTCAGTCAGCTGAGAAGAAGGAATAATTTTCTTCTGTTGCACACTTGTTCAGTAGCTTCGGTATGTGTGCTTACGATACTGGTCTTCTGTCAGTTGAGACACAGGTCTTAGGAGTTGTGCTTCTTCAGACTGCAGCTCATCTTGACATGACTAGGATGGCTTCTGTTTGAATTATGTAACGGAGGCCATTTTATTATATTCTTGGAGAACCCATTTAAGTTGTAAATGCTAACCATTAAAAGGTTTGGCCCACCATTACAAATCACATGCACAGCATACATCAAAAGAAAGCGAAAAGTATTTGCAGTTTACTTGGTGTAAAAAAAAAAAAAAAAAGAAAAAAAAAGTGATGTTTGGGGATATTATTTTTGATATTCCTACACTCAATGTTAAAACTAACCAACCCTTAAAATTATGGACTGGTCATGTCTTTGTCAGTAGGCAAACTTACAAAATCAGCAAGGGATCAAATAATTATTTGCTTCACTGTATATAGTAGTGTTCAAAATAATAGCAGTCCAATATGACAACCAGATTAAACACTGTTTTTGTTATAAATTAATTACCACATGTTAAACAATTTACCAGTTGCAGTAGATACTAAGAAAACCAACAGATTGGGCATTCATGACCTGCAGGTTTTTGAGTCTTGTGTATTAGAATAATTAATTGAAATGAGGTGTGTTCAAAATAATAGCAGTGTAGAGTTCAATTAGTGAGGTCAATCATTCTGTGAAGAAACGGGTGTGAATCAGGTGGCCATTATTTAAGAGTGAAGCCAGGACATGTTGTACATGCATTTCTCCTTAAAAGCCTGAGCCATTCGAGACATTGTTCAGAAGAACAGCATACTTTGATTAAAAAGTTGATTGGAGAGGGTAAAACTTATAAAGAAGTGCAGACAATGATAGGCTGTTCAGCTAAAATGGTCTCAAATGCTTTAAAATGGAAAGCCAGCGAGACGTGGTAGAAAACGGAAGCCTACCATTCGAATGGATGGAAGAAAAGCTAGAACGGCAAATACTCAGCCAATGATCAGCTCCAGGATGATCAAAGACCGTCTCAAGTTACCAGTGAGTACTGTGACCATTACAATTTGCCAAAGAACACATCAACTGACCTAAAGCGAAATGGAGAAACATTTTGTGGACTGAAGTAAGTAAAATGGTTCTTTTTGGATCCAAAGGGCTGCAAATGTTTGTCAGACGACCCCCAAACCCTGCCACAGAACGCTATGAAGACAGTGAAGCATGGTGGTGCCAGCATCATGATATGTGCTTGTATATCTCTTACTAAGGTGCCGGACCTATTTACCACATACCAGGGATCATGGACCAGTTTGCGTGTATTAAAATGCTTGAAGAGGTCATGTTGCCTTATGCTGAAGAGGATATGCCCTTGAAATGGGTGTTTCAACAAGACCACGACCCCAAACACACCAGTAAAACGAGCAAAATCTTGGTTCCAGTCCAACAAAACTGAGGTTATGGAGTGGCCAGCCCAATCCCCGGACCTTAATCCGATAGAACACTTGTTTGGTGACATTAAAAATGCCGTTTCTGAGGAAAAGCCAACAAATGCCAAAAAATTGTGGGATGTAGTGAAAGCACCTGGGCTGGAATAACAGGTGACAGGTGCCAGAAGTTGGTTGACTCTATGTGGTGACAGGTGCCAGAAGTTGGTTGACTCTATGTGGTGACAGGTGCCAGAAGTTGGTTGACTCTATGCGGTGACAGGTGCCAGAAGTTGGTTGACTCACAGAGATGTGAAGCAGTTCTAAAAAACTGTGGCTATACAACTAAATATTAGGTTACTGATTCACAGGAATGCTGAATCTACAAAAAAGTACATATAGTGCGTTTGTAAAGACAAATGCAGACACTGCTATTTTTTTTGAACAGCCCATTGTTAATTTTTTTGTTCTTTTCGGTAAAGTAGTTCAATTCTATACATTTCTCCATGTTCTGAAGCAGAAAGCAGTGTGCAATGTTCCCAATGCATAGAAATAAAAACTAGAATAAAGACTTTATTAACTCATGTTTTTGAAGTCACTGCTCTTTTGCACACTGCTGTAAAGGCAAAATATAGCCATTTATGGGAAAAATACTTGTTGGCTTTATTTAGCCCTGTATTAACTTTGTTATAATAAATTGGTTTCTAATGCAAGTAACGTCCCTTTAAGTGCAGTTTTAGTGTAAGAAAAGTTTTAATTTGAATTGCCGAAATCTTCCTCCTTCTCGTCCTTGTTTGCTGGCCACAATGAAACTCCCGGTAATAGATGTGACAGATCTAAGTACCCAATATAGTGGCGCTGGGATGGTGTTCTCCTGTTATGTGCGTGTTCTGTTCCGGCAGCTCTCGACTCGATTGTGGTTGTAGAGCACATTACTTCAGGCTGTTATCTGGTAATGTTGTTTTATGCCTTGTGAGAGCAGTACTTAGCGCTATCTCCTTCTATGAGCCCATTTCAGCACACGGGGAGTTGTTCTAGACCGTCTCAGTCTGTCAGCCCGGCTCAATTACACAGTATGAAATGGTTTTCTCTCGAGTGAGATAAAGAGAGCGGCGTCTGATGAGTTGCTGTACTTAAGCGCCTTTACAATGCAAAACGAAAGCCGCAAAGTCGAATTTCTGTCTTTTTACCACTTTTTTCTGGTTATCTACTTTTGTTATTACTCATACACATCATTATATTATGTTCTACTACCACACACAGGGTTAACTGCTCCTACAATCTGATGGTAGATATTCCGGAGAGTCTGGTAATCCAGCCCAGATCTGAAATCTAATGTGCATTTTTATCACAAAATAGAAAAAATATAGGTTTTTTTTAGTCCTGTAAGGCTGGTTTCACACTTGCGTTTTGATCTGCAGCGTTTTAAAAAAAAACGCATGTGGTGAAAAAACGCATGTAAATGCGGCAAAACACCGCGTTTTTTAGACGCATGCGTTTTTGCATGCAGAAAAAAAAAATGAGGCGTTTTGCGGCGTTTACATGCGTTTTTTCCAGCGTTTGCGTTTTTTAAACGCATGCTGAGAAGTGTGTGACAGCTGCCAATCATCAAAATCAACTAGAAAACCCACTGAAAACAGAAATAGCTAGGGTTAGGGTTAGGATCCCTAGGGTTAGGGTTAGGATCCCTAGGGTTACTAGGGATCCTAACCTTAGGGTTAGGGTTTTCTTGTTTTTTCTTGTGTTTTTCTAAAAAAACGCATGCGTTTTTAACGCAAACAAACGCATGTGCTTAAAAACGCATGCGTTTACATAGACAGCAATGCATTTTTTTGCCGCAAATAAACGCATGCGTTTTTTTGCGGCAAAAAACGCCGCTAGAAATTACTACATATTGCATTTCTGCAAATGAACGCACGCGTCAAACGCATGCGTTGCCGAAAACGCGTCAAAACGCACGCTAAAAAACGCATGCGTTTTTTAATGTTAAATGGCCACTGTCACCCCCTCCAGCCATTATAAACTAAAAGAGCCACCTTGTGCAGCAGTAATGCTGCATTCTAACAAGGTGGCTCTTTTAGTTTTTGATTCAGTTAATCCCTCAATAAAGCGTTTTAAAGTTTGCCACAAATACCTGACTTTGTACCTGGAGGCGGTCCGAAGCCTCCTCTATGAATCTCCCAACTGCCGTCACTCTTCTCTTCAGGGGTGATGGTCGCCGCCCCCTTCGCGCTGTTTCTTCTTAAATCCGGTGCCTGCGCTGTGCGTGCCTGCCTGGGGCAGGCGCAGTCTTCATTGTCAGTCACAGCTCAGATGCCGGGTGCCTGACTGCGCCTGTGCGGGCAGTGCGGCCACCCTGTTGCTGAATCCCCGCCCCGCACTGTGTTATTCATTAAGCACAGTGCGGGACTGGCATTCCTGGGCATGCGCACCTCGCTGTTCAGGCGCTCCCCCATCTCGGACACTCCCCCTGCTCCCCCGCCTTCCAGCATTGTTATTTGCGGCTGCCTCATTACAAACGCTGGTGAGGATTAGTGTATATTGCGGCAACCTGCATCTGAGCTGTGACTGACAATGAAGACTGCGCCTGCCCCAGGCAGGCACGCACAGCGCAGGCGCCGGATTTAAGAAGAAACAGCGCGAAGGGGGCGGCGACCATCGCCCCTGAAGAGAAGAGTGACGGCAGTTGGGAGATTCACCGAGGAGGCTTCGGACCGCCTCCAGGTACAAAGTCAGGTATTTGTGGCAAACTTTAAAACGCTTTATTGAGGGATTAACTGAATCAAAAACTAAAAGAGCCACCTTGTTAGAATGCAGCATTACTGCTGCACAAGGTGACTCTTTTAGTTTATAACGGCTGGAGGGGGTGACAGTGGCCCTTTAAGTATAGAAAAAAAAACGCATGCGTTTTTTAGCGCTAAAACGCTGCAGATCAAAACGCAAGTGTGAAACCAGCCTAAGCCAAAACCAGGAGTGGGTGATAAATACAGAAGTGGTGCATATGTTTCTATTATACTTTTCCTCTATTTGTTCCACTCCTGGTTTTGGCTTACAGATACTGAGGTAAAATACTGACCAAATACTTCTAGTGTGACGGCAGCCTGAGAGGGCCGACTTCATCCGGACAACAGTTGTTGCATCAGACCTTTCGAGAAGCCAGATCACAAATTTTGGGTATGAAATTTTGTGTAAGAAACCGATGCATAAAGGATTGCCCATTGCTATGGGATGGTTCACATTTATAAGGCACATCCATTGTTGATCCTTTAAAGAAGCAGATTAAAAAACATTACATGTTGCCTTTTTTGATCCAGATCATTGGTTTGCAGTAGAAACTAGTGAAAATTCAGAATGGCTGGTACCAGTGTGACAACTGATGATGATTATTCAGCCATAAGAAATCTGTTCCATATGGCCTGGATATATGGAAACCAGGCATCGTTGGTTATTAAATCATATTTTCTATGAAGATTTCTTTTTTTTTTTTTTGGGGTGGTGGTACTTTATTTTTTTTTTTTAATATAACATAACATTTTTGAAGTTTTACGAGGCAGTTAATGTACTAATGATTGTCCTGAAAATTTGATAATTTAGCATAAAAGTTTACCTATGCTAAATTAAATGTACATGACCAGTGTGGTATCAGATTAATATGTTGGTGTGCTAATCTGCCTATTGCTGCCAACAACCATTTCCCTGATTTTGACATTTGGATGTAATTTTTTTTTTTTTTTTTTTGGTGTGGGGTAAGGGGGGGGGGGGGGGGATTACAATGGGGACATCACACACATCTTGGAAATGTTATTTTATGATCCAGTAGATCCAGCATGACCCCATAGGAAAGCTTTTCTGATGACTCATGTACATTCACAGACTCTTCCCAGACTTGGCTGATTTTGGTAGGTTTTAAGCTTGCTATAGACCTTTAGTAGCTGTTGGCTGATTGGTTATTCTTAATTACCGTAACTCCGCATACACATGCACACCCAGTTTTGCTGAGCTGGACATCACTGATAGCAGTTCCTCTCTAGACAAAGCCACCAAAAGAAACAAAAATTAGCATAGACCCTACAACAAGTAAATGACTAAATAATAATACATGTAAATCACATGGGGGTACTTGGTTAGCTCTATTATTCACGATGACTGTCGTATGACGTATGGTAAGGTTTTAATACTAGACAAGTTAGGACTGTCCCGTTGAGTACACCTTATCGTGGTTGGATGGCTTTTATGTGGTTTTTTTTTTGTTTTTTTTTTTTTTTTTAAATCAAAATAACTTTAACTATGTACCCTTTGGTATCTACTTGTATTGTTACCACTTATTTATTTGTTGTAGGGTCTATGCTCTTTTTTTTTTTTTTTTTAAGTTGGCTTTTGTCTGTGAAATGGCCACAGTGTGAATGTGATCTTACACTTTGCACGTATACTTGCTTATCGTACTGGCTCAGGTTTTGAGGGTATGTTCCCACGGTCAGTATTAGGCAGCGCTTTGGTTACAGCACATGTCCGCTCCGTCCAAAGCGCTGCCGGCTTTTGAATGCAGGTGATTTCACATGTGTTCATTGAACCATGCGGAATCACAGCGCCTAATACATTGGACGGGAAATTTATCTTGCGGAGACAGAGCATCTCCACAAGATAAATAGACATGCTGCAGTCTCGAAAGACGCGCCACATGTCTGTCTCCGCAGGCAAGCCGGAGGCGTCCGTGCACGCATAGTGGGCATGGGATTTCTAGAAATTCCATCCACTATAACATCTGGCTCTTCGGGTTGGACGCTGTGGATGTACCCAGCGTCCAACCCGCAGCGTTTCCTGACCGTGGGAACATACCCTAAATTGTCATCTCTGTAGAACAAATGGATCAGGCATGTAAATTTCAACACACTCAGTCTTATGTATCCTTTGACATAGGCTGAGCAAACTTTGGCAAGTCACCTAATGTACTTGATGGTTGGTTGCTACTGCTGATATTGGCAGGTCCAGGTGGCCCTAATCTGAACAGTATGAGCACCTTTTAGTTCTGACATCCTCATATCAATTTTGAGGGATTGTAGTAATAAATTAGGATCACAGCTGAGCCCAGTAATTAACATTAGCGGTAATGGTATAGCTGCTGTCATGTCAATAAGGGCTGAGGGCAGAGGCAGAGAGGCAACGCTGGAGTAGCAGGCATATAAATAAGATGAAAACCCCCCTCAATACTTATGGCCATTTTCCGGCCTATCGCATCATCCCCCGTAGACTTGGTGTGAGGCTGCCCATATAAAATGTTAGCACCCGAATGGCATCTACTGGGTCATACTGATAACTCCATGGTGTATAAGCCCCATAGTAAGAGCATTACCATCCAATATCTGCTGGTTGGAACTTTTAATCACCGATTTCTCTGCCTTTAGTGGGCAGTGAAATGAGTTTATCTGACAATTGCTTCTGAAATGTTGCGTATCTTGG
This sequence comes from Ranitomeya variabilis, assembly GCF_051348905.1. Classification (NCBI taxonomy): domain Eukaryota; kingdom Metazoa; phylum Chordata; class Amphibia; order Anura; family Dendrobatidae; genus Ranitomeya; species Ranitomeya variabilis. Next base: position 565,932,107 of record NC_135234.1, on the reverse strand, counting down.
GAGATGGTGCAAATTCCTTACTCTCTGATTAGGTAATTGACCTTTCAGCATATCTTATTAATATGTACACCCTTACTTTCTGAGTCTTTGGTATAACTTCTCATTATCTTTATTTTCATGTTTTCTGTAATAATAATGTGAAATCATCTGAAGGCTGCGAAACTGGTAAATTGTTTGCTTCCTTCTAGGTCAGTGACCTAACTGCTTCAGTTCTTTTGTCTTGTGTCTTTGTTTTACATGCTAAGCACGGCCAAATTAGAGAGTCTAGAAGTCTGTTTGATGAAATATTCCTCAGTCCTTCCGAGGTATGGAACCATTTTAGACTTTGATATCAATGTCTTTCATGCTGAGATGTGAACGTTCTCTCTTTTTCCATCTGTTGTTATTAAAAGCTTGGATAATGAATTGTCCTCCATAGCTTATTGCATGGTAATGATTTCCTTTGTCTTGCTGCTCTCTTCTCTTATTAAGCGCCCTACCTTCAAGAGGACTTGTTAGGATGGTATAAAGAATTCATCCTTATCTATCACAAGCGTTCTGGCTTTGTCTTCAATTATGATGAATGGGTCTGGTGTCAGTCAGTCTGAGAATCGGGATGTGTAGGCGTAGCTCTTGGTAATGAGCTCAATTTCATACAAGAAGATTTTTTTAATAAGTTGGAAAGTCTTGCAGTGACCTGATTCTTCCTTTTTGTCATTAGTAAGACAAGGAAAAACCCTTACATCACAAAACGTGATCTGAGAATAGACTGATGTGTCACCGGTCTGAGCCTCTGCCTACAGACAAATACTTATGCGGCCCCCATTGTATATGAGGACTATTAGCAACATATACAAATTTAAAAAAATGTACAAATTGACTTTCTGCTGTTTTGCGAAAGGAGGTGAATTTAAAGGGAACCTGTCACCTTGGACAATGTTATTTACTAGTAGATTATAGCATTAATGTGCAGAGAATGGCTACCAGAAGAAATGAATTTATTTCTTCCTGGTAGCGGCTAAATTTCATTTATAGAATTGATGCAGGGAGAGATTAACGTACAGCTCAGTATACTGTGTGTGTCCGCTATAAGCATGCCTCACACTTTGACCGACAGCTCTCGAAATGCTACAAAACCGGCTTTCAATCGTCGTGCCGGGGCGTGCCTACAATATAGCGAGCGGTGACTGCAATTGCTTTCTGCACTGCCTTATAACTGAAAGCTGCTGGCCTCCAGGAGGAAATCTGCAGGTTTTCCAAGGTGACAGGTTCCCTTTAAATACCTCAACATAACTATTATAATAAGTGGTTTGTCTAAATTCCCCCCAAAATTCCACTTTTAATGACTATAGAAGTCTCAGAATTATTCAACTTTTTTGTGACAAGCGTCATTAGTACTGACTAGAGAACCCTTTGGTTGTTATGGCTAATGATGAGCGAGTGTGCTCATTACTCGAGATTTCTGAGCATGCTCGGGTGTTCTCCGAGTCTCTTGGGCGTGCTCGTAGATTGTTTGGGTCCCTGCAGCTGCATGATTTGCGACAGCTAGACAGCCTGACTACATGCAGGGATTGCCTAACAAAAAGGGATCCCCTGCATGTGTTCAGGTTGTCTAACAGCCGCAAATCATGCAGCTGCGGGGACCCAAACATAATATACGAGCTCGCCCAAGAGACTCGGAGAACACCCGAGCATGCTCAGAAAACTCGAGTAACGAGCACACTCGCTCATCACTAGTTATGACCTATGGTACTGCAAACTTGATGCTTCACTCCTTCCTGCTGGGCAATGGTCTCCAGTTCAGTAATAATCTTGGATTGTCAAAAGTGGTTCACAAAGTTGTGAAGCAATCATAGCTTTGCTCAAGAAAGGAAACAGAAGAAGATGTTCAACATTTCAAATTTAAATGAACACTGTCTGCACTAACTGGAGGCGGCAGAAAGAGTAAGCAGCCATCGGCTTCCAGGAGATTCCTGAGGAGAGAGGTGGTCAAATCCTTTCCACCCCCGAGTTGATTTCGAGAGATCTGCAGCAAGATTTGGTGGCAGCTTGCTTCAGTTTGCACAGTAATTTGCATACTGAACATTTTCCTAATCTCCAACATGTTCCCCACCCCCCAGATGCACAAGAAAAGTCCCCTCCAATTTGCTTAAAACCATATAAATGAGCCACAGAATTTTTGTGATTCTGTTCTATGGAGCGATTAAACAAAACTGGAACTTTTCAGGCCAATGGATCAGTATTTCTGGAGAATAAAGAATGAAGCATAGCATGAAAATAACACTATACCTATGGTGGAGCATAGTGGTGAATTGATGTTGCTCTAGGGCTGTTTTGCTTCCATTGTCAGTGGGAACCTTTAAAATGTGGCGGGTAAGATGGATTCAAATAAGTATCAGGACATCCCAGGAGAAAACGTCTTGCCTTCTGTGATGACGCTGAATCTTGGTTATCGTTAGTTCTGCCAACAGGAAAATGACCCCATGCACTTCTCAAGAGTCCACCAAGACTTAGTTTCAGAAGTTCTGGAGTGTCCATTAGTCTCAAGATTTGAACACTATAGAAATCTTTGGTGGAATCTGAAGAAGGCAATTAGGCTACGTTCACATTTGCGTTCGGCGCCGCAGCGTCGGGCACCGCAGCGTCGCCGCATGCGTCATGCGCCCCTATATTTAACATGGGGGCGCATGGACATGCGTCGCACTTGCGTTTTGCGCCGCATGCGTCCCTGCAGCGCCCGCATCCGGGCGCAGAGGACGCAGCAAGTTGCATTTTTGCTGCGTCCAAAATCAATGAAAAAAAGGACGCATGCGGCGCAAAACGCAGCGTTGTGCATGCGTTTTGCTGCGTTTTTGTTTGCGTTGTGCGTTGCGGCGCCGACGCTGCGGCGCACAACGCAAATCTGAACGTAGCCTTACTGCACACAAATCTTAGAATATTAGTGAACTACAGGTCATTGCCCTTGAAGACTGGGCAAAGTTTCCTCAGTACTGCTGCCAGATGCTGGGTCTGGCTATGCATCACATTTCCAGCGGCTCATAAGAACCAAAGGAGTTATACTAAGTCTTCATGTAGGGGTTGAGTTATTCTGAGACTGCAGTAGTCATTTTCTGGTGAATTTGGAGGAACGACTTGCTCTGTTAATTGTGTTGAGGTTTTTAAATTCTTCTTGTTTGATTGGTGTTTGGTGAACAGCCGAAAGTCTGTATAAGGGAGTGAATAATTTTTTTTTCTAGTTTTATACTCTCAACATCCACAGTTTTAAACTTACTCAATGAACACATCCTTTTAGGCAGGCCAATCCCACGCTCTAATCTGGCTTCTTTCCATTTTACCCTTCTTCGATATGCTTTAGGACCTGTATACTCCATTAACCATAATGCGCATTGTGTGTGTCTACCCAAAAACTGTCTGAATGACTGGCTCTTGCAGCTATGTCTACTGGATTGATTTCTTCAGTTGGTTTCTCCACAAATCGGTCCGCAAAGTAAACACATCAATACAAAAAGCTAAAATAACAAAAATAGCAATTTTTCAAATTGTCCCATCAGTTTGCTTATAGCTCTTATGTATCTGCATGAGTGCAGATAATGTGTGCAAACTGTAAAGCGCTGCGGAATATGTTAGCGCTGTATATATCAGACCGCAAAAGGGGCTGTTTGTAGTCTATAACATAGAGATGCCAAGTTCCTGTAGGTTGCAATATTTTTATCAAGACAATTTACAAAGTGCCTTCATATTTTTATGTTTTTAATTATGAAATAATTGAATTATTATAGAAAGTTCAATAAAGTTGTAGTTTTCATAATCCAGTTTACCTTGTATTGTTGCTGCCTGTTTGATAATCCTAAGCTTATCGTCACAGATTTATTGAATTGATAGTATTATTCTGTATTATAGAATACTCTGAAAGCACTTGTTTAAGACTGTCATTCTCTATATACCCTCCTAGGGTATCTAGCAGGTACCCAGGGGGGCCCTCCACTGGCTGGTACCCGGGGGGGAACCTCCACTGGCTGGTACCCGGGGGGGAACCTCCACTGGCTGGTACCCGGGGGGGAACCTCCACTGGCTGGTACCCGGGGGGGGAACCTCCACTGGCTGGTACCCGGGGGGGAACCTCCACTGGCTGGTACCCGGGGGGACCCTCCACTGCCTGGTACCCAGGGGGGCCCACCACTGGCTGGTACCCAGGGGGGGCCCTCCACTGGCTGGTACCCAGGGGGGGCCCTCCACTGGCTGGTACCCGGGGGGGCCCTCCACTGGCTGGTACCCGGGGGGCCCTCCACTGCCTGGTACCCAGGGGGGGCCCTCCACTGCCTGGTACCCAGGGGGGGCCCTCCACTGCCTGGTACCCAGGGGGGGCCCTCCACTGCCTGGTACCCAGGGGGGGCCCTCCACTGGCTGTTACCCGGGGGGGCCCTCCCCTAGCTGTTACCCGGGGGGGCCCTCCACTGCCTGGTACCCGGGGGGGCCCTCCACTGGCTGGTACCCAGGGGGGCCCTCCACTGGCTGGTACCCAGGGGGGCCCTCCACTGGCTGGTACCCAGGGGGGCCCTCCACTCATGACTTTGCCTAATGTGCCAGAGCTCGACACACTTGACCTGTTTGTGGCTATGTTATATTAGCTTTGTATGAATAGTTTTATGTTAAGACATAACTAATGTTAGCGCCAGTGTGACCAGGTAGTGTTAACTACTTCACTGTCCCCTGTAGTGGACATTGACAGAAATATATCTTTGGCCAGCCACAAGTTCCCCCCCAGGTGATTTCTAGTGGTTTGTAACAATGGACTCGTAGCAGATAACCTAGCTGACTACAGTGTATGAAGGGGTTGTCATGCTGACACAGCCCCTTATAAACCCTTACACAAATAAACTTGCTCATTTATGTTTTTGCTATTTGGTCTTTGATCACTGACGGATCGCTTAGCTGTCTATTCTTTTCTTTAATTGCGTTGCTATATATCATGTGTTCTTGAGAGCATGATGCATCAGACCAGTGGTCTCCAGCTGTTATTTTTCTGAGAGCCATATTCCGCTCTGAGAGATGATCATGAGCCACATCCAGCATCTCCCCCACCGTAGTCACACAAAGAGCCCCCCTCATTACCAGCATAATGGCAACCAAAGCCTCCCCACACTGAGGCCATGTACCTCTCCATTATAGGCACTATACTTCATCAAAGGGTTCCCAACTTACCCCAAGTCGGTTTTCTCTCATCAAACTCTGTGGTTAGAACTTCAGCCTTACAGCACTGGGTCCTGGGTTCAAATCCCACCAAGGACATCCGCAAGGAGTTTGTATGTTCTCCCTGTGTTTGCGTGGGTTTGCTCCGGGTTCTCCGGTTTCCTCCCACATTCGAAAAACATACTGTTAGGGAATCTGGATTGTGAGCCCCAATGGGGACAGTGATGATGATGTCTGTAAAGCGCTGTGGAGTTTCATGGTGCTATATAAGTGACCATAATTATAATAATAATAAAATAATAAACACACGGGATTTCATTCAATAAAATACAAGTTACACTGAATATTTTACCAACAATCCTGTTTATTCTTCTGCTCTGCTTCTCCTCCTCTATACCATATTGCCCACAGATCTGACTGCATTTACAACATGACAGGTTCTGATTAAATCCTATTTACATGTAACAATGCTGCACTAGAAGATGAGACCATTCCAATTATGGCACAATTAGTGTTTTGTACACCTATCCAATCGTAGCACCAACATAGCTCTGTAAGAATTGGAACATAACCATTAACATGTCCCATTGATACAAATAGTTCATGTACTCTTTGTATTTTGTTATTAAATTGTGAACATTTAGGCAATTATTACATAAAAATGTACAAATTGCAACATTACTGCTTGTAAATGGGCCTTTAAGTAATTATGCATGTCCTCGGGGTAAGGCCTGACCGAACAGCCATGAAACTGTTCAATTCACAGGGGAAAATTAACAACTGCGCTTTGGTGATTGTTTACTGACTAGCAGTGATTGTATAATAAGCAATCTCAAAACCGGAGAGGTTAATTACTGCTGCGGTTTGCGACTGAAACCTGGCCGCTCCATCTGACTGCCTAGTGAATGGCTGCTTGTGATGTTGGTATTAATGTAAGAGCAAGATAGTGTGTAATAAATGGTATGCGATATATATATGGGGGTGGTATTTTTTATCCTTTGTCATTCTCTGGTCCTCTACCACAGGCCTGGGAGTTTGGGGGTTCTGTGCAGGATCTTAGTTGTTCCCAGCATTGCGCTTTTCTGGACAGAGAGTTCAGATGTTGTAGCCATTTTCCCAACTGTTTCTGCTTGCATTTTGCATCCTGCCACTATGTGTTGGACGGTTTCTGAGGTTTCTTTGCATAGTCTGCACCTTGGGTCTTGTCTTGTGTGGTAGATTCCTGCTTCTATGGATCTGGTACTTGCTGCTTGCTCTTGTGCCGCTATGATTAGTGCCTCCATGCTGTCTGAGTCCAGCTTTCTCCAGCCTTTGGTAGGATTTCTCTGTGTCAGCCACGTCCATTATCTGTCAATGGTACATCCCATTCAGTGGCTTGTCTTGCCATGGCGCTTCATGTTCCTGTTCTTCCTTCCAGATCTGTTGTTGTTGGTGTTGTTGCTTTAGGCTTTCTCTCAGCATCTCATCTTTTGGTGCCATTTTTCTAATGTATTCCTGTATACTCCTTGTTTTAGTCGTGATGGTGGCTTGGATGCTTATCAAGCCTCGACCACCCTCCTTTCTGTTGGTATACAATCTTTGGGTGTTAGACTTAGGGTAGAGATCTCCATGCATTGTGAGGAGCTCTCGTGTCTTCACATCTGCAGCTTCCATCTTTTCTTTTGGCCAGCACACTATGTCAGCAGGGTATCTGATAACTGGCAGGGCATATGTATTGATGGCGTGCATTATATTCTTCCCGTTGAGCTGGCTCTTCGGGACCTATCTTACCCTTTGATGGTGTTTGGATGTTGCTGCTTTTCTTGCTTTCTCATCATGGTTACCGTATCCCTGTGTGATGCCGAGGTACTTGTAGCATGTCTGTACATCTGCTATGTGTCCTGCTGGTAATTCCACTCTATCATTTTTGACTATCTTGCCTCTTTATTACCAACCGGCCCCACTTCTCCAGCCCGAAGGACATCCCAATGTCTTTGTTGTAGATCCTTGTCAGGTGGATCAGTGAATTGATGTCTTGTTCGTTTTTCGCATACAGCTTGATGTCATCCATGTAGAGGAGGTGGTTGATGGTGCTTCCACACTTGAACTTATATCCATAGCCAAACTCTGTAATTATCTGACTGAGGGGGTTCAAGCCTATGCAGAACAGCAATGGGGACAGGGCATCACCTTGGTATATGCCGTATTTGATGGTCACTTGTGCTAGTTGTCTTGCGTTGACTTCCAATGTTGTCCTCAATAGCCCTATTGAGTTTCTGAGGAAGGTTCTTAATTTCCTGTTGACATAGTAGAGAGACCGGCATTCACAGATCCACGTGTGTGGCATTGAGTCATAGGCTTTCCTCTAGCCAATCCAGGCTATCTTGAGAATGGTCTGTCTGGATGTTGAGTCTTGAACGACTTCTCTATCTTCTATGAGCTGGTGCTTAGAGCCTCTGGTGTTGGTCCCAATGCCTTTCTGAGCTGGATTCACGTACTGGTTCATATGGTTCTGTAGCTTGGTGTTTATGATTCCGCCTGACAGGAGTTTCAATGTTGTTGTTGTTAGGCAGGTTATTAGGTGGTAGTTAAGGCCCCGTCACACTTAGCGACGCTAAAGCGATCCCGACAACGATACGACCTGTCAGGGATCGTTGCTGCGTCGCTATGTGGTCGCTGGTGAGATGTCAAACAGTGAGATCTTCCCAACGACGCAGCAGCGATGCGGTGACCTGTAGCGACCTGTACAACGATGTCGTTGGTCGTTGTGACCCTGTCACATGGCAGCTATTATGACGATTCAGACCTTGATGAGGGACGTCCTGTGTGACGTTGTAGTCAACGAGGTCGTTGGTAAGGTGTCAAACACAGCGATGTGTGCTACCCAGCGGGACCTCAACGATCAAAAAAAGGTCCAGGCCATTCCGACACGACCAGCGATCTCACAGCAGGGGCCTGGTTGCTGCTACGTGTCAAACATAGCGAGATCGCTACTGAGGTCGCTGTTGCGTCACAAAACTTGTGACTCAGCAGCGATCTCGCTAGCGACCTCGCTTAGTGTGACGGGGGCTTTAGATGGAACTGTTCTTTTGTGAGGATCCTTCATGATCAGCAGTAGTGTTGAGCATTCCGATACCGAGTTCCGATACTTTTGTGGTATCGGGAATCGGTATTGGAACCATATTCATGTGTAAAATAAAGAATTAAAATAAAAAATATGGATATACTCACCTCTCCGGTGGCCCCTGGATCTTACCGCTGTAACCGGGAGCCTTTGTTCCTAAGAATGAGCACGTGAAGGGCCTTCGATGACGTTGCGGCTTCTGATTGGTCGCATGAGCGGTCACATGAGTGGTCATGCGACCAATCAGAAGCCGCGACGTCATCGAAGGCCCTTCATGCGCTCATTCTTAGGAACAAAGGCTCCCGGTAACAGCGGTAAGATCCAGGGGCCCCCGGAGAGGTGAGTATATCCATATTTTTTATTTTAATTCTTTATTTTACACATGAATATGGATCCCAGGGCCTGAAGGAGAGTTTCCTCTCCTTCAGACCCTGGGAACCATTCCGATACTTTGCGTCCCATTGAAATGCATTGGTATCGGGTATCGGTATCGGCGATATCCGATATTTTTCGGGTATCGGCCGATACTATCCGATACCGATACTTTCAAGTATCGGACGGTATCGCTCAACACTAATCAGCAGTGTTCTTCCTTGTGTTAGCCAAGCTGGTTGGTGGCCTGCTTCTAGCAGTTGGTTAATCTGCTTTGCCTTTCTATCCTGTACCACTGTTAATTTCTTTAGCCAGTAGGTGTGGATCATGTCTGGGCCAGGTGCTGTCCCAACTCTTCATGTTCTTGACTCACTGTTGGATATCTGCTTTTCTGTAATAGGGACTGGTTCTTGTTCTAGGTCGTTGCCGTTTTTCATTGTCATATCGCAGCATTGCACTGATATTGAGTGTTTTTTCCTTCTCCCATATGTTCCTCTAGTATTGTTCAGTCTCTGCTATTGGTGGAGTTGCTCGATTTGTACTGTTACTCTGTAGTTAGGAGTACACCTTGGATGGTTCTTTGGTAGTGATCGAGTGTACTCATTGCTCAGGTTTTCTCAAGCACGCTCGGGTGGTCTGAGTATTTATGACTGCTCGGAGATTAAGTTTTCATCGCCTCAGCGGCATGATTTACAGCTATTAGCCAGCTTGATTACATGTGGGGATTACCTAGCAACCAGGCAACCGCCACATATACTCAGCCAGGCTAATAGCTGTATATCATTCAGCTGCCGTGATGAAAACTAAATCTCCAAACACTAACAATTACTCGTTAGTCACCCGAGCGTGTTTGGGGAAAACCCGAGCAACGAGTACACTCGCTCATCACTATTGTTTGGAGAACAAGGCATTTATCTTTTTCTGGAAAGCGCCGTCTGTAGAGCGCAGGAGAGGCTGGGGCCGTGTGTAGAGAGCTGGAGCTGTCTGTAGAGAGCTGGAGCGCGGCTGAGGCCATCTGTAGAGCGCTGGTGCGGGGCTGGAGACGTCTGTAAAGCGATGCAGCGGGGCTGAGGCCATCTGTAGAGCCTACAGCGTGGCTGGGGACGCTGGCGCCGGCCAGCTTTAGGATATATTCCTTCATTACATGCGCGTAGCATTCTGTATTGAATGCTGCATGCACGTGCTTGCAATGTAAAGGGCAATTAAAAGTCCCAAGCCCGGCAAAACGCTGCTTCCGGGCCAAGCACTGTGGTTTCCAGGAATCTGCCTGGGAGCCGCAGAAAAGGATATAGGGGCCGTCAATGTGCCAAAGGTACATGAAGTCATAGAGCAGAGTGTGTGAACTGGTAGGCTGCAGGGAAGCTTGTTTAAGGACAGTCCTGTAGTACAAATGAATATTTACAGCAGAGGAAAACTGCATGGAGAGGGAGGACTCCATTCTATGTGGGTGTAGTCCAGGGGTGGGCAATTAATTTTCCTCGGGCCACATGAGAGATCATGACTGTTGTGGAGTGCCGAACTAATAGCTTGAAATTAATTCTACTCAATATTAATTTATTAATATTATATTAATATAATATAATATTAACTAGATGGTGGCCCGATTCTAACGCATCGGGTATTCTAGAATATGCATGTCCACGTAGTATATTGCCCAGTCACGTAGTATATTGCCCAGCCACGTAGTATATTGCCCAGCCACGTAGTATATTGTCCAGGCACGTAGTATATTGCCAAGTCACGTAGTATATTGCCCAGCGACGTAGTATATTGCCCAGCGACGTAGTATATTGCTCAGCGCCGTAGTATATTGCCCAATTACATAGTATATTGCCCAGCGACGTAGTATATTGCCCAGTGACGTAGTATTGCCCAGTGACGTAGTATACAGCACAGAGCCACGTAGTATACAGCACAGAGCCACGTAGTATATTGCACAGCGAAGTAGTATACAGCACAGAGCCACGTAGTATATTGCCCAATTACATAGTATATTGCCCAGCGACGTAGTATATTGCCCAGTTACGTAGTATTGCCCAGTGACTTAGTATACAGCACAGAGCCACGTAGTATACAGCACAGAGCCACGTAGTATATTGCACAGCGAAGTAGTATACAGCAGAGCCACGTAGTATATTGGCCAGTCACGTAGTATATTGCCCAGCCACGTTTGTCACAGGTTAAAAAATAAAAAATAAACATATACTCACCTTTCTGAGAGCCCCTTGTAGTCCACGGCAGCTTCCGCTCCCAGGGTTGGTCTGAGCGCAGGACCTGTGATGACGTCGCGGTCACATGACCGTGTAGCGGTCACATGACCGTGACGTCACGTCAGGTCCTTTCCGCGCAGGCGCGCAGGACTTGTGATGACGTCGCGGTCACATGACCGTGACGTCATGGCAGGTCCTTCTGCCATACCATCTTTGCCACCGCAACCTGCAACGGAAGATGGCGAGCGGCTCAGCGGACTACAGAGGGTGAGTATAACAGGGGTTTTTTTTTTAATTTATTATTTTTAACATTACATTTTGTACTATTGATGCCGCATAGGCAGCATCAATAGTACAAAGTTGGGGACACACAGGGTTAATAGCGGCGGTAACAGAGTGCGTTACCCGCAGCATAACGCGGTCCGTTACCGCCGGCATTAACCCTGTGTGAGCGGTGACCGGAGGGGTGTATGCGGGCGCCGGGCAGTGAGTGCGGGGAGTAAGGAGCGGCCATTTTTTTCCGGACTGTGTGCGTTGCTGATTGGTCGCGGCAGCCATGACAGGCAGCTGGCGAGACCAATCAGCGAACGAATAACCGCGACAGACAGACAGAAGGACAGACAGATGGAAGTACCCTTAGACAGTTATATAGTAGATTGTATCACTTAATATTGAGCACAATTAAGTATGCTGACACCCCTATATATATTTGAACCCCTCAACACAGCCTCTTATATACAGCATGAGCCCCCACACAGCCTACCCATGTACAGCGTGAGCCCCACACAGCCTCCCTATATACGGCATGAGCCCCACACAGCCTCTCCATGTACAGCATGAGCCCCAGTTTCCCCATATAGTGCATGAGGCCCCACACAGCCACCCCATAAACTGCATGAGCCGCACACAGCCTTTTTATGTACAGCATGAGCCACAGTCTCTCCACATACTGAATGAGGCCTGAATGAGACTGAATGATTGAACCCCACACAGCCTCCCCATGTATGGCATTAGAGTTTATAGCCTCACCATGTGCAGCATGTCACCCCCATAGCCTCCCCGTGTGCAGCATGTCACCCCCATAGCCTCCCCGTGTGCAGCATGTCACTCCCATAGCCTCCCCGTGTGCAGCATGTCACTCCCATAGCCTCCCCGTGTGCAGCATGTCACCCCCATAGCCTCCCAGTGTGCAGCATGTCACCTGCATAGCCTCCCAGTGTGCAGCATGTCACCCCCATAGCCTCCCAGTGTGCAGCATGTCACCGCCATAGCCTACCCTTGTGCTGCATTTCACCCCCATAGAATCCCCATGTTCACCCCCATAGAATCCCCATGTTTACCCCCATAGAATCCCCATGTTTACCCCCATAGAATCCCCATGTTCACCGCCATAGAATCCCCATGTTCACCGCCATAGAATCCCCATGTTCACCGCCATAGAATCCCCATGTTCACCGCCATAGAATCCCCATGTTCACCGCCATAGAATCCCCATGTTCACCGCCATAGAATCCCCATGTTCACCGCCATAGAATCCCCATGTTCAACTCCATGAAAAAAAATAACACCACATGCTCACCTCGGTCCTGTTCCCAGGTGCCCTACTTCTGTTGCTGTCTCCGATGCGCTGACTCTCCGGCGGTACACATCTGGTGCGATGAAATGATGTCAGCACGTCAGCTGTTTCACACGCTGATTGGTGAAGGAAGCGGCCTGAGGCCGCCCCTCCACCAATGCTGACTGCAGGATACAGCGAGCGGGCGGGTACGGTGCGGACCTCAGGTTTTCAGCCCCATGGCTGTCTCGTTCCATGGGCCAGACAGAGACAGCCAGAGGGCCGGATGTGGCCTGCGGGCCGCACTTTGCCCAGGTCTGGTGTAGACTTATGTCAGCAGCTTAGTGGCAGATTGTGCTAAGTAACCTTCCAGAATAGTAAATGTCCACAGCGCTAAATAAAAAAAATAAATAAATAAAAATCTTGTGTGGTAGATTATTACAATGTCAGCACTCACTTAGTTTTGTAGGAAAATGGGAAGTCTTTTTATTCCTACATGCAAAATACCCCAGCAATGATTCAACCAATGTAAAAGTTTAATAAAGAAATTTTCTATAGGACAAACCATTGCTTGTATTGTAAGTGAGCAGAGTAATAAAAAGACTTTTTTGTTTTTCTCTGACACCCCTACAGCGCTGTCACTTTTTTTCTTCTTCATTGTGCTATGTGGCCCGTCACCATTACCAGGCCTGATCTGTGAGTGAGAATGCTTGATCTTTGCAAGGTGACATAACCGAAAAGATTGGTTCCATGACATAAAAGCTGGGCTTAATTTGAGTGCGAAATTCCAGAGTGTTGGAGAAGTTTTGTTGTGCCGGATGGATGTTGCTGAATGCCCCAGTGTATCCCTGTATACTATGACTTCATGTGACAGATGGGCGCAGCCTTGATAACCAGTTCAGTTACGACGTCTCAGGAAGAATTAGAGGAATACGTTTTTTTTTGTTGTAGCTTTTAAAAGGCTTCTTCCCATCTTCACGGATGGATATTGTTGGATCGTGCTCGTAAAAATGGGAGCATTTCCAATTTACTGTTTACTAAAATTTGCAGACAATAGTTTGAGACAATAACTCATTTTTTTCTGTTGACAGCTCATTGCCTAGGAGACAGACCACCACTGCTGTCTAGCTTTTAAGCACTGGGATTAGGATATATAAGTGGGCTTCAATGATCCCAGCCAGCTTCCAAACAGTCCTTACAAGCTCAGTAGCAAAGAGTTTGCAAGCACTGCACATTTTTTGCTGTCTCGCACTGATGGTCTGTCTCCAAGGAAACTAACTGTAAACAAAAGAAAAGTTAATTACAAGAATGTGTGATCATTTTAATAAAGTGTAAATAGCAAAATTAGTATTAATTTATCAACACTATCCAACAATACTCAATTTATGATGATGGTAATATTCCTTTAATTCTTAAACTATAGTAGTAACATTTCTAGATTTTTGCTTTGAAAGGAAATGTTATTTCAGTCCATGAGCACAGCAGAGCGCACAGGGATGGCACCCTGACCGTTGTGCTAGGACACATGAGCGCTCTTCCACATGGGCTGCAGCATGGGCTCGTTTTATATTCCGCTGAATGGCACTTAGTCACTGTGCCCATCTGGGAGGCAGACGAGCGCGCTGAGCTGAACACATCTGCAGTTTGTCCATGATTTGTTCTGTTCATCTGAATGTAGTCTAATTGTAGAAGAAAGAAAATCTCTTCCCGTTCAGTTTGCATCATTCCAGCAGGGGACTGCAAAAAAGGCAAAAAGGTCAAGTTTTGATCTGCTCATAAAGTCTTAAAAGTCCGGGGTAAGGAAGTGTTAATCCACCTGGCAAACTTCTGACTACCTAGGGAAAAGGAACGCTGGCTCTGCCGCCTCTCACTTGCGGCAGCATCTGGAAACTTCAGTGCGTGCAGGGCCTATGTATTCCAACTCCATGTCCAAAATACACAGCAAGCGCTCCAGTTTAGAATAAGACAAACACAATAAGCCCTTTGAATTCGGCATAACCCCCTGTGATCCTAAGGGAAATTATTTGCACTAATGACACATTGTGTAAGCCGCCAGCTCTGCCCAAATCCCTCATTTCCCACACAGACGCACCTTTCCTTTTATTAAAGTAATGAATTTGATCGTGTGACCCTTCTCCAGCTATTCTGCCCGATCATTTCATATTGGGAAAATTGCAGTACGTTAATCATTCATCATCTGTGCTCATACCCAAGTAGAAGAGTGCAGCGATGCTTCCGGTGATTATGCTCGCGGGCCGCTTCTCGTGGCAGAGGCGTTTTGTCATATTTAGACACATAGCTGTGCTCTACGCCTGTTGCTGAACCACTCATGTCACCTGTAGCTACTAATTTGCTGTAAGCATTTGCTAAAGTAAAAATACCCGTCATCGGGAACCTTTCACGTTGCCATTATTATTGTTGTTCGGCATTTGAAAGTTCACCCGCTAGAAGCCTCTTACCCAGTCGTACTGAAGTAACATTAGTGCAGTCTATTTTTACCAGTGACCTGTAGCGGAGCCGAATAATGACTTGAAGCACAAGCAGAAAGCACTTTGATGCCTACAAGGCTCTCAAAATTGTGTTCTGCTCGAGTCTCCAGTTCTCCTGTTCTGCATACATTTCCCGTTACCGAATTAGATCAGCCTGCTAAAAATTGAAATTTATGTACACATTTAATTCAGCGATGGTGATTATTAAATAAAATATGATTTTAGGGGGAGAGATTAGCATTTTATGCCCTATATGAGCTTTGTCGCCCAATTCCAAGAACATTACACAGGAGAGATGTGGATTGTGCACGAAAATCTTACAGGATCTAACGGTCATAGGCTTAGCGCCTCTGCTTCTGTAGCACCGACATATTCCGCCATGCTTTACAGAAATTCCCAACCAGTATGTCTTTAGGGGTTAGGAGGAAAACAAAGCATTGTAAACACAAGGAGAACATGCAAACTCCATTCAGAGGTTCTCCTTGGTGGGATTTGAACCTTGGTGGGAAAAGGATAAAGAGTGTTGGACGGTGAGAATTGGGAGACCCTTATTAGATGGATGTCCGACCGCACTGAAATCAGCGGGTGCACCCAATATTAATCGAATGTGTCTGGGCCACGTTAAGGGCTCATAAACCTAGCCGACTCTAGAAGGGACAAAAACCCTGTAAGGTATCGGTATCTCTTCCATACGAAGGAGTACAAGAGGCTTATGACTGCTCTATCATGGCTTCTTGCCAATCCTGAGCAAGAATGTCTTGTGCATAGATGTACATGTTAGGCTACGTTCACATTAGCGTTGCGTCGGGCGCAGGTTCAGTGACCCATAGCGGCGCATGCGTCATGCGCCCCTATATTTAACATGAGGGCGCATGGACATGCGTTGTCTTGCGTTTTGTGACGCATGCGTCATTTTTGGCGCAAGCGTCAGAACGCACAGGACGCTGCATGTTGCATTTTTTTTGCGCCGAAAATCAAGCCAAAAATGGACGCATGCTTCACAAAAAGCTGCGTTTTGCATGCGTTGTGCGTTGCGTCGCCGAAGCTGCGCTGCACAATGCAAATGTGAACGTAGCCTTAAAGGGGGGTAAAACACAATAATGGTATGTTCACACTAGTCGTTTTTTTTTCTGCATCAAAACCTGCTCTCTTGGCAGGAATTAAGCAGGTTTTTTTATTGCGTTTTTTTGTTGGTTTTTCCTGCGTTTTTGTCATTCTACATTTGTCTCTTTTGCATGCTGATAAAGTTTATTGGAACAAAAAAAAACCTCATTCTATTTAATCAGGTTTTGTCACAAAAAAAAGCCTCATACCTGCAATTTTTTTTGTGTGGATATTCAGCTTTTTTTTGACCACCCATTACTTTCAATGGGTGAAAAACGCTTAAAGTGACAAAAGAACATGAAAAGAACAAAATACCGATGACAAAAAAAAGTGTGTGCATGAGATTTCTGAAATATCATAACTTTGCTGGTACTGTAAAACACAGCTGAAAATTTTGCATAAAAAACTCATAACAAAAGTTAGAAAAAAAAGCCTAGTGTGAACATAGCCTTAGTCTACTATGACAAAACCATCTTGCCAATATATCCATTTTTTTTTGTTCTTTTTAGTGTTGCAGTATCTACATTTTTTTTTTTAACGTTTAGTTTAATAACTGCAACCAAAAATGTACCGTGTATTTTCCTGTTGTCTGAATTGGGAATTTTTTAAAACTGTATTTGTCCACATGATACCAGCCAGTCCGTATTCCCATACAACCTATCCCTTCTATACACGGTATGGCCGCCTATTGTAAGTGGACACCTACAGCAACCATTACACTTCTATGAGCTTGTCTGTGGAGATAGCATGGCTGTGTGCTTGATGGTGTGCAGCGGCTATGACTGAAACACCCAATATTAATAACCAAGCGGGTCCTCGTACTTTTATGTATCCACCTAACATATATATATCAGAGGGGATCCTTTCTGTTGACAGTCCGCTTGGTGTAAAAATGCATTTTAAGGAAGCAAAACGGTAAATAGATTTATTTTACTGCTTATTGTTGTTACTAATATATTACAATAGTGGCGCCATTTACTCTGACCTTCGGATAATGGTGTTATTGGTACAGCCATATATAATTAATATGTAGTCTGCTTTAAATGATCTTAATTGGGTGGAGAAGAAGTGAGTAGATCAACCCCTTACCTATTACTGTGGAGTTGGCATGTTACATTGACCTTGATGCTAATAGCCGTGTTATCAACATTGATAAGATGATTACGGGCTCGTTAGTAATATGACAAGTAGAGAATAGTGTCCGCCCTGCCTTTATCTGCACGTCATATAGGGACCTCTATTACCTGAGCACACATGGCTGCTGTAAAGCAGATAACCGGCTGTGTGAAAAGAGACTTTCAATGTAATATTAACCTCTACAAGTCTGTCAGGTTTACCCTGTACGAGGCGGCTCAGCCAGCATGTTCCCAAGCCGGTATGTGCATGATGATTATAAGCCAATGGTGAGACTCTGGCTACCCCAACGTGAAAAAAATCTATGCACCTTGTCTGCAACTTGCTGTCTCTGACTGACTGGCTGTGAATATTCTAGAACTGAGATTTTGCTGTAAAAATTTTCTTTTAAAAATGGCCAAATCCCAGATAAGTCGCAGTTGCATGTGTCTTGCATTGATGTCTATGGCAAGTAGGTTGCGTGATCACCATCAGAGAATCCAACATATCTAGAACCATTTCTGACTTTTGCAGGTCAAAGTATGACGACATAGCGAAGCATTAGCTGCGATATCACTATGCAATTTCTGCATCACCGTGTAGTCCGAGCCTAAGGGCAGAATGCTAGGTGATGTTTTACGGCATAGCACTCGGCTGTGTTATTCGGTAGTGTGACCCCCAGCCTTATGCAAACAAGCTGATATTGCCACAAGATAAACCTGAACACCCTCACATTCATTTTAAAGGGAATCCGAGAATAGCACATTATTTAAAGGGAACTTGTCATGTGAAAAAATGCTATTCACCTGCACATATGAAGTAAATCTGCAAGTTAATAGCTTTCTGAATCTGGTCCAAAAAAGAAAACAGCACAAATCCGCACTGCCAACTGAGCACAATCCATATATATTGTTAACCACTTCACACTCTACAGGTTAAGGTAGCTCTGTGTATCCTGTATCAACTTGGGGGTGCGACATCCAACAAGTGTGCAAATAGTCCAGAAAAAGAAGAAAAAAATGGAGCGCACTTACCCCTGTTGAAGAAGTTTCACTTTATTGGAACATGTTAAAAAACAGATTGCAGTCTGCAATCTGTTTTTTAACATGTTCCAATAAAGTGAAACTTCTTCAACAGGGGTAAGTGCGCTCCATTTTTTTCTTTTTTTTTTTTTTTCTTCTTTTTCTGAGCTTTCTGAATCTGCCTGGTGCCCCCACTGAAAGCCCGGCTGCCAGGAGGAAATAAACATTATTCCTCTGGAGCCTCAGTGCTGGGCCATTGTTATGTCCACAGATCACTATGCACTGGCAGTGACAGAAGCCGTGTCGGCCGTACCTATATGACTGAAAGCTCGGAGGTCTGGAGGAAATGAGCTTTATTGCTCTGGCAGCCTCAGTGCTGGGGTGTGGTTCAGCGACAGTTCACTATGCACTGAGCGGTGACAGAAGCTGCGTCGGCCGTACCTATATGCGACTGAAAGCCCAGTGGCCGGGAGGGAATTAACTTTATTCTTCTGGGAGCCTCAGTACTGGGCCATGGTTACGTTCACAGTTCACTATGTGCTGAGCGATGAATGAAGCCGCGCCAGCTGTACCTAAATGACTGAAAGCTCGGGGGAGTCTGGAGGAAATGAGCTTTATTCCTCTGGGAGCCTCCGTGCTGGCGTGGTTCAGCCGCAGTTCACTACGCACTGAACGGTGACAGAAGCCGCACCCGCAGTACCTATATGACTGAAAGCTCGAGGGTCTGGAGGAAATTAACTTTATTCCTCTGGGAGCCTCAGTGCTGGGGCATAGTTCAGCTGCAGTTCACTTTGGAATGAGCGGCGACAATAGCTGCACTGGCCATACCTATATGACTGAAAGCCCAGGGCTGCCGGGAGGAATAATGTTCATTTTCTGCTAGTAGCTACACTTTCAGTGCGGGTGCTGGGCAGCTTCAGAACGTCACACATCTGCAGGTTAATATCAGTTATTCACATAACCGGTTCACCTCTGCTTATATTTTTTCCCACTGGCTTAATGAATCTAAAATAAAAAATGAAGCAACTTGATATAATTTTGTAACTGCGGCTTCTATACAGATGAGCAGAAAATCCTGAGCAATCTGCTCGGGCAGGAACGCTCACTTCTGCCTGTCCTTTACTTCATGGTCATCTACCCATTGCTGACATACAGTAGAGGGCCGGTGGATGGAAATATAACTTCAAGATCAGACTGTAGAGAGTTTTCTTTCTCTGATTGAGAATTTCATTAAATTGACATCACTTTTTTTTTTTCAGTCCGAGGTTTAGAGACTAAACATTTGTTTTGTGTGTGTGATAACAGGCTGGCACTTTTCTTTTCTATGGCTCCTTTTTCAGCTTTGCAGTACAGATTGGGTCATGATAAGTAGAGTCGCCTCTATCATTGGGTGTGGGTGAGTCAGTGATCACTCCAATGTACTGCTGGAGGCTTACATAAGGCAGGATATGAATAGTATGCATTAATTATGTAAAATGCTCTGCAGGCTTATAACCTGAAGGATGGAGACTGGGGAACAATTGCATATCTGAAAACCCCGTAATTGTAGCCTGTAAGTATATGAACACAATTGACTTTTTTTTTTTTTTTTTTAAGCATTTTGGGGGAATTATTTTCCAGAAGCATTGTTTTCTCCCCTCTTGTTGGACTGTGCCTAGTGTGGAACATTGTTATGTCAAGAGAAGCTCCAAAGAAGTAACATGCACATTCTTTGTTTCCCACTAGGCATGTTTTACAGCCTGAAGCAGGAAAAAAACCCTCTGAAAACATTGAGCAAAGTGTTTTGAACCAACTTTTCAGGCTTTTTTGGAGCTGAACTGAACTGAAAAACTTAGTGTGCATGTTCCCTTAAAATTCAAAGCAGGAATACATCATAAACGGCGGGATACCAGTTTTTGGCTTCAAAAACTGTCTAAAAAACTGAACGCTTGAATGTGAATCACCTGGTTGGTCCATTTGGGTTATAACTAAGGCCACGTGCACATGTTGAGTATTTGATGAGTATTTTACCTCAGCATTTGTAAGTCAAAAGCAGAAGTGGGACAATCAGAAGAAAAGTATAATAGAAACAGGTCACCAGTTCTGTATTTCTCACCCACTCCTGATTTAGGCTTACAAATACTGAGGTAAAAAACTCACCAAATGCTCAATGTATGCACTTGGCCTTATGGTTCCCTCATTTGTAGGTGCAGATTTGATGAGTAATAGGCCATTCTAGGTGGTGACTGGTGGGTCTCATAGTAAGTAGTGATGAGCGAGTGTACTCGTTGCTCGGCTGTCCTCCCGAGTATTTTTTTAGTGCTCGGAGATTGTTTTCATCGCCTCATCTGAATGATTTACAGCTACTAGCCTGCTTGATTACATGTGGGTATTCCCTAGCAACCAGGCATCCTACACATGTACTCACCGTGGCTACTAGCTGTAAATCATTCAGCTGCCGCGATGAAAACTAAATCTCCGAGCAGTCATAAGTACTCGGAGGTCACCCGAGCAACAAGTACACTCGCTCATCACTAGTAGTGAGTCTTCATGTATTAGCACGTACCCTCACTTATTCACCAGCCCAGCGATGAGGCTGATGCTGCACACTCTGTCATGTCTCTGCTGAAAATTGTCTTTCTCTTTGTAAAGGCGGTTATAGGAGGTTTGGGAGCTAAATATCTACATTACCATCAACATTTGCTTTATGCTAATGCTTTTGTATAATCTCCTTTTTAGTCATTCAGCTGCTGGGAAAGTAATGCAGCGAATTTCCGCAGACTTCTCTTTATAAAATTAGGGAACTTTTTTTCTGTAAGACTGACCTAAATGAGGCAGAATTTTGGCTCAAATTGTGTCAAAAAGTGACGAACATGCCAGGTACCCCATTTATTATGTCTTTTAGACACACTTGCATGTGCTTTACAAAAGGGCATGGCTTTACAGCAACAGGTCATTTGTTAAAAAATGACTCCGTTGCTCCAACATTGTGCCAAAATGTTACCACTGGTCATTAACTAAGTAATAAGTGGTATAAAGAAAGACAAAAGCAGCTAGATATGCACCAAGTTCATCATCAGCATAAGTCACTGTGATAAATTTCATGAATTTTAGGATGTCTAGTGACACGTTGCGATGCCTAAAAATGAGACCAGATAATAAATCTGCCCCATTGTGTGGTTAGGAAAGAAAAAAGTTGTGATATATTTGTGTAATAATTATTATAGCTATCTTACCGGTTGTCAGCGTCTGTATGGTTATATTAAGGCTATGTTAAATTGACTCTTACCTCTCACAAATTTCCTAATCATGGTAGTTGTTTGAGGCTGTGTGTACACACGCTGCGGATTGTATGCGTTTTTGGCGTGGTTTTTTGTCACGAAAACGTGGTGAAAACGCATACACAACCCATTGAATTCAATGGTATTCTGCAATGCTGAGCTAATGCTGCGTATTTTTTCGTGGCGGAATGGCATCGTGGAAAAATACGCAGCATGCTCATTCTTTGTGAGGAATCGTGGCGATTCTGCACACATAGGAATGCATTGATCCGCTTACTTCCCGCATGTGGCTATGCCCACCATGCGCAAAGTAAGCCGATCATGTGCAGATGGTACCTGGGGTGGAGGAGAGGAGATTCTCCTCCAGGCCCTAAAAAAAAAAAGAAATAAAATAAAAAATAGGTATATACTCTCTAGTGGCCCGCAGATCCAGCCCAGGCCTTAGCGATGCTCCTGTTCCCAGTGATGCTTTGCGACAATGACCGGTGATGACGTAGCGGTCTGGCGTGTTGCCACGTCATCTGGGGTCATTGTCACGAGGCATCGCTGGGAACAGGAGTTGCCGGGAGCATCGCGAGGATCGGGAAGGCTGTGAGGGACGCCGGAAGGTGAGAATATCACGATTTTTTATTTTTTTAAATTATTTTCAACATTATATCTTTTTACTATTGATGATGCATAGGCAGCATCAATAGTAAAATGTGGGTCACACTTGTCAAACACTATGTTTGACAAGTGTGACCAACCTGTCAATCAGTTTTCCAAGCGATGCTACAGATCGCTTGGAAAACGCTAGCATTCTGCAAGCTAATTACACTTGCAAAACGCTAGTGTTTAGCGGGAAAACGCATGCAAATTCTGCAAGCGTATTTCCCGCGGCAGGGAGTTGAAGAATTGCCGCGGAAATTTCCGCGGCAATTCAATAACAGCCTAAGATGTTTCTCATTGTGGAGAGTGGCAAGCCTAGCCTGGCATGTCAGTGAGGAGACTTATTAGCCATTCATGCTCCTCTGGGAAATTAAACAAGCAAATTACCTCTTCAGAGAGGAAGAGGACTTGAACTCTAGTGCCACCTATTGGACGCAGCAAACCTATGTCAATATTGACTCTTCAACGTGCCTTTCAATATGACATGAGATAAAAGCCAAACCAGGATCTCAATTTGCCGACACGGTGTTTCAGGTACTGCCCCTCATCATTATACAGTATGAGATCTGATTTGGCTAGTTGAGAGGATCTGGACCGAGGTCTAAGGGTTAACATTTCTCCTTTGTGGAGAGTGGGGAGCCAAGCCTGGCATGTCAGAGTAAAGAGACTTGTAAGACATGCATGCTCCTTTGGGAAATTAAATATGCACATTGTCTCTTCAGAGAAGAAGAGGGCTAGCGCTGTGACCAAACAGGAAAAAAAATAAAAAATTACTTGTGAATGTACCCAATGATTACGGTACTTTAACACTTACTGGTGGTAGTAAGTACTGAACTGCATTGTCACACACCCTTTCATTATGGAAATGTTGCTCCTGATGTTTTATATCTATAGATTCCGATTCTTTGCCCTGATCACATAGCACTACACGGCCCTA
The DNA here is from genome assembly GCF_051348905.1 of Ranitomeya variabilis. Classification (NCBI taxonomy): domain Eukaryota; kingdom Metazoa; phylum Chordata; class Amphibia; order Anura; family Dendrobatidae; genus Ranitomeya; species Ranitomeya variabilis. The sequence continues at coordinate 565,909,125 of NC_135234.1, read as the reverse complement.
GCTGGCCTATAATTACTAATGATTGGTAAAAGTGAAGCCTTTGAAACAATTGACTAAATGTGTCCTCTATTCTCTGCCATTTATTGGGCTAGGAAGAAGAATATCCACCTAGAGATGACTTCAGTGATGCCGACCAGCTGAGAGTTGGAAACGATGGGATCTTTATGTTGGCTTTCTTTAGTAAGTCTGTTCCTATTTCTTTCCCAAATTAACTTAATGTGTACTAGTACCACCAGGCGTATAAGAAGAAAACTGTCTTTAGTGCGGGATAATTGTTTTTCTTAAAGGGAACCTGTCACCCCCAAAATCGATGATGAGGTAAGCCCACCGTCATCAGGGGCTTATCTACAGCATTCTGTAATGCTGTAGATAAGCCCCCGATGTTACCTGAAAGAGGAGTAAAAGACGTTAGATTATACTCACCCAGGGGCGGTCCCGCTGCGGTCCGGTCCGATGGGTGTCCCAGGTCCGCTCCGGGGCCTCCTATCTTTATTCCATGACGTCCTCTTCTGGTCTTCACGCTTCGGCGCAGGCGTACTTTGTCTGCCCTGTTGAGGGCAGAGCAAAGTACTACAGTGCGCAGGCATCGGGCCTCTCTGACCTTTCCGGCGCCTGCGCACTGGGCAGGGACACAAAATGAGCCTTTAAAAAAAAAAAAGCATGGGTGGTAGATAATGTAGAATATATCAGGTAAGGAAGGGGAAAGTGTAGAGAGAATGTTAAGGCTATGTGAACAAAACCGGACATTTTCTGCAAAAAATCGGCATGTTTTTTTTTTTTTTTCACGTTTTTTTGCTCGTTTTTTTTCCGGAGCTTCCCAATGCATTAAATAGCATCAAAAACGCAAAAAATTCACAAAATTAATGAACATGCTGCGTTTTTTGTGTGGAAAAAAATGCATCATGTGCACAAAAATTGCAGAATGCATTAAAAATGATGGGATGCTTATGTATGCTTTTTTTAAGCGTTTTTCCACAGAAAACAGCCGAAAAAAACGTGAAAAAAAACGCGAAAAATCCTGAATGTGTGCACATAGCCTCAAAAAGAAAAAAACAAAAGAAAACCCATGTGCATAATGCTATTACCTCAATAATAGTGCCACATGCAATACAATCAGACACATGAATAATAATAATTGGAGAGAAGAGGAATACCTTATTATCTTCTAGCTTCTACATTTGTAGATCAGGCCCAGTGACCCTGAGCCCCCGACATGCGTTTCGCCCAGCTTGATCCCAGACGTCTCTTGTCCCTGTCTTTGAGGCACCTTGTGCGTTTAATACTTTAATCATGTAATGGAATTTTTATCAACAAAATTACATTTTTGAGAGGTCCATTGAGTTCAGTTCTTTATCCTGTGTCACATCTTCATTTTTTTCCTAGGCCTTTGATTTATTCACATTGAAGTCCTTTCCCGTATATTGCAGTTAAAAGACAGTTTGGTGAGCCCCCCTTTCTCTAGTGCACAACTCGCCATAGTGCAAAATTTCTATGATGAGACAATATGTGATAACCACCAATACTAAAATCACGGACAAATATCAGTTGATGACCCTACATTACCTCCCATCACTCAAAGCATTATGCCCTCCAGATAGTATAATGGCCCTCACATAACCCTTGACATTGTGTATAATGGCTCCCCACATAGCCCTGTACAAACAGAATAATTGACCCTGTGTAGCCCTGCAAACTGTGTAATGGCCCTCACATAGCCTGCCAACTGTATAATGGCCCCCACTTAGCTCTCCAAATAGTATAATGGCCCCCACGTACACCTGCAAACTTTTAAGGCCTTCACACAGCTCTCCAAACAGTATAATGGCCCCATTTGATTAAAAAAATAAAAAAATCGCCTGTCCTTGATCCCCTGCTGCTTTTGCCTCTCAGAGCGGGCAAGATGTAGTGATGTCATCGCACCTCCTACGCTGAGACCCCAGCGCTCAGACACATGGGACGAATTATAGGAGTGAGCTGACGGATCCCTCTTCCATCATGGCTTTTTACTGCATCGACATTCAGGATACTGATGCAGTTGAAACTGAGATGCCAGGCGGGGAGAGGGGCATTAACCCCACCCCCTCTCATGGACCCATTAGCGGTCACATGGCCTGCTACTTTCAGCTGGAATGCTATGGCCGTCTTCAGTCCAGAATGCATGTAATCAGATAATGCTCCCCGCTTACCTTTCCTGTTACACAATATAGAAGGCCTGAAGTTGTATGCTAGTCATATACTATAAATACTGGCTCAAAAACTGGAATATATTATCATTTCTGCATTTTGTTTTATTGCCGCTTGTATACAGATTTAGCTTCTATATACTGGTCGGTAATCTCCCTCTAGTGGCACGCTTGTGCACTACAAGCTTTATTTACACTGTCCAATTCGTGAAGGAGTTGTTACTAAGGGCTCGTCTCCCAATGGCAGTGAAATCTGGCTGCCAATCACCTGATGAACTAGCAAATTGTTCATTTGTCAATTAAAAATAATTTTCTGTAGCACATCGTGTTGTGTGAATAGGACTTGTGCTGCCGAGATCAATAAAAGTCTAAACGCACAGAATAATCTATTACTGATCGTGCACATTGGAAATGTGGTCTGCTTGTCTGCACAGAAGATGCAAATAAGTAGATGGTCGGTTGTCCTTTAGTGCTAGGGTTACACACCTCATATGTAACACAAAACATTTTTGTCAATAGCATTTTGGCGTAAATACGACATTTTGTTTTTTTGGGGGGTTATGTTTACTGCTTTTTTTCTGGCTAGTGCAGTGACTGAAAAGCTATTGTTCTTACACGTCAATTTATGGCTTAAATAATTTTTTTCTCTTGACAGATAGGACTTTTACTGACTGTTTATTGGGCTTTTTGAGATTTTTTTTTAATGGGAACACCACAGGGACAATTGAAAGTGTTATATTTCATATATACACACACTGCTAAAAAATTAAACAACACAATGTAACTCCAAGTCGGTCACACTTTTGTGAAATCAATCTGTCCAGTTATGAAGCAACACTGATAGTGAATCAATTTCTCCTGCTGTTGTTCAAATGGAACAGACATGAGGTAGAAATGATAGGAAATTAGGAAGACAATCCCTATGAAGGAGTGATTCTGCAGGTGGTGACCACAGACAGTTTCTCTGTTCTCATCCTTTTTGGCTGTTGTTTTGGTCACTTTTGCATTATGTCATTGATCTCACCCCTAGAGATAAAGTAGCATGTTTCTACAACCCACAGAAATTGCTCAGGTAGTGCAGCTCCTCTAGGATGGCACATCAATGTGAGCTGTGGCAAGAAGGATACCTGTGTCTGTCAGTCCAGAGCATAGAGCAGATACCGGAGACATGGAGTGGGCCGTAGGACGGCAACAACCCTGCATCAGGACTGCTACCTACTGTGCAAAGATAAACAGAGAGCCCTGTAAAATTACCTGTAGCATGCCACGAATATCCATGTGTCTGCGCAAACTGTCAGAAACAGACTCCATGAGGGTGGTATGAGGGCCAGACTTCTACAAGTGGTTTTGCGCTTACAACACCATACCATGCAGGGAGATTGTCATTTGCCAGAGAACACCAAGATTGGTAGATTGGATATTAGCACCCTGTGCTCTTCATGGATGAGAGCAGGTTCGCAGTGAGCACATGCGACAGACGTGACAGAGTCTGGAACGCAGTGGAGAGCGATCTGCTGCCTTCAACATCCTCCAGCATGACCAGTTTGGCAGTGGGCCAGTAATGGTGTGAGGAGTAATTTCTTTGGAGAGCTGCACAGCCCTCCATATGCTAGCTAGAGGTACCATGACTGCCATTGGGTACCGGGATGAGAACCTCAGACCCCTTGTGAGACCATATGCAGGGGCAGTAGGTCCTGGGTCCCTTCTGATGCATAACAATGCTAGGCCTCATTGCTGAAGTGAATCATCAGTTCCTGCATGATAAATACATTGATGCTATTGCCTGGCATGCTCGTTCCTCAGACCTGAATCCAATAGAGCACATGTGGGACATCATGTACGTTCCATCCACCAATGCCATGTTGCACCACAGACTGTCCAGGAGTTGGCGGATGCTTCAGTCCAGGTCTCGGAGGAGATCCCTCAGGAGACCATCTACCGCCTCCTCAGGACCATGCTCACGCGTTGTAAGGAGATCATACAGGCATGTGGAGGCCACACACACTACTGAGCATCATTTGTCTTTAGGCATTTCCACTGAAGTTGGATCAGCCTGTAATTTGATTTTCCACTTGGATTTTGAGTAGGATTCCAAATCCAGACCTCCATGGGATATTCATTTTTATTTACAGTACAGACCAAAAGTTTGGACACCCCTTCTGATTTATAGATTTTTCTGTATTTTCATGACTATGAAAATTGTACATTCACACTGAAGGCATCAAAACTATGAATTAACACATGTGGAATTACAGGTCCTTCTCAAAAAATTAGCATATAGTGTTAAATTTCATTATTTACCATAATGTAATGATTACAATTAAACTTTCATATATTATAGATTCATTATCCACCAACTGAAATTTGTCAGGTCTTTTATTGTTTTAATACTGATGATTTTGGCATACAACTCCTGAAAACCCAAAAAACCTGTCTCAATAAATTAGCATATCAAGAAAAGGTTCTCTAAACGACCTATTACCCTAATCTTCTGAATCAACTAATTAACTCTAAACACATGCAAAAGATACCTGAGGCTTTTAAAAACTCCCTGCCTGGTTCATTACTCAAAACCCCCATCATGGGTAAGACTAGCGACCTGACAGATGTCAAGAAGGCCATCATTGACACCCTCAAGCAAGAGGGTAAGACCCAGAAAGAAATTTCTCAACAAATAGGCTGTTCCCAGAGTGCTGTATCAAGGCACCTCAATGGTAAGTCTGTTGGAAGGAAACAATGTGGCAGAAAACGCTGTACAACGAGAAGTGGTGACCGGACCCTGAGGAAGATTGTGGAGAAGGACCGATTCCAGACCTTGGGGAACCTGAGGAAGCAGTGGACTGAGTCTGGTGTGGAAACATCCAGAGCCACCGTGCACAGGCGTGTGCAGGAAATGGGCTACAGGTGCCGCATTCCCCAGGTAAAGCCACTTTTGAACCAGAGAAGCAGCACTGGACTGTTGCTAAGTGGTCCCAAGTACTTTTTTCTGATGAAAGCAAATTTTGCATGTCATTCGGAAATCAAGGTGCCAGAGTCTGGAGGAAGACTGGGGAGAAGGAAATGCCAAAATGCCTGAAGTCCAGTGTCAAGTACCCACAGTCAGTGATGGTGTGGGGTGCCATGTCAGCTGCTGGTGTTGGTCCACTGTGTTTCATCAAGGGCAGGGTCAATGCAGCTAGCTATCAGGAGATTTTGGAGCACTTCATGCTTCCATCGGCTGAAATGCTTTATGGAGATGAAGATTTCATTTTCCAGCACGACCTGGCACCTGCTCACAGTGCCAAAACCACTGGTAAATGGTTTACTGACCATGGTATTACTGTGCTCAATTGGCCTGCCAACTCTCCTGACCTGAACCCCATAGAGAATCTGTGGGATATTGTGAAGAGAAAGTTGAGAGACGCAAGACCCAACACTCTGGATGAGCTTAAGGCCGCTATTGAAGCATCCTGGGCCTCCATAACATCTCAGCAGTGTCACAGGCTGATTGCCTCCATGCCACGCCGCATTGAAGCAGTCATTTCTGCCAAAGGATTCCCGACCAAGTATTGAGTGCATAACTGAACATTATTATTTGATGGTTTTTTTGTTTGTTATTAAAAAACACTTTTATTTGATTGGACGGGTGAAATATGCTAATTTATTGAGACAGGTTTTTTGGGTTTTCAGGAGTTGTATGCCAAAATCATCAGTATTAAAACAATAAAAGACCTGACAAATTTCAGTTGGTGGATAATGAATCTATAATATATGAAAGCTTAATTGTAATCATTACATTATGGTAAATAATGAAATTTAACACTATATGCTAATTTTTTGAGAAGGACCTGTATATACTTAACAAAAAAGTGTGAAACTGAAAATGTCTTATATTCTAAGTTCTTCAAAGTAGCCACCTTTTGCTTTGATGGCTGCTTTGCACACTCTTGGCATTCTCTTGATGAGCTTCAAGAGGTAGTCACCGGGAATGGTTTTCACTTCACAGGTGTGCCCTGTCAGGTTTAATAAGTGGGATTGCTTGCCTTATAAATGGGGTTGTGACCATCAGTTGTGTTGTGCAGAAGTCTGGTGGATACACAGCTGATAGTTCTACTGAATAGACTGTTAGAATTTGTATTATGGCAAGAAAAAAGCAGCTAAGTAAAGAAAAACGAGTGGCCATCATGAAGGTCAGTCAGTCCGAAAAATTGGGAAAACTTTGAAAGTGGCCCCAAGTGCAGTGGCAAAAACCATCAAGCGCTACAAAGAAACTGGCTCACATGAGGACCGCCCCAGGAAAGGAAGACCAAGAGTCACCTCTGCTTCTGAGGATAAGTTTATCCGAGTCACCAGCCTCAGAAATCGCAGGTTAACAAACAACAGCTCAGATTAGAGACCAGGTCAATGCCACACAGAGTTCTAGCAGCAGACACATCTCTACAACAACTGTTAAGAGGAGACTTTGTGCAGGAGGCCTTCATGGTAAAATAGCTGCTAGGAAACCACTGCTAAGGACCAGCAACAAGCAGAAGAGACTTGTTTGGGCTAAAGAACACAAGGAATGGGCATTAGACCAGTGGAAATCTGTGCTTTGGTCTGATGAGTCCAAATTTGAGATCTTTGGTTCCAACTACCTTGTCTTTGTGCGACGCAGAAAAGATGAACTGATGGACTCTACATGCCTGGTTCCCTCCGTGAAGCATGGAGGAGGAGGTGTGATGGTGTGGGGGTGCTTTGCTGGTGACACTGTTGTTCCATCCGGTTTGCGTGTAGTTGGACCATCATTTATTTTTCAACAGGAGAATGACCCCAAACACACCTCCAGGTTGTGTAAGGGCTATTTGACCAAGAAGGAGAGTGATGGAGTGCTACTCCAGATAACCTGGCCTCCACAGTCACCAGACCTCAACCCAATTGAGATGGTTTGGGGTGAGCTGGACCGCAGAGTGAAGGCAAAAGGGCCAACAAGTGCTAAGCATCTCTTGGAACTCCTTCAAGATTGTTGGAAGACCATTCCCGGTGACAGCCTCTTGAAGCTCATCAAGAGAATGCCAAGAGTGTGCAAAGCAGTCATCAAAGCAAAAGGTGGCTACTTTGAAGAACCTGGAATATAAGACATATTTTCAGTTGTTTCACACTTTTTTGTTAAGTATATAATTCCACTTGTATTAACTCATAGTTTTGATGCCTTCAGTGTGATTGTACAATTTTCATAGTCATGAAAATACAGAAAAATCTTTAAATGAGAAGGTGTGTCCAAACTTTTGGTCTGTACTGTACATCGATCATTTTTATGTTTTATTATTCTCAACACATTCCACTATGTAATGACTAAAGATTTCCAACCGGAATATTTCATTCTGTCATCATATCTAGGTATTGTAGTGTTCCCTTTATTTTTTTAGTTTTGTGGAGCCGGTATACCCATATATCGGAGATCTTGCTCTTTAAATGGTGCTATCAGAGATTGACAGCAGGATTTAGATAGCTGGAGAGCTGTGGGTGAACTCCCTTCAGCCCCTGGTCTTACAGGCAGATGCCCTCTGTGTAACCCAGCAGCATCTCCCTGGTATGGTGCGGGCCTAGTTTCTGAGCCCACTCCATACACCCACTGTGACAGCACGATGTAAGTTTACAATATGTGGACATCAGAGTGAACAGCAAAGTGCAGTAAATGAGCTCATACGTTAGATAGTTTTATCTTAAAGTCTTGGAAATGGCCATTCACCGTCCCTTTTTCTATAAGTAACTGGATGGAGATGGCACCTTCTTACTTTGTAGGAATGACACTTGCACGCATCAGTGTCGGAACGTGAAGAAATCCAGCATCTGTACAGTATGGTGACGCCTGTCTTCTACATCTGTGGACACAATGAATCCTCGGACATGACTGCAGTATTATCTTCAGTGTGTGGATGAGCCCAGGACTGGCTTATTGGCACTCCACAGTGGAGAGGAGGCTTCTGTCAGATACCGTACATGTTAAATACCCGTAGGAAAGGACTCCGGGCTGCCGCTCTTCTGTACAAGCAGGACTTTCCACTGTCATTTCTGGCTGACATTACATTGTATATCATGGCCTTTTTTTTGTTATCCCATTTGTCCTCCTGACAAATCTCACTGTTTCCACTTTGAGATCCCCATTTTATAATCTACGTCCCTCAGCTGCTACGGGGGGCGCTTTGGCTTCGGTGGTCCCACCTGTTCTGGACTTCCGGAGGGAAAACACTTTGTATCACCTCTAAAGAGGCCCTCTCTTTGGAAGTCTTCCCTATTAAGTTTATAAAAAGTAACAGGTGCCTTATTTAAAGCGCTCTGCTGTGCGCCTCTTCTTCATGTACAAAAAAGTTACTGATTTACTTTTATATGCAAATGTTGACCTATGTCCAGATAATGGCCTTAGTCCTGACAATTCCACTGGTGCTGTACCGGACTCCCAATAAAGCTTCCTGTGTTGGCCGGGACCTAAGCCAGCACCCTCATGATATGGAAGGGGGTTGGCTTGGCTACTAAAGACTCCATCAGCCTTCACACACCTCTGCAACTATGCGTCCATACATGAAACTCGCTCCTGTGTGGAGGACAGGGCTGAAGGTGAAGCTGCCGCTACCCCCTGCTCTCCGCACTTCTATGGGCAGCAGGACATTTTTTTTTTTTTTTTTTTAGCTTTTTTATAGAAACTGATAAATAACTTATAAATAACCTTTTAGGGTCATGACCACTTTTAGAAGGAGAGGTTCCGTATTGGGACGTCAGCTGCCTATTCACTGCCTTACCTAGAACTAGTCTTTACCACCAGCGTCCCCTAAGGAGTCCGCAGAGCTAATGCCATGTAAATGGAGACGCATGTAGGATAGCTGCGGAGACACCATCACGTGTTTCTCAACGCAAGCAGTGAATAGCCAGACCTTTCCCCGGGAAGGAACAACCACGGGAAGGGCAGCATCCAGTAAAGGAAAACATCCAATACAGGAAAACCACCTATGCCAAACATGGTATCCATCCACAGACAGCTGTTTCGGGGTGTTTGCCCCTCATCAGTGTGGAGTAGGAATCTGGCTATTAGGAGCAGTGCCTAGTAAAAGGCTGTGAAGGAACAGATGATTGGCCTCGGGGAGACCAAAACATCCAACACCGCGGAGACACCATCACATGTTTCTCAACGCAGTGATCCAGAACACTGCCCCCATCCCTTATGGGAAATATGCAAATGCATGTAGGATAGCTGCGGAGACACCATCACGTGTTTCTCAACGCAAACAGTGAATAGCCAGACCTTTCCCCGGGAAGGTACAACCACGGGAAGGGCAGCATCCAGTAAAGGAAAACATCCAATACAGGAAAACCACCTATGCCAAGCATGGTATCCATCCACAGACAGCCAGATTCCTACTCCACACTGATGAGGGGCAAACACCCTGAAACAGCTGTCTGTGGATGGATACCATGCTTGGCATAGGTGGTTTTCCTGTATTGGATGTTTTCCTTTACTGGATGCTGCCCTTCCCGTGGTTGTTCCTTCCCGGGGAAAGGTCTGGCTATTCACTGCTTGCGTTGAGAAACACGTGATGGTGGCTCCGCAGCTATCCTACATGCATTTGCATATTTCCCATAAGGGATGGGGGCAGTGTTCTGGATCACTGCGTTGAGAAACACGTGATGGTGTCTCCGCGGTGTTGGATGTTTTGGTCTCCCCGAGGCCAATCATCTGTTCCTTCACATGTAAATGGAGACGGCATCTTTCTTTCTGTAAGCTTTTTCCAGAAAGCCGATGTATGGAATCACTGCGGAACGATCCTGTAAAGGACATCCTAGTGGTCTGATTGCTTTGTAGAGGCCCTGAATGGTACTCAGATGAAAGGAACAATGAGGCGAGTAGCGCGCACTTATGGAGCACATGGACGGAGCTGTGCAGCAGGTTCATTAGCACATCTTACACTGGAGAGTGCTGCCCACCATTCTGTCCAATTGACCTGCCGGAGAATAGTGTTTTTAGAAGGTCGGAAGAGGGGACCATCCATCCTGTTATCGCCTCACACCCCCTCTTTAGTATAAAGAGAAAAAAAAATCAATGTTTTCACGTCCTTGCATCAGCGTCGTCAGAAACGAGCGATCAGCTATAGAAGTAAAGCCAGGGTTTGCTGTAAATACCAATTTTAAAGGAGTATTTTACCTGCTGATGGCAGTTCTTCACCTAAGCCCCCTTATCATAGATGAACTGATGACCGACCCCATGGATGGAACAAGTGCACACTGATTCCCATAGTTCCAGTCCGGGGGCATTACTGCGGGGAAACACAGGGTTAACAGGTCGGACTCCCAGGCCCTAGTGTCGGAGATCTATTCGAATAGCTTTGTAACCATAACTGCAGGCGTCCTGTAATCTGTATCTTCGCCTTCTCACTAGTATTCATCTTTTCCTTTTTCTCTAGTGGCATTCATTTTCAACTGGATTGGGTTCTGTCTATCCTTCTGTATAACCAACACAATTGCCGGGCGCTATGGTGCAATCTGTGGGTTTGGATTATCTCTCATCAAATGGATTTTAATTGTGCGGGTAAGTGACTTTCTGCATGTCTGACGATGTGGAGAGCGGCAATACATTTATAATTTTAACATTTTCATATTGAAATGTTGTTGCAATGAAATTAATCTTTCATTATTGAGAAAGTCTGTTCTAGAACCCCAGATGACCCGGCTAATTTCTGATTGCACTGCAAAGATATTCAGTAATTAGAAAAGCGGTAATAAAATACAGTTTGCAAAGCTGCAGCAATACATATGATTGTCCACTGTGTGGCACTGTTGTTCCAAGTATAAGCCTGCTCCTTTTTTTTTTTTCTTTCTTCCCTTTTAAATGTTCTGGAAACATCTGCACTTAGGCACAAAGCGCCAGGGGGTTTACCAAGGATGCAGCTCCTAGGAACTCTCCAGACAGAATTTAACACTATAATACGCTTTACATTTTTCATTTTCAAACCTATTGATCTGATGCATTTTAGTTTCTGACATTCAATGCACAAATGTAATTGCCGGAGTATTTCTGTTGATTACATGGAAGCGGGGACAGTTCACTGTCACATGTCTCTTGGTTATAGTAATGTGTGTGTGTGGTTGACGCTTACATGCAAAATTATGCAATATTTTATATATATATATATATATATATATATATATATATATATATATATATATATATATATATATATATATATATATATATATATATAGATATATATATATAGATATAGATATATATATAGAGAGAGAGAGAGAGTTAACCCCTTAACGACCAGAGGTATTTTTGGTTGTGCATTTTCATTTTTTGCTCCCCTCCTTCCCAGAGCTATAGCTTTTTTATTTTTCAATCAATATGGCCATGTGAGGGGTTTTTTTTTGCGGGACGAGTTGAAAGTTTGAATGACACCATTGGTTTTAACATAACATGTACTGGAAAATGGGGGGAAAAAATCCAAGTGCGGTGAAATTGCAAAAAAAAGTGCAATCCCACAGTTGTTTTTTGAATTGATTTTTTTCTATGTTCACTAAATGCTAAAACTGACCAACAAATATGAACTTCCAGGCCATTACGAGTTCATGGACACCAAACATGTCTAGGTTCTTTTTTATCTAAGTGGTGAAAAAAATTTCCGAGGTTTTGACTTTTTTTTTTTTTCTCGCTACGCCGTTTAGCGATCAGGTTCTCTTTATACAGTTTTTATTGAATCATTTCATATATAACATGCAAAAAGTAAAAAGTATCCATGCAAGGACAAGGAAAAGCAAAAAATAGCAAAACAGTCAAGAAAAACGGCAAGACAATCCGGTAAAGCATAACCGCCTTACATGAGTCGGAATCACTCAATAACCATTTATTGATTGTCCAGAGAGTGCCATAATGCTGTCTAGAGTATCATATTCCTTATTATAAACATCTGATAAAATAGAATGAAAAGAGTGTAGAGTAGGTAATAGAAAGTACGGAATAAAAAAGAAAGGAGGCAATAGGGGGTGGGTCTGATACCGTTTAGCAATCAGGTTAATCCTTTTTTTTATTTTTAAAAAACTGACCGTCACATGCAAACATAGACATAGTGAACAGGCACTGAACCTAGTCACCAACTCATATAGATACAAACAAAAAAGGCAGCACACTGTAGCACCATAGCATGCAGATATGAAATATGAAAACTGAATTGCATTACTGCACTAGAAATATTAAAATTTTAGAAAGTTTAGCGCATAAATTGGCCAATTCATGTGTGCCTGGTAGCCACGGTAAGGCGTTTCTCTTTTACCAGGACCAAAATGTCTTATGGTGTCACAGTGTAGAGGTTGTGGTAGATCTCAAAACCGACAATGTTACCAAATGTGTTGGGGTTTCTGTCACTGTCTGCATGTCACTTTCATGCGATTTGGCAGGGTTTTGGGTTTGTTGGGGTGTTACAGCAAAATTGTAGCATTGAAAAATTGTTCTAATTTTTTTGTTCGTGCAATTTGTCAGAGAAATGTAGTCATACGACTAAGGTCACAATGTAGCTCCAGCCTAAATACCATCACCAGCCTTGTGGGGTTCTTCTGTATACAATGGTAGAAATTTATTGCAGGTAGACCAACTTACCATTAGTCCTGTCTCCATTGGACAGTAACTGACCAGATCACATAGCTGGAGTAGGTTATCACATTTATAAATCTTAAAGGGAACCTTTCAGCAGAATTGTGCACAGTAACCTACAGACAGTGTCAGGTTGGTGCAGTTATACTGATTAAAATGATACCTTGGTTTATGAAATCCATCTTGTGGTTGTTGTGTACCATATTTTTCGGACTATAAGACCCATTAAGACACAATGTACTTACTAGTAGTGTGGCTGCAGTAGTAGTCGGGCAGTTCTGTGGTGGTACGACGCTGAAGGGCGATCTGACTCACATCCCAGGCTGGTCAGGCAGTATTTGGAGGTGCAGGGGCTCTGCCGACATTGCTGTGATGCTGTGGCCTCCAGGAAAAAGGAAGCCGGAGGCCATTTTCCCAGAGGCCACCGCATTGCAGCAAATTAACATTCAAAATGGCGGTGGCAGCAGCGCTGTACCATGATGCCCAATATGCATATATTTATTTATAATGTAGTCATATAGTATTGTATGGCAAAAATATGTATATTTTACTCAAAATGGCGCCGTATGGCCATGGATGTTAGTATTAGTGCAGTTTAGATAAATTAGTTGTGTGTGAAAGTAAACATTGCCTGACCATTTCAATACCCAACCAATCTGTGAGGGTAAGCAATGCCTGACCAATGTCTATATGTAAAACTAAGCATTGGTTAGGCATTACTTACTTTCACACATTGGTCTCACATTTCTGTTCACACATTGGTCTCACATTGCTTCTTTTCACACATTGGTCTCACATTGTTTACTTTCCCACATTGGTCAGGCAATGTGTGAAAGCAAGCAATGCCCGACCAATATGTGAAAGTAAGCAATTCCTGACCAATTTGTGAAAATAAGCAATGCCCTACCAGTAAGCAATATGTAAAACTAAACTTTGCCTAATTAATGTGTTAAAATAAGCAATGCCTGACCAATGCTCTGCCAATGTCTTGGGTAAACTATACCTGACCAATTCAACTCCTCCCGCTATTTTTATGGTTGCAGTTTTGTATTTTTTCTTGAACTTTTTTGTTCAGCATAGTCGCTATATTTTTTTTAGACAGAAACCTTTTTCCACTAAATAATTTGATGAAATTGCCCTTTTTCAAAAAAATGTTCTGGTTTCAAATACATCTTGCATTGGTGGCCTAACACTTTGCATTGTTCATGCTTGTATGGCGGAAGCAAAGCTGAACTTTGGGATCCTGACAAACGCAACAGCAAAAAAACAACAAGAAAAGCAGCAAAAAAAGCCTGTAAAACCTGCTTTTTGTCTGCAACTTTTTACTTCCAAGAGATCAGGTTTGGGTTGCAAAAAAAAAAAACAAACAAACCACAAAAGAGCTATAAAAGTGATTTTAAAATATCTCCTGTGGTTGGTGTAACGCAGAAGCCTAGCAGCACAGGTTAGATATGCAGTTCCGTGTCTGTGGGAAGCTGGCTCGTATTAGCACAGGGATGTCTGCTGGCATCTGGTTATATTATGCTACATTCTTAAACACCTGTCATATTCATTTCCTTTTACAAACTGGAGCTGCTCTCATCAGCAATCCCCATTCCCCAAGTCTGCGACTTCCATATCATAATCTTTTGGGTTTTTTCAGGGATCCCTATCCAGATTTCAGGAGGCTTGAAGGATGCAAAGCTCTTCTATCACCGCCTGACAGAGAACTAACTGAAGTGATGTTCTAATCCCTGAGTATTACGGTCTCTGTTAAGTCATCCGTTGCAGGCTCTACCATGACTGTCAGCACTTGTCTCCCGACAAGTCTTAAAATGATTCTGTCTGTTTAGGGAGAATAATTGTCAGATATGTCCACCGTGGTATCAGTCTGATATCTTCTATGGACTGCAGTTAGAAGAAAAGCAAGACAGGGCACGATGTGTCCGAGGGATGGAGAAGAGCGGATTGGTGTCATAGAAGAAGCTGACACAATTCACAATCTGTCATGAAGTTTTATTAAAATGGAGTAGATAAAATGTACAGTATATTCTCCACTGTGATGTATAGTGTGAATGTAAAGTTGGTGAAATCCTAGAAGCATAAGCTTTAAATGGGAGTTTTAGTAATACAATTCTGGCTGTGTGTTTATTTATACACATGCCTATTTCCTTTGTGTATATTGGAACACCACAGAAAAAAAGCATATTGGACCTAATTTCAAACACAACCTCAAATATGGGCCCACTAAATTGTTGGCACCTTTCCAAAAATGTGGGTCTACAACTTTTGGTTCAAACATGTGATGCTCGTTCAAATTCACCTTGTACCAAGTACTCGCTGTGGGTAATATGAAAATCACACTTGAAATCAGATAAAAAGGGAATAGTTGACTCAATTAATGCATTGTGTGTCTGGTTGTGCCACACTAAGCATGGAGAACAGAAAGAGGAGAAGAGAACTGTCTGAGGACTTGAGAACCAAAATTGTAGAATAATATCAGCCTCAAGTTTTATCTCCAGAGATCTTCATGTTCCTTTGTTCACATGGCGCAACATAAGACGTTTCAACCTGTTTTACTATAACTAATCTCCCTGTACGTGGACTGCAGAGAAAAATGATTACAGGTTGCAAGGCAGAATAGTCCGGATGGTGGATAAGCAGCTCAAATCAAGTTAGAAAGAAATTCAAGCTGTCCTGCATGCTCAGGATGCATCAGTGACAACATGAACTATCTGCTGACTTTTGAATGAAATGAAATGCTATGGCAGGAGAAACTGGAGGACCCCACTGCTGACACAGATACTTAAAAAAGCAAGACTATAGTTTGCCAAAATGTACATGAGTAAGCCAAAACCTATCTGATAAAGTGTCTTGTAGACAGATGAGACCAAGATAGGGCTTTTTGGCAAAGCATATCATATCATAAAAAGAACACTGTACCTACAGTCATATATGGTGGAGCTTCAAACATGTTTTGGGTTTGTTTCTCTGCCTCTGGCACTGGGTGCCTGGCGGGGGGGTGACAGGTTCCCTTTAAGAAATACCCATAAATGGTTGGAAACAAATCACAGGAGAGTTCTGAAGTGGCCGGCAATTAGTCTGGAACTAAATCCTATTGAACACCTGTGGACATATCTTTAAATTTATCTTTAAATTTATGTTGGGAGAAGGCACCCTTCAAATATGAAAGACCTGGAGCAGGTTGCAAAAGAAGTGACCCCCTAAATTCCCGTTGAGAGGTGTAAGAAGCTTGTTGATAGTTATATGATGCGGTTAATTGCAGTTATTTATTCCAAAGGGTGTGCAGTCATATACTAAGTTGAGCGTGCAAGAAAAATTTAGTTTTGCCCATTTTTGGGTTTTGTGTGAAATAATGTGCAATTTCACTCACTCACTCACTCACTCACTCACACACACACACACACACACACACACACACACACACACACACACACACACACACACACACACACACACACACACACACACACACTTTCACACTCACTCTCACACTCACTCTCACACTCACACTCACTCACACTCACTCACTCACTCACTCACTCAAAATACACGCAAAGGAAATCACATTATTATACAATATCTTCACAGTAAATGGAGATAAATAACTGAGACACAATTGACTTCACTTTTATAATAAGTCCCGTAATATTGGGTGGCGAATATACCTACAGAGCGGCTAATAAAGGACCCAAGGTGTCTGCGTTGTGAGCTGCATATCTTCTACGCTGCTGTAATATTTTCCATTACGTAACGTGAAACTAACAGTATGGTTCCAAGGACGCTTAAACAGTCAATATACCATTATTTATTCTCCTGCCACATTAATAAAACTCCTCTCGAATCTTATCGACAAAGGCAGATTATACAATCTGTTGTGTTCTGCACCGTGTACATTTCATTTAAGGCGCATTTGTACAGAGCGAGAACCAGAGACATCCAAAAATTGTATCTGATAGCGTCTTATGAGAAGCTATTTAAGCAAGTTGTGTAAGAAGTGTGACATAGATGAATACTAAGGACTTGTGATGTTGGTTTATCAGTGAAGCGTACAGCCCCGCCGCAGAATCCATCAAAGTGAGCCTATTCATATTCCCTTATCGTCCGGAGAACAGAACTATCTGGTGTGGCCAGTAACGGGCCTGAAACGCCACTTCAAGGTTCATTTAGTCGTGTTCTGCTCTCTGCTGGGAGCCAACTACAGGACCATCTAGGTTAGAAATGAAAGGACTTTAATGAGATGAAGGCTTTTGAGGTTAGTATCTTTTGACAGCAGCTGGCAATGGGGGTTTATAAGGTTAAAAGTTGCTCGTTTTTAAGGGGCGCGTAAAAAGTCTCATTTTGATGAGATTAAATTGCTTTAACTTTGAGGATAGCTTCTAAACCGGCAGCGTGCTGAGGTGCAAACTGTCCAGGTGGATGTGTAAGCCGATACTGCCGTGTCCGGGGGAATGGCGTCTATGCAGCATCTTCTGGGGAGCTGGATATGGTGGTGCTCACAGCTAGCCGATCTGCCCAGCAGGAAGATGCCAGATTGCTGCTTCAAGTAAGGCTGTCATTAAGGTTTACGAGTGACGCATAGCAACTGTCCTTATAGCCGCTAAGTGTAACAAGTCCTTGTGTGCCCTGCGGGCACTGTCAGTTATGTACAGAGACTGTTTACAGCAGCCTGTGTTAGTTAACAGTGTAATCACCATGTCATCTGTATTCAGTCCCGGTAGGGAGACTGTGACTTCAGCATCATTATTGTTCATCTGCTACTTGTAAAGTTAAAGTGGTACCAAAGTAGAGCTTCTCAGCAAAATATACAGTGCCCATTATTGATAAAATGTCCTCCAGCTGCGGACCGGCTGCAGAAAGCTGCAGCCCAGCACTAATATTTGATCTCCTCCTTTAATAATTCTGTACCATGAAATCACTGTACATGCACTTTATAATTTCTTCTAGGATTATAGACCATAACTCTCTAATATTTTCGTTTCAGTTCTCAGACTACTTTACTGGCTATTTCAATGGACAATATTGGCTGTGGTGGATATTCCTGGTACTCGGTAAGTTCTCCATCCTAAATCCTGCCTGCATTTAAAGATAGCATTTATTACAGCAGTTACTAAAGAACCCCATATACTTTACACAGTTGTCGGCTGAACGATGGTTTGGCCAACTGGCCCTATCGAACTCTCCTGACTCCTCTATACACAGGAGCGCTCACTCTCCCAAGCTAGAAAGCCACTGCCAGACTCCTATGGCTGATCTATTGGGGTCCTTTCACATTGCCTTTTGCCACACATTTGTTGTTCCCATCTGGGCTTGCATCCAAATTCCCCAGTAAAACGCCATTCGGGCGTATGCACTGACAGGCCCATAGACTATATGGTGCCGACAGAGTGAACGTGTTCTCTGTTGTACTTAATTTTCTGGCATGTACACTTACTGGAGGTGAACGTAGACTGCATCTGAGTGTCCACCTCCAGTAGGCGTATGGGCCTGAAAATGATGCAGGACAGAGCCCATGTTCACTCTGTCGGCACCATTATACACCTGAATCCAAGGCCACTTGATAAGTCTGTAGAAAAGAGGCATGGATTTGTATAGTGGTGGATAGTACCTGATTTATTAATGGAGTGCAGCAGTATTTTGGCACAAGACATTGTTCTAAAGTAATTATGTCTCTCATAGAATAAAATAATCCATTATTGTTATTTTCAGTTGGTCACTAATGTATACTTTATTTTGCAAACTAAATAGAATGATGTAGCTACTCTACCCGCTGGACTCAAGAAGCTATTGAGTAGGATATGAAATCAATATATGAAAAACATACAGCTTTGTAGAAAATGGAGCAACAATGAAAAGCTTTGTTTTTAAATCTGTTTGTTTTCTACTCCAAATAAACCCTCTCCAGCAAACTTTAATATGATTTTCAAATAAAATTGCTTGGTGCACCCTTGGTGTGGCTAAGTGCCATTTCACCCACATGTTTATATTAGTGCCACTCCTTCTAGATTGATTGCCAGCGCTGTCTGGAGATTAACCCCCGCTATGTGTGCACTGTCCCTGTGCAGGGAAGAGCACACAAATCACTGTCTCTTCTGACATTTCTCATCTCCTCTATCATCACTTTCTTGTAGGAGAGAGCATACATATCACTTTTTGTTGAAGACATCGTTAGGATATAGGTGTTGAATGATGTCTGCTGCAAAGAGAGAGTGATGTGTGTTCTCTCCTGCACTGAAGTGATTGCAGAGGAGATGAGCAATGTCAGCAGTGAGAAGAGTGATGTGTGTTCTCTCCTGCACTGAAGTGATTGCTGAGGAGATGAGCAATGTCAGCAGTGAGAAGAGAGTGATGTGTGTTCTCTCCTACACTGAAGTGATTGCAGAGGAGATGAGCAATGTCAGCAGTGAGAAGAGAGTGATGTGTGTTCTCTCCTGCACTGAAGTGATTGCTGAGGAGATGAGCAATGTCAGCAGTGAGAAGAGTGATGTGTGTTCTCTCCTACACTGAAGTGATTGCAGAGGAGATGAGCAATGTCAGCAGTGAGAAGAGAGTGATGTGTGTTCTCTCCTGCACTGAAGTGATTGCAGAGGAGATGAGCAATGTCAGCACTGAGAAGATGATGTGTGTTCTCTTCTCCACTGAAGTGATTGCAGAGGAGATGAGCAGTGTCAGCAGTGAGAAGAGAGTGATGTGTGTTCTCTCCTGCACTGAAGTGATTGCAGAGGAGATGAGCAATGTCAGCAGTGAGAAGAGAGTGATGTGTGTTCTCTTCTGCACTGAAGTGATTGCAGAGGAGATGAGCAATGTCAGCAGTGAGAAGAGAGTGATGTGTGTTCTCTTCTGCACTGAAGTGATTGCAGAGGAGATGAGCAGTGTCAGCAGTGAGAAGAGTGATGTGTGTTCTCTCCTGCACTGAAGTGATTGCTGAGGAGATGAGCAATGTCAGCAGTGAGAAGATGATGTGTGTTCTCTCCTGCACTGAAGTGATTGCTGAGGAGATGAGCAATGTCAGCAGTGAGAAGAGAGTGGTGTGTTCTCTCCTGCACTGAAGTGATTGCAGAGGAGATGAGCAATGTCAGCAGTGAGAAGAGAGTGATGTGTGTTCTCTTCTGCACTGAAGTGATAGCAGGGAAGACTAGAAATGTCAGCAGTGAGAAGAGAGTGATGTGCGTTCTCTCCTGCACTGAAGTGATTGCTGAGGAGATGAGCAATGTCAGCAGTGCAGTGAGAAGAGAGTGATGTGTGTTCTCTTCTGCAATGAAGTGATAGCAGGGGAGATGAGAAATGTCAGCAGTGAGAAGAGAGTGTGTTGCATTACCTCCATTTACATATAGTCATGGCCAAAAGTGTTGGCATCCGTGAAATTGTTCCAGAAAATGAAGTATTTCTCCCAGAAAATTATTACAATTTACACATTTTTTTATACACTTTATTTCCTTTTGTGTGTATCGGAACAACACCAAAAAGAACTGAGAAAAAAAAGAGCAAAATAAAAATAATTTCACACACAACCCACAAAATGGGCCAGACAAAAATACTACTTTGTTTCAAGCATGTGATGCTCGTTCAGACTCACCTGTGGCAAGTAACAGGTGTGGTAAATATAAAAATCACACATGAAACCAGATAAAAAGGGGAGAAGTTGACTCAGTCTTTGGATTGTGTGTCTGTGTGTGCCACTCATAGCATGGAGAACAGAAAGAGGGAAATAAAACTGAGTACTTGAGATACAAAATTGTTGAAAAATGAACAATCTCGAGGTTACAAGTCCATCTTCAGAAATCTTGATGTTCCTTAGTCCTCGATGCACAACATAATCAAGAAGTTTGCAACCCACTGGCACTGTAGTTAATCTCCCTGGATGTTGATGGCAGAGAAAAATTGATGAAAGGTTGCAATGCAAGATAGTCCGGATGGTGGTTAAGCAGCCCCAATCAAGTTCCCAAGAAATTCAAGCTGTTTTGCAGGCTCAGGGTTCATCAGTGTCAGCATGAACTATCCAACGTCATTTGAATGAAACGAAACACTATGGCAGGAGACCCAGGAGGACCCCACTGCTGACACTAGGAAAACATCTTGTGGACAGATGAGCCCAAGATAGAGATTTTTGGCAAAGCACATCCTTCTACTGTTTAAAGAAAACAGAATGAAGCCTACAGTCAAATATGTTGGAGGTTCAAAGATGTTTTGTGTTTGTTTCGCTGCCTCTGGCACTGGGTGCCTTGACTATGTGCAAGGCCTCATGAAATCTAAAGATTACCAAAGGATTTTGGGTTGCAATGTAGTGCCCAGTGTCAGAAAACTGGGTTTGTGTCCTAGGTAATGGGTCTTCCAGCAGGATAATGACCCCAAACATACTTCAAGAAGCACCTAAAAATAGATTGAAACAAAGCGCTGGAGAGAGTTCTGAATTGGCCAGCAATGAGTCCGAATCTAAATCCCATTGAACACCTGTGGAGAGATCTTAAAATTGCTGTTGGGAGAAGGCACCCTTCAAATATCAGGGACCTGGAGCAGTTTGCAAAAGAGAGGTCCAAAATTACAGATGAGAGATTGATTGCAGACATTTATTCCAAAGGGAGTGCAACCCAATATTAAGTTGAGGGTGCCAACAAGTTTGTCCTGCCCATTTTGGGGGTTTTCTGTGAAAATATGTCCAATTTGTTTATTTTTTTCTGTTTTGTTTTGTTTGTGTTGTTCCAATACACGCACGCACGCACGCACGCACGCACACACGATATAAACGTGTATAACAAAACGTGTAATTGCAGTAATTTTCTGGGAGAAATACTTCATTTTCTGGAACAATTTCAATGGTGCCAATAATTTTGGCCACGACTGTTAGAATAAAATTGTTTTTTTTTTTTGGGGGGGGGGGTGGGGTGGAGGGCAATAGAAGAACAGATTTAAAAACCTAAAGAATTATTTTTATTGTTGCCACATCTCCTACAATACTTTGTGGATAGTTTGAAGTGTAAATTTGATGTGACAGACTCTCATTAAAGGAGTGTTCTGAAGTCCTTAGATAATTACAGTTGCAAAGCCCCTGTAAAAGTAAAACCTTGGAATGTATTTTTTTTTCTATGAAAAACCCTATTTTCTAATCTATGGTTTAGCGCTTGTGTCTTTTACCTGCCATCGTTGCCCTCTATGCACTTTGGCCAGTCCCCTGGGCAGGTAGCTCAGCTCTTACAAGCTCTTCTCGATGGATGCAGCCAGCTTCAGTGGCTCTGTCCTCCTTTGATAATCCGTTGATCTGGACAATGAGTTAATCAGACTTGTTCAACCTGACAGGTTTATAGGTAGAAATGTATATTACACCAGCGCCCTTAGTGACAGAGGTAACTTATATTCCAATTAAAATAGTTTTTTAGGATATACTGCTGCTGGCAAAGCTCAGGATCCTGTGTGTCAAATCCCATACAAAAAGATATAATGAATACAAATTGTTTGCTGCGCTAATCCTTATCATGGTCACCTGATTTCCCCCCAAAAAACTAAATTAAATAACACCAAATCAATAAAATAGCTGAAACAATGGTGCTGAATACAACAGGTAAACATCCAATGTAGGGTTACACTGTGCACAACGGCAAACTTGACCTTCAGGCTCGAACAACCAGTAGTAGTATTTTGTTAGAAACATACAATGTGCTACAAGCTGATCCCATGATTATCCTCCAACAATAAACTGTGTACTCCAAAGACACTTAGAATTAACATTTGGAGTGTAACCCTACATTGGATGTTTACCTGTTGTATTCAGCACCATTGTTTCAGCTATTTTATTGATCGGGTTTATAGGTAGGCCTAAATGGGTTGGGTGGGGGCTATTTTTGCTGTTTTGGGTTAACCCACCTTCTGCCATGGCGCTGACCTGTTACCATGGAAGAGACCTTTTATATATTACTGCACTTCTCATAAATGCCGGAGTGACATCAGTACTAGTCATCATTGATCTAAGCAACCGGTCACCAAGTAACTAGTGGTCTACACACAGAACAGTGACGCACGTAGTATAATCCCGGTACTCCCCCCGCATGACCAGTAAAGCAGATAACATACTGTCACTGGTTGCCATGGCAGCTCGTTCACGTGGAAGCTTATTGCACTGAATATTTAAGTTTTCTATGAAATCACTAGAACCTGGCCGTCACTTCTGACAGTCAGATTCCAGAAGTGCATGATGAGCAAGGATCAATCAATGCTCGGTCTGTAGAAGATTCCATCCTAGGGAGGTAGGGATCAGTGGCTTCCATCGGAAAAAGTGGGATAATATGACAGATTACTATTGTATAGGGAATTTATGCATCAAAAAAGTAATGCAAGTTTCTTCTATACGGTACTTTCTATACAGTGACCTTACACGCTAGATGAATTTCGCTAGGCACCGCTCACACCATGTCATTGGTGCATGTTTGATATTAACATGGATATATAGAATATATATTCTGATCCCATAGACCTTAGTAGGTAAACCTATATCCTAAAATTGTGTATTTTTTGCATACATTGGGACGGCAAATGTCTGACTTATATGTTCAGTGTCACATGTGAAGTGTGTATACCAAACACATGCTTCGCCTATAGTGTGAACACAGCCTAAGGGTATGTGCACACGTCAGGATTTCTTGCAGAAATTTTCCTGACAAAAAACGGACATTTCTGCCAGAAATCCATGTGTTTTTTCGCGTTTTTTGCGTTTTTGACGCGTTTTTTGTGCGGTTTTTCCCAATATATAGAATAGCGGGAAAAACGCAGAAAATCCGCAAAATTAACATGCTGCTCGATGCGTTTTTTTTTCGCGGAAAAAGAACGCATCATGTGCACAAAAATTGCAGAATGCATTCTGAATGATAGGATGCATAATGTATGCTTTTTAATGAGTTTTTATAAGCGTTTTTATCGCAAAAAAACGCGAAAAAACCTGAACGTGTGCACATAGCCTAATACATTTTAGAAACCCTAAAATATTTATTGAGGCAAAGGATGAGGACAGGAGACACATCGGTGCAGTGCCGAGAATTACCAGGTCACAGATCTGGCTTTCTATAGTCCTGGCTCTCTGCTAATAAATCCAGGGTTATTTCTCACTGCAATACAGTTAATTTCTAGCTATGTATATACTATTACTTGGTATCTGTGCCATTGAATGAATGTCCTCATATGGGTAGGCTAAGCTACTGTTTGCTGCATTTCTACATTGTGGCTCCTAAAGGGGGATCTGTCTGTCTATATTGTTTATTAAGGCATAGAAATTGGGTTTGTCCTAATGAGACACTGGCTTTCACAAGAATGATTCCATTCCGTGACTAAAATGTATCATTCACAGTTGCAGAACGTAATTATGCAACACAAAAGTGGACAACTCATTTGAAGTAGCAGGTTTTTTTTTTGTTTTTTTTAATTCATTTCATCACTAGTCCTCCAATATGTCATTTAGGTAGTACGCCATCCCTTATTTCTGTCTGGAAATTCTTGGTATCATTCTCTTCAGTTAAGTCATGTTATCTTGGTAACCCCATTCCTTTATGTTCTCTGAAGAAAATCACCACCTCTGTTGCCAGAACTTCCCATGTGATGAAATTGCATAGACTTTAGGGAGACAGAATCTCCTATCATAGACAATGATGATGACTTCACAGCTCCTGACACACAATTAGAATATAGATCACAGTTCAGCCTCCTGACTTAAATACTTTTGAATACATTTGATTAGTTAGTATTTTATAGGGGAAGGATAATCACAGATTGTTCTCAGCAGACAGAGATGGTACCAGTTCTAGCTGATCGTGTGATGTGCTACTGCTTCATGGGATTTATAGCAGAGCATAGAGGAATAAAATGCAGGCTGAAAGCTAGGTGTTGTAGGCTGATGGGACAAAACAGAAGGCTGAAGGACATGGAAATAAGTAGACTGCATTATAAGAAAAGTGCATGTTACGGTCCATCGGTTTTGGGTGCTTTTTTAACTCTATGGAGCTGTTATTTTGCGTGGGAGAACTTGGATACTTTCCTCTGTCTTGATGGCTTGTGCTTGCTGCATATGAGCTTTCAATAACATATTAGGATTAGTTTCTACTGTACAGTTTGTGTTGGTGACAGAAATAAAATGCCATGTAGAGACCCAGTTGTGGCATCTGAGCTGACAAGTTGTGTTTGTGGGATGCAAGTTTATATCAGATAGGAATAGCATGTAGCACGGGCGAAATGCGATCCATGCTGTGCACTGCTGCGCTTTGCATTGTTAGTTTTATCAGTTTGGAGATTGTAATGTTCTCTTCTCAATCAAAAAGATGGATGTATACAGCATATCTGATATTTATAGCCGAAAAAAAAAGAAAATCTCCACAGCAGTCATAGTTCAGTAACAATAAAGCATATTTATGAGAACTTTTATATGTTTTAAGCAAGTTATAAAAGGTGCCTTTGCCAGGAAAACGTACAGCATGCAGTGAATTCTGAAATGCCATTAAAATGAAAAATGAAATGTTTTTACGCGTATTATGCCACTTTTGCTTCTTTGTCCATGTGTAAGCTGTAGTAGAAATGATGACGTGCCTCTTGTCTTCATGCCCATAAATATTGCAAATGAAATCCAAAGGCAATCTAAGGAAGATTATACATTATTGTATGCGGCTAATATTCAGTTCTAAGTATGACATTTTATTTTTCATTATATAAGGATGGTTTATAAGCCTTATTAATAATAGATCCAGAACATTGGGAAGAAATATAGATAACTGCTGGTTAAAGGGAACCTGTCACTAGATTTCTGCTGCCTGAAGCAGGGGCAGTGTCAATTAGAGCTTGGCCGGGGATCGCAGCCAATTATTTTGCAAACTGCAACGTTTAAGAAAAAATATAACTTGTAAAGCTGGCCAGGGACCGTAAGGTGAGACCTATCTGGTCTGGCATGGTCCCTTGCAGGCTTCTCCTTACGCCACTCCATGTGATTGACAGGCCTCCACTTTGTGTGTACTTAGGGAGAGATCCAAGTGGGCTGGGAAAAAAACGGCCAGGACAGCACCAGACTAGTTGGGTTTCTCCCGATAGTCGTTACATGGCTTTTCCACCTATGGCCCAAAAAGTCGCACGTTTTTTTTTTTGTTTGTTTTTTTTTAAAGTCACAAAAATTTGCCAAATTGAGAACACCTTCAGAAGCCTTACTCTAGGGGTCATCAGTTAAATGCCCCAGAAAAAAATTTAAAAGTCTCATTTCATGAATCTGTCTAAAACATCTGGCTAAAGCAGAGTTTAAAAGGAAAAAATAAAAGACTCAAAGAAGCGGAGAAAGTAGCGTGGACTGTCTATATCACTGAGAGCCAGGTTATACACTACCGTTCAAAAGTTTAGGGTCGTACTTTTAATAAGCAAAGGAGTTGCCAAATGAATTGAAAATCTAGTCCAGACATTGACAAAGTTCGAAAAAAAGATTTTTATTTGAAATAATTTTCCCCGTCAAACTTTGCTTTCGTCAAAGAATGCTCCCTTTGCAGCAATTACAGAATTGCAGACCTTTGGCATTCTAGCAGTTAATTTGCTGAGGTAATCTGGAGAAATTTCACCCCATGCTTCCAGAAGCCCCTCCCACAAGTTGGTTTGGCTTGATGGGCACTTTTTGCGTACCATGCGGTCAAGCTGCTCCCACAACAGCTCAATGGGGTTGAGATCTGGAGACTGGGCTGGCCACTCCATTAGATAGAATACCAGCTGTCTGTTTCTTCCCTAAGTAGTTCTTGCATAATTTGGAGGTGTGCTTTGGGTCATTGTCCTGTTGTAGGATGAAATTGGCTCCAATCAAGCGCTGTCCACAGGGTATGGCATGGCGTTGCAAAATGGAGTGATAGCCTTCCTTATTCAATATCCCTTTTACCTTGTGCAAATCTCCCACTTTACCAGCACCAAAGCAACCCCAGACCATCACATCACCTCCACCATGCTTGATAGATGGCGTCAGGCACTCTTCCAGCATCTTTTCAGCTGTTCTGCGTCTCACAAATGTTCTTCTTTGTGATCCAAACAACTCAAACTTGGATTCTTCTGTCCGTACATACTTTTTTCCAATCTTCCTCTGTCCAATGCCTGTGTTCTTTTGCCCATATTAATCTTTTCCTTTTATTAGCCAGTCTTAGATATGGCATTTTCTTTGCCACTCTGCCCTGAAGGCCAGCATCCCGGAGTCGCCTCTTCACTGTAGATGTTGACACTGTCGTTTTGCGTGTACTGTTTAATGAAGATGCCAGTTGAGGATCTGTGAGGCATCGATTTCTCAAACTACAGACTCTAATGTACTTGTCTTGTTGCTCAGTTGTGCAGCGGGGCCTCCCACTTCTCTTTCTACTCTGGTTAGAGCCTGTTTGTGCTCTCCTCTGAAGGGAGTAGTACACACCGGTGTAGGAAATCTTCAGTTTCTTGGCAATTTCTCGCATGGATTTCCTTCATTTCTAAGAACAAGAATTGACTGTCGAGTTTCACATGAAAGTTCTTTTTTTCTGGCCATTTAGAGAGTTTAATGGAACCAACAAATGTAATGCTCCAGATTCTCAACTAGCTCAAAGGAAGGTCAGGTTTGTAGGTTCTCTAATCAGCCAAACTGTTTTCAGCTGTGCTAACATACTTGCACAAGGGTTTTCAAGGGTATTCTAACCATCCATTAGCCTTCTTACACAGCAAACACAAAGTATCATAAGAACACTGGAGTGATGGTTGTTGGAAATGGGCCTCTATACACCTATGAAGATATTGCATTACAAACCCGACGTTTGCAGCTAGAATAGTCATTTAGTCAGCACATACGTTAACGGGCTGCTGCTAGCTCAAGTTCCAGGGTTTGCATCCCGCTAGCGCAGATAGAGCTCTGCTAGCTCTATCTGCGCTAGCAGTGACGGACCCGGAAACGCTGCAGCCCGCGTCTCAGGGTCCGTCACTCAATGACGGCACATCGCTCGCGCACGCCCATTGTGGGCGTGCGCTAGCGATGCGTCCGCCATTGCATTCAATGGCGGCGTTAACGGACTACGTTACACCGCGTTATGCCGCGGTGTAACGTAGTCCGTTAAACGGGTCACACTAATGCAGTGTGAACCCAGCCTAAGGAAATTTCTAAGTGACCCTAAACCTGTAACGGTAGTGTACAGTCAGCGCTCTTTCTACAGCGCAGCAGGGCATCGGCTCTCTCTGCTCAGAATAAAATTTCTGGTGTAAGGTACACCAAAACATTTCATGAATGTCGGGCAGGCATTGTCACACTTCGTCTCTCTCTAGGTCTGCCCATGGCCAGCAGATTCTTGTATGAAAATACCAAAAATCTCAACATTTTTGTGCAACTTCATGTTGCACAAAAATGTTATGGCAGTTGAAGGTGTTTTACGCCACAAAACTGCTGAAAACCACTTCATGAATCAACCCTTCTAGAGTTTTAGCTGACTTAACACAACAGTAGATTTTGCTTTATTGGTGCAGTATTAAGCCTTTGCCCCCTGGTGTTCCTTCTTTGTGTACCAGAACAGAAAGATGCCAACAAGCAGCTGTACTCCGTGATGGGCATAGGCTGCCCAGAGGCTGATGGCAGCTTTTCCTAGTAAACGCCTCTCATGTCTAGGGAGCTCAACACCCTCATATAAAATGTTGGTGATTTTAGAGTTTTTTTTCTTCAGGATGAAATACTATTTAAATGCTAAATATCACCTTAAAGGGAACCTGTCACCCCGTTTTTTCCGTATGAGATAAAAATACTGTTAAATAGGGCATGAGCTGTGCATTACAATAGTGTATTTTGTGGACCCCGATTCCCCACCTATGCTGCCGAAATACGTTACCAAAGTAGCCGTTTTCGCCTGTCAATCAGGCTGGTCTTGTCAGATGGGCGTGGTGTCTTCCCCCAGATCTTGCTTATTTTTCCGTTGGTCGCGTAGTGGTTTGCGCATGCCCAAGTCCAGAATCCACTGCACAGGGGAGGGAAAAGAGCGCGATCTGCGCTATTCCCCTGGTGATCGGTGGGGGCCAGCCTGATTGACAGGCGAAAACGGCTACTTTGGTAACGTATTTCGGCAGCATAGGTGGGGAATCGGGGTCCACAAAATACACTATTGTAATGCACAGCTCAGGCCCTATTTAACAGTATTTTTATCTCATACGGAAAAAACGGGGTGACAGGTTCCCTTTAAGTGCCTAAGTAGTCAATAAATTAAAAACCTCCATTATCCTGTGTATTTTTCCGCCGATGTATTCCATCATAGAAGGACTCATGAAGCTGCTGGATTTCACTCTGCTAATTAAAACTAATTAACACTCTGCAATATCTTCTAGTGACCAGATCATCATTAGACGTGGCACACGTCCTTGGCTTTTTCCTATGAAGAAAAGTCATTTGTAGTCAAATGAAGAAAATCCCGAGTTACATTTTCTACCGCGTGTTATTAAAGAAAAGATCACTTGATTTGAGAATGGAGAAAGATGCTACATGGCAGTAACATCTGTGATGTCTGACAGCGGTAACCCTTCATGATGAGCCATTCAGATGGAGAAGAGGGATGTCCCGTGCGGAGAGCCCCTATAAGGAGCCATTCAAGCAGCTGCTGTCACTCCGGACCGTGATATTAATGATCGCTGGTTCCACCAATGGTCGTGTAGCGTTTGCTTCGTTAGGGAACGCAGCTAATGTATTATACAAAACGCCGTAGGCCAAACACATTTCTTAGGCAATGTGAAAACGATTTTAGATCACTGCACTCCTGTATGACATATATTGCTTGCAGCATGCCCCTGTATATTAGTTTAGTTTTTTTTTTGTTTTGTTTTTTTAGCTCCTACATGTATCTGTATCTAAAAAATCTAAAAAATAATAATAATAATAATAAAAAAAAAAAACAGCATTCATTAGAATGAAGGAGCGCTACCGGCCCCTAAGGCTGTGGTGTGTCTGCTAGTCAGGAAACTGTCCTTTTGAAATGCATAGTACATGATGCCGTGCTCAGCCCGGCATAGTAAAAGCCTTCATGCTTCCAGATCACAGTCCATCCGTTGTACCAGCTTCACTCCGCAAATATATTGCGGAGTATTTACCGGGGTAATAATAGTTCTCAATCCTTCCCATTTAACAAGATTACTTTTTACAAACCCCTGGTCTCCATGTCATGATGACTAGGGAAATATTGTATGAACCTCAGTAATCTGCTGTCTGACCAGCACCTGCTTCTAATCTCCTCCACGGTCATTAGGATAAAAGGGAAGGATCCTCTTCATTCTCCCAAGTCCAATCTAGTGCGATCTGCATCTCCATAAAGAATGGCTACCAGCTCTTTTCTTGTCATGGTAATGGCTGTTTACCATGTTACCTCCCCGGGGACCAACCTCCAGAATTCTCACCCCCAAATCCGAGAATCCACCAGTAATTAGAAATCTTTAAAGGGAACCTGTCAGCAGATTTTACCGCTATAAGCTGCGGCCTCTGCCTTTCAGGGCTTATCTACAGCATTCTATAATGCTGTAGATAAGCCCCTGATCCGACCTGCAAGTGAAGAAAAGTACTTTTTATTATAAGCCGGAGGGCGGTGTCGCAAGAAGATGAGAGGCGCCGGACCTGCAATACCTATCAGACCGGACCGCCCCCCGGGTGAGTATAATATAACTTATTTTTCTTCACTTGCAGGTCGGACCGGGGGCTTATCTACAGCATTATAGAATGCTAGAGATAAGCCCTGAAAGGCAGTGGCCACATCTTATAGCAGCAAAATCTCCTGACAGGTTCCCTTTAAATTGGTTTTCCCACCAACAAAACTAATTTTAAAGTATATTTTAATCAATATGTATTGGAATATAATAATTAGCACAATTGGAAGTGTTTAAGGAAAATGTTCCTGTGCTGAGATAATCTTGTCAATGCACACCTGCTGTGTCTGACCATACAGGGAAATGATCTGATTAGATCACATCTCCTGGAGCGGGGAGAGGAAAAGAGTATACAGACATTACAGCATGGCATCACAGCTAATTCTTTTTGTGAGATAAAAAATTTCCCTGCCTTTAAAAAAAAAAAAAAAACGTTTTACCTCAAGGAAAGAATTGTTTGCAATCCAGTGCTATCTTGTCTGTATACTCCTTTGTGTCTCCCCCTGCCCAGGAGCTGTGGTATGATCAGACCATGTTCCTGTACGGTCAGACACAGCCATTACACAGCGCACAGCAGGGGCACATTTGTAAGAATATCTCGACCCATGAACATTATTTTTAAACACATCCAATTGTGGAAGTTATTATTAGTCCAAGATCTATTGATTAAAATTAATCTTGTGGGAAAAGCCCTTTAAGTTTCCTGAATAGTTTTTAAAAATGTTATTGCCCTGTTTCGATTTGCCGCCGTACCTCTTTCTTAGTAGAGCTCCTAGTTAAGCATGTTGGTTGTCAGCCATGTTTCACAGAGTCTTAAGTTGGGCTGATGTACCTTTTCAGAATCAAAGACAGTCGGGGGGCAACCAGTGTCAGATGGAATAGTGAGAGTTCTCTTTCCGACCCAGATTTCTAAGATCTAACACAGTTTAGTAGTTGTTCTTCAGTGAGGAAAATTTGATATTTGTTTTTCTTAAATTGCATGTATATGGGCCTAAAGATAATTTTTCAAATTTAAGTTTCTTTAAAAATGTTGCAGTTTGACTTTTACAGGCTTGCGACACATAACTATGATGTGGTCTGTGGTTGTAAATCAGTTGAGAGGAGCTAAGAAAAACACTGATAAAAGTTATAAACTCCCCATTAAACCATCATAGCGGGCTTACTGACAGATTCTTAATGTATCTGTTAGCCATCACCAGGAGTGTAACCTTGACCAAAAGCTATAATGGAAAGACTTGCTTTCTATCCTAGTTTTGGCTTACAAATACCGACAGAAAATATTCCGCAAAGAAAATGGCCTTAAGTCTTTGGCCCCTCTTCTTTTGTCCTGTTTGAGCCCATACAAGATCCCCCCCATATGTGCCAGAATGTGAAACGCTAAGAATTTGCTGTATGCAGGTGGACATGCCGCTTTTCCTGGCAAATTCATATTTTTGCTACACGTTTAGAAAGTTGTGTTGATATTGAACTTGATGGAGTCATACAGTACATTTTAAAAATCTCTATATTCTTGTACATTTTTCAGTCATTGTGCTACATAATAAGGGACAGATGATGAAGCAGTTTGCTCCCACTCTGCTAATTAAACTAATTAACGTTCTCCATGCTTTCTGGTGACCACATTATCATTAGAGCAGTGGCATGCGTCCTTGGCTTTAGCAAAATGTAGCCCATAAAGAAGTAATTTTCCTACTGTCATTAACACAAAAGGCATGTTTCATAAAGACTGGATCAGTTCATCTCAAAATCGTGACCTCAAAACATGGTTTGTTCAATAATGCATTGTGCAGATGTTCTGTAATCTAGGTGTAGGTTTCCATTCTGATGCACAGCCTTGAGGAAGCTTTGGGAATAAAGTAGCTCTCTTTCTCATTTTGTGATTTGGTTGTACATCCAGTAAATTATAACTTAGTTCCATGATTCTGGGCACCAAAAGGAATGGATTATCACTCAACAGACTGGTTGGAAGTTGTGTTGAGACAT
This sequence comes from Ranitomeya variabilis, assembly GCF_051348905.1. Lineage (NCBI taxonomy): Eukaryota > Metazoa > Chordata > Amphibia > Anura > Dendrobatidae > Ranitomeya > Ranitomeya variabilis. The sequence goes on along the minus strand of NC_135234.1, from coordinate 565,876,752 downwards.
TAAAGGGACTCTGTCACCTGAATTTGCAGGGAACAATTTTCAGTCATGTGGGCGGGGTTTTCGGGTGTTTGATTCACCCTTTCCTTACCCGCTGGCTGCAATATTGGATTGAAGTTCATTCTCTGTCCTCCATAGTACACACCTGCGTAAGGCAAGATTGCCTTGTGCAGGCATGTACAACGGAGGACAGAGAATGAACTTCAATCCAATATTGCAGCCAGCGGGTAAGGAAAGGGTGAATCAAACACCCGAAAACCCCGCCCATATGACTGAAAATTGTTCCCTCCAAATTCAGGTGACAGAGTCCCTTTAAGGATTAGGCCCCTTTCACACATCAGTTTTTTTGCCATCAATCACAATTCACAATGGCAGATTGTAAAAAACTGATGCGAAGGATTCGTTTTTTCGACGGATCCGACTAGCGGATCTGGCTAATTGGATCGGAGCATGCTCAGTAAAAAAAAAAAAAAAATGGAATCCGTCTCCGGATTCCATCATTTGACAGATCTGCGCCTTGGGCTTCCATGTTAGCAAACGACGGATCCGTCGCTGTCCGTCTTTTCGACGTAGGCAAAAAACATTACAATGTCCATAGTCTCCAGACGCTGGACAAACAAATTTTGACGGATCCGGCGAACGACGGATGAAATGTGAGGCCATCCATCGCAGTCCGTTGCTAATACAAGTCTATGAGAAAAAAAACGATCCGGCGGCATCAGTCGAACATCCCTTCGGTGGATATTAGCTACTCACAGATGGCACCCTTATAAAATCCAGCTGCTGTAGAATCTCAATGAGGATGACCCAGATCGGTGCGCTGAATTTGCAGAATGGGCAAAACAAAAATTGGAACAGGACCCTCCGTTTACACAGAACATTATGTTCAGTGATGAGGCAAACTTTTTTGGGTGGGCCATTTATTTGGATACACCTAAATAACATGGGAATGGTGACCGTTTTCTTGCGTAGGGTGTCTTGCATTGAAATCTGCTGTAATGACTCGGGTATTGTGTTCACCAGACATGAACACAATTTCTATCCGCTCCTCACATATTAACATGTCAATGGCTGTAGACAAAGAGAATATTGTAAATAACTCATGAAAGAATAAAGTTACATTAAAACCAGCACAACATTGTTTTTGTTGTGAAATTCTCAAGAAGTTTGATGTGTCACATGACCCTCTTCATATTGGAAAAAATAAAGTTGGATCCAAAATGGCCGACATCAAAATGGCCACCATGGTCACTATCCATCTTGAAAAGTTTTCCCCCTCCCATATACTAATGTGCCACAAACAAGTTGATATCACCAACCATTGACATTTTATTTAGGTGTATCCATATACATGGCCCTCCCTGTACTATAGCTGGGGCACAATTGATTGTGGAAATGTGGTTGGTTAGAAAGGAGCTTTGAAGAATAAGTATCAAGAAATATTGGATGCGATAGAGTTGTGATATTGTACAGTATGTTAGAGAAGGGGCTCTGAAGACCCTTCGGCATTGATGGAGTCTTCTAGTGACGCAATTTATGCTTGGTACAATCTAGTAAGAATAAACATATTTATCAGCAATAATTTAAGATTATCATAGAATCATAGTATGTACAGTTGGAAGGGACCTCACCGTGTCCAACTAACTGCTCAATGCAGGATTCATGAAACCATCTCTAACAGATGTCTCTCCAGCCTCTGTTTGAAGACTTCCATTGATCAGTGAAGGGCTAGAAGGAAATAAGGAGCGCAATAGGGTGTTATCTGGGTATAAAGAGATGGATTCCATTCAAATTTCATGTGGTATCTTGATGAAGGAGCCGTGGTGCGCCGAAACGCGTTGGAATAAAGCCACTTTACATTGGATAACTCAATTGGACTTCTAATTTTATGAGCGGCGCAGAGAAGAATCTGTCTCTATATCCCATTTTTTTATCTTAAGACTTCCATTGAAGAAGAGCTCGCCCCTCTTGTGGCAGGTGTTCCACTCATTGATCACCCTCACTGTCAAAAAGTTTTTCTAATAACTAATCTGTATCTTTTCCTTTTCATTCCATTGCTTCTCGTGTTTCCATATGCAAATGAGAATAAGGATGATCCCTCTACACTGTGACATCTTCAGATATTTGTAGACTGCTCTTGCGTATCCTCGTAGCCTTCTTTTTTGCAAGCTAAACATTCCAAGATTGTTTAACCAATCCTCGTAGGAGATACTTTGCAGTCCGCTTACCACCTTGGTCGCTCTTCTGTGAACTTGCTCCAATTTTTCAATGTCTTTTTAAAATGTGGTGCCCAGAACTGGACACAGTATTCCAGATGAGGCCTGACCAAGGAGGAGTAGAGGGGAATAATTTCTTCATGTGATCTAGACTTTATGCTTCTCTTAATGCATCCTAGAACTGTTTGTGTTTTTTGTTGCTGCATCGCTCTGTTGACTCGTGTCCATTCTGTGATCTATTACAGATTGTTCTGTTTGTTTTGAAAATAATTCACAAAAAAAACAAATATTTGCTCTTTATAGAAGTAGTTTTGGTGGTCCCAGTAACAATCACACTCTCATTCTTGTTTGTGGATTGCAGGAATAAGTGAAAAAGTTAAACTGCAATACCAGACTTGGGCATGCAAGAGAAAGGCCCTACTTTTAGTGGGGAAAAGGCAAAAGCTTACCCTCCACCATGATGGCTTACTATTCAGATGTTGTTTGAG